>NC_084765.1:12125000-12835000 GCF_028858725.1 Colius striatus
CTCTTGAAACTAAGTCAACGGCAAAACTCAAGTGTAAGTTTAATTTGGCACCTTCTACTTAACTGATTCCTAGCATATTAAAAAAATGCTTCGGTTAAGTACTTAAGATGTTATTTAATTGGTCTTGAGCATCATAGTACTGTGTGTAAAAATCTCTGTGCTCTTAAAAAACTTTAATCACCATCTTTTAGGCAGTTAGACTTCTCAGGTATATAAAAGCTGTAAAGTGGGGCTGACTGAGAAATTTGTTCCAAACTACACAGTTGTCCTCAGTGCTTCTTTGTACCTCTTGATAAGTAAAGGGATTCTTAGTTGGAAAGAGCTTAAAAAACTATCATGGATGGTTGTTGCTGTTGGGTTTTTTTTTAGCTCTAATGAAAAGCACCAGTAAATAAGCAGCTGGAGGAAATAAGGAATTATCCTTGTTTCTGGGACCTTTTTTAAATGTGCAAGAAGGGTTAGCAGGCTCTTTTGCTACATTCTGCTTATCCTGCACAGTTATAGCTCGCTAGGCTGAAACTGGAGTACACACAAAGAAGTGGAAAGTTATCCAAAATTGCTCACTTGTTTAAAAGTAATATATATATTATTGTTAGTCATTCCATGGCATTAGATCTTACAGCTCCATTTCAGTTAAGTGTTCTTCTATGGACACGTTTTCTCTCTTGTTTTTTTTGGCAGTAATGTTCCTTTCTAACAGCATTTTAGTGCTTAGAGGTTGATGGCAAGTTGTATTTTATCCATATAATGTTTAATTTAATATGGCAAAATGTGATTTTTTTAATTAATTAGAGAGTGTGTAAGAACTCTGTGTGTAATGCACTTTTGATGCTAACTTTTAAATGCACACTTACATCTATTGATTTATAAATATTTGAGGGACGTTTATGCAAATTTGATATACTAGCAATGCAAGGTATTATAGATCATTTGCAAGAGTGTTGTAGTGTGAATTCCCATTTAAGCAGTGAGTGGTGTTCATTAAATGGCTGGGTTTCAGCTGTATTTTTGCATGGCAGTATTTTTTTCTTTTAAGTCTTACTTATTAAATCCATTGTAAAATACTGCAGAGTTGTATCTCAGCCTTTTCAAGTGAGAGCTTGACTCCAATGACTGTTTGGTATGGAATCCTTAGTCAAAATACATCTATTTAAAACAGATGTAGTCATTAGCAGGCCTTCTAAACTGTGTTTCCTAGTTTCTTTTAAGTCAAAGCATCTCCTAAACTGGTTAGGAGACAGATGATTATCACTGCTTCCCCTTGTCACCACAATGCTGCAGTGACAAGGGGCTACTGCAGTAGAAGTAGGACTCATTACTTAGTTAACAGCCAGGTTTGCTACCATCCATGCCCCTCATTCTGTCTCAGTGATGCCATTTGAAAATGAAGCTAAAAATAAACATTTGTGCTTCCTTATCAATAGGCACCATAAAGGAACTATACTCCCCCGAAAGCTGCCCAAGGTTAGCTTTGGTTGGTTACTTGTGGCATCATGTTGCAACACTATGGACTGCCACAGAGATGGTCCTTCAGGCTACTGTGATCCTGGAGAAGCTCAACATCAGTGCCTAGGGTGAATTTAACCCCAGCATGATGAGCAGGAATGGGCTGTAATAATCTGCTGCGAGAGAGTGAAATAGCAGACTCTGAGCAAGGGCTTGCTGGTAACGGAAAAGAAACAAGACTGTTTTCCAAACTGCCCTAACCATGACCTTAGGATAGGGATTTCTGACTGACCCTGAGACATGAAGCATTAAAAACACAACAAATGATACACTGAGCTCTCGCTTCTTGACCTCCCTGCAAGCAGTGAAGCTCTTCAAGCTCTCATGGAGAGAATGATATCATTTCTGTAGTTATCTTTACAGCTTTCAGAGTGGAGTTTCTCACTTGCTTAAAGAGAACTTTGGCAACCACTACCATTTCACCCATTATTTGCTTGTTTTTAGGACGGTAGCTCTTGCACTTTTGTCATTTGCTGACAGACCAGAAGAATATGAACCTGCCCTTCTGACTTCAGTAGTCTTTCTTGATTTGGTAATTTGTAATTTTGTCAAGATACCAAATAAATAGCTCTTCTTCAGAATTAGAGGAGTTGCCACCGTTGTGTACAGGGAGTAGGAAAAAGAGAGATCATTTTTCATCCGGAATGGATTCAGTAGTCTATAGGTACAAGATCTGTCACCTGTGACCCTCCTCTAGCAACCACAGTCACCCCCTTCCCCAGTGGCTGGTATCACAAGGCAGTAGAGGTGGGTTTACCTTGTTCTGGATAGAGAGGTTTGGTGCTCTTCCCAAAGCATCTGTGTAGGTAATGTCCTGCTTGATACAACACATGCTACCACCTGCAAATGGTTGTTACAGGTGTGTTGCTGGTGTTCCAGGTCTGGGTCTGATGTGCATCCTCCATCATTAAGTAAAGCAAATAGTGTGTCTTGGAGCCAAACATACCACTGCAGCAGTTTCAGTGGTTATTCTCTTTGGGTTGCATCCATACATTTGAAGCCAGAGTCTGTCAGCATCACTCTGCTGGGTTGCATGCTGCCCAGTATATTCCGGTTACTCTGTGCTGCTGTTGTATAGACTGTTGTAATCGGCCTCTGGATACTCTTAAATTAAGGCAGATCATCTTTTACTCCTAAGAAACCTCCAGAACCCAGCTGCAGCCATAAAGCTGCTATCAAATGCAAGCTGGCTGCAGCTCAGAATTGGGGCCAATATTTTTAACAGCGTGAAATTTTGTTGTAGGCCCTCTGGAAGGATTCTGTATATGAAATGTTGAACTGGAGAAAAATCAAAACTGTGGTCCCCTGTGTGGAAAAACAGGTGAAGAAAAGGTTGTCTATGTTTGAGAAGGGAGATGCATCTCTCGTATGCTATATATAGTGTCTGATAACATCAATTTGGAAGAAGGTGTATCTTTCCTCACAGTTGGCTTATGTCAACAAATGCATTATAATGTCATGACCTCTTGTGCCTGAGCTGGCGTCTAGTAGAACATAGCAGCCATATTAATCTAATCAACATAATCAGAAAATAATTTGGTATTTTATGTTAGGAATTAAATCATAAACTCTACTCGCTCTGTATGGGCCTGTCCTCCCACATGTACTTTCCTATTGCCACTAGTGGCTTTTTGTTTGCATTAAAGCAACCTGAGGGTAGGCACGAGGCAAGATCCAAGATAGGAAGGCAAATTGTTTTTGCAAACATGGCAGAGAAAGTGTGTGGAATCAAATGCCAATATTAATGCATGACATCTGCTCTCTGCTCTAGTTCTGAGTAAAGTAATCCAGTCCTAATTACACACTGCTGTGCCCTCTACCAGCTAAGGAGAATGGTGCAGCCATTCTTAGTATCGGTATATGAATTTCTTCCTGGATCTGATAGATACATTAGATGCAGGGCAGGCTTTTCATTTTTGGCTGTCAGTTGCTTTGGGTAGCACAGAGAGGGGAGGAGAAAGGTTGCAGCAGGAAAAGATCAAAAATCTTCCAAAAAGGGCTCCGCTCCTAGAATAACTTTTCTTTTCCTGGAGAATTTTCCCTGCAGACCTCAATCAATATTATTCTAATCCGAGTGCACATATTATTCATTAAGAAACATTGGCAAGATGTGCACTATAATGTATGCCTTCATTAAAGCCTCCACCTGCCTGCTTTGATCAGAAGATCTTCAGTAACTTTCATCTTCATTGAACTTGTTTCTGTCTTTGGATCAGGAAAGAGATGTTGGACTTTCTCAGGATGGTTTCTTAGAAAATAAATAATCTCTTTGGTTTGTGGATGTGTTTTCTCCTCTTATGCGTTAATGGATCAAGAAGATTATCACTATTAGTTTCAGCCCTGAACTGGATACTGATGAAATCATGTGCAAAACATAGTCCAGTACAACAGACCCCTACTGGCTGTGTGACACGGGAATAGCTGGAATTCCTCCGTTGTGTGTTCAGCAGCCACGCTTCGTGTACACCCACTGCTATTTTGCCAGTGCATCCACTGCTATTTTGCCAACAGCCATTTTCCTATGGAATCAACATTTTTAGATGATATGTTGTTAGAATGATGCTATGAAGACCCGGCAAATATCATCCATGACAACTAGAGTCAGAGGGAGCAACAAAACACAGGGGACACTGGCAGCATCTTAGGATAATGTCATCACGAAGTAATGTGAGTCTGACATTGCATTTTATCTTTTCAGTTCTTGTATTTCCATCTCTGATTATTCTGTGTCAATTCTGCCCAGTCTCTCCAGCACCAAGATAGTGAAGAAAGAAAGTACCTTATTGAAGAAAGGCACTGGGATTTTCGGATGTTGTGGTCTAGCTCCATGACTGAAATCGCTGTGTGCTGCCGCAGTATAAAGAGGAACTGATAGTAACAGATTATGAAGAGACGGCACCACGGCTCTGCCTCTGTTCACCCATCTCACATTTGATTAGTCTCTGCTTGACATCAGGCTGGGAGCAATAAGCTCTGATCATAACAGCGGATGTGGCAACAAGCCCGAGAGCTCCATGTGTCACTCCAGAACCAGATACTGTCTCACCAGATTCCTCCATAAAACAACTGAAGCAGATGTGTGGATACCAGATTTGTCATTCAGGTCTACCTACTGCACCCATCAAGGTAAGAAGTAAAAAGTATTATCTGCAGGAAAATATAGCAATAGTAATGAACTTTGAAGAAGAGAAGGATACACAGAAAAGTCAATTATTGGCCCAGACGAAAATGAGACACTTTATAGAAACACTGCCACCAGAATTTACTCAAAGTTTGGGGTGATTTTTTGTTGGGTTTTGAAGTGGGTTTTTTAAATATTCTTTTCCACTCCTTTAAAGGACTCTGGAAATTTCACACAGAGATGGCAGAGTCAGAGTCTACGTGTTGACTTGCTCAGATAGATTGAGCTACCAGTGCATTTTTGAACTGCTCATCTTCAGTATGAACTGAAATCCAACATCACTGTTGAGAACTGATTGACTATACAAGTGGAAACACTTGAGCCTGGGAAAGTTTCAAGAGGTAGAAGGAGAAAGGAGGATTCTTCCTCCAGGCACACTTTCCCTGGAGCCCAAGGGAATCCAAGCTGTCCCAGCAACTAGTCTGTGCCTCCTCTGGAGCCACTCATTTGGGTCATAGACCTGCACTTCTCCCCGAGATGTGTTATTACTGGGGAAATGTGGATGGATTTGCAGCATGTTAAACCCAGCCTGATCCTCCAGTAGTTTATACCTACTCACAAAACATTTCCGATCCAGGTGTCTCATGTATTAAGAAACTTCACGGAGTCCATTGCTGCTGAGCTGTTTAAGAAGGGGTAGGGCGAGGATTCAGAATCTACTCATTAAAGTTCTTATGAAACAAGAAGTAGACTAAGAATTTAGGTCTTGCTACTTTTGTTTTTGAAAAAATACTTTAAAGTTTCTGCTGTGGAGAACAGCAGCAAAACTTTTGAATAACTAATTTATCTGCTATAAATTTCTCTAAATGATCTTTACAGATTGTGAAGCCTAATGGCTTAAAGTGCCAGCCTTATATCACTGTGGTAAAGAACTCATTCTCTAGAGGTAGTATTTTTGAAGCTTTGACATTTTTCTTCTAGCAAAGGAACTGCACTATTCTCTTTTTTTTTTTTTAAATAAAGTCTGTATTTATGAAAATCTGTAACATTAATTTCATGCCAAACATAGTAACAGAATCAAGTGAATTATTTTTACCACAACAAATGCAGAGGCAGATAAGTTAAGTAAATCAAGCAGAAGTTTAAAAATAATTGAGGTCTATAGATCTCAGGTATGTATTTAAGTGGTCTTTTGAACTGCAGCCCATGTTCTGTGTGAACATAACTTTTCAGAGCACTTGTGATTTTCCTCCTTTACAGGATTGCTGAATTGCAGTATAAGGTCAGGCCTGTGGTCACCCTTTTCTGACACTAGCAAGGTAGGTGCAAGTGATTCTGAAATGGGTAATAACACAGAAATCTTTTGTAGCTAATCTAGTGTAGAGCTGTGCAAAATGTCTTAGTTATTTGTGTGAATTCAAGAAATAAAATCTCATCTCAAGAAACAAAAATCTCATCTGCTCAGAAATCTGACTTTGGAAATAGCTGCTAAATTCACCATGTGCAACAGTGGTCTTTGCTGTGGACTGATGCTGCCTTCACTGTGAGATTCTGACTGGCACGTCACTTAATCACCTTTTTTCGTTTGCATTTTTTGTCTCCTGTCAGCTGAAAGATAAAATAAAAAACATATTAACCTCCCTGATGAAGCTTGATAATTCCCAACTCTGAAACATTAACCAAGTCCTTAATTAAGAGAGACTGAAAGTAGAAGAATGCTTTTATGTCATTAGCTGTTTTTTGCTCCAGTCATCTGCCTCATTCAAGCATAGGATAATATGAAACCTCACGGGTCTGCTAAAGGCTTGACTTAAGTATATTGCAGACTTCTTTTGCAATTTAATAAGAATGGTACGTTGTTCTTAAGAAACTTCATTTTTCTCTCTCTTGTGCTCAAGACTAGCATAAGTAAGAGCAGCCGGTGACCAAGGTCCTCATGTCAGGCCCAGAGCTCTGAGGCCGAGCCCTTCCTGCAGCACGTAGGTGTGTGTACTATTGTCTGCCTCTTCCTTCCTGCACTAGGAATATAAGAAATTAATATTAGACCAGAAGCTTTCCTAGGCACAGCACAGCTGGTTCTCTTTTAGTTTCCGCAGTATTGAGTACGGTGACATCTCAGAACTTCCTCAACAGAGCATGTGTAAGGTATCATAACTGAATGCACATTAATGATAAACTGGCACCTCAGCAACGATGTTCTGGTCCTCCTCCCACAGTGAGATGCTTTAGTGCTATTTTTTTTCCAGGGAACAGAGGGTCAGGGAACTTATTCCCAGCTCTGCCACTGATCAGTTTCCCCAGTCCTTCATTATGGCGACCGTTACCTACGTAAGCGCTTTTCAAAGGAATGATCTAGCTGTTCCCCGCTAGTGTCAAGGTGCTAAAAAGTAAGTGTGGTAAAATCCTTACTGTGAAATTTCTGATCTGCTGAGTGGAGGCTCAAACTTACTGAAACTTGCTCGCTTCTCTGAAATGATTCACTGAACAGACATAATTGAAAACCATGCAGAACAAGGCCTCACCATTCAAAAGTCATTTACCTAAAGTGGGGACATTTACACTGGGGTTCATCCCTTCATCCTACTAAAGCCATAAACATAAAAAGCCCATAACTGTAACTGTAGAGTTACAGAAGGCTGTTCAAACTGCAGGCTGTGTTTTGGGGAATTGAATGGTTTGGGGTTTGTACTTTTTTGCACTATTTTTCTCCCTGTGTATGATGCTCCCTCATGTGCATGCACATGTGCACACATATTTCTCTCTTGCTTTTTCCCTCCACCTCTTTCTTTTTCATCTCGAGTGACCACATCCCTCAGCTCAGGTGTGAACACCACTTCTTAAGAATGACAGCAAAGTCAACATTTGTTTCCTCAGTTTCTTCCTGTTCTACTCATGGCATCCCAACAATGTCCCTGGGCTTCAGTGCATACAGACAAAAGCCTGCTACGCAGTAAGTCTGTGTTTCGATGAAACTGCATCACCCCAAACTCAGAATTAAGGCTCAAGATCTGCATACTAAAATCCCGAGATCCTGGCATTGCACCCAAACTTCTCCATGACCACAGTGAGAAAAGAAATGGGCTTAAGGAGCACAAGTACACTCAGAAATGAGTTGATGCATGATGTCCTCCAGTGTCGGTATTTTTCAAGTGCTGCTGCATTCTTTCAGGAAACATAAATAAATAAATAAATAAATAGAGTTAGATAGACTGAGTTCCTGTGGGTGCAGTAAGTGCCATACAGTGGAAATTAAAGATGAGAGAATTAACAGGGTTGGTTGTGTTACAAAGCTGAAGGCATTGTTGTCCTTATATGTGTGTACTCATTGAAAAACACACTGCAGTAATGAAACACAACCTATGTTCCCGATCATATTTATGCTTGCAAAGAGTGAACATAGCTCAAGAAGTTTGTGGCCAAGCAAGCTTAGCTATAGTGGTTTTTTGGCGGGAGAGAAGAGGAGGTGTTTGTGGGAGTCTCCTCCCCTTCCTCTTGGCTTTATGCAATGTGTACAAGGTATGCTTAAAAGAGAGTAGGTCAAGTTGCCAAACAAGCAAGTTTCATGTCTGTCTTGACATAGGTGAATGTGAAGATGGGGAACTGGGAGGGGGTGTAGTTCCCATGAAATGATGAGCAGTATTTCCTTCCCTGAATTTTATCAATAATCATCTGTTTCCCCTCAAAGGCAACCAGCTTGAACAAACATCCAAAAAAAGGCAACATGAGGGGACGTAAATAAAAGCTAGTAGACGAGCTGAGCTAATATTAGTTTCCTGATATATAAAGCCAAATGGATTAATGGATCAGCTCATGCATTGCCTAAGGAAACAAAAAGAAAATCTTCAATACTTCTGTGCACATTGAGGACATGAACAATAAAGGTCTTTAGAAAGTAAAAACCTAATTTGAGGGAATCAATTACTACTTCTTTTTTTCTTACCTTTTAAAATTTATTTATTTATTTAAAGGAGGTTCATGCAGAGGTAAAATTTGAGCAACGTGCATACCAGAAGTCATGCATCTCAAATACTACAATGATGGTCGATCTCAGTTTGCATCAGTCTTGCCTGGGCTCTTTTTAGCATTCCAGCTTCAGCTAATGGAAATCAAGCCCATTATGGTAAATGTAGGAAGCAAGTACATTAATAGTGGGCACTGACATTAATTCAAATGGTAAACAATTCAGAACTGCTCCCAGTACGTACCAGATTATGTATCATCTTACCTCCTGCTTCTGAGGACCACTTCTTTCACAGGTTTATAAAGTAGGGAAGACTGTCTGTCACAGAGTTTTCTGCTTTGGTAAACAAAACTATCTGCAAATTCTGCTTTGCTCCCCACCAGTCCTATATTCTCTTTTCTTTTTGGATTTGTTTGCAACCACTTTCACTCCGGAACTGCCACCGCTGCAGTGCTGATCCATTCCTTACTTTAAAAAACGTGGGCAAGTTTAGCAGAGGGGAGATGTGGGGAATAATCTAATGCAAAGGTAGAAAGAAAATTGAGCTTATTTATACAGTAACACGTGTGTTAGAGTAATGCCTTCTTTCCTTGGCTATACGCTCCCCCATTTTCTCCCTCACACACGTATATACACACACACTTTAACTGTGCTTTTGTGTTTTGTCAGAATTAATGAGAAAAGTTCCCTTGCCCTAGGGGTAATTAGTGTCCTTGGAGTTAAATAAGCTAATACTTAGACACCTCTGGCACAGGCAATTATGTTTGTGTATTGAATAATTGATTCAAAGAGGGGGGGAAGGGGCTGCTAATCAGATCTGAGCATAATGAATTGATTTAATTAACAGGGGAATCTGAGGGTCCCTGGGAAATGTGTGCATTTATTCAGCAGCAGGAGAGAGTGCAAAGCACATAAATTGAGAGAGAGAGCGAGCGAGAGGCAGGCGGCAAGTGCTTTTGCTTTCAGTGATAGGTTCACATCTTTCCTCCCTCCCACCCCCCCTTTCCTTTGAATATAATTTTAGATTTAGAGTGAAATCAAGAGAAAAGCACTTTAGAAGCCTGGAAAGCTCTTGCAGTAGCAACAGCAAAGGGGGGAGAGGTTGTGAGCTACCGCACGCGATTACATTAAGACAAATTTTGACAGCGCAGGTTGGGAAAGGACGGAGCTGGGGAGCCAGCCCCCGATATTGTTCCTCCCTTGCCTTTTTTTTTTTTCTCTTCCCCCCTCGCGTCACCTTCTTTTTTAATACCTAAACTGGCCCTCGAGCCGCGGCAGCGGGGCCGGGAGCGAGGCGGCTGCTGCACCGGCCCGGCTCCAGCTCGCGGGCGCCCGGCGCCGTCGTAACCTCGCTCCAAACTCGCGTCCCGGGGCAGCGCCGGGGCGGCCGCGCCGCTGCCCCGCGCTCCGCTCGCCCCGCTCGCCCGGCCCGCTCCTCGCCGCCCCCGGGCCGCGCCGCGCCGCGGCGGCTGGAGGGGGAGCGCCCCAAGGAGCCGGAGCGGCGGCGGCGGCGGCCGCCCTCGGCGCCCGGGACCATGGTGCTGGACAAGGAGGACGGTAGGTGGGAGCGCGGGCGCGGGGCCCCGCCGCCAGCTGCGCCCGGGCGCGGGAGGCGGCGGGCTGAGGGAGGGAGGACAGGAGCGGGGCCGGAGGGAGCTGCCCCGCGCCGCGGCCAGTGGAGAGCCCTCCCCCCCCGCCTCCGCATCACAACGGGGCCCAGGGCTCGCCCGGGACGGCAGCCGCTCCCCGCCGCGGGCTCCAGGCCGGGCGGTGCGGGGACGCTCCGCCCGGGCGTGCCCGGCCCCGCCGTGCTGCGCGGCGCGGCGGTGACCGCGCAGGGGACGGCGGCGGAGGTTTGCCCCGGTCTGCGGTGAGGGCTGCGGCCAGCGGGGAAACGTCTGGCGCTCACAGCCCTGTCACGGGGCCCGCCATCAGCGCTGGTGGCCTCAGCCTGTGTCACCGCCCGGCCAACTTCGGTGGCATCCGAGGCTGTGGCGCGCCGAAATGCCGCCCGCGCTCCTATTGCAGTCAGTGCTGCCTTACGTGATTGCATAAATTGCCATAAAAATGTCTCGCTGTTGGGCTGGCGGGGGGCTTTAACTCGGAAAAGT
The DNA here is from genome assembly GCF_028858725.1 of Colius striatus. Lineage (NCBI taxonomy): Eukaryota > Metazoa > Chordata > Aves > Coliiformes > Coliidae > Colius > Colius striatus. Next base: position 12,135,700 of record NC_084765.1, read on the forward strand.
GGATACCAGGCCGAAGAGGGAAGAGGGAGATGCTTTACTCTGCTGGTTTTCTTTTTCCCCTCGTTTCTCTACCTTTTTTTCCTTCCACCCCCCTCTTTTCTTTTGATCTGGAGTTTCAGCTTCAGAAAGGTGAGAGAGAGTCCACCTGCCAAGACACCGTGGAGTCAGATGGGGCACGAAGAGAAATCACGGGCTCGCTTGTGCGATCCAACTGTGTGGGAGGGGGCCGAAGCACTGACAACTAGAAGGTTAAATGCTCACTGCCCCAGTGAGGTGCGTGAGGAGGGAGCTCGCAGCAAACTCGTCACATGCCTCTGGGCCGAGAATCCCTTCCCAGCACCTTTTCTTCCTCCAATTTTGTGTAGTCCTCTGAAGTAAACTGATGTAGTGTTAATAATGGGGTCTATAGTGCTCCAGTCAAGAGCACGCGTGTTGAAGAGGGAATGAACTTATCTAACTGGTCAGCAAGAGATAATGGTAGACTCTTCTCATCCCTCACCCCCTGTGCACAAAGGTAAAAGGGTGAAGTAATGACAGAGGAATTAAATGAGGGTAATTTCTTACTGCTATGTGGAAGAAGGTTTGTTTCTGTCTGACCTCGCTTTTGGGGAGTGACCTGAGTTGTGAGAGTCCCCTGAATTTTGCACATTGGAGGAAAAGAGAGGAATGGCTTTTAACATCTCCATTAATACCTTTTAATAACAACAATAACTGGATGATGTCTTAATCCCAGTGACTCTGTCAGAGGGTGCCTGCCAACCTGTATCCGTTTCAACCTGATTGACGGGCTAACAGCAGGATACTGCCTGCGTCCTAGGAGCTAGAGGCACAGGTGAGCTGGAAGGAGAAACGGAGATCTGAAGAGGGTTTCCTAATAGGGGTATTTGGGTTCTTTCAAGTTTTGCAGACATACTCATTAAACATGAGGAGCTCGGGGCCCGTGTAATGGTGGTGTAAGGAAATGAAACTAGAACCGTTGATTATCGAGACAGTTCTCAACAGCCTCCTTCCAGGAGATCTCACGAGCGGCTATATAAAAGAGAATAATGGTGGTGATGGCAGAGGTAAAGAGGAAATTAGTGCAGGGTGCACTTAAAAAGGAGTAAAGTAGGAAACAACCCCCTGATGAGAGGGATGTGGAGATGAGAGCAATAAACTGTGGTAATGCCTGGGAATGTCCTGTGCCGTTGCTGGAGTAGTTATGCTCAAGGAGAAATTATGCTCACTTTTAAAAGTGCACTGGAAAAATTGGGGACAGGAGGTGAGATTGAGAGAAGAAACCCTTTTTATGAAGAGGTTATTTTACCTTTGTATGTTTCTTTTTGCCTGATTCAAATGGGCTCCACTTGCCTGCTCACGTGTGAATGTTGAGGGGATGCTGGACCAGCATAGGTTACAAATGGACTAAAATTAAAGCTTTTGCTAACTTAAGCAAATCCTTTTGAAATCAAGCTTGAATGAGCTTGTTAAATAAAAAATGGGTCTGTTTTACTTCTGTAAATGAGATCTTTTTTTTGTTATTCTTCCCTCCCAGAGGTCGGTCTGATTTCTACCATCTAAAAATCCTGGTGCTACGGCTAGTATGCAGATCTCCTCTTGCTTTTAAGAGACTTTGCCACACGGGATTTTGGCAGAAGTGGGGGTATTCATAGATATTACTGTGTTTACAGAAACACCCCCGCTCCCCCCAGTAGTCCTGGTGCTTCACAAGGAGGACACTTGCTGCCTAGTAGGTACAGACTGCAATGTGCTCCTTGCATTTGCATCCCTGAAGGCTACTTTGCAAGCTGGGCCCTGGCCTCAGAGGCAGCCGCCTACTCATCCAGCTCTGGGTTGGGATTGTAGCAGTGCCTTAAGGGTGCGTGATAGCCCCAGAGTGACACCACTATCACCCATGAAGTCTAATAACTGCTCTACAGCTTTGTGAGTGAAAAGCTTCCTTGGCAAGCATACTCCATGGCACCAAGATAAGCGGCAGAGATGCAGTAATGCTCTTCTGTGGCCTTTACAGATACCATTGAGGATGAACAGGCAAAGTGAAAAAAAATAACAACAATAATAACGTTTTTAACTGGATATGTGATGGCTTCGTGTTTGGCCATGTCAGGGAGGTAACATCATTTTGTACATTCAAAGTGACATAATGTAACTTGACTGAAGCTGTACCTTTTTACAGTGGAACTTTGGCAAATATCTTCCTGAAACAAACGTTGGAAGCTGAGAGGAGATGAGTGGGACAAAAAGCTAAAGACTGAGAGTGAAAAACTTCAAGGCTTGTGTTTTATTCAGTTCCACTGCATAAATTGCTGCTGAATTCACTGTGGGCAAGCCAGCCTACACACTATGCAGCGCACTCATAAATTGCGAAATAATGAGACTTAAGATATTGCTCAAACACATAAATGTTTTGATTGCAAGGACCAGATTTCTGCTCCAAAAAAGTAAACTGACATCAGGTATCACGATTAATTCCAACAGATTGTGTTAATTGTAGTTGACTTTAATTGCTGTACAAATGCGTTGGGGGTTAGAAAACTTTTAAAATTGTTGGGGTGTGAAACAAGTAAGCAGATAAAGCATGTAAAAATACCCATTTGCAAAGGGAGTGATCCAGCGTCTCTGACAGACGATGAAGCAGTAAAGGCATCAAACGCACACTGATCTAGTGCTGAGTATTTTTTGACAAGAGAGTTATGTCTGCGGGTTTGCTCTGCCATGGGAGTGGGCTACGACAGACAACGGCTGGTTTCATTTATTATCAAAAACCTGCCTTTCTTGTAATTACCAAATAGTATTTTGGGGTAAGTTTGTGGTTTTTGAAGGTGGTAGGGTTGAAAAGTACGCAAACAGAAGGATGCAGTGTTTTTGAAGTTCACCATTTTCTAGTGGATAGTACACCGATAATACAGCAGAAGTATTAAAATACCTCAAATTTAGAAAAGCCCATGGTTTTGTTAGTTTTTACACCCATGCTTTTAACTGTTAGACTCTAGTCTTTGGGGTAAAGTCCTCCTCTTTTTTAACTTGTGATGTTTCTTAAAATAAAATGATTGTTTATGGTGGTTACACTCTTAATGCTAAAATACATATTCAACACTCACAAACCAGCATCAATAGGGAACAGGAGTGGTCCAAAGCACTGGATGAAAATGGTTCAATGTGAAGTGATACATTTAACATCAAATATGCTCAAGGACTGCTAGGATTAAGTATTCTGAATGAAGGGGGAAGAAAAAAAGCCACTTCAGCTGGGGATAAGGAATCTAATTAAAAATCGGTATTAAGGATATATAACTTTAGCCTGCTATCGTGCTTTTTAGAGTGCCGTTGTATCAGTTGTAAAGGGGAGGAAGAAATATCATTAAAGCAGGGATTAATTGTTTTCTTGGATTAGCAGAGCTGAGCAAAACGGTGCTGTTGATTTTAGTAGCCAAGTGTCTAATCCTGCGGTCCTTGTGAGCACCATCGAAGGCAAGTGACACCCAGCCTGAATGAGGAGTGTCAGTTGCGAGAGGAAGGATAAAAGATGTGGGCCCCCAACTTGTCACTTCATGTTTGGGCATCGCTGGCATCGCTGACAAGTGGAGCTAACCTGTAAGGGTTTGATTTGTTAAATTCATTTTAATATCAACCTCTTGGAAACGGAGCTATACTCTCTAGAGTATTCCCTGAAACTAATACGTACATGTGAAAACAAACCCAAAATGTTTGTACAGAAAATGAGTATCAAGTTTTAGGTGACAACAGCTGTGTGAAATGTAGCTGCGAGCAGCAGGCAGCCCCGCTCGCCGGCATCAGCTGCGGAGGGTCAGGACTCTCCGACCTGCCAGGAGCTACCGGCTGCTTTCCAACAAACCCTCAGGGGAGCGAGTCGGGAGTCCGTGCCGTGGCCTGGGCCGGGGCGAGCGGCGGCCCCGGGGCGAGCGGCGGCGCGGGGCGCTGCGGCAGGGGGCGGCGGCTCCCGGGCGGGCCGGCAGGTGGCGCTGCCGCGCCGGGCAGGCGCCCCGGCGGGCGCGTGCGGGGTCCCCGGGCGCGGGGCGCGCGCGCGCGGGGGGAGGGGGGGGCGGGCTGCCCTCTCCGAGCGCAATTTTGGATTCAGATTCAGCTGAAATCCAAAGAGAAAACACTTTGCGAGGTTGAAAGCTGCGTAGTTGCAACAGCCGGGGTTAGGAGCTATCAAAAGCAATTACATTAAAATAGATTATACTGTGTAAATTGAGCCATTTAGAAGGTGAGAACCAAAGAAACAGCTCTGATCCCCCCTCTCTCTAAATTGCAGTTTTAGTTCCTTGCAATTCTGAGGCACAAAAGTAGGTGAGACTGCTTTTGTATCTGCAAAGTGCTTTATTTCTGAGTGTAATTCTAACTGAGTGCAATCTAGGTTAAAAGCTGGACAACTGGGTAATTAGAGCTCACTTGCTGCTAAAGGACGATCAGCTGTACCCGTAGCTCATTTGTGTTCCCAGAGACTTGCTCTCTTCTCCCCTGAGCGGAGGCTGCTGGAGAAGAAGTGTCTGTCCCCGGACTTTTCTTGCTTGCGGAGATGATGGTGCTGGACAAGGAGGACGGTAGGTGGGCTGAGATCGCGTAAGCCTGCACTTGGTGTCTGCTCTGTGCCGCGAACACAGAAATGAATAGTTTTGAAACAGATGCGCTGTGCACATCAGAGTGCTCTGCTTTCAGCTCCTGATATTTTCCTCTGGCATTGATAAAAGCATGCTGCCTCTTTATATATATATTGTTTTTTACGTTTCTTTTCTGGCATGATCAAAGCAGACAAGAAGGGTCTACCGCAGGCTCTGTTTGCTGAAGGACATAGCAAAAAAAAGCTTGATTTTGTTTGTTTTAATACCTATTTAGATTTTTTCTTTCTACGAATTACTGTAATCTATCCATTTAGGCTGTTTATTTTAACAGCTTTTATTGTAAATCTAATTTTGAGATTTTCTTTCCTTTCCATTGCATGTCACTTGGGTCTCTTTAATGTGCGCCTTTAATATCTATTTCTCACAGCTTTTCTTCATACCTATAAACATAATGGCAATGAGCTAATAAGCTGCTCTGGCAAAAAAAAAAAAAAAAAGCATTGGCTTGTTCTAAGCATTTATTCCTTTCCCTAAATGGCAAAAGTGGAGGTTCATTTGGAAGGTGGTTAAATGGATGAAGCCAAAAGAGGGCTTGACTTTATTTTAAGACTTCCAATATACTTATTTATTTCAAGCTGACTAGTCCTTACCAAGGATGACTAAGGGACACAAACTGATCACAAATTGATGTCAACAATAATGGGCAGTGCTAGCCAACCATTTGAATGACCTGATGCCTTCTTTTACACATTGCCTACCAGGGTGTGCAACTTAACTGCTCAGTCGCCATTACTTTCTAGGATGAATGTGGTAAGTCTAATCACAACTTCTTAATGAGGTTTTCCTAAGGCTGCTTTGTGTCTTAGTTCCTCCCTCATAGCTTGTACATTGAAAGCAAGGATCAAAACTGAGGCAGTGCAGAACTCTTCTGTAGGCATCCAAGTGGACTTCCATCGATGGCCAAAGACCTCCGCCATGGCAGCACTTTGTGTGTGGGAAGTGGGAACTACAACTTATAACACACGTTTTTAGCTATTATCTCATTGTTTCATTTCATCTTTATAAATGGATGAAGTGTGCCGTGTAATCTCTGTGTTGCTGATAACTCCAGTCTTTTAAGAATTTATTTTGAGGAATCTCTTTAGGTGTGAAAGAAAAAAGTAAGCTAGAAGCAGTTGTTAGCTGGAAGCAGAAGTTTGTGACTATTTGCATGACTGTAGACAGGAAACAGCTTTTCCCAGGGAGCCAAAGAGCTCAGAGAAACTGGAAATTGAACATTTTGGCAGTAGCATTGATTTTACTTGAATATATGTATTGCTTTTTGTAATATTTATGAGAAAAAAAAGAACTTGTTATCCAAAGTCACCTTCTTTCCTGTGTCAGATTAGTGCTAATCAAATATTATGAAAATTAGTGAAACCTGTGCAATGTTAGTAAGTTGTAGCAATGTGACTTTTGTTCCCTGACTCACATCTGTCTTCTGGTATTTTAAAACTGAATTAATACTGTGCTGGCGAATAATGAGGAAAGAAGGGCTTGACTGTTGAAAGTAATGGATGGGTGCCCACTTTTATCCAAAGGTCTTTTACTGAAGTTTCTCTTCTGTCTCTCACCTCCTTGCCTTCCAAAAAAAAAGAGTGAAGGGGGAATACTACTCGATATTTTACATCTGGCATTTTATCTCATTGGTAACTTTAGAAATCAAACTTTTCATCTGGTGTATTCATGTGCGTAGAGTTTGAATCTAGTTTCTGGGGTGGGGTTTTGTTTCATTCTGACATGGAGCTCTTGGGACAATGTAAGAAATGTGAACAGACTTTGCAGAAAGATATAACACCTCTAAAATATCAGACCAAGCAGAAATGTGTCACTATCAGTGCCCTCTTGTATGCAGATTTTGACTAAGAGTTGGTCAGCGTGGGGTCAGTTCTCATGTAGAAGTTGTGCTGCCCTTCTGAATTTATTCTGTGGTAATTAAGTTGGCATCCTGAAACTGTGAAGTAATCTTATTCAGTGAGGGGGTGGAAAGAAATCCTGGGCTTTATTTCTGTTGAGATCTCATAAATCTCTTTGTTAACACAATAGAACTTAAAAAAAAAAAAAAGTAGTAGTAGATTTGAAGCATCTGTTACATCTTCTAGATCAGCTTTGCAGTTGACTGGACTGTGGATAAAAGACACGCTAAGTGGTTGAGTATTGCTTATGCTAGGAAAACAAATGAAGCTAACAGGGTTTCAAAGGCTTTGAAGCAGTGTCACTCTCAGAGGTGTTCAGTTGTTTTCTTTGGCAGTGTGAGTTGAAGCAAGCTAGTTTACTTTACTAGAGGCATAAGGCTACTCTTGTAACCTTCCTCTGACTAAGATGAATTTGGCTGACTGACCTTATTTCTTTCTGGACCACACGTGTTGTGCTGGGTTTGGGGTTTTTTGGTTTCTTCCCCTCTTCAAGATGGTAGCCTTTTCCGTATTTTGTTATATCTTTTCAATTTGTGTTTGCCTATAGAACTATGTTCTGCTATGATGGAGCAATGCAAATCAAGTAGAATAGCCCAAATTAATTCTTCACATTGGCGGTAGTGTGATTGCCTGCATGGAATCAATAATGCATCATGGAGGGATCAAATTTTGGAGTATAATGTGTGAATAATGCTTGACACAAAACAAAAATTCAGTCATCATAATAGCAATTAGGAAAAAGCTGCAGCTTATCCCAGCTGTAATCTCTGCTAACAATGAAGCACAGCCTGGTAATCAGCATGTATGGTATGAAATGCACTAATAGAAATCATGGCTCTTTGTTATGTTGGGGGGTGGGTGAAAGTTTCCTTTTAGCTAACTTGTACTGTGTTAAGTAGGCATAGTGTCCTTCAACCAAATTATTGAGTGTGCATGCACTTGTAAAAACTGATCAGCTGTGTGTTCATCCTGATGTTTGCATAGACAGTAGCACCCCAAATCACGGTTCCTTTGTGGTTTTGAGCAGAAGTCTGATTAAATAGATTGTAAGAGTAGGCCAAGTAAATAACATATCAGAGGACTCAATTAAACATGTACCCATATACAAACATGGAGTTTCATTTTAAAAAAAATCCATAGTTTCTTTAAAAATGAAAATAAAAAGTACAGCTACTCGGTGGTTGTGTGCACCAAGGTTGGAGAATGGGTCTGAAGTTGATGGGAGGTATTTAGGGCAATGAATATTAGGTAATTTGAAGCTGGATTAGTAGCAGCAGTTGGGCTCCTTGATGTGTAAGAGCCCATCTTACCCTGCACAGAAGGAAAGAAAAGCAGCATTTGGAATTAGAAATCAGTGAAATTGATTGTAAAACGCCAGTTACAGAAATAGTGCCACAGTAACCTAGTCAGGACAGCAGAGCTGTGAGTTGACTTCATAAATGAGTGTGCCAGCTGCCATCTGGAGGTACCTATAGATAGGTAGGTGGATATGGAGAGAGATCTACCTTCAGCAAGATAGGTCCTGATGATCCATAAAAACCATTGTGCGTGCAGAAGAAAGGCACGCACAGGTTGTACATGAGCCCAATACCGTCTAGGAAGAAGAGCTGTTCTATGTGCTGCTGGTATCTTTTGTTTTCTTTTTTAACACACCTTTCTCAGATATACCTGTTGAGGAATTGTGCAGAGAAAGAGAGAAGGGGAAATGGCAGACTGTCTCTTTCTACACAGGACATAGAATTTAATTTTCCTGTTGCCTAATACTCATGAAGCTGCCTGTTGGATGGAGGTTTTTTAAGGTGGTGGTTTTTTGTTTCTTATCTTCTGTGCCCCTCTACCTTGGACCTTCTCCATGGCCCATTATTGTCTAGCTTCCCATTTATAAAGAACCACCGCACGTCTTTCCAGACATCAGCTTCTTCAAGGAATATTTGATTCAGGTCACCAAAGACCTTGTATTTACTTATTTAGCTGGGTTATTCTTGGGTTTTTGAGGGCCTTAATTGTGGCACATGTGGTCTTTCAATTTCAGAGGTTTGGTCTGGCTTTAGTTCATGACACAGCGTCCTTTACAACTCAAGTGTACGGCAATGGACAAATATATTTATGAAGAGAAGACAGAAGGTTGTAAAAGTAGAAATCTGAATAAGACTAGAGCACATTTGACAATAGAATAAACCACAAGACTTTGGTTTGGCCAGAAACTACCAAAAACGAGAAAAATTATACTGTTTCTCTAAGGCTGACCAATTGTGGAACTAGAGGTAGTCTTCCTAGAGGTGCCCCCTGCCCGTGGAAATGACAGATGCAAAGGCATGAGAGAGTTAGGAGATAGTAATTGCCAAAGCCTTTTCAGGAAATGGAAGGTAATGTAGTTGGAGTGCTGATAACCTAGAGCTCTATTTAATGAAATATCATCCTGTGGGAAGAAGAGGAGTAAAAGGAGTTAGCAGGCCTAATAGGAGCAAGCTACTTCATATAGGAGTGTTCCTGCTGGGCAAGCAAATAGTGTTTGCTCAGACTCGATAGCTGAAGTATCTGGGTAGACATCTGTGTAGGATGTCATCATTTTTTGTTCCCAGAGGCCAGTGACACATGACAGTTGACTTTTTGACGTAACAGGTGTAAAAACAATGTAGAGACGTTTTCCGTCTTGGGTATTAGGGCAGAAGAAGAAGGCAGTTCTTGGAAATCAGTTTGCTTTAATTTTGGTTTAATATAGTAGAAAGTATGCTTGATACTCTGGCAGAGGAACATAATTTGTCTTCTTTGGAGTTAGTGTTAAATTTTATTGTCTTTAATAGATACAACGTGAACATGTCAGCCTGTTTGTCATAGCCATTCTGAAAACGCTCTCTTATGGTAGAATCCTCAGAAAAAATTCCTTTTAAGAGCAGTGCATTATTAATAAAGTAATCCATTAGGTCTGGTGATAAAGGGTCACAGCAGAGTCTGAAATACGTTTCTTAAATGGTTAAGAAATTTATCATGGTTGGAGGATTAATTGATTTCATTTGGAGGCCTTCTTAAGGTTTTCAGGCTTTGTGTTTAGAGATGGTTTTATTCTCTTTGGAAATGTGTTTGCCGCTCAAAGTTGTGCTTACCTGTCATTAGCATGAACTATTACATTTCTGCTAAAGGCAAACTATTCTTTTAGCATTATGACTGATTGCATCTGTGAGGAGCCTTACTTAGGTAAAGAATATGAAAGTTTATGGCAAATAAGGTATTTAACTTGAAATCAATTCAAAATCAAAGTAATGATATCAAGCATTAAGTGTTGCGATGTAAGAATAAAAAAGGGACTGCAGATTCTGCTAAATGCTGAACTATAAAACTCTAATGGGTCTATATCTTTTAAAAATTGGACAGAACTGTCATCATTTAGAATACATAGACATTGTTTTAAACTGTACAGAAATCACTGCGCCCAACTTCAATAATGTGCGTTAACTGTTGCCAGGGAATGATTTATTCAGTGAATGCAGCTCCAATTCACTGAACACTTGGGAGTGGAGGGAAGGGCAATTTGAAATAAAAGTTGTTCACTATTAGATTAACATAATTAAACCTATAGATGGTCTGAGAACAATTCACCACAGCTACTGTTTTTAAATTCTTGCTGTGTAAAAGAGTGTGTGTGTTCTCTGTCCTCCAGCAGGATGACTCCTGAGCCCAAGTTTTCAAGCGCGATGTTGGGTGCTATCTGTGCAAACAGATGCTCAACTCTCCAGTGGATGTTCTTGCAAACTAGCTTCTTCATAGATTGCACATCAAAGTGGATAATAGATGCTGTTGTCCAAATTTAGAAGGTTTTTTAAATTTCATTGAACGCTGCTGAATTCTTTACGCCGGTGTTCAGAGTTCCTTGCATGCTAATCAAACTCTGAAAGGGTAATTTGGGCAGTGAAAGTAATATTTGCTTTCTTTTTAAACTATGGATTTCAACAGCTCTAGTTTCTCTTAAAGAAAAAGTGGATGACTGTTGCATATTCATGACTGAACTGCAGAGAACTTGGACCAGAATTAAACAATTAACCCTCTCGCCAAAGTAAACATCCATTTGAGTAGAAGCCAGAGATGTTCCTCCTTCGTTTTTTATGGATCTGAGATATAGAAATGTATTCCAGAGGACTGTGTTTCTAATAAATAAAAAGGCATAATGAGAATGTAACTGGGAAGGAAGACAAAAGCAGCCATGCTTTAAATTGTTAATGATGGTGCCAGTGGCTGCAGCTTTACCACAGCTGTTTAAATTGATCAGCTAGTGAAAATGTTTTGTTTTGGCATTTTCCCTGCATGTGCAACTCTTTCGAAGGGACTTCCGGAAGCTTTTCAAAGGAGATTCATGATCTTTTTTTAAACCAGGCTTACAAGACCGAAGTTTCCAGTATTTAGGAATCCACTATTTAAGGATGTAGTTTGGTTTTCTTTTTGTAAAGTTCTTGCCTGGTGAGCCATCACTTCCCCTGAATTTCCCTTACCACTTTCCTGGTTTGTGGGCTTTTATTCTTCCTTTCCCCTTCAAAAATATTGGTAATTACTTGCTACCCATAAGAAATGAGGCAACGGCACACTTCCTAGCTCTCCTTTTTCCCCCATCTCCTCTATTTTCCTGTTGCTTCTGAGCTTGATCAGGAAGGCAGAGAGGTGCTACGTCAATTTGCTATGCATCTTTTGGTCAAGCATCCAGTGTGAAATTGTTCTGTAAAATGTACTTTTTCAGAGGGAGCTTGCTGCTAACTTGTTTCCTGGTTGGCTCTGCCTTGCAGCTGATGTGGGTTAACCAATACCTTCTTAATGCTTGTGTCGTTTCCTTCTGTTCCAGAGAGATGGGTATACATTTCAGAAGGATGCAATCCCTTCAGATCTGGTAGGTAGGGGAAGGTTGTCCTTGCTGTATATTGACAAGAGACCTGGTAGAAGTGTACAGGTGGAGGACCAATTTGAGGCCATGAGCCTTGGTGTGTTTTGCAGAACACATTGCCCCTTGGGTTTCTACCTGAAGGGGTGCATGAGCAGACCTACCTGGGACCTTGTGTGAAGCCTCTTCCTGGCATTCCTGATGGCAGGTGGCTTGTGGATAGGACATGCCTTAGATAATGAGTGTTGAGCAACCTGGTTTCTGCCTAATGCATTTGCAGGGGAGGTGGGTATTGAACATTATTCAGAATCCATTATATATTTATCTTTATACTCCTTTGTGGAAAATGATTTCTGTAAGTACCCTGTTATGGTTATGAAAGCCCGAACCAAGCATCAGTCTCGAACCCTTTGACCTGTCTGCACAGAATGGAGATCTGTTTTGAAAAGGACTCCTTTATATCTGTTTTTACTCCATGCCCTTCCATTCATTTGCCTATACAAAGCAATAAAGGGTAAAACTAAAGTAACATAAATTGGTCTGTCTTCCTGAATCCATGTCTCGCTAATGTACCCAGATTAACTCAACTGTAAATTGTCTCCTTTGGATGTCGTGTCTTGCTAAAAGTTTCCTATATGATTCATGATTTGGATTGCTTTTAACAGCTATTGGCTAAGCAATATGGTAAATGTACAAGGTGATGCAATTGGCATTAGTGAGAGGATGCACAGGAGCATGTAATGCAGTCAATACTACATTAACTACTGATGCCCAATTACAGAAACTGGAAGAGTGGCTTTTAGGAGCATTAGGACTTGCAGAAGAGCTGAGATCACCTGCCGCTCCTTGCCTAAAAGCTTCACCCTTTATGCGCTGGGATCAAAGCAAACATTTAGTTGCTAGTTTGTCATGTGTAACAACGAAGGTATTTCCCCCCCCCCCCCTTTCTTTTTTTTACCCAAAAAGTGTCACACTGATGCTTTTAGCACATGTAAAATCTTATCTCCATATTTCAAGATTCTACTTCCATCTCCTGGGGCAAGAATTTATTTGAATAAAAACTCTTTAACCACCCCTGTATTTACTGTTTCTCTGAAGCTTACTACTTTAGCCATTTTTTTCTTTTAAAGAAATACTAAGTGCAATCTAGAGCGTCCTATTTCAGAGTGTCAGACAAGGCTCCCCCCAGCTCCTTCCCTTTTCTAATCTGTATATGATTGTTTGTGACCTCAGCTGGCTTGAAGTCTCTAGAAAGAGTGTTTTAAAATACAACCAGATACCACATAAAACAGGATATTTGAGTGTGTGACCTCTCTGCAGTCCACGTTCAGATTAAGCACACATTGTTTCCACCGTTGCTTTTAAAACCCATTTGCAGTAGATGGCAAAGGACCACATTACACTAAAAGACAGTGCATACTTTTAGATTGAGACGAGTGTGATCACAGCTTCTAAATCTATTTTTAAAGTAACAAGCGATATCACTGCTGCATGGCAAAACTAGCAACCTGCAAAGTTCCTCTGGACTTGGAGCAAGATGAGAAATTAAGGAGCACTAAGAAAACTGAAATATTTTAATATAAAAGACAGCTGGCAGGTGGCTTATTGCTCTCATTGCAGCATTTCTTTTTACTTCCAGCTATGATACTTGGCATATCACTGCTGCTTTTAATCCTCAAAGCATTTTGCCAGGAATTTGTGCACCTCAAGTTAGCATTCTCTGGAACTAAGGCCTGAGTATCTGGGGGGATGTGCCTGACCTCCCTAAGGTGTGAGCGATCTTCTGTGCAAGTTGTCCCAGGCTTTTTCTGCTTTCTCTCTGTACAGCCCTTGACACTCTGCTCAGCAAAGAAGGAGAGTGGCATCTGCAGTGCCATCTCTTGTGGCGCAGTGCTAGGCCTGAGTCTCACCTTGCCTGCTCCCTCACGCTGGATTTGGAGGTCAGAGCTCTGCAGAAGAAGGGAGAAGTTTCTGCATCTCTTGGAAGGACAGAGGACTATTACAACAGTTCCTCTCCTTGACTGTTGTTGGGGCAGTTGTGTTGATCCTCTCTCAACAGGCAATTTTCTTTTTTTCTTTTTTTCAATGTCCCTGAGGTTCAGTCAAGTAATTGCAAATTGTTGAGGAAAATTCTTCACTAGCCAATTTTCTTGCAATAACGGTGAGCATCAGTTGCATTCCCCTCCAAGCCCTGCCATGAGTGTAAGTGTTGGTCGCATTCCCTTCTGCCATATTTGGTATGTGTGACAGAACAACTGTCCTGTGAAACATCCTGACAGCATCCAGGTGCTTCCTCAGCGATCCTTTTTTGGTAGATGGTGGCTTAACTCCTTAGCCAGCTGCTGCCTTGGTTCTCCAGGCAATTGCTTCGAGGTCCCACAGAGCTGTACCCTGTGTCTAGTGACTGTCTCAGTGCTCAGCTGGGCCAGAGTAAGGAGGGCCTGGAGAGGCAGGAGAAGAGGAGGAGCACTGCTATTTTTAGGAGAACTATTGCTTTCAGTTCCTGATTGATGCTCTTTTGAATGTCCAGGGGGAGGAAGCAGAAGGGAACCTGCTGTTTTTCTCCATGCACTAATGTGTTTAAAAGGTGGCTCTAGCAGTGGAGGCGTGGGGGAACTTGACTGAGCTCTGCCTCGAGAAGTATCCTGTGCTTGATGCACTTTCCAAGCTGTACAAATAATGCTTTAAATGTCTGAAGTACCCAGCAGGGCAAGTCAAAACGTCCTTGACCAACTTTGTATTTAGACAATGTTTTCTCTTTTCCTTCGACCAGAAAGGAGCAGATGTGTCTCTTCTTACCTGTACGTTTGCACACACCCACCGACGCGCAGGCATTCCCTGGCCTTGTGCAGGGGCTGCAGCATTTAGGGTAGGCTGTTATTTCTCTTTGTTCTTTCTTATTACTTTCTTTCTTTCCAAGGAATCTGATTTGGAAATTGGGGAGGTCAGACTAAACAAGGTTTCAACTTGCTCTCATTCCCTTCTCTCTCTTTAATTTGGATAGGGAGGGAGGGAAAAAAGATGTCCCTTTTAGGAAAAAAAAAGTATACATATGTAGAATCGATTCATTGACTAGTCTTTTCGGGTTTTTTTTAAGCATTCAGTCTAAGTGGACTGCTCACTGAAATTTGTACATTCATAAAATAGCTGATTGAAAAGCAATATTTCAGATAAATACAAGCCAGCGATCTATCAGCAGTTGTAATAAAAGCTGGGCTTCAGGCTGTGATTTTATTTTGAAATAATAAGAATTGCTTTATTCTTTTTACTTGAGTTACCATGGTAATTCTGTCGTGTAGCAGTGTTATATTGATTTAGAAAGTGGACAGTAATATTTCTTTTGTGTTATTCTGTTTCTAGGGGTTGATTTCTAATTTCCACTTGGAGATTACTTTTATAAATTTCTTAAGTCCCTCCACTTTTTTCTCTAGCAGTGTAATTTTCCTCTCACACATTGCTATTTTCTGAGCTTATTGGTTTGCTCTTATTTTAAATTAAACTTGCTGGTTTCAAATATTGAAATGACATCTTTGTCTGTGTCTGTACTTTGGTTTAGCAAAATATTACAGTCTGCTGTTTTATGCTTAATAATTTAAGGGAAGCTTTATGTCTGTCATCAGTGGTTGTTGGTAACTTATGACTAAACCAACACAGAGCTTAAGCCTCTGACGTTTTAATACTGTGTAATGGTGCTTCCACCCTGCACAGGGTTTCTTTTTATTTTTTTTTTTAATCTCCCTTCTGTGTGTGTATGCTAAAGAGAATGACAAATGAATCCTGAAGACATCAAGGAGGTTTTGGGTGAAGCTGCCTCTTGACCACTCTAAGTCTCCATTGGGATTGGGAAAACCCCTGGTTTTGTGGGTCATGCAGGTACCGTTCCTGGTTACCAATCTTCCTCATGCCATGATCAAGCTTCAGGTTTTCTGAAAGTAAAACTTTGAATTGCAGAAGTGTGTGTACGTCCCCCATGGCTGACAAAAAACCAACAAACTGCTTTAGCTCTGACCAGGACTGTTAAACCTTAGCTATGGAGCACTGCTCTTAGATTGCTGCTGCTTTAAGAAATGACAGCCTAAATAGGATGTGACTGTTCCTTGTGGCATCTCTTTCTCTTTTTTTTTTTTTTTTGTGAATGAGAAATAGTGCTACTATTCTGAACCTGGAGATGAAGAGAAATTAACCTCAAGCACCACTGTTTTCAGAAGTGGTAGTTTAGATCCTGAAACCAAAGCCATGAATTCTCCTTTCAAACAGAAATCATTCAGCTTACCTTTTAGTATAGAGGATGAGAAAGCTATTTTGTGAGCACTAAGTAGAAATTTCCTGATCTCATGAAAATGCCACTTGCAGTGCAAGTAACTGATGGGAGTGAGACTGAAAACTTGTTCTGTTGCCCCTTGGTTTCATTCCTGGGTGAAGCTGACGACAGTAAGAAAAGGAGGCCCAGGAGCCCCAGCTGATCTCTACTGGGATGGCTGGACCAGCTTTGAGCAGGAATTACTATGAGCTTGAAATGGTGTGCATGGTCACGTGGTGGTTGACCTCAAAAGGACTGAGGTATGAGGTAGATGGGAAAAGGTAAACACAATCCTGGAATGGATTGAATCTGCAAATAATGATCACTGTTAACAGTACTGGAGAGTCACACTGGTAGACTTTGACTGTCATGGGTAAACCAGAGATAACTCTTTCTCAGGGACAGTAAATCCCTGTGGAAATAGGGACAGAGGATGCTCATGAAGGCAAAGGGATCCGTACTTGAACTTGTCTACCTTTGCAAAATAGGGCTGACTAGTCTGCCCTATTGAGGACACTGGGAAGAGAAACACCGTGGGGGAAAGAAAAAGAGACTTTTACCCCAAAAGATTTTATTATATCATTAGAAAAAGTAGTTGGAAATGGCTAAGAGTATTTCTGGACCAGCAGCTTGAAAACTTGTGGGCTTCAGAAGACTTGGTCTCCTGATCAGCCTTCCCCAGAGAATAGTGAAGGCATGAAGCTGAATTGTTTGGGTTAGAGAAAGAGATGGTATGATAGCCTGCGGCTACAGGAGGTGGGACTTACTAGTCCTCTTCAGTTGTCAGTCCTTGCTGAGCCATTTATGTCACAGTGTATGAAGCTCTGTCAGTGTTTCCATATAAAACCCATATTTTCATGAACATTCATTTATGGTGAAAGTCTGCACATAAGATCCTGCCTGAGGATACCTTTTTCTTTCCTATTAAAATTTTATAAACCCGTCACTTGGCTGGAAGTTTTAGTTCTCTGTGAAAGTGAAATAGAAGGGGGGCCCTGATGGGGAGCATGGAGGGTATGGTGTCATTTTCTTCCTCAATGCTCTCTTTAAAAAAAAGAAAAAGCACAAGCTACAAGCTTACAGGTGAACTCCTAGATGGGAGTGGCAAAAGCCATGTCTGCAGGTCCTGAACTTCTTTTCAGTGATCTGATTTGGTTTGATCTGAGTGTGAAAACACATAAGCAGCTGCTGTTCCCAGAAGTCTTCCCTAGCTTTTCTGCCTGTTTGTTGGTGTGCACGTGTTGCCTGTGTGGTTTGGCTTGAGAGCAGTGATCCACAAACTTTAAAACCTTCAAATAGGTCTTGACCTGTGAGGCTCTAATGGCCCTTAGAGCCTTTACGGCCCATCAGGTGATGTCTGTTACACATTAGTCTGTAATAGCTCCAGAATAAATAACTTAGGTTTCTTTTTGTAAGTCAGTAATTATATCTCTCCGCAATGGAGTGCAATGGCTCTGCATGCTAAAATGCAGTTTTAAAGTAAAGCAACAAGAGACTGTTTAATGTCTCTGACAGTCTCAGCACTGAGCACAAGTCCTCTGCCTTCTTCCCCCAGCATTTTCTTTCCCATGGCTTACTCGTGTTACAGTGTATCTATGCTACCAGGAGCTGACATCTCATCCCAGATTCTCTCTGATGTGGCAAATAACTACCTGATACTGAGTTTCCTCAAAATAATGCCTTGGTCTTTCCCCATCACACCTACTTTTCAGGAAGAGCTTCAGCTGATAATTTGCACTCATCTTAGTAGGACTTTGTGTTCAAGAGAGCAATCTTGCCTTGGTAGGAGAAAGGATTTGGTGATTTAATAGACTTCTTTTATAAGCATTCCTCTCTGATCTTTTCACGGGATATAGTGCTGCCTGCATTCTAAGTTGGGATTTGGGTTTGCTACCCCCTACCTAAAATATATTTTCTTTCCCTATGGTTCATTCAATTATAACTCTAGGATATATCTTGTGGGACTGAGCAATTGACTAGGTCAGAAGTAATCTTTATTTTCACTAGAGAGATGTTTACAAACTGATGCTGTAGTATCTCTTTAAAACCCACTGAGAATCTGATTAAAGGCCTGAGGATCTTCTGCAAAGATTGCCTGCTCCCAGTTGAATTGAAAGGGTCAGCATGCTGTCACAGTTTCGACGACTAAGAATTAACTTAAGGCTGATTCAAATGCTGCTCTCTGTGTATAGCATTGATTGGACTGCTTTCAGCTGGCAAGAGGTAACTTTATACTGTAGCATGTGTGAACTCCATTTAGTTAAATAGGAAAGCTGAATGAATATGGTTGCTTGTGGCACAGGAGCTCAAAGGTGAACGCGGTCTACCCCTTCTGCTCTGAATTAAATACTTTGGGGAGGATGGGAGAGAAATGTAATTCTTGTGGTAACATACTTGGGATGCTGACTGCTGCAGCTGTTCGTCACCAAGTGCAGCTCCTAGGTTTCACACGCTCTTTTCTTCTTTTCCCCCACCCATGGTCCACCCTGTAGGCTTGACCTTAATGAGATAGGATTGCTTCTACTGGAAATGGCAGCAGAGTGCTCTTTTGAATGGGGAAACACCAATAAAATGAGTTTGGTGCAGCATTATTGCTGTCTCTTTTTCAGGAATTGGTAGTAGCTCTATGATTTTTAACCTGGTTTCATGCAGGCATTAAGGCATCACGTATTAATGTGGGAAACAGCTGGTGCTGATGCTCACAGAGCTGCAGGATTTGTGGTGCTGTACTTCCAACTGCTAGCCTTGGAGTAGCTTTTAAAAAGGCCCTGCTGAATGCAACCCCCTGAAAGAACAATGTGCTCTGTGGGAAGCAGTGCCAAGCCACAGAGTGCTGTACCCCAGTGCTGTCAGTGTGACCCAAGCAGTGCTCCCGCCACAGCTCAGCCCACTCTACAAGTTCTTCTCAGTGCCTATGGAAAGAGACTGTGCTGAGCTGAGGTGTGCTCTTGAGGACCTGCTTCTGCCAGCCAGCCTGTCCACCAAGGCAGTGGTTGCCTCTAGCTGATGAAGCAACAAGGAAGATGCCCCAGCAGTATTAAACCTTCAGCCAAGATGCCAGTGGCAGCTGCTGTATGTCAGTGAGCATCTTGCTGCTTCAAAGAAAAGGTGGGATTCCTCATTTCTTGTCACTTGTAATGTCTGGTAAGCGGAAAGCCTTTCTGGTGCTACAGTTATAACACCTAGGCCTTCCTTGGGATGTCCTAGATGCATCAGTGCTTTCCACGAGTGAATGATCACAGGGTTTGGTGTGCCTGTGTTAAAAGGTTCAGATTTCCCTGGGCAATTTCTTGGGAAGTCTTCCTAGTGTTGTCTTGCAGTTAGTGTGACATAGCTCTAGGCCAAGATCTTAGACTAATCTAAAGCTTTGATCTGATTTTTTTTTTTCTTGCTTTTTTTCATCTTGCAATTGTTTACTTGCAATGAGTCCAGGGGGAAGAGGTGCTGGAAATGCTGACAGTTTCTCAGAGTAATCAGAGAGGTCATGCTGCAGTAAAGTACTGCTGAGCTTTAATTGGGCCCAGCACAATGTTTGTGTTCCCAATGGACAGTTACCGGGCTCCTGTGTAGTGGCCACATTTGCATCCAGAGTTGCAGTTTGCCTGTGGTCACTCATGAAAAAATAAAAAAAAAAGCCCTGGTGTGATCTTGAGAGCTGGAGATGGTCGCAACTTCACCAGCCAACACTGAGGATGAGAATGACTTTGATGTCTCTTCTAGATGACCAACCATGAAGTCAGATGGTTTTCTATCAGCAAGACTTGAAAAGTGGCAGCAGACTATCATCCCCCCTTCTCCCACTTCCCCTCTCAGGCTGAAGGAGCTGCTGCTTTGTGATTGCTGTAGTTTAGTTGTGGCATGTCTCACTGTACACAGCTGAATTAATTTTCTGTAAACAAAGCTCTGATTGCCTCTTGGGACAAATATTTTTACCATCTTTTGCCACTGTAAACATTTTATTAAATTAAACACTACATTGAACTGAGGAGCTGTGTATACATCACAGTAGCCCTCATGCTATATTTGATGGATACTCAGTGTTTTCTTCTACTCCTCTTCATCTTGTCTTCTTTCTTTTTGGGATGGTTGGCTCCTTCCTTGTCACTGAGCAAGCACCATATGTTTAAGTCTCAAATGATCACTTATTTCCCACCCCCTTCCATCCCAAGGAACTCAATAAAAATTTGAGCTCAACAAAACCCTTGCCAAGTCCTGGTCTGTACTTAGGGTTTCTCAATATGTGCTGTTCTCATTAGCTTGTACGCTTATAGCACCGACTCTCCAAAGAACACTCCTTGGTCACACTTAACCAAAGAAAGCAAATATTTCTTGGTCTTGCCTTAAGTTTTCATTAGATCTACAGAGCAAGCCAGTTGTGAAGAGAGTCATATGAGTTCTTACTACAGTACCAGCAGTGAACAGTGTAACAAGTCTCGTTTTGTTTCAGTTAAAATTAATACTCTTCAAGTGGTGTTAACCTAGTTAAAATTTTGCTTATCAAAGCAAGATCTGTAAAGCAAGACAGGTAAGTGCATATTACTGTTTGAAGTTACATAAGAATGCAGCTGGAGGAGTTGATTTTGAACTTTCCTCACAATGCATATCATCATCAAGCGCTTGAGGCAATTTTAACGTCTGAATTAGTTCATCATTAAAGGAATGGTGTTGATAGCAGGGCTGTGTTTACTCAGCATTTCCCCACAAGCTCTCCAAGCGTCCCTCCACTTAAGTGTTTACCCTTGGGTTTAGCAGAGATGCTTACGCAGTGAAGGAAAGGTCTCACACATCCTGTGCATGCTGAATGACCGTATTTCCATGGAACAAATGCTAAAGACGCTTTTTATGTCCTGGAAGAAATTACTAAGATATCACGTTAGGAGCAAAAAACCCAACAGGACTTGACCCTGCTTATGTTTATATATGTTTGGTACTATGCTGTGTAAAGCGATGTAAGCATACTGAAGAACAAGAAATAATCTCTAAATTAGAATGTTCAAATTAAGTGTCCAAAAAAAAAAGATTGAGAAGGACATTGAAGATAAAGCAACTTTCCCGAAACAGCAGCATTTTGGTAACCTGTGGTAGGATTAAATTCTGGTCTCAAGATCTCAGACCTTAACACTGTATGCTGAGTCACAAAAAAACCAAGTTCATGTGCTTCTTGCTTCAGTACCATACCCAAGGGCAGATCAGCATGGATGCTGGCTGTCAGTTTGTTTCCAGTTGACTTTGAGAGTAGGATTTTGTTATACACATCAAATGCTAATCTGGCTAAGGCTTTCTGTATCGCTTGTGCAATTTGGTATGTCATCCTCACCTGCTCCTGTGCTGGATTTCCCTTACTGTCTAATATGTTTTATGGCAAAGTCTTTTTCCTCTGAAATAGAGAGAAACAATTTAGGAACAATGTGCAAACCAAATGAAACACATGATCTACTGGAAGATTGGTTGACAATGCTGTTTTAAAAATACTAGCAAGGAGATATGCAATAAAGCACACAAGTGTCTTTGGAAATGTTGAATTAAACTGAGGAGATACAGAAATAGAGGAGATACAGTGTAGTCACCCAGTAGGAGAAGAGGAGGAGAGCATGCATAGCTTGGAAACAAGACATACTGGGATTTTTTGTGACTTTCAGGTATTACTAAATCAGAAGAATGGATACAGAGGTAAACAGAACCTGCCTTTTGAAAAATGTACACAGAAAAAATACTCCTAACTAGTTAAGAGCTTGTCAACATTTAGTCTTCATTTTACATGATGACTGATCAGCAGGTATTTAGTGTTCTTCAGGATCTTGTGTGGTTTTGGCTGCTTTCACACAGGATGCCTCATAGGAGCAGGATCCAAAGAGAGTGGCGAGTTTTGCACTGCTCGTCTCTGTGCCCCAGCCCTGTCCAGTCAGATGGGTGGTTTCACAGCCAGCTCTGCTGTGGGGTAGTGTGGTGCTTACAGGCAACCAATGTCTCCCACCCTTGGTGGTCATCCTATGGGACATGCTACAAAGGCAGCTGGTGGTGCGTGCTGGTGTGGAGCTGCGAGACCCAAGTCCCTGCTGCAAGCCACAGGCAGCTGAGGAGCCACCATGAGCAGCTCCCAGCTAGGGCCAGGGTATCTTAGACCCTGCCGAGCTTTACCTCACCTGAGGAGCTTGGCAGGGAGGCAGTATCTTGTTCCTACTTGGGAGTGAGTGGCTGAAAGGCATGGTTTGATGCGTGGAATGAAGAGAGGAAGAGCAAAGACCTTCCCAAGCACTATGGCAGAGCCCTCCTTCTGTTTTCCCCTGTGTCAGCCATGGTGCAAACCCACTGTCTCTGCTTCATCTGGAGCTGCAGCCATTAGCCTTCTGCACCAGAGAAGCTTTATACTTCCATCTTCCTGACTTCTTTCAGACATCCATATGGCTTTATACTCATCCCACCTCTTCAAAAGATAGAAATCTTCATTTTTCTCTCAATTTTTGAAGAACTGAGATTCTTGAGTCCTTGGATCATTTGACTTGCCCTCTGCTATGCTGCCTTTGCAGCATCCTTTTTTATATAATCACCGCTGCTCACAGTATTCTATAATGCAGCCCCACTCCTCTCTCTAATAGACTGCTATGATGTCCATGACTTACATCCCTGAATTTTCATTACTGCTACAAAGACTTTTATGCACTTTAAAAGGGAACAGATGGATTCTTACCTATTTTGGAAGAGATCATTCGTGTCTGTCCACCTTCTCAAGTTCACCTATTTTCATTACTTTAACTTGAAATGATTTGTGGAGCTTTCTGAGCTCTCAAAATTAAACTGGAGCCTGAATAAGATTTGAACCTAGATTTTCCTCATCTAACCTAAAGTAGATGATAGCTTCAAGGGAGGACCTAGAGAATAGTTCATTTTGGTTATAGTTCAAAACAGTAGTCGGTCTGTTCCTTCCCACTGTGCTCTTTCAGAGTTGCTCCAAGGAAGCTCATAGAGAGCCCTTCTGAGATTGAAGTGGGAACAAAGTGCTAATTGTAAAATTATCTTTTATCCCACAAAACCTAAGGAAAATCATCTGAAGGATGTTAGTTGCATACAGAGCATTTCTGTCTCCATCCAGTGTTAAGTAGTCTGTTTTAGAAAGCCTTTCTCTTTTGGCCTTTGCAGTGCTCAATAGGCTTTTGCACTCAAACAATATGGACTCTGGCAGGTGGCATTTTTAGCAAATGACCTCTTCTCAACACCAGAATGTTCAGCAGTTGGCCTTTCCTATCTTTTTTCAGAGCTATCAAAATAGGAGGTGAAGGGCAATGTATTACTAATAGGGTGAAGATGCACTAAGATCTTGGACCAGAAGGAAATCTAAACATCTGTTTCCAAAGAACGGAGTAAGCAGTGAAGAGTGCAGTCTGATAGCTGGGTGTAGTAACCAGCACTTCTCTCTAGAAACAAATGATGCAAACTTAGAAGAGTGGGTCTTCTAGTGTGGCAGAGGTTAATTACACCAGTGGTTCTGCAACTTGCAGGCTTTGTTCTTCTGTGCTCTGCTCACATTTGCCTTTCTGACGTGAACTGCAGTAATACGCACAATTTATACGTCTCTGTATGATTTTGGTTAATTGTGGTAGTAATTACTAATTTCCAACCCCTGACCTGCTTTTTCAGTCACATTTTTTAGAGAATCTTTTTGTGCCATTTTTGAATTTGGTGTTTGGTTTTTAATTTAGATAAATTATGCTAAAGTGTTTTTGAGAGAGGTGCACACTCAGGTCAAAAGCTTTATCTGGCAGTGCCCATTTTCTTTAACCTATTTTAATAATCATAGCTGCTTTCTTTAATGGGTAGCTTTTGTCTGAATTATGCTAAATCTGTCCTGTTTAGCCCAGGCTGCTGATGTAGCAGTAAAATGAAGTGTTGCAGTGGGGCTCTGAGGCTTTGGGGAGGTTCTGAGGCTGGGTTTCCCTAGCATATCCAGCCCCATAGCTCCCCTGACATGCACCCCTGCAAAGCACCCACAGACAGGCTGCAGTGCTTGGCAGCCAGCCTGGGTTGCATGTTCAGCATCCCGCCATCAGTTCAGCTGTGCTGGCTGTTTGAAAGCCTTTCCCTCTCGTTTTCTCCATAAGTATTAGGTATGCTGATAGTGGCCAGGGTTCTTCATGATGCTGATGGCAGTAGGAGCCATGGAAGGAGGGCTGCTTGAGACAGCTCATGTCCCTGGAAGGGGCTCACCTCCTATCTTACAGACTCCTCTGAGTGGAGGAAGTTCAGGGGAGGTGCCACTTGATCCTACAAAAGAGCCATGGCCAGACATCGTTGTGAACAGCAAGGCTTCGTTGTCAGCCTTCTTGTGGGAGAGATGACAATGTCTTAAGAAAGACTCACAATCACAGAATGGCAGGAGTCAGAAGAGATTTCTAGAGATCAACTAGTCCAGCACCTTGCTAAAGCAGGTTCCCCTCAATCAGGTCACACAGGAATGTGTCCAGGTGCGTTTGAAAAGCTCCAGAGAAGGAGACTCCACTCCCTCCCTGGGCAGCCTGTGCCAGGGCACCCTCACCCTTACAGTGAAGAAGTTTTTCCTTGTGTTTAAGTGGAAGTTTTTGTGTTCTGGCTTATGTCCACTACCCCTTGTCCTGTCACTGGATGCTAGAGGATGCCTCTTTTATCGCTGTGCCTTCCCCAGATACACCAAAGGATGTATGTGCTCACAGACAAAGAGGCAGTTTGCTTTGGCTGTTTGTGGTAAATGGTGAATGTGCTAGATGTTATGCAGACAGGTTTTCCTACCTTTCCTCCACCTCCTCTTTTTGCTTCCGACTGGGGAAAGTTTAACAGAAACAGGTATCGGGAAGAGATATTAAAGAGCAATTAGCTGGCCGGCCTCCCTGGATAAAATAGAGAAAGCTTGCCAAATGTCTTCTTGTCTTTAAACATTTGTACAAATCTCTTGTCAAATATAGAAGTAATTGTCTTTCCCCCCTTTCTTTTTCCCCTCTCCTCAAACACTTTCAGTCCTGCATCTGGTTTAACATAATGGGTGTTTGCATGAATGGCTTAGTTAGCCAGGGTGGTAATAAAACACTTTAAATTTATTGTGACATTTGGATTTAATTAAAAAGTACACACTTAGAAAAGTAAAACATAATGTGTAGAGGGAGTCAGGAAGGTTTTTCTCCTTTTCTTCCAAAAAGCTAATTAGAGTTGTATTTTAAATTGTTTATGTGCTGCTAATCATTGTAATAAATCATTTATACTGAGAAAGACACACTCTAATGTGCTTGTGTAACTGTTTATGCTCTCAAATTTCTATCATGAACAAATTGATCTGGAAGTGAATTTATTAACCACTAGGGAAGAAATCATTAGTGCTTTCTCTAAATATTCCCCAGGTACACTTTTATTATAGTAGTTTACTGTTTTAACTAAAAGTAACGTTACAAGGCCTTGGTTGTAATTATGATGCAAATTGACTTTCCATCATTTAAAAGAGGAAAACTGCCTTTTTGCTAGTAAAATATATCTAAGTCGTATATACCAGAGAGCCTCACAGCTTCCAAAGGGGGTTTTTTTTGCAGAAAACAAAATGTAAATTCCTGTTTTCAGAGGAAGTAGTTGTGGGTAATTTATGGAAGTTTTAAAGCAATCCCATGGAAAGTTGAATCTCTTTGATCTGCCTGGCCTTTGCAAAAGGATCTTAGGACAAGGTAAGTGTAGCCTATCCCATTAAATCTTTTGTATTTGGCAGCACACTTATAAAGCAACTTGGTGCTTTCAGAGTGCTGCAGACCACTTGTAATCTCCTGGAGGTAACTGACATTGTTGTTGCCCTGGCACCAGTGAAGACACCGATGCAGACATTTTTTTTTCATGCAGAAAGTCAGTAGCAGGACCATAATTATAATCTGAGATTTTTCTGGTTCATGATGCAGGTTTTAACCCAAACTGAGGAGCTGCTGGCATCCCAGCTCTTCCCAAGACTTTTTAAGATGAACTTGTCCTCTGAGTCTGGATGTGGTCGTGGAGCTGCATGTGAGGGCACAGGGAGCCGTAGTCCATGGGGAGATTTGCAGCCTGCTGAGGCTGAGAAACAGCTTTCATATTTGAAGGTGTTGCTGAATTAGTTTTTAACGCTTGTACTTCCCTCATGGTAGTAAATTACATTTTCCCTCTTGCCAAAGCAACCAGATCTGACCATCGAAAGCTCTAGTTAATGCTAGTAGGTTTTGTGGGTGCTTTTAAAATTTAGCTGCTACTATTCAAATACTGAATTATTTATGTACAGGTCTAGCATCAGGACACCAGGCAGAAATACCCACAACATGTAGATTTATATAGCTGAATAAATGGTTAGGCATTTTTATTTGAATGCCTTAAAACTCTGAACTACAGTGTAACATGAGGAGGAGGTTTCATTTCCTATGGGATGTTCTTCATTTAAAAAACCTCAAACAAACAAACAAAAAGACCCCAACAACCAACCCACAAAACTAACCAGTGTTTCAATTTCTGGCAAAGCAGTCTGCAACTATTTACAGCAGAGAAAGGAGAGCCAATAACAGCAAAGTTTTTCTTTTTAGTACATATATTATTTGGAGGTGGTGACTTAAAAGGGAGAGCCAGGAAGATGCACGTGGACTCCATGAGAGACAACTGCAGAAAGCAGTGGCACCAGGAGGGAAGCGAAGACAGGATTAAGCTGGAACCAGAAGCCAGGACTGCTTGCACCTTCCCACAGGAGCCTTCCAGAATCACTTGCAGTGGAAGCAGCAAACCTCCATGCTAAACTGCCTCTGAGATTTCAGCTTGTTTCTCCTGCAAAACCTTCCTCAGGCCACGTGCATGCTCCCACCTTTCCTGTTGAAACGTTCAATTGGTCCATGTGTGAGTCAGTGCTCCTTGGAGGTGCATTGGCTGCTTAACAATTCACGTCAGTGTTTCTGCAGCTGAGAGTGTTTGAAGGATTTGATGGCTGATGTGTCTGTACACATACATGAGAAAGACCTCCTGTTGCCTTGGGGAGTTAGGCACTGGAATAGCCTCGGGCATTAAGTATCTGCACTTTTACTGCTTTTTAAAATACGGACCTTCACTGCCCATGGTTGTGATAATGTTGTTTTTTCCCTTTAGTCTTAGGGAGGTTCAAAAGTTGACAAACCCTTGTGTATCAGCCACAGCCATATGCATGCCATGCCAGCAGCAACCTGTGGGCATGTGTATGCCTCTGTGAAGAATTTACTGGTGCTTCAATTACACAAATGTCAATGAAGTGGCTTTCCATTTCTAGATTTTTTCCCCCAAATACGTATTTTTTTCTCACAAGATCAAGAAGCTTATTCTCTGTCTCCTTTTAGATATCTCCTCTGATGTTTTGGTTTAAAATCCAGTAGCATACATATTTTACTTGCAAAGTGTGAATTTTTTTGAGACTTCTAGCTATTCATTTTTCCAGAAACCTACTATACAGTGTTCTGCCACATTAGGTTTCTCTAATAATCCATGGGAGGATTTGATCAAGATCTATTACTGCCTCTCGATGTGGATGTCACTGAATTCTGTGAAGGAACTGTAGTGGCAATTCTCTTTGCTGTTTGCAGGTGTTTAAATCTGTTTTGGAAAGCTTTGCTGTACTAACCAAGCTTCAGAACTGTAAGCAATCAAAGAGTGTCTTGTGTCTTCTAGAAAATGTGGGTTGGTGGTTTTTTTTTTGGTCATCTTTAGATCCTTTTATGGCCATTTGCAGAGGAAAATAAGAGATCTTCAGTCATTTAATATTCTGCTGAATCCAACACTTAGAAATGTAAACGTGTCTATCAGAACGCCATTAATTGAGAATAATAAATGTCCCTTTATATGCAAAGTCTTTATATAGAGGTGACTCCTGCTGTGATTTCTGAAGGCATTTCTCCTTCAAAGCACAAATATATCAGCACTTAAACAGCATTTGATATCCTCTTGCCGTTCCCGTGGCCTTAGCCTCTGCATTGCTGCGGCTTATTTTTCTTCTCTCGACAGTTTACGAGGTGTGACGTATCCAAATGTGGATCTTCTCTGCAGATGTGTCTGTGAAATAATGGAACTTAAAAGTAGCCAGTGGCAGTTTTCCTGAAAATTCAGAACCGGTTTGTCCTTTGGCAAACAGAAGGAAAGAGACAGGGGACCAATGTGGCCACAGGATAAATGTAGTTGGTGGAACAAAGTTGGTGCCCATTTACCCCATTGGGCCCAATAAGGCCAAGATGTTCTCTGCCACTGCTTGCTCGGTAAGAACAGCTTTTGAGTGCAGTGTGCTCATCCAGCTTTGGGCTTGTGTAAAAGTCTTCAAGGATCTTAACTGATACAACCTGTATCTTGCAAGCTGCTTAAATATGTAGAGGTGCAGAACCAGATCAACAGATGTTCAAGTGGAGGTCTGTTGAAACTTCAGACTTTCCCATAACCAGGAGCCTGGTAAGGTTTTAATACCTCCCATTTAAGGTTAATTTTATCTCCTTCCTTGTTAAAAAATCCTTGCAGCTGGACAAGAAATTACCTGGAGTGACCCTTCTGCTTGTAAGACTTTTTAGATGTTGGCATCCTGAGACAGAGGGACAGTGACTCTCATGATGTGGCTGGAGCTTTTCCTGCGTGTGCGAGAGTGGTTCTGGGTTGTTGAAGCACCAGGGGAAATTGACACTTCACAGTTTAGAATGAAAATAACATAAATGCTGTTCATCGTGAGTAAAAGTGAGTAATGATTTTAATATATTAAAAGGTATGTAAGAAGTGGGGGCACAGGATTGCCTGATTTTATCATGTGTACTGGGAAGAAGTGATCACTTGGTTTAGCTCTTCACTGCCCTCAGAAGATTGTAATGTGCAGGTACCCATCCTGATTCAGACCCTGACAGGGCGATATATAATGTTGCAGTGTATTGGTTCAGGTAAACTCATCAAATAGAGCTGTGATGAAGCCATCAATGAACTTCAAATCAAAGACTGATCATTCTCTGATGTTTATAATGCAGAGCATCTGTCTTAAATGCTAACTTCCAAAATATTTCTCTGTGCACTGATAATGTGATGCTAACTTTGGGATGCAGTTTTACCATTTCTTATGTTCTATAACAAAAATACAAGCTCTGGGGTAATTAGTATGATAATACATTAACAGAAAGTACACCTTTTTCATGCAAAAATAGGCATTCCTCCCACCACAACTGAGGAGTGGAGAGGATATTTTCTGTGGAGGTTTGCACATTGTACTGCAAGTGTATTTTGACACTAGAAACTGAAGAAATGGGAAACTAGATATGTCTGGGGAGTAACTACTAATCTAAGTGTCAGGTTTGATACTGGCAGACTCTGTGGAACCAGTAGCTCAAACCTCCAGAGGACTGACGGAGCCCTTGACCTTTGTAACAGCAGATGAACTATTGTTATTGCTGAGAGTTGACCTCAGAGGGATAGATGGGCCTGTTTTGCATAGATGCAGGATGTTTCAGAGTCCTGATACATGTGAGTTTCCTCAGATTTTCTTGGCCATTTAAACAGTGCTGTCTGCATGCTGTCTGGGTTTCACTTTTCTGTGGAGATGGCCACATTTCATTCCTCTGGCTCTCTATGGTTACAGTATGGGGATATCTAGGCAAAAGACATGTGGTGTGAGCACTGGAAGCATATTTTAAAAGCTCAGATTTTCTGATTGCTCAGGCTGTAGGAACAGTTTGTGTTGGAGCTCATTAAAAAAATTATGGATGTACCCAATTTGTAAAACTGGTAATATCCTATAAAAGTGACAAGGTTTTACTTCCCAGAGGTGAACATGTCAATTGTGAAATCAGCTGTAGGCCTTTGAATGCAAGATAAACATCCATTGCTTGAAGTTGGCCAGCTGTCCTACTGACAGACTGGAGAAAGCCTAGCAAGCCCCATATCAACTCGGCACCAACTTAGCGATGGGTTACAGGGAGAGGCTGAGGGAATTGGGTTTTCCAGCCTGGAGAAGAGAAGGCAACAGGGAGATGCCACCACTGGCTATGGGGATCAGAGATAAATGAGCCAAACTTTTCTCAGCAGGGAGCAAAGGCTGTGAGAGGAATTTGTGCCAGACACTTCCATGGGAAAATAACCTCAGCACCAGGCAACCATCAGCAGGGGCAGACAGAGAGGCATGGTGAGGTGCGCAGTGGATGATACAGAGAGGGTCCCACTGCAATACTGAGAGAAGCTCACTGTCAGCTTCCTGGGCTGCATTTTCTTTCAGCACAGATGTGCCACTCCTCTTGTGTTGCCTGATGGACCTGTTCAGGACTGGACTGGATTTCAGCTGTGGTAGGTTTGGGAATGAAGTGAAAATAAAGCCGAACGTGCATAAAAAGTGAGAAGTCTCTGGAGAAGTCTTCTGCTGTTTCATTCTCCAAAAGCAGAGTGGCAATTGCACACCCAGCAGTTGTTGTGAAATTGCTGCTGTGGATAACCAAAAGTGGGATGGATTTTTTTTTTTTTTTTTACTTGAACTTGGGTGCTTGAAATGCAGATATTGATACTTTTTCACCGATTCCTGTTCATAAACAGTTCAGTTAAGGACTCAAATAGATCTTGGGTTTTGCAACTGCGCATTCACACACTTTCTTTAGGTGTTAGCTCTGGAGAAGATGTTAGTTTTCCATAGCAGATTTTTGGTTCACTGTGTATTGCGATTAAGTACACTAGCAGTATATAAAGATGAAGCAAAATAAATTAAGATTTCTGTATGCACATTACCACTTCAAATACTGTTGGCATTCAAAGAAAAAAAAGAGACCTTCCAGCACTTGAAGTAACAAATTACTCATCCTTTGCTGTGGCAGATCATGGCATGCTTTAACGTAACATTCTTTTTTTCCTGCGCTTAGATAATTTAGACACTCCTCTGAAAAGAGGTACCACATGGAGAGCAGCAGAGTTGAGGTAGATTGGAGAAAAGCATTACATTTTGCATGTGGAAGCAATGAATGTAGGCTGTAGATAAATGACATGGGTTTAGAGCGATCATTGCTGCTGCAGCTTGATTATTTTTCCCAGGGACAGATGCTGTCTCTCTCCTTCTTTTGAAGAACTACTGTATTTGTGTTTTCACTATATTTCATATTACATTTGTACTGACTTCTGTTCTTTCACTTTCTGTCTGCCTCCCTTTCTCACCCAAGAGTAGGTTGCTGCAGTCACGTAACTTCTGAGTCTTTAACAGGTTATGACAAGGGCACCCTGTGGCCTATGAAAATACCTATGTCATGTCCTTCATCCATATAAAAGCATCTGTTGCCAAGCTTTAAAAAGGAGGGTTGCGCAGAGGCCGGTGTGGTCTTCGGAGCAATCAGAGCTAGGAATAATGTAGGGTTGTTCAGGAGCTCCTTAGGTTAATAAGTAAATGTTTGTAGCTGTTTGCTCACTGAAAGGTGTGCTGGGAGCGAACTGGGATAGTTCCCTTCACCTGTGCAGCAGAGAAGAGGGGGGCATGGCAGAGCTGGAGATGTGTGCTGGGAAATAAAAACTTGCTTCTTGTGTCCCAGATAGATGTCCAGTAAAGGGGAGGCAGGGAAAAAAGATATCTCAAATGATTTGGAAGTAATGAGGTGGACTTTGCAGCAGCCCTGCACTTAATGACTTTTATTCTCACAAACCTGGTTTACAGATATTTATAATCTGTCAACATTTTCTGGAAATATCGAAATATTTGTAGCTATTTTCCTGTTTTTCTTTTAAGGGGGAAAAAATTACTGGGTATCATTTGGCACTGGTGGAGATGTTTCTCTCTTTGATAAAGAGCAAATTTTCTTTCGATGCAGTGTCTTGAACTCTTAGGGAAATTGTATAGCATTGAAATGCTAGGAATTCCTCAGAATAAATAGCCAGTGTGAGATGAACACACTCCCTCTGCTCTAATTGGCATGGCCCAGTGAAAGCTGGCTCTTGGGCTGCCTCCGTCACTAACTGCCCAGCCTCATGGCAGATTGACATAATTCCCTCATCTCTGGGGAACCATAATAGAGCACTCCCTGAAGAGTGCTGAAGAGAAATTAGGATATCTTTTTTTTCCTCTCTCTCTTTTTTTTTTTTTGAATGGGATTTCTGGAGTGCTTATGTTCATCCAAAGGACTGTGGGCTATTAAATGGGGTTTTTAAAGGTTTTTCTAATTGCCACACTTCCTGCCTCTCCCCCTTTTAAGTGGCTTTGGACAGTTGCAGAACTTTGATTTTAAATTTGTCTAATCTCATGAGATATTTAGGTGGGGTAAACTTGTAACTGAAAATGGCTCTGGGTTGGTTGCTTTTTTTCCCTTTCTTTCATTTTAATAGATATGTTTAGTCTACTTTAAAAGCTTTCTGGAGAACCTTTTATAAATGGCTAATTTAAGCTTGTCAGGTTTTAATTATAATCTCTCTATACACAAGTTAAGATGCTTAATGCTAGTGGAAAGTTCTGAATACAAAGCAAACCTGTGTCAAGTTGCAGAGCACTTTTACCCGTCTTAATTGCTTCTGGTCTGAACTTTAACCTTAACTCTCCCATCTGTCTTACACATTCTCTTCTCCCATCACAACGAGTTTCTTTCTGTAGGGTGCTGAGGATCTCTCTTAATTCTGTAGGATTTTTAGTCCAGCAAAAAAAAACCTGCCATCAGGCTGTGGATGTTCAACTCCCTCTTTATCTCACTGCAGCGTGATGCCTGCTCCTGTACTGCAGCCCTGCAGCCCTAGGTAGCCCAGGACATGCCCTTAGCCCCTTTGGAATGAGACTGCTTGGGAAAGATGGGGCAACTCAGCTACAGAAGCACCTTGGATCTCAAATGTCATGACAACTTCTAGTCTCATCTAAAATCTCTTCCACAGCATCAGTAGTGCTTTTTGTTTGCAGTTTTAGAGATGTTCTCTTGGGTACTTTATTCCCTTTTAGGACTGTTGTCTACCTAATTTTCTATCTATGACCCAGCCTTTGTGGCAAAGGTTAGTTGCATCTTTTTCTTAGATAAGAATGAGTTTCATTCAAGCTTAGAAAATTAGCCTTGAAAATAGTCAGTGCAGATTCCTTCTGGAGACTGCATTTAAAAGTTTGAATCCAAAATTGATTTGGAAGCACTCTAATCTAAAATAACCCTGATGCTAGCATTGTTGTCTGCAACTCCAGCTAGCCCCGGCGTTCCGGTTCAGCGCATTGGCACACAGTTCCCTGATGCTGTGAAATTGAGACTCATCTGGAGATACAGACTTTTCTAAAAAGAATTGCAGGGCACTTAAGACTTCTTATTTCATTAGTTCGGTGAAGGAGTTCTTTTCAGCAGTCAGGAATCTCATGATGAGGTGGGCAAAAACTCAGCAGGTCAAGCAGCAGAGAATCCCATGGAATTGGAGCAGAGGAAAAACTGCTCAGTGGGTTTTTTTTGGCCCAGAAGTGTTTCATTTTTGGAGCTGAAGGTTACTGGTTTAGAATTTCTTTTTAGTCAGAGGTTTTAGGCAAAGCATTAGTAGACACATATCCGGGCCAGACTTCAGGACTTACCTTTCAGGAGGCTTTCAGTTCTGTATGCTAGGCCAGGTCATATTATTTTTTTTTTTCCATTGTTTTTAACCAAGTGTAACCATCAGCATCTTCACATGTGTTTGGTGAGAATTAAATGGAGCATAAATAACTGAATTGAAGAGCAAGCTTCTACTTTAAGGAGATCGGTTACTACACGAAGCAGTGGTAATGATCCAGAGGAGCAGGATGCACTGAGGAAAAGAGTAACGTGTGAGTACCATCCAAAGTGCAAGCAGCAGGTCATAAATTCTTGTAGTGGTGGTGGTCTGAAATTCAAGGAATAGGATTAGAGAGCTACTGTAGGTTAATGAAAATGGCTCCCTTAGGATCAGCTTGAATTCAACTCAGTGGTCAACCATAAGAAGAGGAATGTCTTGTGCAATTCCAATTTCTCATCCATATTCTGAATACCACTATGCTCCTGAATGCTTAATAGAGTAGAATATGCTCTGTTACGGTATATTTCATATGACTTCTAAGATGCTTTAATGCAAACTAAATGTCATGCCAACTTGCCTCAAACACCCTTAGTGCTCACTTTATTCTAGAATATATACTGAATTGCAGCAGAGTTTTCAAAGGCTTTCTGGGGAATTTCGCCAAAAAAAAAATAAAAGAAACAAAAGGAAAAAAAGAAGTCTTGTAATTTTACTTGGGTCTTTCCTGTTGTCCAGGGTAATAGTGCTCAAATCCTGTCTCTATATGTCACCTCAAAGGAAATCATTATAGAATGACTATACAACAGCTAATGCCAAGAAACCACTTTTAATTGTTATCAGGAGAGTTTCTTCTAAAGAAGGGTAGCATTAATGGCCAGCTGTGGCTTGTGAGCCCTGACTTAATCAGTTGTGAATAACAAAAATCAGTTTGAGGCATGTAGTTACTAGCCAACTGCTGCTATAACAAATGTTTAATGAACAGTGTTTCACTGGGGTCTGCATACCGTTCCCTGTGAATGAAAGGGGAAATGGCCAAGAGCAGGACTTTCTCTGTTTTAAGTGTAGTAGAGAAATGAGGTAGAGTAAAATCTGTCTGTGGAAGCAAACCATGGCTAAGACTGGCTTAAGCTAGACCTCAGTAAACAGAACAACAAAAGCAATTAAAATATTCAGCCTCCACTTTCTCTGTCTTATCTGTCTTTGTAGCATTAGGACAACAACTTGAGTTGGTATTATTTGCAAGGTACATACAGCAAGTTCTTTCTGACAAACTTCACCCTGCCATTTTTCTAATTGTGAAATATTAAACTGCCTTTGCCAGTGCCATCGAGTGAGGAGGGTTCTGTGCTCTGTGGGATCAGCGGTGGGATGGGAAGGATAGTTCCCGTTGTTGGTGGGCTGTACTTTAAATAAACATCTAGGGTCTTTGTTAAACTGCATGGGAGACCAGGATATCCAGACACCTCCTGTAGTCTGAACGTCTGCATTACAGAAGTCATAGGTTTTTGTCTGGTCATTCTCAGACAGGAGCTCGAACCGAGTAAAAGTCATTCTTGTCCTCTTTCTGGCTCCTACTAGAAAGAGCAAGACAATGCTGGCTTACCCTCCTGCTCAAACTCTCCTCTGAGTGGGCAGAGGGGTTTGGAAGAGAGCAAAGCAAAACTTTTAGGAATTGGAAGTAGGACTTTCAAGACAATTTCAGGCCTCTGATGTCTGACTAGGCATCACTGTGTTGACTGCAGATGTGGTCCAGATAAATCCAGTACAGCTTTATTAATGTGAACCACTTCTGGCACTTCTTTGGAGTGGTGTTGATGTACAGCTGAGTCACTCAAAACTTAAGGGCATGCAAAAGTTTAGGGTATAGTTTCTATCCACAGTGATACAAATTCCACTTCATACATCAGCAGTTATTTATTGGTTACTTGTGCAGTGATCACCACTGCAACATTGAGATTGCGAGTCTCCACACCCAGAGACTTAACACAAACTTGAATCTGTGACCATCTCAGTCCCTCTCTTATACAACAGGAAAAACTTACCACTTTGGAATATTGAGGTAGGAGAGAGACAACAGCAGGCACACACCAGAGGCTCTCTTTAACCTTGGTTTTTCTTTGCTACTTTCATGAGACAAAATTCCAGTCTGCTTTATTTTTTTAAGTCAGCAAACTGATTATATATTGTAAAAGATCAGTGTTTTCATGGGTGAGTAGTAATTACTGAGTAATGGCTTAAAACATTTCCTGAAGGAACATAAAGCTGTTTTTAAAAGTCAAGAGTACATTAAAAGGATTACCATGTAGATTTGATTTCTAGATAACGCTAAAATGGATCCCAAATGGACTTATGAAAAGGGATGCTATCTCTTTAATGGAAAGTGCATGGTCTGACAGCTCAGCATGCAAATGGTCCTGCAAAGGACTGTCTGTGGTGTTTTTTCCTTTCAACAAGAAGAGAAGGAAATAGCTTTCCTTGCCCTTCTTTTTTCAACTTTTAGTAGCAGATGGGTTGGTCTGCTTTTGCTAGGACAGGGTCTGCTTTTGCTAGGAGAAGAGGCTAGGTTTGGGGAATAAGTGCATCGTTCTGAATTGTTAGGGAGGTGTATTTCGTGACTTCTGGAAGGTCAGCAGCAATTGTATCTCTTACATGGATTGCATTGGACTCCTCCTGTATTCTCTGTGGGTGAATCTTTTCTGCTAGAAAAGAGGAAAATATGCAAATAAATTAGAGTCCACATATATTTATTGTACTAATCTTTTGCAGGGCGGGAGTGTCGATGCTTGGCTTTGCGGTAAGTTTGAACAGAGGCAGGAAGGGCTGTTATTTTCATACTACAATAACTTGCAATCACTGTAGCATTTTCTATTTCAGAGTTGCCAGCACAACTTTCTGGTGACTGATGGTGTAAAATATGCTTTTGGCCTGAGTAGGATTTCTTCTAGAAACATTTAAAGGAGTATATTCATATTTCATTAAATACAGAGCACTAGGGTTCCGAATTCTTTTGTGGTATTGCAGAAATTATTATAGGCTCTGAAAGTCTTGAGAAATTTCCATAAGCCTGTGAAAGCTTTAGATTGGATAGTCATCATTGCCTGCATTAAGGCCTGTGACAGATTGCTTCATCAGTGTACACAGAGCAGAACATCAAATGGCCATTTGGCAGTGGGCACTGAAATTCTATTAAGGTTGCCGAAAGCTTAGGTTGACATTGTATATGTCTGCAAAGAGGGAGAAGAAAAGATTACGATGATGATCGTGCAATGATATAGTTCTATTCTCCTTAAAATATTCACATCTATAGTGTACCAGATCTGTCAAGATGACGTTAATGTTTCACTGCTAAACCTGGGCTCTGCTACATTGCACATCTTTGCTTGTGACTTGAAACCTCAGTAATGATGCGTTAAACAGTGCATTTTAACTGGAAGATGAGAATTGTGTAGTATTACACATGTGCCTGCAAATAATTGACTCGGGTTTTTAATTCTCAAACACTTTTCAGGATTTGTAACTTGATATAAGATTTTTCTATTTTATTTTCTTTCCTTTTGGAAAGCAGGATCACAAAAACCTCCCCATATTTAACGTTATACATTGCACGCTATTAAATACATTGTACATGCATTGAACATCGGTACATATGTCATTCCTAAATGAGCTGAAAAATGAGAGATGACTTTTTACATGCGTGACCATTTCCCTTGGAGACTGCTCTTCCATTGGTTTACTTTGCCACCCAAGCCCACTGAATGGAAAACTTTTGAGCTTAGTGCCTTTTCAGTAGTCACCTGCAAATTGATGGAATATTGAGGAATGTGGGAGGAGTTTCAGGCTAGTCATCTCTGATGTTAGTTTTCTCATCTATGTTGTTCTTACAGTGCTGGAAAGTTTTTAGGGTACTCTCTATACTGCCAGACGTTTTTGTACTAGGGACACTGGAAGAGGGAACTGGCCACCTAAAGTCTAGACATTTGCTAGACAGTAGGACTAAATTGTGACTAATGGAGAAAACCTGATTGGAATATTCTCAGACTAGGTTGAAGGTAGAAGAAATCTGCATGTCTTTTTACTGTTCCCAGGCTTCAAACAGTAAAAATGGATTTTACTGAAACACTACATGTGCTAAGAATAAGCTTTGGACATATGCCAATTATGAAAAATTAAAACTCAAGCATATTTTATGAGCACAGGGAAAACATTGCTTACCAGAATGATTTGTAGAAACTGTTTTGCAGCAGCATGACCTGGCGATGTGTGTTTACAGCCCAGAAAGTCAACTGTATGCTGGGCTGCACCAAAAGCAGTGCCAGAGAGAAAATTATGCCCTTCTACTCTCCTCTGGTAAGACTCCACCTGCAGTGCTGCATGCACCTCTGGAGTCCTCAGCACAGGACAGACATGGACCTGTTGGAGCGGGTCTAGAGGAGGCCACAAATAATCAGGAGAATGAACATCTCGCCTGTGAGGGCACACTGAGAGAGTTGGAGTTGTCCAGCCTGCAAAAGAGAAGGCTCTGGGGAGACGTTCTTGCAGTCTTTCAGTCCCTAAAGGGGCCTACAGGAGAGTTAGCGAGGGACTTTTACAAGGGCATGTAGTGACAGGACAAGGGGAAATGGCTTCAAACTGAGAGCAAATTTAGATTAGACATTAGGAAGAAGTTATTTCCTGTGAGAGTGATGAGATACCAGAACAGATTGCCCAGGAGAGGCCTTGGTTCTCACATCCTTGGCCAGGTTGGACAGGGCTTGGAGCAGCCTGCTGTAGTGGAAGGTGTCCCTGCCCATGGCAGGGGAGTTGGAACTTGGTGATCTTTAAGGTTCCTTCTAACCCAAACCATTTTGTGATTCTATGTACAATTATTACAGTTTTTGTATTTAGTCCTGCTGCCATTGTGTTTCTTTAGAGGTACAGATTGTCCTCTGGTAAGAGCAATTCCTTAATAGAAAGAGTCTTAAAACAGGTACTGGAAGTGTGAAAACTTTTGGGGAAAATGAAAATCTAATCCTAAACCTTGTGCCCTGAATCAGGACCCACCTCAGTACAAATTCAAATGATGTGAATGAATGATAATTTTGGATATCTTGGTCTATCTGAGCAAGTGACTTGTAAACAAGGTCTCAGCATGTGATATCAGAGAGGGGTTTAAGCCAGTTATGAAGGTCCGGGTCACTTTTAGGCAGCCAAAACTGCCAGGAGACACTGGGCTCTAAAATATGTTTCTCTAAAGCTTGTTCTGAACTGTGGGGTGAAAAACTTGCTATGTTATTGGGAGGATGACTACAACATAGTCAGAAGTACAGATCAAAATCTTGTTTCTCCTATTAGCTGCCCTCTCCAACTACTTTTTTGCCATGCTTGGGAAATTTGTGCAGTAACTATTCAGAAGAAAGAGTACCACAAATGAATTGCTACAGCCACTGTAAAAATCGCCTGCTGTATATTGCAGCATGCAACTGGAAATGAAAAAAGATCATGGTTGCTCATTGAGTAATTTTGATGAATGGTCTAAGGCACATTCATAAGCATTTAGTTGCAAGTACTCAGTGTTCCAAATGTAACGTTTTAATTGGATATACAGATGACATGATGAGTTTCACCTTGCTGGCCATAACTCTTCAAATTAAATTCTTGGTGAAGATGCCTGAGACAGTGTACTCTCAGTTCAGTGGAAGTGCATGGTTTAACTTGTTTCACAGGGTGTAATATTCATAGAAGGTGAGTAATACAATACTGGAACACAAAGTGAGCTTCTTTTTAAGGGAATGAAAATCACTGCATCTTTTTGGCAATGACTGTCTGCATTTACTTTAACGGGTGATGCAGGGCTCTGATGCTTTTAAATGGTATCAGATCCTCTGATAAAAGACATAAGACTGCAGCTTATTTATTGTGATGAGACAGGAGTTAATAAGATTACTCCTACTCTTCAGTTACTTTTTCATCTTTTGCAGCCAAACGCTGGGGGTTTTGTTAGCAGGCAAAAGGAGGTCAGCTCATTTAAAGAGTGTTGATGCCAGAAATAAACAATTTTTTTTTTTTCCCTTCAAGTGGAACTCTGAAACCGAGGCTCAACTGCCCAACTGCCAAAACTCCTGTCTTTAAACCAGAATTGCTTTTAGCCCTGGAATACTGCATCCTTATAATAACCACTTAGATAAATTACCACACCCCCCAATAAACAAATAAATAAATAAGTGTAACTTAAACCTGCAACAGTTGTGGTCTGTGGCAGAGGGGTTGTTCAGAAATGCAGAACCTGTCTCTGAAAGGCACCACTCAAGCAAGAATTTGTGGTGGAGAATAAAAACATAATTCCAGTACTATGTTGTGCAGAGTCCTGTACAAATGCATAGGAAGCACTGTGCTGGTTGACACAAACCTTTCAGAGAGCAGATGATGTGTTTTGTGGGTTTGTATGTAGCTATCTGCATTCTTATTGAGCAAGGTTTAGTGGTAAAAGTAGCTCATCTGAAGAAAACTTCATTTTTTTAAAAAAAAAAAAAACCAAAAAATCCCATAACAACAACAAAAACCCTACCCAAAAAAAAGTTGCAGAGAGAAAGAGTTAAAGCCATCTGCCTGAAAGCATTGTGTAAAACATACACACAATGTTGGGGAAATAAGCCAATTATGTGTGCTTCACAGGAGGTGGGGGACTGACCTTTGTGTATAATTAGTTCTTTTATTTAAAGCAAAGATTTTGAATAGAATAACTAATTAGCTGTCATAAATGGCAAATTGAAGATTTTGGCCAGATTCCTTGGGGAGTGTGGGAGGACATCCCTCCTCCCAGCCCGTACTGTACGCGCCGGCTCTCCTCATTAGGGTTGTTTTTAGTTCTCTGCAGTGGTAATGAGGAGTGCAGTGGTGGCACTTCTCAGAGCCCCCTCTAACAAGGCATGAAATGCAGGTGGAGGAGAGCTGCCTTTGCTCCTGCCACTTTCCCTCGCGCACGCAGATGCAGGGGAGGGCTTGGGTGGGAGACGGGAGACCGAGGGGGGCTGTGGGGAGTGGAGGGGGGAGATCTGAAAAGTCCTGGTGATATCGCCTGTGTTTTATGCTCTGGACTTGACTGTGTAAAACACAGGCAAGCTGCAAAGCCTTGAGGCATATATCATTAGCTAGCAGTCCCGCATTACTCTTTCAGACCAATTAACCTTTAGAGTTGCATTAAAGAAATTAGGTGGTGAACTTCCATGCTTTCAGAGGGGACCAGTAGCTCTCTTGCAGACCAGAGCACTGTGGAGCCGGACGCCATAGAACCACTGCAGATAACCGTTATTTAAAAGGTCTACCATTTATAAAAGTTCCCAGGCTCTCTTGGAAATGAGGCTTTATAAACAGTGCCCTTAGAGGAACTGCAGCTGATTGCCATGTGAATAGAAATATCAGTAAAATGGCTTAGAAAAATTTAGAGGTGTACTTAGTGGACGCTTGTGTTATAAAGCCAGCTGAATATTTTACAGAAAGACCCCAACTGAGAAGATATGGGCTGATTAAAGCTAGTTTGTCTGACTGTGAATAGAGGTAAAGTTTAGATTACTCACTGCAATAACAGCCTCTTTAGACACAGCCATAAATTTCAGTATGTCCAGAGGTGGTGTCTATAATTTTTTAATGTGCATCGGCGCTCTGAGCACTCAGAACAGGTTTGTATTTACCAGCAGCAAGTCTATTAAGTTGTAAAGGGCAAAGAAGGGAGTGTAGTTAGCCAAAAATAGAAAGGCTTCATCTACTGTGTCTAAGAAAAGGTAGCAATGGATGTCTAGCAACAGGAGAGAACAACTCCATGGTACTTTCAGGATTTGATAATCAATCAGCATTCCTTTTGTGATCATGTCTTTAAAGGACTGAGTGTCCAGCTGTTAATTTTTCTACTTCTGCAAGACTCGTTCTCACTTTCTAATCCTCACAGAGCACACGTGGAATTTGTTGGTGAGCCTTTTGTTTCTTGACAGCCCCGGTTATACACCACGTGCCCCTGATCAAACTGCACTAGGTGTCTTGGCAATTTTTTGGTGAGTACTGGGGAAAAAAAAAAGCAGCAGCATCGCAGCCTTGCAGTGGGTAAATTTCCAGGTGGTTTCTGCTTGCAAAGCCCAGAC
This sequence comes from Colius striatus, assembly GCF_028858725.1. Classification (NCBI taxonomy): domain Eukaryota; kingdom Metazoa; phylum Chordata; class Aves; order Coliiformes; family Coliidae; genus Colius; species Colius striatus. The sequence goes on from NC_084765.1 coordinate 12,176,967, forward strand.
TGCTTGGGGTTTGCTTGAAAGGGAGGCAGGAGGAGGAAAGTAGGGTTTGGTGTTGGCTGTGTCCTCTCTTTGCGAGCCTCCAACCGTGAAAGGGGTTAAGCTTTTGAGATGCTGCTCTCTTGTTGCTGGGAAATGACATACCAAGCATTTGAGGAACCCTTGCTGATCAAGTTTGGCAGTTTTTGAAATTTTGTTTCACGCCTTGCCTGCTGTGTCAACTCACCAGCTAATTGCTGCTGCAACTTTCTGTAGTGGCATGTGTGCTCCGTGCAGACTGGTTGGTTGGGTTGTCGGAGGGAAGCCTCACAGACCAAAATGTAATTTCAAAACACTGAACCCAACCAGCAGAGGCTGACCTTGCTCGTTATTATCTGAGTGGGAATAGCAGCTTTGAACATCATATGATCTCTGAAATGGTACCTTTTTTCATTAGAAAGCCCCCTGCTGAACACTGACCAAATACATAGCTTTTTTCCTTGCTTAAGGTACTGTTTAAAAATATATATATCTGTTCTTTCTCTAGTTATTAGAAGAAAACCGAAGTGTTACATTCCCCTTATTTGCAGAAGCCTCTCATAAGACAATGGTGTGCTTGCAATAGCAGGGAATCAAGATGGCCACAGTGAGTGAGGGCTGCCATGAGTGGAACAAGAACCAGCCCTGCAGCCCGCCCATAGCCATGTGGGCCCCTTGCCGCTTCAGGAGGCCTTCCTTAACCTGCCAGCCTGCCCTTCCTAACCAAAGCAGCCTCTCCTCGTAGTCCAGACAGAGTTTTATCCCTCTGAACTGCCCTTACGCTTGACTGTGCTGCTGTTACAGTGGACCCCTTGCTCTGGGTGAGGGTGACTGTAACTGTGAAAGGTTATTGGTTTCAAAAGGACTTTGGGAAAGGTGCCTTCAAAGGGCCTTAGGAAGTCCCATCTGGCTGAGTATTTGTGAATCGCAGAGATGATGTGAAACCCCACTTATGCAGCAGTTCTCTTGCAAGGGGGTTTAAGGGACTCTGGTTATCTAGACTCTGCATTTTGAAATCCGCAGCACCTCGAGACATAGGATCCTCAAGTTACCTAGATGAATCTTGCAAAAGAATTGTGTGATGACTCCCCCACCTTGTAAGAAGTCTTCTTCTGCCTCTGAGTGTACACAGATAACATTTAGAAAGCCAATTTGGGAGGTGGTTAATAACTCACTGGTGTCTAGGGCTTCTGCCTTAAAATATAATTTCCACATCCAGGTCATAGTTTTCATAGGTGTGAACTATTTTCTTTCATGACTGGTGCAGTTTGTAAATGCAAATTCACATCTGCACTCTCCTTCTCTGCCTCAGAATAAGGCAGTCTCTTCTCATGCTGTGCTGTTTTCCTGGCAGGGAGTAGGAGAGAATATGGGATGAAGGCTTTAAGTTTTCTGGAAAAAAAAAAAGATAGCTTGAAAGTGAAGCTTCTCTTTACTCCTGAAATGTACTCTGCAAAAAAAAAAAAACCCCAAAAGTGCTGTGTCCAGAACCATGGGGCCACTACTCTCATTCTCATAAGAAGCTCTCATCAGGAGCAAAGGACTTCTGCAGTTTGACTTCCAGAACCTGGAGTCTATTACACTTCTGACACTTCCCTGTCTTTTCCCTCTTTCCAAACGTGCGGTTGTTTCTCTGGGACTGTGTACATATAATTCCTCTTGGGAACATGATGGGTTGTGCATGTGGCAGTCAAACACAGAAGTTTTCACTGAGTCATTGCATATTTGTCACTGGCGTCAAAAGTTTCCTTGTATCGACTTTGCAAGAGGGTTTTGAGCGTGCCACAGCAAAAAGCAAGAGGGCTCTTTAAGCCTTAAGAGTTTTTGAATGTTACTTGACCTGTCTCTGTGCTGCTGAGGCCACTTTGATAACAAATGGATCAATACCTCTCTGTTTGTGTAGAGGTGTCTTAAGTGCTATTGTCGTCTGCTTGCAGCTCTGACAAAGCAATTATTACTGTAGGAGTGGTGAGTTTTACATGTCCTGACCATTAGCCACCATCAGGTCACCCTGGCTTTTAAGGAAAGCAGCAAATGTCACTTACTACAGTGGCACTGACTTAGTCCTCTCTGGTTAAGGGACTGTTAATAATTCCATTATCGAACTGCTACTTTCTGGGACATCTGGCACTTCCTACAGAAATGGTGGCTTAACTTTGTATGTATGACCACTGACACCTGCTACTGTAGCAAATGTCCTCTCTCCTCTCTGCATTAGTTAAGCCCACAGCATGCTTGTTACAGGCCCAGCATTGTCAAAGTAAAATCAAGGCTCTAGAGAAAATGGAATCCTTGTGTGTCAGTGAGTTTGTTTCTTCCTTCATGATCTCTTGTCCCCTTCCACCCATGCAGTACAGTATTTCCCCACCTTGCATTAGATTCCATAGAACCTCCTCCTGCCTCCCTCTTAAACTGAGAAGGGTGACAGCAGTGAAGAAGGTGGCTACAATAAGTCTCCAGCAGCCTAATGACTCGGTTGACCTGTCACCACCTCCTACTCAGCTGGCTCCTGCTTGCTTTGCAGTCCCAGCAGCAGTTTCCAGGGAGGAAAAAACTCCTGGTGTTTTACTACTTTCTCTAGCATTACCAGAGGAGGAGAAGAGCTCTACTTTGCTTCAGGAGTGTGGCTTCACTAGTGGTAGAGGGGACTTGGCTGGGTTATTTTAGGGCAGCCTCTGGGCTGCTCTAGCTTTCACTGAGGCCTCTGTGAAAAGAGGAACAACAATGGCTTACCACACATTTTTATACCCACTCCTCTCCTTTCCCATCAAGCTTGGTCCAGCCAAGATGTTGAACTAGGAGTATGTACAGTGGTGGTCCTTCTGATCTTCGTAATTGCCTGTGGCAAGTAATTAACAACACAAGGGTACTGGTAATGACGGGGAAAAGCAAATGTTGAAATTGCAGCCTGTTTATTCTGCTGCAAAATGTTCATTAAAAAAAAAAGCCTGGTGTTTTGTGTCAGCCCTACCCTTAGGAAAAAAGGGGGTGTGCTCTTGCAAGTGTCACACTCCCACTTAACCCACGACAGCAAATGAAGTTAAGATTCCTTTGACTGTCAGCTTCTTGCAATGTGAACTCCACGTAATCAAACCAGCATCAGTGTTTGCTCACAGCTCTACCTATAGCTCACAGTGCTGCCCTAAATACAGGCAAACTGTTCCATCTGTTTGTGTATCTTCTGAAGGAAACTCTCTGTTTGCATTGCAGGTGTGCCGATGTTATCTGTACAACCCAAAGGGAAGCAGAAGGGCTGCGCTGGCTGCAACCGGAAGATCAAGGACCGGTACCTGCTGAAAGCTCTGGATAAGTATTGGCATGAAGACTGCCTAAAGTGTGCCTGCTGTGACTGTCGTCTTGGAGAGGTTGGATCAACTCTTTACACAAAAGCAAATCTCATTCTTTGCCGCAGAGATTACCTGAGGTAAATAGAGGAGCGTACTGCGAGCTCTTCCCAAAGCCTGGCAGTGTGCTGCCAGCTGTTTTATCTTTCTAACTCTCTGCTATGAAAACATGCCCTTGTGCATGGTCAGCTCTGTCCAGAAGAGGCTGGAGTTTCTTCCTCTGTCTAAGCATGGGCTTTCATTTGCACTGAACGTATTTTGTAGTCAGGGAGGTGTAATCCTATTTTTAGGTTGAGGTAGAAGGAGGAGGGCATGACTTAACTCTTTTTATTATGAACCAACAAGAATAAATAGTGCTCACTGAGAAAATGAGGAAGAGACTGTTAATTCCTCTTGCATATCTTAGATGTTATACTCCTACATATTGACTGAGACCTGACCAAACCTTTACTTTTTTTTTTTCCTCCACTCCAGTGTTAGCTTTTAGATAAACTTCTAGTGCTTACATTGAGTAAGATTCTTCCCACGGGGTTCTTGTCTCTTCTGTAACTAAACAGAGCAAAACACTCCAAAGTTACAGATCAACTTCAAAAAATTTTTCTTCATGAGGAATTCTGCAGAGACCATCACTGCCTCTGAGTCAGAGTTACCCTGTCAGCATGTGTCTGCGATACATAACAACACATGGCATTTTTTTACTTGGTGTGTATGAGAGTTTTGTACAAAATACTTTATAAAACCAGTAATGAACTAACACAAACGTTCTTGTGAGGGTCACACTGCAGAACACTGAGTTTTGCTTTGTTTTTCCTTTGGAAGAATGTACTTCATATGCAGCTAATGTATTTTCTCTTTTTGTTTTTCCTAAAATGTGGGGTTTTTTCCCCAAAGCACTGATAGTGCTTCATATGCAACCTCAACCAGCAAACACATCTTGAAGTCTTGATTTGTCTAAATGATCACATACTTCATAAGTCCCAATGTGAAACACATTCCTGAAAATTTTTAGTAAATATTTTCATAGTGAACTTTAAAAAACAGGTTATTCCTTCTAAAGATGAGAGCTGAAGCACCAAACCAAACAGGAGAGCTAATATGGGAGCTAACACCCTGCCTTTTGGTCAGGCACTGTCCAAGAGCATCCTGCCCACATGAGGATTTTTGCTCCTGTTTGAGCTAAAACTCTCCAAGGCACACATGAGATGTCTTTGCTGAAGTTCTGCCACACGCACAGCAGTTGCAGGTCCATACAGGGTGAAGTGGGATGTGTCTCCAAAACAAGGGTGTCTAGGAGCTTGGATGAGGATGGAACACATCTGAAGGGGAAAAGGCAGAATAAGGAGTGTTTGGAAAGATAGAAAGAGTGGAGTGAGGAAGGAGTTAACTCTCTTCACTATCATGAAATTATTTTTATACCTTACTTAAGTCTGAGTATTTACTAGTGCCTCAATTCACTTGCTGTGTCTTAACTCGGTCTGTGCTAAACTGAAAAACTGAGCTCCATAAAGTGGTTTACCACACAGATTTCTAAACTCAAATTAGCATTCAGTTCAGCTGTATTCTTTCTGTGTTGTGGACGTAGTTCTGATGTGTCAGTGAAGAATATGACAGTTATTGATCATCCCTTATTGAAGACTGCATAATTTCTTTTCATCATAGTATCACTATTGGGTTGTGCCAGGTACTAATCACAAGGACCCCCAAAACCTCTCAGGAGACCTTCTTCCAGGAATAGTCTTCCTTCTAGAAAGCATAAGCTGCATTAGTTGTTGGAGTGCTTCTTTATATTTTTATCTTGTTTATCTTTTCTTTATCTTGATCTTGTTTGTACCTAGCATGCCAAGCAATCAAGGTCTCTCCATCAGTCATCCTCCTCTTCATTATTTATCACTTCTCTAGACTTTGTCATTTATGCACTTGATAAACAGTGTTGTGTTTGGGATTTGACTTTTTTTTTATCTGACCTGAAAGATAGATATTCAGTGTTACTCTACATGTTACAGAACCCTACTAGAAATACTCAGCAGGAATTTTCACTTACATTCACTTTTTGAAACCTATAAGCTACCCATTGTTTTGTTCCTTTAATGAGCACTTTATTGATTTGTGTTTGTTGTAGTTTCATAATAAAAAGAATGTGCAGCATCACATTAATGTGCTAAAAGAAATCTGTACCGATGGTCTTAAATTTAAAAGATCCTTTTTATCAGTGCAGTTTTAGAGCATTTCTTTTTTTTGGTTTATCCTGAGTGTGTGATCTTGTCATTGGCCTCCAGACTGCAAAACTTTCTGGGGCACAGCAGCAGCCTATGCTAGAGATGGGGAAAAAAGCCAGGAGCTGCAGACCCCAGGAAATGGCCCATGACCCATCTTTGAGAAGAGAGGACAATTCTTGACATGAAAAATGAAAGGCAACAATTGGGCCTCCTGTTAGACCATGTCCATGCAGCTTCTCTTACAGCAGCAGTAAAGTGTGGTCTCAAAAAAACCAAACCCTTTGTTCTATGCCTGAAAGGGGTCTCTTAACTCCCCCATCTCCATTGGGGATTATTCTAACTCAACCAACTGCCTGGGACAGAGCCAGCTCCAGGGCAGCACCGAGGCAGCTCCTGTCCCATGCCAATGACAGAGGCCCAAAAGTTCATGCCTATCCCCGACTCCTGCAGCAGCTGCAGCCCAGTCTCCTTACTCTGGAGGTTTCCAAACACGCCTGGACACGTTCTCGTTTGACCTGACGACTGAAATGAACCTGCTTGAGCAGAGGGGTTTGACTAGATCATCTCTAGAGGTCCCTTCCAACTCCTACCACTCTGTGATTCTGTGACACTTGCCCACAGGAGGGGTGGCACAAGCAGGGTCCCAGACCTGCTACTTCAACTGAACTTCTACGCTGCCCAAAATATTCCAGAAGCCCTGGAGCTGGCTCTGTCCCAGGCATGGTGCGCTGCCAGCCGCCTGTGCTGGTCCTCAGCGGGTTTTTAGTAGAAAGCTTTCAAATGTATTTCAAGAGCTGCTAGCAGACCATAGCCTGATCATTTGTTTCAAAAGATAAACTGTCATCATTGCTTGTGAAGGAACATTTGTTAACCTTCACATTTCATAAAACACTTTCTTGCTCATTTTTTAATCATGAAAGATGAAATTGGATCTCGAGTTGTTATCCTTGCAGTATCACCTCAGTCTCCAGCTGTGTCTAGATGTATCTTTTGATACATTTCTTCTGAGCAAATAGATTTACCATTTGTTTCATAATCACAGTTCCAGCGTTCCTACCTCTAATTATTTTTGATAAGCAAATGCTATTGAAGAAACTGCTGCTTGGCCAGAGGAGCTTAGCATGCAGCTGGGATGGCTGCTCGCAGCCCCCACGCAGCAACGTGCGTCTGTTCCGAGGCATAATTAAACATTCACCGAGCTCTGGTTCACAGGGACGGTTTGGGTGTTGCATCAGGATTTCCCGAGAGGAGCTGACAACTTAAATTTCACTGTGAAGTGCTGATGAAGACTGTGATTTTTTTTTTCTTTTTACTCAGCGTGGTGCCCTCACACGAGCAAAGGCGAGTCGGGCTCGCTTTGACAGGAGCAGAACTGTCGCTTCTGCATGTTTGATATGCTGGTGTTAGGAAAGTTTTTCATCATTTAAAGTGATTAGGGCCTTAATTAGACTCCAAAGAAAGCTCAAAACCTGCATTAAAAAATTAGGGCAAAGCAGTAAAAGAGAAGGGCGTTCTGGGAAGCCCTGGTGCTCTTCTCAGTGGATTTCATGGACATTCTTTTCTCCAGATTTCCCACAGATTTTGATCCATGCTGTGATGTCAGCACAGCATTGGAGCCACAGTCCAAGCATAGTGTGGGTGCTTATGGTGGGCAGAGCAGCCTTGGGCACCTGGTCTGAGCAAGGGAGATGAGGAGATAGTAGCTCTGCCATCCCCTGGCACTGGCACCCCACAGCACCAGGTGTATGCTGAGGCCTTGAACTCCACTCTGGGCAGCTCTTAGTCCAAACAAGTCAGCTGCTCAGTACCGGGGTTTCCAGTTGTTGGATACTGGGGTTTGCTCTGCTCTGAGTGCCCCAGGTTCATTCTGTTAGCGAATCACTTTGAGAGCCCTTTAGAATAAGTGTTCTGTATCTGACAAATGTGCAGAGTTTAATTTTGTGGTGGGCTGTGGAAAGCAATCTTACACAAACACAGGCAGCTTGCTCTCTGACCCTTCTTCTGGTCGGTAAGGAAGGTCCTAAGCCAAGCCATTAAACCACAGCTGGGTGTGTTAAACCATGCAGTTTGCTCAGGGAGGTGATGAAGTCCTCATCCCTGGAGATATTTATGACACGTAGCTGAGGTGCTGAGGTGGTTTAATGATGGCAGTTTTAGGATAGTGGTTGGACAATTGTATGATTCTGTGATATGTAAGCACAAGTCTTCAGGAGCTGAGAAGTGCATGCTGCAACTGGCGGGATTTAAGTTAATCTACCAGAGATGTCACTAATACTCTGAATGTAGCTTCAGCCTGCAAAAGCTGCAACATGTTTGAAGCAGCAAGGAGACTCCAGAAGAGCATAGTGTGCATGCATGGACCAAGCATGCCCTGACTGCTTTTTAAGGCACACATTTAGCATGGGGAAGAGTCATAAATGCAGTGTGGCTGAACACATGGTATCTGCTCAGAGCCTAAAAATGCTGCCGAATTGCAATGTGAGAACAGCATCTCAACAGGGAGCATCTTGCGCGCTATGTAGGATACCCTCACTTCTACGTTTGGTATCTGCACAGATTAAGGAGCATTATTTAGGCTCAAAATACAATGTCTTGGCAACATTGCTGTGCTTTGTGCTGTTAAAGCACAGATTTTTTTTTTCTCTGTAGTAACTGGTCCTGGACTTTCTCACAGTCCATACCTTTCAGGATAAACAAGCAATGCTTGTTTGTTCATTTGCTTTCCCAAATACGCACTTTTTCTTTTTTACCCCTGTTCTCCACAACCCCCCAGTGAGGAGAAGCTTGTGGGGTGGGATTCTGCCTGGCTGTGGTGTGTTAGCATGCCTCTGGCACTTTCAACCTTGCAGCCCTCTGACTGCTGGTTTTCAACTCCTCTAAGAGTACATTGTTGTACATGTCTTTGGCAGGGCCAGAGACAGCCAAGATGAGTTTCAAGGTCAGTGGCTTTCTAACTTTAAGAAAGGCTAAGGCAGGGGAGAAGGACTTGGACTTCTCCTACCTGCTAAGAGTCCCAGCCTCACTGTCGGTCTCTACTGAAAATACAGAGAGAGAGAGGCCAAGGGAGTAAAAATAAGTGAACATTCAGATGCTTTCTTCAACTGAAAACAGTTGATGGCCTTGAGCAACCTTGAAGTTTATGCCTAGTTATCTCTGGACTAGTGCAGTCACTCACCCAGAGAGTACCAAGCTGGATCAACTCCTCCCCCTGTGCTGTCCATAAATGCCAAACCCTTTGGCATGTGAGACGTAAATTCTTTGGGATTGAACTTGAAGGCTGCATGAGAGGACAGCTTGACCAGCTTCATTAGTATCAAAGTGCATTTCTTTTCCTTCAGCTGGCATGACTGCCCACTGCAGCACTGACGACAGGGTCCTGCTTCGGAGGGTGCACCAGCTAATATGTATTTACTGTGGTGAAAGGCTGTCACTAAAGATATCTCTGAATATTACACAAAGGCTGATTACAGGGAAGTTGGGAACCTCAAGTCTGAAGTTGCTTTAAAGCTTATTCTTTTTATCTTTTTAACTGATGTTCAGGCTTTCCCTGCAATAATTGGCATATTCAGTGCTTTGGTCAAATCAGGCTTGTAGCTCAGCATATTTCTAACATCCACAGATGGTAAAAATACTGATTGCAAGCTGTTAAGAGCCATCCTCACTGGAAAACTAATTGTTTCAAATGGTAGGGGCAAAACCCTTTTCTTTTCATGACAATGAGCTGCAGGTACATAAAGCAAGTCTGGTTCTACAGCAGGCCCTGATGGAGCTAGGAAATAAATGGCAGCAGGCATATAGGGAAAGCATATGAGAAAACATATTTCACCTATTAGCTGGAGAGAATACGAGCATAGGATTTGGTAGCTCTTCAAAAACTTGTCTATCCAGATAATCTGGATATACAGATACACAGAGAAATATGTAGCTGTACACACTATCTACAAACGTAGCTATTTATCTGTAGATGAGTGTTTAGTCCTTTTTCAATTCATGATTTTTACCTGTCGGTGTTGACAAAGCCTCTTGTTTTGGGGGATTATGAGTTTCAACTCAGCTATTTAATTTTGAACTTTCCTTGTTTAAAAGATACAACTGATACTCTCAATCCATTGTTTCTGTACTATTCATTATTTATACGTGCTGGTCCTCGTTCTTCTCTTTTTGTCTCCCATGAAGTCAACTGATCCAAAATTTTTGCTCTGTAGGGAGCATTTTCTCCCTCTTTCTCAATTGCAAGCTGATAGCTAGTCAGACACCAGGATAGAGAGAGAAGAAATAGTGTCTCTCTCCTCGCAGGCTATGACTAAAACAGATTGTTGTTTCTAGTGGTGACAGAAACAGGCAATCGGGGTCTCAGTGTAGCCTGCACATTTTGCTCAGAGAAGGAAAAATCTGTTAAAAGGTCCTAAATTTAATGTGTTCATATGAGATGTTCTTACTGTTTTGCCTACAGTAAGGACCCTTTACCGTTCTCTTTTTTCCTTAAAAGAAACCCTGCAGCATGCTGTGACTTAACTACAGTTTGAATTAACTTCAGGTGTATTCACAGAGCTGGTAAGGTCAGGATCATTGTGCAGAAGACAACTCTTTAGCCCCGACTGGACGACATAAAAACTATCCTTTGACAGTTGCCTACCGCTTCCAGGAGTGCTCCCTTCTTTTCCCATTAATTCATTTGCATTCACTGCTGCTCCTGTATGTCAATTAGCTTTAATTTTTACTACACACACTGACATCAGCAGCCAATGAGAACTGCGTGTAGCGGGGTTTTTACTGTGCCTATAAACTACAGAAAATTGTCCTTGGACAAACTCCTGCTTTTAGACTGGCTGACAACAATAGACATGGTTAAGTTCAGGCTAAGAGCCATTAAACATAATTACTACCACAGGGTAAAAGTTTAATTGTGTTAAATTTTAAATCTGCATAGTCTATGCTTATTTACAAGCTGGCTTAGTCTTCCTGTTACATAGAGGGGAATAAATCTGAAGTTAAAAGGCAACAATTTTTAACTACAAAGGGAGATGAACAAAAAAAAGTTTTTTAGAAGCAGCAAAGCAATTCCATAGTGAAACCTTGCTGTACTTCCAGCTTCTTTTATGCCAATGGCTCCAAGCTGGCAAGTAGATGCTGAGCATCTTCTGATAGATTTTTAGTTTCTTCTAATGTGCTTCAACTTTGTGTGCATGAATGTGCAAGAGAACATTGCATCTGTTATGGAGGTGTCTGGAGGACAGAATGTAGATCAGTTTGTTCATGTGGGGTTAATTTTAATTTTAACCACAAATGGGGCTTGGGGTAAAAGATTTTCCTCCTGTTCCTTGTCTTCTCTCCCTCCTCCAGTAATGTTAAGCTTCCGACCACAGAAGTTTGAGCTCCAAAACATTTTTAATGCAGGCTTTGAGCTTTCTTTGGAGCTTAGTTTCTGAGTAAGTAAGTATCAGAGGTGGCAGGTTTTTTACAAGCAAACAAAAAGGCAAAAGTCTGTGTTCATTTTGCTTTTTTTCTTCCAACAGATTAAAAAAACCCCGTATTCACGGAGCTACAAGTTACAGCACATTTTTAGAAGAATGGTGAATATACAGGGCTCCAAATCACTCCCTGAAAAGCAGATTAAAATTAGGAAGTGCTAGAATAAGTGTGAAATGTTCATCTGTTGGGAAAGGGAGTGCATGGAGGACTGTGAGACTTGATAGAAGAGAAAAAGATTAGCACACTGACTAGCTGGAAGCCACGTTTATGTAGACATTAGAAGGCAACACGATTTCAGCTGGACAGAACATAAGCTTCAGATCTTATGCAAACAGTCAAAGCTGTTTAACAATTGGTTTACCCCCAAAACCCCTGAAAGGAGACAGGTGAATACGATGCCAAATACATTTTTCATGTTTCTTAAGCTAACTGTTTAAATAGTTAAGTGAACATCTGTCCAAATTTCCCCATCATTTCCATTTAGAAAAGTCTCTTATTTGAAGGCTGAAGAAAAGCGCCTGCTTAACAATGCAAATGGTGCTGTCTGGGGCCCCTTTATTTTGTTTAATCTAGACTGAGCTCCACACAACTGTGATGCTAATGAATAATGGATATTTTATACTTGTGCATGTAGCAGTGCTGGGCACAGAGCAAATCTAGGATTAACCTCCCAGTTTCCCTTCCTAATGTATTGGACTCATTTTGTTGAGTTTGCTGTGACTTGGGTACTCTAAAAACGGATGCCTGGTTTTATGCAAAAGGGCAAAACCTCAGCAAAAGGTGTCAGGTTTTGCTATGCCCAAGTGAGGCAGAGTTGAAGGGGGCAGCCACGCTGGGGGAGGGAGGGAGGTCTGTGTTAATGGCTTGATTTGTGAGAGGGTGCTGAACGAGAGCCCGGGCGTTGCAGGGTGGAGGCCTGCGGGCTTTCCATCACCGCGTGTTTTCAGTGCAGGCTGCTGGCGTTAGGCAGCCAAGCGCCTACCGAGGAGTGGGGCTGCCCCCAGACAGCTCGCACGGAGAAAGGGGCTGTCCCATTACCCATTGCACCGCCTGGGTTTGTTGGTGGAAACTATATGACTGGGATTTTACTTCTCCTTTCAGCCTGCATATGGTGGAGATGTAAGGGAAGAAGGTTTGGTACTCCCTTTGCAATTTTTCTGTCCCGCACAAGCATTTCCATTTGGATTGCGTTGTTTAACTCTCAGGGAAAACGTAGTGCTGTTTCTTCGTAGGGAGTCTTGGGGTTTTCCAGCCAGGCCTAATGAAAGACCATGGGTACCACTTCTAATGAAAAATGAAGGCAGCCTTTTTTTTTAGCTGAAGAGCAAACTGACTTCGGTAGCACAATGCTGTGGGAGGGTAGGAGAGTTGTGTGGAGGTTTCTATAACATCGCTGGGTGTTTCAATTCACAATGACTGGTCAGTAATAATTAGTATTGATTAGCTTGGCAAATTGCAGGTTTAGAAATTGGTTATAGATTTTCCTGATGCCTCTCTTCTGCATGTTGTGGAATCAGCCAGAACCAATGGCTTGAAACAAGCTGCAAGCCTGAATCTGTCTGTGGACAGCGACGCATTGCATGCACAGGGCTAATGGTCAGCAGGAACCCTATGTCTTGAGGCTCATCACCCCAAGAATACAATGTTTATCATCTCCTAAGCAAAGTAACTAACCACACGCCCGCTGACCACAGTTTGGTGAAACTCGGGTTCGTTGCCCTGTTGATTCGTGCCTTGACTGGTTTGTGTGGCTTTAAAGTGGCAGTGGCATGCTGCCCCTGGGCCTGCAGGGCTCTGCAGGGACATGGTGGAGAAAGAGGCCGGGGTAAGGATGCTGCAGTCTTGGTTTGAGCCCCCCGGCGGGAGCTGTAACAGCAGCAGACATCTGGGGAGACAGATAGTGAAAGCCAAGATGAAAATGGCAAAGCTTCCAGTGCTGAAGGGCTGTCCTCAAGGACCAGGGAGCTGAAGTGGAACGGCTGAGCATGCTGTTCAGGCCATCGTGGAAGGGCTTAGCTGGCTCCCGGGAGGAACGTGGAGGGTGCGGGGGGGGCAGCCACAGCCAAGGAGGAGAGCTTACTCTCCAAGATGCCTTGCAATCGCAAGCAAAATGGTACTTTTTTGTTTTTTAACAGCAGGTAAGTGAGGTTCTTCCTGAGCTATATTATAGCATGGCAAAGTTTGGAGGTCTTCTGCATCTCACTATTGTGAGAGCCTGCCAGCCTATCCCTCCATTAGGCTGCGGCCAAGCGCAGCTGGGGCAGGCTCATGCGGAGGAGGACGGGCTGCTCCCAGCGCCGACCCCACTGCTGCGGACAGGCAGATAGGTTTTTGACTGAAATTTTGTGAGCCCCAAAATAGTGCTCTAAGTGTTTAATGCTTTTCTCCATTAGACAGCAAATTAGCCTTAGGCTTGCAAACCAAATGAAGTTTCATCTCGACAATCAGAGCCTGCTCACCAGGCAGTTTTATCCCAAGTTCCCGCACACTGGTTGGTCAGCGAAATGGAGACTGCAACTTCTATTTATTGGTGCAATACAGTATTTGATACTGCTAATTACACTTAATTAGTCCTTCCACCATTTAATTAAAATGGCTTCTAATGATTGTGCTTCTTTGGCAGGCTCTTTGGTACCACCGGGAATTGTGCTGCCTGCAGTAAACTGATCCCTGCCTTTGAGATGGTGATGAGGGCCAGAGATAATGTTTACCATTTGGACTGCTTTGCCTGTCAGCTCTGCAACCAGCGGTGAGGACACAGTTATTATACATGCAAACACAAACTAATTTATACCTTTGCCCGCAAAATAGGGGAAATGTTTGATCCATGCTGCCTGTGTGGGGCTCACGGGCTGCTGATGTGGCTCAGGCTGGCTGATGAGGCTGACCTGGGTGATGCATTAAGTACCTGTAGTCCCTTTACTGCAAATCCCCTTGGAGCTGGTGGGAGTTGGAGGGGCAAGGGGGAGCACACAGACTGCAGATCTGGCCATGGCTGTGTGCAGCACAGCTGCTGCTGAATAAAACAAACTACTTCAGCTCTCTTTGCGGAACAGAGATGATAGAGAAAGGACTTCCTTTGGCAAACTGACTTTACTTGGCTTAAATCAGGTTTCTGACAGGCTCAAAACTAGGAAGGAATGGTGAAGGGGAAGGAGAAAAAATGTCTAGATAAGCCCTTTCCAACACTAGGAACAAATCCTTTTAGTTGTTGTTTAATCAGGGATTTTGGTGGTTTGGTTTTGAGTGGGACTTCTCTGTCTCTCCTTAGTTTTACCCAGTGGAAAGTGCACATCAAGGAGCAAAATAAAGGGTCACGCACAAAGTTTTCACCTGGGGTAGCTATGGCCAGCTGAATTTGGGAAGGCCGTGTAAAATCATCCCAGCACCATTTGTTGTTCTTTGTAGGCAGAATGGCAGCTCACAGAACCAGATGTAACACGTTGTTTTCATCCACCCCTGTCCCAGACAGGCCTGAAAGTGCTCATTTGTCCCTACTGCTTGTTTAGTCAGGCTGGAATGAGTGCCCAGAGCCCAAGGGCTGTGCTGGGATTCCTGTTCTGAACTTGTAGTTATGTTTCCCAAAGATGATGAAACTAGGAGGCAATGCTTCATCCTGTGTGAGGGTGATGACAAAACTCATCGGAAATTGTGGAACCTGATTCTGTAAATGTCAAGCTAAAAGCCTGACTTAAAAATTCATTGCTCACCCTAGAACAAAAGCCACAGTGGGATCTCTAATGAAGTAGCCACACACGGTGTGTGTGTGGATGCAAACCCCTGCCATTCCCACTAAGGAGACTGTGCAAACTGGGGTCTGCCTCTTCTTCCGTGCCCTGGAGTGCCTGAGTTAACGGGGGTGAACGGGGCTGTGGCTGGTTGGTGCCGGAGCATGCAAGAGGAGAACCGGGCGAGCAGTCTGTATGTCGGGTGACTTTACTCGGTCACGTTATCGAGGCCGAGGCGGTGGCGGTGGGTGTTGGAGGGAGAAAACTCCATCAGCGAGTAGTGGCGGCCGCAGGCGCGCTGGCAGCGCCGGGCCAGCAGTGACATCTAGTGGCTCCTGGCCTTGGGCTCCTTCCCAGAAGCCACTCTGAGGCGTTCAGTTGCCCGGTGTTCTGCAGCTCTTGAACGTGCTCCTGCAGCAGCCATGATTCCCCATCAGCAGCCTGTGACCGTTGGCAGAGCGCATGTGTGCCCTCCTCGAGATGGTCTCTCCTCACACAGCTGCGATTGCTGGTTGGGGTTTGCTATGAAGCATTGCAGGGTGCTGCCAGGCTCAGCCCTCAGACTCAGCTTCCTTCAGCCTGCCGATGAAGGCCGAGCAGGAGAGGGATACTCCGTAACTCCACTCTGCTAGGACCAGAGCACCTCAAATGTCCCCTTTGGCAGAGGCAGCGTACAGCTCTGGGCTGCACAGGCAGCCAAGGGCTTGGCTTAGGATTCTGTAGGATGAGGATTTGTCATCATGCCCCTACTTTACCCTCGCTTCTGTTCTGGAAAAGCCTAGTGTTGCCTAGGTTTTATTTTCAGGATTTTCTTTCAGTTTTTACCCTTTATTACAAAGGCTCCAAAGCACCTCTGTGCTTCTCTTCACTCTGTGAGTGCTGATGCTGTTACTGTGTGCAGTGCAAAGTGTGGTACTACTCTGCCTTAAAAATAACCTCCATGGCAGTCACTGCCTGGCAGGAAAGCGCAGGTAATCCCTTCGCTCTGGCACAGTCATGCTCTGATGCACAAGGGATTTGCCTGGTTTGGGGGGAGCTGAGTTTTTCTGAAAGATGGGTTGAGTAGACAGTGTAGAGCTATATGTAGATAGTTATTCTTGGATGAGATTGGAAAGCCACAAACTTAAGACTTATCCTGTAGAGATTTTGGCCTGAAAGGGCAGAATGGAAGTGCTCCTCTAACAGAAGACATTGGGAGCTGCACTGAGAACGGGGAGTTCAAGTAACCCTAAAGTCAAAATTGCAGAGGTGAATGCCAAAACTAGTTCTGAATCTGAAACCCCACCTCATTCCTCAATTGAATGAAAAGATTCGATTTGGAAGACCGACCTTAGTTCTCTTCCAGCTTACTTGCCCTTCTATAGCTAGACTTTGGGTAGTGTTAAATCCATCAGAGCAAAATCTCTGATATTTTTATCAAGGTGTGCAGTGTTTTCATTATCTTCATCCTCTAAAACATCAGGTTTGCAGCACATCCTACAGCACTACTCAGCCTACCTTACTTTGAACTGTTGTAAGGTTGACATTGCTTGTGACAACACTGAATAAAAGTTGGTCACTACTGTCACTGACCAATATGTCAGTGTTACGAGGATTCAGGAAATCCAGCTGCGGTTTTATCTTTACCAGAAATGTGGTTTTGCTCAGAAGAAAACCGCTGGTGGAAATGGCAGGGTATGTCCAGTGCTTGTTTCTCACTGCTGCTGGCTGGAACTCGATCAGGTAGACAGGCTTAACAACAGACCTGCTCTGAGCACAGGGCTGGTGTTGTGGCCCCACGTCTTGCTCTGAAGAGAGCTGTGCGCTGGGACACCTGAAATTTGGTCTCAAGTTGCCCTGTTAAATCTGCTGTCCCCAGTTGCAATGCATCAACTGAAGAGATCCCAGCTTACTGCTGAGTTTGCAGGACTGGAGTTTGCTGGAGTTCTCCAGCTCCTCCTTTCACTCCTCTAGACCCAAACCAAGTTTGGCAAGAGACAACTGTTGATGACGCTGGTGGCGAGAGTAGTCTGTGTATTTCTCCTCTTGGTGATTTAAATTGTACTTAAAGTAGGGATAAGCAGCAAGAAGCAAGTAGCTGTATCTGTTTTTTATAGTGAGTAAACCTACCGGTAGGGAAGGTGGTGTTAAAGAGAGGGCATGCACTACAGTTTTTAGCATAAAAGTTGTTAATTTGAGATGTATTTTTAGCTTTTTAATATAGAGACATGACTGAATTTTAGAATACTAAAGCATGTGCCACAGAGGGAGGATGTTGGAAGGTATCCTGTGAAATCATACAAAATGAGAATCAATACCTGGTTCTCTCTGTACTGACTTGGCAAATTAACCAGCTTATTTGCAGGTGTCTAGTTGGAGAAAATGTGTGCCCATCTTGGATCCATAAAGGACCTGTAAAATGATCAGTCATGTTCTTGTAACAGAAACTATTCAGTTTTATGGAGATGCTTTATCTGAAGCTACCCGAGTTACAAATCTAGAAAGCATTTTAGGCAAGGAATAGACAATGTCTCTGCCAAAGCTCTTCCTGGGAGCAGAGATGAGCAATTGAGGTCTGCCAGGTCTCCTCAGGGATGGAGTTATCTCCATTGATCTTCCTTCAAAACCCATCAAATATTTGGCCTCGCCAGAGGCTGGTACCTACCAGTTCCTCTTGCTCCAGAACTGCCTTTCAACTCAGAGGCCAGGCTGCCTCTCTGCTTTAGGGACCTGGGACTCAGCCCTTGGGGTAGAGAGGCACAGCCCTGTGCTCTGGTCTGTCACTGCCCCACTAGCATGATGGATGAAAACCAACCCTTGAATTGTGTGCAAAGAGTATTATTTGTTATCTTAAGAAGTAAAGATTAGCTTCTGATTCTCAAGCAAGCAGGCAGGGCAGAAAAAGCTATTGGCTGTCAATTTACACCGCTCAGATCTTATATGTGGAACTTTTTTGACCTTAATGGTCAAATAAAATTGTTAAATATCACAAGCCTCTCTGTCAACTTCAAGACAAACAGAACAATTTACATGGTATATAGAGAGCAGTGCCCTTCGCTCAATGAAGATAAAGGTTAGGAGTCCAGCCACCAGGAAATTTCTGTTTATTGTTCAGCACTGTACACAAGGGGGTGAGGAAGGACTTAATAGCCAGTCCTTGCCTGGAAATTAGTGTAAATACTGCTGCACCCGAGGGAGCCCTGGAAAGGTGCATACCAGGGAAAACTTCAAATAGTCTCCGTGCAATATCGCCAGGTTGTGTGCGGGGCAGGGGTGTGGGGGAGAAGCACACAGGTTGGCCCAGGGTCCCACACGCCAGCTGAGCTGGAGATAGAGCTGCAAATCCATCTCTGCTTCCCAGAGCCACCTTCAGAGCCAAACAGCCTCACATCTTTTCCCCCCGTTCTAACCTCTCTTCATACTTAACGCCCTAATGCTTGCTTTCTTTCTTCCAGATTCTGTGTGGGAGACAAATTTTTCCTGAAGAACAACATGATCTTGTGTCAGATGGACTATGAGGAAGGGCAGCTGAACGGGAGCTTCGAGTCCCAGGTTCAATAGCAAACCCTGCTTGGCTGAAGCACTGTGGGATGGGCGCTGTGCCGCGCGAGCAGCGAGGGTGCCTGTCAGCTTGCCTGCAATATTTTTTTAATTCTTGGTCCAGAGAGGACTATATACATTGTAGTACTTTTTCCCCCCCAACACAAAGCAGTTACAATTTTAGATGTACAGTTGTGCCTGCTTAGCTGAGCACTGCATTGCCTGTATGTTTGTGAGTTTTTGGGGTCTGGGGGAGGGCTCTGTACAGTCTGTTTTCTGTATATAAACTGGAACATTTATTTTATGAAAAATGTAATGCAATTTTATTACTGGTGTGAATTAAAAATTATGAATGTTTCCTGGTCATCTTTGCTGTGGTTTATTCCCTGTGCAGTGAAAGCCTGTATTTCCTGTGCTTGACGTTGAGCAGATTGTTAGAAATATATACACAGATCCCTGGAACTTGCGTGAATAAAAGGAGAGGCGGGAGTTCACACACACAAACTTGGGGAAGAAACGCTGCTGCAGAGTGAGAGATCTACAC
This sequence comes from Colius striatus, assembly GCF_028858725.1. NCBI lineage: Eukaryota > Metazoa > Chordata > Aves > Coliiformes > Coliidae > Colius > Colius striatus. The sequence goes on from NC_084765.1 coordinate 12,195,805, forward strand.
TTCAACTGTGCAGAGACCTGTATCCAAAAAGCTGCTGTGCTGTTCCAGGGGAGGGAATGAGCTGTGGGCAAGTAATGGCTGGGGGCCATCAGTGTTGCTGGCCAGGTCCCACCGAGGCTGCTGTGCAGGGCTGAGCTGCTGCCCAAGAGGCGTCTCACTTTTCACCTCTATCAATGTAGACAGAGCCATTCAGTGGCAAGGAATGCTTCTTGGCCGGCTGATGCGGTGTCTCCAGTCTGGGCTGCGAGGAACAGGCTCCCTCCAGCCCTGCCAACAGGTGCCCAGGCATTGATCAGAACATTAATTCCAAGGCTTTAAGAGGTAGTGGAGTTTTCCCATAGGGCAGGTCTGAGTTGATGCAAGAGCTGCTGTCAGGGCTGGAAGGCAACTGGGCGCTGCAGCAGAGTCTCTCTCCCAGCCCTTTTTGTTCACTCTGGGCTGGGTCCTTTGACCTCCCATGCAACAAAAGCCATTGGGATGGAAGCATCTCCCATAGGAAAACTCTGAACTGTGTTCCCGCTGCGATGCTTTGTGCAATGATTTTCAAGGTTATGCAATTCTCGTGCAACCCACTGGACTACACCAAGCACATTTCTTTGAGTGGTGAATGGCATTGTAATGTAGCTGTAAAGAGGGGGGGCTGCAATTCTATTTATTTTGTCTTCTTGCTTTTTCTTAGATTTACCCCCCTTTTCCTCTAATAGACAAGACACTCAGTACTTTTTTGTTCTGATGTGACTTAATCAGTTACTAGTCCCGGATCACGTGTGTGTTCTTCGAATTGCAAATGCTAAGTGCAGTGCAGCCTGGTGCTGCTCTGCCTGTTGCATGAAATGCTTTGTGTACTTCTCTCTCGAATATTGGCTAAATGGAAGCAAAACACCACTAGACAGCTAGTAGGCTTCACATTATAATCTGTTATCTGAAGCTATCTCAGACATAGGGTTTGATTGAGTGATTTTTTTTTTTTTCTTCATAAACAGGTGTTTTGGGTTGGGAGACACATTACAAAATGTGTGGGCCTATCCCCTTTTATTCCCATAAAAACAGAATAGTAATTAAAAAACCATTTACAGCCATCCATGGGTAAGTGGCATTTTAAATGTTATCTCGCTTTAGTGTCTTTTGGAATTGTGGGGCTTGTCTTTTGAGAAGTTATGGAGTTGATGGTCTTTCCATAGAGGCTATTGCAGGTGGCTATGCTGGGGCTACTGAAGGAGCAGCTTGTTGCCCAAACATTTGGATTCCTTGCTTTGAAACAGACTTCCAGACAGTCTGTAACCTCTGCCTGTGCTCCAGAGTGATAACCACCTGCCTGTCCCTGGGGTTGGCTGCAATCGAACACGCATCAGCAGCCCATGGGTGCTGCCCCATGCTGAGGATGGGAGCGGTAAAACCAAAACCCCTCACAAACAAGCTGAGGGGGTGGAGGAGAGAGTGTTATTCGGATAGTTCAGATTCTTAAGGAATGTTCTGGTACCAGTTTAAAACCAAAGTCTTTTGGAGAAAGCCACGGCTCCCTCCCTGCTCTGAGATGCAGGCAGCACTGCCCTGCTGGGGGGCAAGGCCTTCAATTCTGATGGACAGCCCTCCTGATTTGTCCCCATGCATGTAGACCCAGTTCCTCCTGATTTGTCCCTGTGGCTGTAGACCCAATTCCTGACACCTAAGGGGTAGTTTAACAATGCCGTTTCATGCCAAAGGGCTGCCTAACAGCTGGGTGGAAGGAGAGGCCAGGCCAGGACACAGCTTCTTGCTGTTGAGTGGAGCACAGCAAATATCCATTTGTCTTATATTTTATTAAAAAAATAGAAATGCAAGAGAGAAAATGTGCAGCATCTGTATCCCTCTTTTCTGTGTCTGTGCAGCGGACGAGGCTCACCTGCCACAGCCCATGTCCCAGAGACTGTCAGAGGTGGGGCTTCTTTAAAAATAAAAATCCCAGGAGGGCAATGCAATCATGAATTTTCGTCTGAACACTGCAAATTTGCTTAATAGAAACAAGTGCTGGAGTGCAGACCTGCTGTTGAATAATCACTTCCACTCTACAGAGCAGAGCACAGAAACCTTTTGATGGTGTTATAGTCATCACTTGGCATAAATATTCATTCAAGGAATCAGAGCAGAGTAAATGGCATTTTAGACTCTAATCATTTAGTATTAGCAGATAGCCTTTTTACTGCTAAAGATAACCAGTGCTTAATCAGTTTAGTGACCACTGACATATAGTATGACATTTAAGCTTGCGCCAGGGTCCCTGCATTGACGGGACAGCCGCTGGTGACTCCTCTGCCCAAGTCTCCATCGTTCCCAAAGCCAGCCCGGCTGCTGCCAGCCGCCAAACACCCGCAGCTAGCTCTAACTTCTCAATGATCTGCCATTTGCTTCCTTATCTTAGATCAAAGTGGTATTTTAAGTTCATGTTACAAATGTTAAAATCTAGGATCTTTTCTCTCTTCTTTTTTCTAGTCAGGGCTAAGGGTTGATCACAGCACCATCTGATTTTGAGATTAAAAACAAGCCATTATTTAAAGGCAATCAAAATCTCGAGCTTCTTCCCCATTCATCTTTAATGCTGCTGTAATTGCTGCACAGATTCTGGCTCTTCCTCCGATCTTAATTTATTTTCTTTGATGCGTGCCTCTGTCTTTCAGAGGGATGTTATACTTCCCTGAGCAGCATTAGCGCTATTGAGCACTCTGCGATCGACAATCCAGCTCACCCCATCTCGGATCTTGCCAAACAAGTTAATCTAATATTAACAGTGGTTTGTTACCTCGTTGTTAGCTTAATTTACCTTACAAGAAATGCTATATTTGCATTTCACCCCTCCGCCGTTGGCTTGCGACCTGTGCTTCCCAGCGCCAAGAAGGGATGATGGCTCACACCGTTTGCGGGAGGGAGTCTTGTGCGAAGGAGGGGGCCGTCACCCCGACCAGGCTTTTTCCTTAATTGGCTATGGGGCACGTGGGGAGTTGGAAGGAGGATTTCGGAAGCCATAGAGCAGGTCCTGGAAATGCAATATTCACAATAGCACAAATACCGCTGCTGCTCTTCCAGTAATATAGCTGAGTCGTAGACAGTAGTTTTCCCTGGTGGAAAGCATATACAGTAAATGTCTTTAGTATGGAAATCAGCAGACAGATGGGCACAGCGGCAGACATTTGCAACACCAACATGTTCCTCAGGCTTTTAGGGAGTGCTCCTGTGCCAGGACTTGCTGAGGTCTCGCCGAGGCCTCTCCGTCGTCGTGGTGGAGCCCCGTTCCCTGTTTTCAAATGGCTAGGGACAAACTGTGAGCAAAGCCCTCCAAGCGGTCACTCAAAAGCCACTTCCCCAAACAACCTGACTCCTAGCTCTCAGCTGTTTGATGAAAGGCTTGTCTGCAGTGGACACCGGGAGCTGCCCTGGCTCAGCAGCTGGGAGTGATGGTAGGATGTGGCTGGGGCCATGGCAGGAGGTGACAGCAGTGACTCGATGACCAGGGCTTGTCTTCCCTAGGTCAGGGGATGTGACATTGCGGGAGATGCGGATGACTTTTGCAGGTGTTGTTTCTGCCTTAATTCTTGGTGAGCTCAGTATGTACCACACTGCTAAATCCTGTCCCTGTTTGTGGGACACTGGCTTCCCACCTCCTCTAGAGTCATAAAATCATAGAATCATTTTAGTTGAAAAAGGCTTTTAAGATCAAGTTCAACCAGTGACCTAACACTGCCAAGCCCACCAGTAAACCACGTTCCTCAGCATCTCATCTACACAGCTTTTCACAGCTCCAGGGATAAGGACTCCATCAACTCCCTGGGAAGCCTGTGCCAGTGTCTAACAACTTTAGATCTCCAATCTAAACCTCCCCTGGTGCCACTTGAAGCTATTTCCTCTTGTCCTATCAGTCATTACCTGGGAGAGGAGACCAACACTCACCTCACTACAGCCTCCTGTCAGGTAGTTGTAGAGAATAATCATGTCTCCCCTCAGCCTCAGCTTCTCCAGACTAAACAACCTCACTTCCCTCAGCTGCTTCTCATAGAACTTGTTCTCCAGATCCTTCCCCAGCTTCGTTGCCCATCTCTGGACATGCTCCAGCACCTCAATGTCTTTCTCATAGTGAAAGGCCCAGAAATGAACACAGCACTTGAGATGCAGCCTCACCAATACAGAGGCATAATCACTGCCTTCTGTAGTACTTGTCGCAGTTGTCTGCACTGAGGTTATAGCATTCTTTCCAAAAGGGAAGGGACAGCATCAGAGTGATGCCACTGATGTCCCTGAGATCAACTTCTCACACAAAAATGGGATTTTTAGCAGAGCGGATTGAAAACATTTTGCTACGGGAGGCCTTTCGGACATGGAGCTGGTCCCTGGTTGCCAGTCCCACTGCACCCCAACTCATCAGCCCACTCAGCTTTTCCTCTGCTGGTGCTCATCTCTCTGCTCAAGTCATTTTAATGACTTGCTCTGCTCAATTCTGCTCAACTCTTGTTAATTGACTCAGGAAGGGGATGTTGAGGAATGTACCCCTGTGCTCTCTGTAGTCAGAAAAAACAGCCTTCAGGATGAGATGTCCCTTGCAACTACCTCAGGAGAAGAGCTGAGTCTCCCCAGAGGGACCAGCTTTGGGGAGAGCCTTCGTTTGCACAGCTCCATTTACGTGTCTCGGCTTACAAGAACTGAATGACTCTGTCTGTCTGTCTCATTCTGGTTCTAATAGCAAAAGCCTGAAGGATGCCAAGACAGGGCAGGCTCAGACACCTGGTGAGGTTGCTGCTGCATGATGCTGAAGAAGGATTTTAGTGAAGGTATAAGAAATCAGGGCTGGAGGAAAAGGAGAGGCAGCTGGGAGCTGTGTTTGGTCTTAAAGAAGCAGCAGGAGTCAGAGGGGTTGATTGAAGCAGGGCATCAGCTGCAGATGAAGTTACCAAGAATTAGTAGATTGCTGTGAGCAGCTGGAGGGAAGTGCCCAAAACAGGGATCAATTTTGCCACAAAAGGACTCTGAAAAATCTCAGAAGCAAAATAAACATTTGTATAAGTGTAAATATAAATAGTATGACTATAACTATGTTGTACTGATCACAATCTCGCTGGCCAAAGCTTGGGGCAGTGGGTCAGTCTGCAGAGGAATGATTTAAGTTGCTGCTGCACGACTTGTCTGTCATGTCTCCTGTTGGCCAACCCTCCGTCAGGCTTGAAACGTCTCTCTCCTTGGGGCATTTGCTGGTGAGAGCAGCTGAGTGCTGAAGCCAGAGACTCCTGTGCTGGTGCCCTGTGCTGGATTTGCTCCTGTCACTACCTGAAACACCATCAGCTCAACACATAAGGAAGAACGCTGTCGAGCCAGCAAATGCATTGGACACTGGAAAGGAGTGTGACTCAGACCCAGGTACACATACATGCATCCTCTCTAAACTATGGGCATGTTTTGAAGTGCCAGGAGCTTCCTGGCGTGAACATTTCAGTAACAGAAAGAAATTTATTTTGAGAAGAGTAAGAAGTTGTCCAGTCTCTCCTTTATTTCTCAGTGCTGCAAAATACATGTGATGTGCCCTTTTCTTACTGCTAAGCCATGCCCAAGCAAGAGCAACTGGGCAAACCGATTCTCCCCAAGCAGGCCAGCCAGGCCGGCACTGGGAGGGCGGATGGGGTTTGCTGGTCCTTTTAGCTCTCCCGGGTAATACTGCTGGAAAGAGATGTTGTTAATGCAACCTGAGCCTTTATGGGCAATTTTACTAAGAGAATTACATTGGGAACAGCTTTATTATTATTAAATAGATTCAGTATTCACTTAAAGGTCTTGACATCTCTGTGGAAACTGTAGAAAACTGTGGTTTTATTTACTGAAAGCCTGGTTGTTCCAAGCCAGTGGGCTTGCCCCGTGGCCTTGTGTGTGCGTGTCCCAGCCACGCGCATACAGTGCGAGTGCTGAGGCAGACAAAGCCCATAGTCCCCCACTCTGCCTCTCCCTCTGCAGCTCGCCTGGCTTCTTCCACCCTTGAAATGCCTCCGTGTGCACAGCGCCGTCAGCGTCTGTCCCAGTGTAGGGGGCCAAGGACAGATGTACAGCCATGCTGCAGCACTCTGGTGCACACAGGCACATGGGGCCAGCCACAGAGACCAGAGCCAAGACCAGCCATTACCACCGGTTTTTAATAAGAGCTTCTCAAGAATCTATTATTTAATCTAAGTAGCCCTTTCATGTTCAGTGCTCAGGTTTTCACTCTAATAATTACATTACGTTATTGAAATGGAACTGAAGGCAGAAGGGGCGGCCTTCTGTTTGCCATTTGGTTTCTGGAAAAAAGCATAACTTTGCTGGTCACAATTAAAAAAAATATTCTTAAATCCTTGCTGACCTCAGCCCAGAGAGGCTTTTCCTTCATGGAACACACCAAGCAGTAAGAGGAGCCCTTGGGGGCTGGTGGGGGGAACCGATGCAATGCACTCTCTTCTGCCTGCCAGAGAAGAGGGGAAAAGTGTCCCAAAACTCCCAATGGCAACACAAAGGTTCATGGCACAACATTCTCCAGAGCACGACATCTTGCCTCTGCACCCAAGCAAGCCCTGGGAATCCCCAGACTTTGACAAGATGGAAATACCCGCACTATTGCTGAGCTGTGGGGCACTGGCTGGCCTAGGGGCTGCTGCTGGCCCTGCCATGCTGCCTCCCCGCACCCCAGCGGGACCAGCAGCCTCATAAATAATTCCTCAGTGCAATGGCAACGTTGTAAAACATGACTATTTAGTGCATGCATAATAGTTGTTTATTCATACTTAAATGTCAGCTAGTGAAAACATATTTAAAAGGTTCCCTTCCCAGGGCAGCACAAGGTGCTGGAGGAGACGGGCTACAAAGGCAGCTCTGAAAAGTCGCATCGTTTCTTAGGATCGTAGAATCATTTTGGTTCGGAAAAACCTTTAAGATCATAAAGTACAACCACTAACCTCACGCTGCCAAGCATACCACTAAACCATGTCCCTCAACACATCAGCTACATGGCTTTTAGGTATCTCCAGGGATGGGGACTCCACCACCTCCCTGGACAGCCTGTGCCAGTGCCTAACAATATTCTCAGGGAAAACTTCCTAATCTCCAACCTAAACCTCCCCTGATGAAACTTTAGGCCGTTGCCTCTTGTTCTTTCACTCATTACCTTAGAGAGGAGACCGATCCTCACCTCACCACAACCTCCTTTCAGGTAGCTGTAGAGAGTGATCATGTCTCCCCTCAGCCCAGCTCCTTCAGGTGCTCCTCATAAGACTTGTTCTCCAGACCCTTGCCCAGCTTCATTGCCTGTCTCTAGACACACTCCAGCACCTCAATGTCATTCTTGTAGTGAAAGGCCCAGAACTAAACACAGCACTCGAGGTGCAGCCTCACCAGTGCCAAGTACAGGGGGACAATCACTTCCCTGGTGAGTGCTGGCCACACTATTTCTAGTACAAGCCAGGATGCCATTGGCCTTTTTGGCCACCTGGACACACTGCTGGTTCATGTTCAGCTGCTATGGATTAAGACCTCCAGGTCCTTTTCCTCTGGGCAGCTTTCTAGCCACTCGTCCCCAAGTCTGTAGTGTCGCATGGGGTTGTTGTGGCCCAAGTGCAGGACCCAGCACTTGGCCTCGTTGAACCTCATCCACTTGGCCTCAGCCCATCGCTCCAGCCTGTCCAGGTCCATCTCAAAAGCCTTTCTGCCCTCAAGCCTTCTTGCCACACTGAAGCCTAGGGCTGGAGAGACGGACACCCAAGCTGCATCGGATCCCCACTCACTGGTGACCAGACCTGGAAGAGACAGCACAGTCCTGCCCTCAATGGGTCTATCTGCCACTGATGGGGGGGGTTCACACATGCTGGGGCTAAATTTGGCCAAAACTGGTGCAAATTCTACTGGTGCACTTGTGTAACCAACACAGCCGAGCCACAGGGACTCTGGGAGGGTGGGCTGGGGGCAAGTGCCAGGACTGGGGTTGAGTGTCAGTTCACAGGCCAGGACTGCTGCAATGGCAGCTGCGAGGATGCAGCCGAGGGTGCAGGCAGGACAAGGTGGAGAGGAGCACCCACCAGCCCACCAGCTTCAACATTTGAGAAGGAAAAAAAAGAGAGAGGGAGAAATAAATTATCAGCAAAGTAAAGCCACACAAACTTATGAAGGACAATTTTTTTTGCTGTCAATACACATAAAGAGGCAAAAATTGGAAGCTTTTGAGGAAAAGAAATGCGTCTGAACTTCTGAGCAAACTAGAAAGTACTGAAAAGCCCTGCATTGCTGAGCTCCTCTGAGGTAACTTCTGTGCTCAGAGAGAATATTTCAGAAGACATTTTATTCTTTAGAAGATGCCAAAAATGCAAGACTTGGCACTTTAACAAAACAGAAAAAGGAAAACACATAATCTTCTTAACTAGTAAGTCTTTGAGCCCAGGATCACATTGTTGCCATATAATAAAAAGGGATGTTATGCAGTAATTTGGGCAGTTAAGAATTCTGTGCATACTCAAAATCATGACATTTCAAGGACAATAAAGTTGGCTGGCTCGTGGCCATCGCCCATACGAAGAGAAAACAAAAAAACTGGATTGTCAGCTGGTTATTCATACCGCATTACAAAACAAGCCTCCCAACAGGCAAACAGTCTTTATTGCTTGTGTTTTTGCTCTAGAAATATATTTTTTAATTAAAAAAAAAAAAAGTTCTTGCAGCATTCATCTTACAAATGTTAACCCCTTAAAAGACAATTCTGACATACTTTGCCGCTGGCTTTTCCACTTTATAAATGTTCTACAGACAAGAAGAAAATCAGAAAGAAAAAATTATTTCTCACATAGCACAAGCTGTCTGTTTCTTTATGAGGGGAAAAAAAGTAATCAAGGCATCCAAGACAGCTTTTATGCAATTAATCATATGGGATGCGATTAATCATGTGGGACTTTTGGGGTGTCTGACTTGAAATACTGCCCAGGGAGTCGTTTTCCAGATAAATCCATGAGTAGATGCCCAGTAGTGTCCCCAGAATCACAGCCTGGGCCAAAGAGAGTCCCAGTTTTGTGAGGAGCTGTGGTGTGGAGTTGGTGGCAGCAATGTGCTGGGGAAGTGGAGGGGTCAATCCCTACTCGGCCAGGCACAGTGGTTGTACGGTGTCAATTCACGGTGACCTGCTGGGACAAACAGACTTCCTTGTTGCTGTATTGTTACCACAGGATGTGCACAAGCTTTCTCTTCCACAGATGCATTGTGCACTGGCAGGCTTGTGCAGCCCGCTCTTTTCCAGAGGCCCCGCTTCATCGATTTTAGCCAGGAGCCAGGAAAGCCAAGCTCTAAGCCACAAGCTCTGAGTTACTCCTTAACTCCACACTTTTATCCTTTTTCATGGCTCTTTACTTCCACGATTTAATTTCTCCCCAAAGAACTTTATTCTGGCTTTTAAATAAAGAATAAGAACTTTCTAATAAGTCCTCTTCTTGCAGTGTCACTGTCCCTTTCAGAAGCAGCTGAGGCACCGTGATTATTACATCTCTGGGTAAAATCGTGAAGTATGAAATCCTGAAAAACTACTAAGCACCTCCCCTTGAGCTTGATCAAAACCCTACCTCACTGAAACACTGGTGAGAGCAGAGAGCCTCCCCAGTTCACGCTTGGGGAGCACATGGCCATGGCACAGAGGCAGGATGCTTCAGGAAGGGTCACCTCCTCCTGCCAATTGCCCCCACCACTACCTGACCAGCACTTTGGTTTCCCCTTCCAGCAGGTGACCAGCTCTATTGGTGTGACAGCCAGCATGCTCCTGGTCACTGGTGGGTCTCAGCAATGAGGTTTATGAAAGTGAGAGCTATCAGTACCACAGCTCATCCTGATGATCCTGGAACTGCATTTAATTATTTATTTGTAGAAAGGCAGGCAGGCCACAGAATTGAAATGGAAGTGAAATGGAAGCCTTCCTCGCTGATGGAGGAAAGAGGCAGGTTTCAGACACACTGCTCCCCACAGGTCATTATTCTGTCTAGTTAATTGCTCCAGGGGATTGTGCTGGAGCAGCTGCAGATTGTTTGCAGCAAGATGTTCAGGACTACATCTTCTGCAGGTGGTAGGGAACACAGGCTGGGAAGAGTTGCTAGGAGTGCCTTAGAGGAACAGGTATGGAAGTAGGATGTTCTGGGCTTTTGTTTGGGCTGAAAGAAGTGCAGGAGGTGTTTGCAGTGCTGCAATGCAGCTGAGGAATGGGATGATTCTCATGAGGAGAGGGGTGAGGGGCATGTGGTCTGTGCAGGTGTGATATAATTTTGATCTCTTGCTAAGAGCTCAATGATATGTGAAGAAAGGAATGCCAAAACATTGGTTTCAAATCCCCTTGGTCAAAGGACAATTCTTTGCTCTCTGTAGCTCTCTTCCTATGAATTTCCAGGCCATTGTCTATCATTTTTATCACTTTATAGTGTGACCAGGGGAAGATAATGGTGCTGGGCCCTCTTGGCTGTGCTCACCACTGTGCCAAGCTTCCCTATGGGTTAGGGTAAACCCTCTTCACCTGCTCTACAATGCACAGCCTTGTGGGAGGAAGCAACAGCCCTGTTTGGTACCAGGACTCCTCAAAAAAGGCCCTCCTCCTGCTGGGGCATGAGCTGCAGGACAGGGACTGAGCCATGCTGCTGGGAGAGGTTGCCCCCTTTGTCATTTATGTCCCTTCTGACCATAATTTTGGGGAGAGATTTGGCCAACAAGCTTCTTATATAAATGCTTTTTGAGAGGGGACTTGCTTGTTGTGTGCTTGTGGAAATGCAGCCGGGTAGATCCTGAACTGATGTAAATGGGCTCATTTCCCCTTGAGTCCTGGATCAGGTCCCTGCTTGTCTGTCGTAGCTCCCCCTCGCTTGCTCCTTATGTTCCTTCCTCTTCTCCCAAGTTCCCTGAATATTTATTTGCCATGTGGATTGCTCAACCTTTGTTTTGTGTTTTAATCTGTGTCTGTCTCTTCCCTGGCTCTGCCTGTATCTGTTGTTGCCCATATTTACCTCCTTTTCGTTGCAGGTTCTCTGGGACAAAGCACAATGGTTTCATTTTGTGGACAGTTAAATCTATCTGGTTGTGGTCCAGGCAGTGGGATGGCCCTTGCCACACAAGAGGGTATAAGCTGCTTGGATTTGTATGCAGTGACTGTCATCTGCTGTGAATCATTTTAGGATGCTCTTGTATGAGAGAAGCTGTTTAAAAATAAGTTGTATTGTATTAGACTAATGGAAGACAATAAATTCAGTTGGTCTTTTAGCTTAAAATTCATCAATGTCTGGAGCTGGAAAGGGGGAAGGAGCCGGAGGACATTGAGCCACTGGGCAATTAATGGCCTGGAGCTTGGCACTCACCAGGCTGCTGTGATGCCTGGCTGTGTCACAGCCTTCGGCAGCGTGAGGACAGCACGAGCATTAAACCCCTCTGAAAAAGACAAAAACTAATAAAAAACCCAACAAAACCCACTTCTAAACATGTTAACAAAAGATCCCTTAATCAAAGTCTGCTGTAAGAGGCACTGTACAAAGGGATTATTGCAAGATTAAAAGCCTTTGAATTATTGAAATCTTTCAACCGTGATGGCATTTGCTGTCCCCTCTCTGTCTCCTATGCTGCAGCAGTGAGAGCCCTTTTTTGGGGCTAGATCAGAATAAGTGGGCCCCAAGCTGACTTTGGCCAACAGTGTGGAAGAGAGATTGCCAAATCAAGCCCCAGGCTTACAAAGGGTTTCACGGGGCAGTTTTGGGGAGATGGCACACACAGCACAGGACCTGTCTCTGCCCCAACTCAATGTGGTGGGAACAGTCTGTGGGTCAGTGCTGCTCGCACGGCTGTCCTGCAGCCCTGTGCTGGTGCGGGGAATCAATTTGCTGTGAGCATGATTCCCATCCATAGGAAAAAGCATTCTAGCAGTAAAATCAGCTTTATGGTTATTTCTGGGCATTGCCACCTGCTTTGAGCACCAGCATTCCTTTTCCCATCTCCCCTCACATGACCCAGCATATGCTTCCCTCTGCTGTCCTGCTTTAACCTGCTGTGGCAAAAAGATGCTCCAGCAGAGCATCTCCATGGCGTGACAACTCCATGGGGATTGAGCTCTTCTCTCCAGTAATGAATGATAGAACAAGAGGAAATGGGCTCAAGTTGCTCCTGGGTAGGTTTAGATTGGACATTAGGAGGAACTTTTTCACCCAGAGGATTATTAAGCATTGGAACGGGCTGCCCAGGAGACACCATCTCTGGAGATATTTAAAAGACTCAGATGAGATGCTGAGGGACATAGTTGAGTTTAGTGTTGGGCTCAATGACCTTAAAGGTCTTTTCCAACCAAAATGATTCTACGATTCTCAGAAACGGTGCGACTTTTCAGAGCCACCTTTATTCTACAAGAATTTCAGAAGCCATAATGACCAAGACGGGCGCACTGGCAGTTTCCTCACTCCTCCTTTGCTTTAAGGTCCAGGGGACTTTTTTCCCTCAAGCCCTGTGTATGGCTGATGCCTCCTTATCTCAGTGCTGTTTTGAGTGGTTCTGGTAGTATCTGTGGAGTGAAGCCTGGGTGATACCTATGTATGTCAGATGAGAGGTGAGGATGAGCTGTGCAGGGAAAGCAGCTTATTAGTAGAGCAAATAATTCACAGTAAATAACTGCTTCAACAAACATAGTTCCTATTTGTGAATGTCTGCAAAGGAGCTGTGTTCTTTCTGAATCTCTTGGTGTCCAGAATTAATGTATTTTGGGTTTTTCCCTCTTGGTTTGGGATGGGTGAGTGTGCAAGATGCGAGAACGCTGTCCTGGTGAACTGCAATGGCACACATCAATTGCCACGGTGGTACCTCATCAGAGTACCCTGGAACTCTCCCTCTGCCTGGCTATGGCAAAGGTCCTAAAAACTCCCTAAAGATTAGATTTCCCCTAAAATCTGGCAAATACAAGAACTTGTGTGGGCAGGTTTAATATTTACCTATTACAAAAGACCACGTAGGCAAGCACTGGTTGTTAATGCAAGATGAAGACAGAAGCCATCTAAGCAGGGCTGCTGCAACCTCATATTTAAACTCACATAAGTGTTTGAGAAAATACCCTGAATGCTTTTTACAGGTAACTCTGAATTTCATATATTTGACCCCATATGACTAGTATTTTCTTTTGCATCTTCAGTGGTGCTCAGGCACGCAAGAGTTGGGGGAGAGGGAAGCCAAGAATGTAATTTATGGGAGGAAAAGCTGCAGCAATCAGATGTTTTTGTTCTCTGTGAAGTACTCCTGCCACTTAAGTGCTCACTTGTTGAATAGTACTTTTGGTTGATGTCATTTGCTGACTTTGTGAGCAGCTTCTTCCAAAAGCTTGCTCTGAGGAAAAACATACTTTAAAAAAAAGCATGTGTATGATCTGGAGTCTGCTGTTACAAGTGATGAGGCTGAGGGTCCTAGAAACTCAACTCCCTTATTGCTGGTAACATGCAGTAGCAACACTCCTGAAGCCTGCCTGCCTCCCTCATACCTCCCACCCCCTGCCCCAGACCTTTCATTTACAGCAGGAGAGGCAGGCCACGGGTACAAAACTGTCTGAGGGCTGCAGGTACAAATAAATTGTACTTTGAACTGGTGTTGTTCCTCCTTGCATACAGATTACTGGTGGTGCTGATGTAGCCCGTTAACTCTGCCCACCAAAGCCTACGCCCTCCCAAATCAGGGTCCTGAGGAAGTAACTTGGACAGACCCTTATTCAGGAGAAAAGCATGATGTGAAACACTTGTGTATATGATGATTGCTCACTGCACTGGGTAAGTCAAATAAGCTCAGACTGTACTCCCATTAACAACAGCTCAAATCAATATGTCTTTCATGTGGCTGGTGATGGACTGACACAGGAACGGGCTTCAGGGCTATCTGCCTGCTGCAGCTGCTAACAGGGAATTTGGGGTTATGAGTCTGGTCCCCTCAGCTTCCTGCTCCCAGCCTGCCTCCTCCCATGTTCTCTGTGCCCTGGGTTTTGTAGGGCTTTTGTTTGTTTGTTTTGCAGAGTCACTGGTGGTGACTCCTCTGTTGGGGACCCCAATGCAGGGGCAGCTCTCCCAGCACACACGTGGGGCACAGGAGCAGACCCAGGGGTTGTGCTCCACACTGCAGCAGATGAATCTGTACCTGTGGAGCAAGGAGAGACACAGGTATCACTGCCCTGGTAAATCACACTTCTCAGAAGCTCAGCAGATTAACTTTCTAGTCATCTCGGGCCTTTTAAAGGGCTCTTCTTTTTTTTATTGTCCAATTAACTATACATGTTAATAAGATATTTGCTTTTATATAAAGCTGAGCATATTTTTTTCTCTGCCTGGAGTGACATAAATAGACCTTTTCACATATAGTTCAGTGTCCTGGGACTGATTTGTGTATATATACTGCTGCTTAGAAAGTCTGAAATTTACAGCTGATTGTTTGGAGGACTTCAAATTACCAGCACTAATATATATGGATGCATAAATAAAAAATGAAGCTTCTCAGGAGATCCTGCATAAACAATTTTCCTGGTAAGAAAAAGGATTCTCAACAAAAAAAACCCACCAATGGTATTTTATGTATCTATGCCAGTGCGTGAAGTATGGGTAGATTATTTCAGTCCTTCATCTGTATTTCAGCGTTTCTGGACCACTTCCTCTGACATTTTATCTTCTTTTCTCCCAATGTACAAATGCTCCTGTGTTCTGCTCCCAGAGGAAGGGGCAGGTTTGGGGCCTGGAGGCAGTGGGAGCCCTGCATCCCAGCCCTGCCTACCCACATTCCCCTGACAAGAACATTAACATTTGCAAATATCCAAAGGGTGGGTGTCAGGAGGTTGGGACATCCCTTTTTTTCTATAGTAGCTAGCAACAGGACAAGGGGTAATGGGATGAAGTTGGAACACAAAAAGTTCCACTTAAGAAAAAACTATTTCACTGTTCAGGTGAGGGAGCCCTGGCACAGGCTGCCCAGAGGGGTTGTGGAGTCTCCTTCCTTGGAGGTCTTCAAGACCCGCCTGGACATGTTCCTATGCGACCTGATCTAGGTGAACCTGCTTCTGCAGGGGGTTGGACTAGATGATCTCTAAAGGTCCCTTCCAACCCCTACCATTCTGTGATTCTAAGAGCAGCAACAGGAAGGATTAGCTCCACTATCTTTAACGAAACACCACTTAAGCTCCTAAGTCTCCCTCTCAGAAAAACACACACACGCACAAAGAGGAATACTTTTGGAATCTGCTTGTGTTTTTATTGCCTTGCTGCTGGGGAAGCCCAGCTGGCAACAGCTCCCAGGCTCCTCTGCTGCTGGGAGCTGCTGACAGGGTCTGTTCTTGCCAGTCAGGCTTTCTGTTAAAGCTGGATATTCTAAAGCCACTATTTCACTTTGGAAGATAGTTACAAAAAGTTTGGGGGCTCACCCAAGTCAGGACTTAAGCAGTGGTGTGGGTCAGCAGCAGGGGCTGAGTGCATGTCTGCAAGAGAGCCCTGCAGCAATGCCAGGTGAGCACCCAGATCTGTGCCTCTCCTGGCCGTGTCCTTCCAGCCTCCAGAATCTGTGCTTTGGGGGACGGCTGCAAGTAAGAGCTGTAACTTAGCCCTTGAGGGATCTTTTCTGTCTTTCCCTTTTAATTCATATGAACTTTCAGGCATCTGCAACGTCTATTCCATGGGTTTGTGGGTTTATTTTTTTTTTCAAAGTTATAAACAGATTTACTGCAAGTTTAGATGAGTTTGTGACCTGAAAGCAGATGATTTAGTAGTAGTTAAAGCTCCTTCTCACCCATAATTCCTAGTTCTTTTATTAGAGCTGCAGCAAAATCTGCCTTCAGCTGCCAACGTACGTTTCCAATATAATTAAAGGGTTTAAAAATGAGCACAACTTGTGTGGAGGCAAAGGGGTCTCTGTAAAAAGAACACACTTTTAATTGCCATTAGTCGGTGCGTGTTCCATTAAGAAATTGGGCCCTGTGGCCACCGTGCCTGCAGGCAGGCGGGATTGATGGGCCTGGGCGCTCGCGGGCTCCCTTGTGCTGCAGCTCTCCCTGGGAGCTGTGCGGAGCGAGGCCGGCACGGGCTGCTGTACATCACCCATCTCCTGGGTGCCGAAGGAGGATTCAGATTCACACCGAGATCCATAAAAGTCAGTGGTTTATTGCTGTCTTGTATTTCTGTATTAACCACCTCATTATCATCCCAAATGGAGTATAAATCCAAGGGTATCCAGTTGCTCAAGCCTGCGTGCTTGTGCTCCCCTGCCTGCTGCCATATAAAATCTCAGCTCTGGGTAATGGGAGGCACCTTGTGGTTTCCCTGCTCAGGAGCAGGTGGTGTTTATAAAGGACGAGTTCCCTCTCCTTGGGGAGAGAGCAGGCAGTGCTCTGTGATTCTCTGAGCCGTGCGTCTCTGCTCCCAACAGCACAAGAGAGCAGTGATGCTGGTGGACCCTGGGCCCTGCAGGCGCAGAGCCATGCTTGTGGCCAAGCCACATATTTTGTCCCCCTGCATGTGGGAGAGGTGCTGGTCCTTTGGCAAATGGTCTGCTTCTGAGGGCTGGGGCTTTTTTTTTTTTTTTGAGGAGAGTGGTGGTTCTGCTCAGCTGTGTGGTTGACAATGGCTGGGTAGCAGTGAGGGGCAAGTCTTGTGTGCCCTGCCCTAGCAGCGTGCTGCCTGCTTTGGGTGCTTGATGTCTTGCTCTTGTGATGCAGAAACCCTGAAATAAATAATGAGACTGGGCTAGGCTGGGTTAGAACATGTGGCAAGCCGCAGCAAACAACTGTGACCAGGAACCAGGAGCCCTTTGGGGTGTCTTCTGAGGCTGCTTTGGAAAACTCTGAGGGTGGCCAGACAAACTCCCTGATATGTTGAACAGGTCTATAGTTCTCTACGTGTCAGAGTCAGAAATAATCATCAGAGGAGATCCATGATCTTTTGAGCTTTGCTATGATCATGAAATCTCATCCCTGGGAGCACGTGCCATTAGCAGGAGACAACTCCTGTATTTCAAGGCTAACGAATGTATTAGTGAGGAATTTTACTCCTAACAGTGAGGTATAGTTTTCCTAAAATAAGTCAGGGAAAATAACACAACCTTTGGAGAGAGATCTCCCAAATGCAGTAGTTCTGTTGGCCTTGGTGAGGTGACAGGCGTGCACATCAGCCAGGACACTTGTCCTGTAGATGAGAGCTTGTGCCTTTATTGCTCGGTTATAAACTTCTGTCTGCACAGCGACTCATCTTTGCATCGTCACAATTTGATGTGATGGAAACTACAGGTGGAGAATAAGACTGAAGGCTGAAACTGCTGGTGTTCCAGTGACACGACCCTATATGAGTCTGTATGCAAACAGCAGGCCAAGGAGTGTTGCTTTTCTCTTTTGTCGAGTTCATTTAGTGGGATGAGACCAAAGGAATGATGAGAAAAGAAAATTTATTTTTAAACTAAGATTATTTTCTGTTTCTGTGTAATAGAGGATGCCTTTTGAGTAGCTGCCTTTCTTAAAACGTGCACATCACCATTGACTATTTTTCCTGCCAGTTCCTGTCCAAGGCAAAGCAATGAGTTTCCCAGAATTTGATAAATTACACCCCTCCTTTGCAAATTATTCTCCTTCAGTCTTACGCCGCCTCTGCTCTTGACACGTGCCGGAGATGGTGACAAGCTTTTAAACCTCATTTAATGCTCGTACCCAGAAGCTGCAGAGTTTTCAGGGTTTCTCGGAGGTCAGGCACTTCTCACACTCTGCATGCATGCTTTTTAAAAATTATTATTATTAATTTTATTGTAATACTGCTGCTTCTGAGCAGATTTGTGCACCCAGGTCATGTATACTCTAAAGCAAAGCTTTTGAGAAGGGAAGAAGCATCAGGGGCAGATACGTTAGGGACATAATGAAGAGCCTGTTTCATGCCCAATGCTGAGGCTGCCTTGAGGACGTGCGGCTTTTCTCCTCCTCCATGAGCTGCTGAAGGCCTCTCATTGAGCCAGGAAAATTTTCCCTTGTTAACACTCTGGAGCTACATTGGTAAAATGTTAGTGTCATACTTTATAATACAGTGACAATTATTCAGTGCACATGTTATTCCTGGGTTCATACCTCCACCACCTCTCTTGCCTCATGTAAAGATCAAATATGATGTCACAGATGATGGTTTGAGTGAGCAATGTTCCTTCCCCTCCTGCTCCTATTCCTTCTTTTTAATTGATTTCATTTCTCCAGTGGATCCTCATTATATCAAGCAAGAGCAACTGGGACACTGGCAGCATGGTCTTTCATGTCTCTGTTAGGGCATGATGGAGAAGGTTAGAAGGAGGGAAATTCATCAAGAAATTTCCACAAACTTTCATTATTTTTTGGGGTGTACATTTGCTAGAGTGTCCCCCACTGCTGTGCGTGCTCAGCATTGCATTGGTTGCTACAGACTCCTCCAGATAAAGACGACTTACCCTGACTTTGGAGCTGTTGCAAATGAAAGGCACTTAACAAATGTTTCTGAAATAAGAAAACCTCTGTACTCCTCTCCTCGTCATTCATTTTCAAATTGATAAGTTAAATACTGTGCTCCACCATAAACATTTCTCAGGGACAAAGTATAAACATTTCTAGTGGAGTGCACTTAATACAATTTTGTTTGCCAAGTGGCAGTGTCTCCTCCCAAGCTATGACTATGAGAGGGTTTTATTTAAATGGAGATATAAATTAATTGCACTCAGCACAGCCTCTCATCCCAGCTCTCCTGCAGCCATACCCTTGGACTCTCTGAAGGAAAGGGCAGGTGGGAGCTGCTGTAGCACAGCCTTGTTGGAATGCTGGCAGGACACTGCTGCAGCCATTGTCCTGCCTCCCCAGTCTCCCCTAGATTATTTTTTTTCCCATTAGAAACGTGACTGGATTTGCCTTGGCTAGATGCAGATGCAACGGCATAAAAGATTCCCTTCCCAAGGCAAGGGTTATTGCAATGGTTTGTGACCTGGCTATAGAGTGATGGGAAACACCAACTCTTTGACAGATGGATTAGATTAATGCACCTTAGATATTTTAAGGTTTCATTCAAGAGAAGAAAACCTAATTCTGGACTTTGATTGAAAGCCTTTCTTGGAAATGGCACAGCTAATTTCCTTTCAAAATTGGCAAAATTTCAGTTCCAACAATGTCTTAAAAAGGGCCCAGCTCTTAACAAGCCTGGGCCTCCTGACATCTCTTCATCTGTCTGTCCCTTCTCTATCTGAACTCCTGCTTCAGAGCAAATTGTATGGAAAGTGGTGAAACCTGGCACTCCACTGGGTCCTGCTTGGTTATGTGTTTTGTTCATGGCTGAGATAGTTTGGAAGAAAGCATGGAAAAGTGCCCCTGTTGTGAGTGACAGTCAGTTTGGTACTCTATAGACGACAATGTTTCTATTCGGCACAGAACTGCCTGCCACAGCAGCTACAGCCAGGAGTGGTGAGCCTTGCAAAGCCCCTCAGCCTCTTCCACCCCTGGAGGAAGGCAAGCAGAGAGCTTGTAACTGTATGGGGGGTTGTTTTGTTTTCTGTGAGATGCTAAAATTGCCATGTGGAGCATTTGGGCAAAAAGATTTCTTCCACAGCAAGTTGTTCTGCTTCTTGGGCAAGCTGAGGGACAGCTTGAGCAAGGGATGGAGGCTGGGGGTAGACCTCAACCCACTTGAGGCCCCTCTGAAGCTCTGACTCCAGCCCTGCTCTTCCTTACGAGGAGATGCAATGTCAGGTCTGCAGAAACAAACTTGTTCTCATAAACCATGCAGCAGTAATTTTATGGCACAAGAGGAGAGATGTACAATGGCAGCTACCTTTTGTATGACTATTGCTTTCTTTCACTTTTTTTCCTACCTTTAAGATTAAAACCCTCCCAAAGAAGGCTTACAAGGTTTATGGCAGAGGTATACAAGAAGCGAATTAAAATTCCATAAATATATTTGCTGGCTAAAATTTATATAACCTGTATTCCTCGGGTATCTAATTAGACCCAAGAAGAAAATAGCCCTGCAAAGGATAGGCATTTTGTTCAAATAATTTTAAAAAATTGAGCTAAATAATGGCCATTTTATACTGCACACAACATAATTGTTCTTCTTGTATTGGGGAGCAGTTATAAATTATCTGGTATCCCATTCAGTCTCGTTGCCACGCCGAGTACCAAACAATTGTGGATGTAGTTACCAGGCATGTAAATTCAGGGCTTTCTGACAGCTCTACCGTTACTGCCGCCGCTAACTAACCTTCTGCATAAAAAATGCAATCCCTGGGAAAGAAGGAGCATTTATCTAAGTGCTGACATTGAAACATTCTGAATAACTCTTTGAATCATTTGTACTATTATGGGTAGAAAATGTAATTATTGTAATCAGCCTTGAGTCTGAGGCCATGTTGTTTTTAAAAAAAAGGGAGGTGGGGGGAGAGGGAGAGAGAAGGGAGAAACTAGATCTGAACAACGAAAATGAACCTTGATAATGGTGCAGCCTTGAATTCCACTTCATTTATCACACTAATGGATGTCAAGATGACCTCAATCAAACATTTTGTTTTCCAGTTTTAAGCAATGGAAAATGCTTTCCCTTTTTTTTTTTTCTGGAAAAAAAAAAAGTTATTTAAATTGTTCCTAGTAATTACATTAGAGTAGAAGGTCAAAGTCAATATGAAATAATATCCACCAACCTTTTGATGAGTCTAGTCCAGGCTCTTTACTGGCACGGTTCACATATCTCTCTCAACCTAGTGCAAGCTTTCCATTTCTCCTTCTCTATTTCTTATGTTTTTATACTTCAATAGAAATCACATTCCTGGTGGTTTTATTAGTTTTCATTTGGAGACCCAATAGTGTCTCATCTAGTATTTCTAAGTCAATGATCATGTGGTTTAAACGCTACTTCCATGACTGGCATGTGTTAGGATAGGATATGGCTGTAATAAACGGAGAAATCCAAACTGAAAGAAGTTTATGACTGCAGTACTTCATTAAAATGTCTTGGTTAATCTAGGCCAACCTCTTCAAGAATATCGCATGGGAAAGAGGTAGGTCCTGGCCAAAATGTTGTGAACATGAGCCCTGCATCCCTATTCGAATATTTCAGTTCAGTTGTATCTCTGTAATGGGTGAGAGTATCCAAACACCACCAGCACTTCTGGCCCCCATGACTGGTGAAACTGATGGCTGGACTTAAATTTAGCCAGGGCCCAGAGCTGCTGCTGGTGGCTTGTCATCTTCTGGGTCATACAACTTAGTTCTGGACTTTGAATGAGTCCATCCACCCCTCGGAAGTGGGGTAACAAGCTGGTTTTTTTATGTCACTGTGCAAGTGTAGTCCATGATCTGCTCCAGTGTCACCTGTAAGAGTCTGAAGAGATGGGTGTGTTTTGACTCATTTAATTTGGCATGCCAGTGTTTGTGTGGATCCACAAAGTGTCAAGTCACTGAGGACCTGTTTCACAGGTGTCCAAACGCCACTACCAGCCACAGGAATTGCTTAGAAACTAGAAGTGAATTATTCGAATGAACACTGGCAGTTTTATTAAAGAAAAATAAAAGAAATGTCATTGGTCTGAGGAGGAAACCGAAGAAAAACTATCTGTGAGTATTCACCATCCCTGGACACACCTGTAGCTGTGGCAGGTATAATCTCGTCTTTGTATTCTCTTATGCCCATGGGGGATGGGACAAATGCTGTTTCATTTCTGTAGGTGCCAAAGAGTTTTCTTGGGCATCCGCATGAAGTGTCTTTTCGTCATTTTTAACCATACTTTTAATATATAGCTGTCTTGATGCATTTACACGGTAGTCAGAGAAGGAAGATTTCTGCCCATAAAGAAGACACTGTTATAAGATCCAGGTCTCAGTTTTGAGCCACACTCGCTGCAGCAGATTATGCAAATCCTGGATTTGGATGCAAGAAGTAGCCCTAAGCCCAGGTGTATGGACTTAAGAGATCTGCACGCTCTCTTGCACCATATAAATTGCATGTTTTCTGTTCTCCAATGCAAGATTATTTCTGTCTTTTCTACTTTTAACAGGATAATGATGTTCTCTGACACTTTCCACTACAGCTTGTCACATTGTAAGAATATCTTGATTTTTAATTATGGAACTTTAAAGAGTGCTTACATTTGTGCCTTTGGACAGCACTCCTCAAAATGCCAATGTTTATTTAAGAGACAGCCTGCTTCTTTGAGAAAAGATATGATGGAGTAAATGATTTGTAAGAAATCTGCACCAACCCCCCCTGCCCCAGTAATATCATCACACGATGGATCACCGTGAGCCATTGCTCACTGAAGTGTGAAAGTCTTGAAGCAATCTGTGCCAAATAAACTTCTCTGAAACGGTTAGAAATCATCCATATGGTAAAATATCATCTGGCCTCTCTTTACCAATAATTCAGTATTTAGGAAAATACTTGCTAAAAAAGCGTGAACTGTGTTGGTGCCTGCAAGTGGCCCTCCTGTGGGACGGGCAAAGACCAGCTCACCCACATGCCTGCCCTCCCCAGCTGGGGAGACAGTGGTTGCGTGGCAGAAAAGAGCAGAAGTAAGCAGGTAAGATGAGAGGGAAGATGCACAATGCTTAAGAGGCTGTATAGAGACAGGACAGGACACAGACCTCGGTGTCTTTCCTGGGAATAAGAGTGCACAGTGTAGTAACCTCAGGCTAAAAGATAGACTGGTGAATCTTAGTAAGAAAAACAACAAAAAATGTGGACATTTTTAAGTTAAACTTTCAAGAATAAATCTGTAGAATGCAACATAAATCAGCTGCTTCTTCCCCGCTCCCTTTCCTCCCCCAGCCCCAAACGCTTGCTAAAACGATTGGAAACATTTGGATCTGGGGAAAAAAAAAAGAAAACTCCACAAAGCTATAAGTGTTTTTTCTTTCTTTTTTTTGCCAAATCATGCAGAAGATGCTGGCAGCTGCAAAGATTCAATTATACACAATGCAAAAAATCATTTAAAAAAAATAATGGCACTTGAAAAAAAAAAAAAAATTGCCTCTCCAGAAATTGCGTGGAACAATAAATCTGTTAATTAGCTAATTAATATTCAATTGGGGTCAGTGGGCTTAATAGAACCTTTTTCTGAGACCCAAGAAATTTCCCAATCACAGTGTTACGTCTGCCCACTGTCATTATCATCTGAGCACAGGCGGCCCTTATCTGCCGCCAGGCGCCCGGGAACAATGCGGCACCATTATCATCCCTGCGCAGCGGCTGCGGGCACCGCGGCGCGCACCGTGCAGCCTCCCAAGGAAAAATGCTTCAGCATTTAGGGTAATTGATATATGGCTTCTGCTGTATTGTTTAGGGCTGTTTGTTTGCTCTACTGGTATTTAAGGCAGCGGAGCATCAGAAGATTGATTTTCATTGGTTGTTGGTTTTGGGGTGTTTTTGTAGTGGGTTTTTTTTAAGGGAATCGATGACAAGTTGTTTTGGGCCCCTGACCCATAGTGTCCCACGGCAGTGCTGGGGCTCCTCATGCCTTCTGCCAGATCCCATCCTGCAGAGATGCTGTGGTAACACACCTCTGCAAGGCTGATGTTTAAACCCCCAACACTATAAAAAAAGGACACATTTAAACCAGCATCACTATTAAAAAAAGGACAAACTGCAAGATCTGTGTCATTAATGGTGCTAGCGGCTTTTATTTCTTTTTCCAAGGGATTGCAGTTTTGGAAGACCTGCTGTCTGTTTCTTCCCTTGATATCAGAACATGGAAGTGAGTCTGTTGGGTTTGGGTCCCCCATTGCCCCCCAGGTTAAGAGAGGGCTGTAGATTCTAGCTTTTGGATTTCACCAAACTGAATATCATTGTTTATGGTATTCCACAACGTTTCATAAGCCGGTTGGTGACTGAAATTACATTTGTTGTTTAGCTGGCAGTAAATCCTCCAGGTTAGCATAGAGAGGCTGTCTAGGTCCAAACAGTTTGACATGGACTCCTTAAATCACTGTCCCAGGCCCCTGGCATGTACCATACTCTTCTGATGATTAGCTTGTAAATGAAAAATATGGTTGGCTTTAAGTTGTACAGAATGGGGACTTGATCTACAGGGCCTACCACCCCTCCACTTCCTCACCCAGCCTCATCGCCACATGCTGTTGCAAGTGACACCAAAGAGGATAAAAGCTGCCTGAATGCAGTTGCCTAATTCAACAGTTCAAAGTTTCTCCAAAAAATACTCCATCGAGGAACAATTCTACTTTCACTGGCTTTGCACAGATCCCTCAGCTGCCAAAGGTTGTCTGGGAGATACTCTTGGAGAGCTGAAGAAGGGGGAAAGAGGTTTTTCATTGGAAATTTGGAGACTGGGAGATCCTTCTTCCTTCCTTCTTTCTCCCTTTCCCTTTCTTATCTCTATTTCTGGTATTCAGGGGAGAATATAATTTCTTGCAAAATTCTGCATTTTTATTTCCCAGGTGACGTGCCTGTCAGTTATTTGTGTGCTTAACTTAAAACTAGAGACTCCTGGTTATGGATGGCTTACTCCTAAATCTGCTAGAAAAGAACATTTCATATGATTTCTTGCCAGCAAAGCTATAGGTTAAATGTTTTACAGGTGCTGGCCTTTCGTGGTGTCTGTGGCTGCTCTGCCTGATGCACCCCAAAGAAGTCTTCTCCCAGAGCCATCACGAGGACTTGGGTGTTTGTCAGACAGAAGATTTCTGGAGGAGACAGGAAGGTGCTGCACAGAGGGGCACAGGCAGCCCTTCCAAGCCATCAGCCAGACGCTTGTATTTTCACTTCAGCCTTGCGGCAGTTCTTCCAGTTTGCTTTCTCAGCCCGACTTCACAGGCCTCACATACTTTATTTTAGGGGCATGAGCTGGGGAGGGAGAAATCAATTTCCTTCTTTCTCCTTCAACTTCCTTGCAAGTCACTGGACTTTTATATTTATTTTGCGGGTAGGCTATGTGCACTTACTCTGATTAGATCCCGCGCGCTGCTTCTCTGTTATAGCGCGCGTACCCGAAACCTTAAAAGGAGAATAAAAGCTGCTATTTCCTATTTTCATAAATGAAAAGATGTTTCAAGTATTGGTAGACACTGAAAGAAATTCTGCAGTTTGAAGATACTTCAACTTAACTACTAATTGCAGAGGACCAGTGGGCGTAATTTTGGCACTATATTAGCTTTGCCACTCCATGAATAATTTGCATACAAAATGCTTTATTTTGGCAATCTATTAAAGAGCTATACAGTATTTGTGGCTTATCGCATTCATGCAGGAAGCAGGATCCTTGGCCATCTCGTTAAATTCTGTTGATGCATAACAATTTAAAGCATGGCACAAGCTGGTATGACATTTAAAGATGCCTTCACTTAATTATATTACACAAATATTGGGTTGTTTATCCTTGGGAATAAAGTCTTTTTGAAGTCAAAGTTGGCATGCGTATAAAGGAGTAAATTTTAACTGATCCCTCAAGTGGGCCTCCTAGCTGCAAATTGGGGTTCTTGCATTTTTTAAATTATTGGTGATAAGAAGCATTACACTTTGAATATAGCCACTGGAGTTTGTTTGGTACTCCCTCCCTTCTCCTCTAATGGAAAATATGCTCTTTAGCAATAAATCGTCACATGAAACCAGAGGGGTAAGTGTAGGCTGGGGGGAGAAATGGTGGCAGTCATAGCGGTTTGTGGCTATGAAAATTCCTCACTTTTGTCTTCAATGGGAGGAAAAAGTCATGTAACAGCGTCTGTAGGCTGTTTGCGTGCAGCAAATAGGGTAAAAGGAAAATGGATGATTTTTTTTATCCCCAGGAGGATAATCAGCGTGAAGCAAACACTGGAGTTTGAGTTTCTCTGGAGATAATAAATTGAAAGGCTGCAAATCTAAAACTCATATTGTTCCCTTTAGTGGGGTGATTGCATCTTCTCCAGCGGTAAAGAAACTTTTATACATACCACATGCAGAAGCCAAATGGAAAAAGACTGAGACCAGGCTTGGCAGAGGGATCTCCAGCCCAGTAAAAGGCACATGTGTGGAGATCCTAGATGAGGAAAATGAAATCATGCTTTTGCCAGTGCTGAGAAGAAAGTGTGACCATTTTGCTCTGTAGGTGATGTTAATAATAGAGGATAGATGGAATTTTGGCTCAAGGGACAGTAAAAAGAAAGCTTGCTGTGTGACAAAGGCCCTGGATCAGAGCAGGAGCATTCCTCCATTTCCTGACACACTTTCATCAGCAATTTAAAAAAAGAAAAAAGAAGAAACAAAAGCCAAACAAAGAAAGAAACAAAGTGAACTAGGGAACATCCTACCTAGCCTTACTTACAAATAAATGAGGTGATCTCCAGGTACAAACAGATCATCACTTAGACAGTCACTGTACATCAGTTGAGCTACATTTACATGGCCTTCCGTCCCTTTCTAAACTTTAGAAGTAAACCGTGGTGGCTTGAAATGACTTTGTCGGGTTGGCTAATCAGAAACATTCAGTTCACCCAGTTCTTACATAATGTAGCAAAAATACATGGTATCTCACTTTCACCAAAACCAGTCATACAGAAGGCATTCACTAAACACAGCTTGTCTGGGTACCTACAACTAATATTCTGCTTCGGTTTAGCTGAGATATTCACTCTCACATACTAATTAACCGACTCATTGGACTATGTGATCTTAAAGGTCTTTCCCAACTGTTAACGATTCTATGTTTTTACGTCCCGTTTCTATGTAGAGGGATTTTAAAAAAATGGTATATACATTGATTTTAATTCTGTAGCTTCTCTCACTCAGCCACAATTCTGCAGGCTGCAGCTCTGAGCTGTGGTTCACTTGGGAACTTCTTTGCCCCTAAAGACAAAGTCTCAAAAAGCTGAAAAGAAGGGCTGGTCCTGGCATGGTGGCCTCATCTCCTTCTTACTTGTACTTGGTAAAGCTGCATTTCTGTAAGTATCTTGAAAGAAATGCTGGCCACTGGGAATTTGCACTACTGCACTGGAGGAGGAGCTGCTTCTTTCACTCAAGGAGAAGTTTGGGTCCTCAGTCTACTTTTCGCTTTGTTGTGCATCCCTCCTATAATTAATTAGCTAATGAGCTGATATGAAGTAATTTTATCTACCATGGACTATTGATAAAATCAGTGTTAAGTATATTAGCTATTAGGAAACTAAGAGGATGTTAGGAATTCTTACATCCAATTAATTACTATGATTTAGATTACTGTCCTCCCATTGTCCTTCATTTCGATCTATAAACTATAAACTGTCTCTTATTGATGACAAATGGCTATAGATGCACTCCTGGAGAAGCTTCATCATGTCCTGGACTATCTGCCAGTACAATGGAATGGATTCGTGCACAGACACTCAGTCCCGAGCCCCAACCAGCTGGTCAGCCAGACTGAGGAACCTGAATGTCTTCAAACATATCAGGCTCCTTCGCCTAAACTCCGTTGATTTTTGGTAAGAATGAAGAGCCCCAGCTTTGCCCTTGGATCGCAACAGCCTCATGAACACCGGTACACCTGGTCACTGCCTGTGCCTGCGGGACAAATGCGGGGACGTGTTCCTGAAATGGGCAGCTGTGGAGAGGGGCCTGGGTCCTGCCAGTGCCACCACATGGCATGGCTCCACCAAGGAGGCCTGAAAGTCAGGGCAGCCCCGAGGGGCTCTGTAAAATAGCCAGGCACATCAATAGCTTTTAAAATCTGGCTTTAAGGTTTTGGTCCTCAAAGTATCATGGCACCTGCCTCTAACTGGTTACAGCATTCCAAAGACTGGAGCATGGGTGAACAGCTCCCACTGATGTAAGTCTTTTTTTAGGATCTGGACATACCTTTAAGGGTCTGCATTAAAGGACTGGCTCAAGTTACTGTTGGAAAGTATATGAGTATTTTCAACCACTCATCTGCCCTAGAAACTATCAAAGGGCTAATCTGTTACTAAAAGGAGTACTGATTATTAGTCTTTCTAAGCACAACAAAACCCAAACCAAAACCAAACCATAATTTCTGCACAGACATACTGTTAAACACCAGAGAGGAAAAAATCCACTTAATTGCTTTGTAGCAATGCAGTGAAGTCTCCTCCTGCAACTACTTCTGACACAAAATTCAGCAGCTTTCAGATGTACCCTGGTAAACAGCATATTCTTTACTGTTTCCAGCAAGTACAGCCCTAATATTTATCTTATACTTTTTATTCATTTTGAGATTTGATGGAATAAATTTTAGCTTCATAATAAACATCTCTTGGAGTTAATGGACCTGCAGAGAGGCTGCTGAGCTCTGAGCTCTGCCAACAATGCCAGCAGCTCCCAGGGAATTACTTGCAGGTGCAGATACTTGGCAATGCCGGGGGCTTGCCAAATGCAGGCAGTAATGATTGGCATAAAAAGTTTGGCCAGGGTGTTAGATGAGCTGGGCACACCGCAAAACTACAGCTCACAGCTCTCTTACCCCTAGTTCAGCAGTAGTGCCACCAGATATCTGCCTGCAATCAGAAGGACGTCAGCATCATAGTTGAAAGACTCTGAAAAGCAGACTGGGGCACAACATGAGGGGCTGCAGCACAGCTCAAGGATGTAACAGGCCTGGCTGAGGAAGGTAAGGAAAACCTGCAACATCAGCTCACACTCAAGAAGTCCTGGGGATTTTTTTTCTTTCTCTTCCATTTTTCTTCTTTTTTCTCTCTTTTTTTTTCCTTTATTTTTAACCACTCAATGTAAAATTAAGAGCACCAAATTTGTGGCTACATCAGTTTTTAGTCACAAGAAGTTAGGATACACACACACTGTAGCACTGCAGTTATTTGTCAGTAGTGTGTCAGCCCACAATCCCAGTTCTCCCAACCACTCCAACTAAAAGGTAGGTGCCCACTCTTTTCTGGGGTTTTTTTCTGGCTTCCAAGAGCAGTTATCAGGGGTGCGCTGATGCCATAGTAGCTCAAACCTTGGTCCTCACAGGGTCAGCTGACTACCTTTTCTCTGTGCATTTTCCAAAGTCTAGCTGTGTAGGTGAGCAAAAGCCCATGCTTTAGGATCAGCTGTCAAGTTGGCTGGGACAGAGCTGAAGGAAGTGGGTAAGATAGGCCAGAGGGGATGAAGGGGGAGGCTGAGGCAGGGGGAAGGGAAGCGCAGGGTGACTGCCAGTCACCTTGTGGCAGTCTGGTCTCATCTTGTGCTCTTTAGGAGCTTTTTAATTTCAGTGGATGATGCCTGATTTGCAGATAGAATTTGGGCCTTTGGGCTAATTTTACTTAATCTTACAAGATCTCCTGAGAGATTTGTAATGGGAACTCCATATTAACTATCCTTACAGCTGCATATTCAAAGATTATTTAAACTTGAATATTTTCTCAGCCTTTATCATTGAAAATCATAAGCTATCAATTATACCCTTTTTGCCCTTAATTCTTCCTTCATTCCTATGCTATGGCAGCTGCAGTGTCCTTCTTTGAGGCTGTCTCCATTCCTACAGTTTCTGAGAGTGGGATTTTCTCCAGCAAGGTTTATTCATGTCATTCTTCCTTTTCTCATTTCTTGGAATCATCTATCAGCAGCAGCAGTATTGTTGTGCCCATAGGCTTCAACTAAGCTCTAAGCATAGAAAATGGGGGCCATAGCTGAAGTCCTGGTAGCAATTGGGAGACCTCAAGCGAATAACAAGTCCCCTGTGACCTTGCTTAATTCTCTGCTCTTTGATCTGCCTCTCCTCTGGTGAGTTAGTCCTACCTGGTGCTGCAGAGCTGCGGAGGGATGGATGTGCTGAAGGGAGGAGGACTATCCAGGCATTTCCAGCATCAGACCAACAGGATTTGAACTGCACCTAAGAGTAAGCTGCACTCGAGCTTGTGTGGAAGGTGCACATGCCTTCTGAAAATTACTTTTGTGATAAAGGATGATTTTGAACACTCTATCAGTCTTACTCTTCTAGTTTCCTTCCAGCTCCATCATTTTGGGGGAGATGAGTTCCTCCAGGATCTGGCTTGAGTTTTATGGTCTGTGCATTTTCATGCTGTCAGGTTTGTGCATCGCAAGTGTTTTACCCCTGATATTTGGCCGTTTCTCACCTGTGACAGAAACCTGTAGCGCTCTTTTTGCTAGTTCTGATGCCTCATGCTCCACACATACCTGGCCTGTTAAGTTATTGCACTGAAACATGCTCCAGTTGCTCATTGTTGTTCACAGCCCTGGACAGTATGGTCTGTGATACCCATGTGGGCATTGTTTACATTTAATGACAGCATTTCATACAACCACTGAATTACATCCCAAGTGGACATAAAACAAGGTGGCTCTACTGACTTGCAGTTTTCAAGCCCTGCTTAGCTGTCATCTAACCCCTCCAGCACAGTCACAAAATGGGCTTCATGAGGCTGGTTGGAGTGTTGCTCTGTCGGAAATCAGTATGATTTGTTTATTGCTTTTTCCTCACATGATGGGTATTGCTCACAGGACCTGAGTCACTTTTTGATTGGCTCTTAGTGTTGACCTGTCCTACTCGTACAATGCACCATTTAATATATATAGAATGATACATTTGAAAGGTTATTGAAACACTTTATTTATGTGTTTTGTCATAAAGTCTATGCAATAAATTAAGAGGTGTAAATAATGGGAAGAATCTCCACAACACCCACTAATTTCCTGATGTTTTTATCACATATGTAATGCCAAGCAGCATTACCAGTTGCTGCACCATAGTCATTAACACTGAGAATGAAAAGTGACGGATATATCATAAGTTATTACGCAATACCTGCATATCCTTCACACATCTTAGTTACCTCCATTATCACAAATGTCACATTGCCTTCTACCAATGGAATGTGTGGTGAGTGTTTTGCAACATGTTCATAGAATCACAGAATGGTAGGGTTGGAAGGGACCTTTAGAGATCATCTAGTCCAACCCCCTGCAGAAGCAGGTCCACCTAGATCCACACAGGAACACGTTCAGGCAAGTCTTGAAGACCTCCAAGGAAGGAGACTCCACAACCCCTCTGGGCAGCCTGTGCCAGGGCTCCGTCACCCTCACAGTGAAATAGTTTTTTCTTATATTTAAGTAGAACTTTTTATGTTCCAGCTTCATCCCATTACCCCTTGTCCTGTTGCTAGCTACTATAGAAAAAAGGGATGTTCCAACGTCCTGACCATTTATATACTTGTAAATATTATAATGTTCCCACATAATACAGGACAGGGTTTAGCACCATTGAAGAGGGATGCAAATGACGCAATGAGCATGTTCATAAGGTTGCAAAGAGCATTGGGGTGCTCCTGTTACAACAAATGAGATCGCTGATGACATGGCTTTCCATGAGTTCCTGTGACTCGCAAAAGACGATGCTGACCAGCCAATTATGTCGTATTAGTGCTGACTGTGAGCCAAGGATCTAATCTGAATCTCATTGATGCTAATGAACGTTTTTACACTGACTTCAAAAGGTGCTGTTGGATCAAGCAGCAAATTATTTTCCTCTGGGGTATTTAAATCTTGATTGTGTTCTACCAAACTAGAATCTCTGAGGTCTAATGAGCGGTTTGTAACTCCTGCCCCGTTACAAGGCAAATCAGGAGGCTGACACTGATGAAACAAGGTGGCTCTTTCCTTCCCACAGCCATTTCACAGTTGTGACAAACTGTCTTCCGCCGTGAATTCTACTAGAGACTCGGATGTTGGTATGGAGGGCAGGGTCAGCAGCATAAACTTTCAGAACTTCAAAAAAACCCCAACCACAAGGTGTTTCTATGAAGTACACATTTCTGGCCTACTTGAATCCAGCTGTGTGACTTTCAGGCCAAGAAGAGGAATTACAATACAATCTTCCCTAACTTTTGATTCTCCACAAAAGGTCTTAACAAAATTGGATGAGTTTTATGTGAATATGTTAGCAGGGTGTAGAATAACTCTTTGCTTGCCTTCTTCTCACTGAACTGGTAGGTAGCCTTTCTAGTGTGAACAGGGTCCTTTTTTTTTGTAATGAAAGACTTATGAAAATATAATAAATGAATGGAAAGAGAAGCACAGTAAGTTCAGCATCTTTTCATTGATCTGTTATTTTTAGTAAATCACATGTAATCATAACACAAAACCCTTGAAATATGATGTGACAAAAATAATCAGAAATCAAACTCAAACTGAAAATTAAAGGCACTGGCTCACACAGTTCATGAAAGCACAAACATATTTCAGACGATCTAGTTAGCATATTGCAATCTATTTAGTAATGCAGTTAGCATGCCACTGTATCTGGTGCAGTGCTGTGTTCCTTATTAATTTTCAGTCCATTTATTTGCCTGCTTTACGCTTCAGATCTGCCAGGTGCTGCCAGATGTGCTACGTCATTTCCTCAGATTGAACCCAGGCCTCACCACCTCCTCGACTGCTACTGCAACTCTTGCAACACCTGAGCTTACCCCAGGTAAGGGCACAGGAGGTGGATGTCAGGAGGGGCACTTCAACAGCCAGTGTGAACAAGCGAAGCAAAATTAATTCTAGCATATACTGTATGTGATAGAAATGAGTTACTGCCTAATTATGTCTCCTGTTTCCATTCAAATGAATTAACGCTTGTTGTGAGCCCTTGGGACACCAGACACACTTTAAAGTTGTAATGAGTGCTATCATTATTGCTTTTGACAGTCATTGAAGTATAATTATCGGATCATCTATTAAAGAAAAAAAAATCAGAACTTGTAATATATGAGTTCTGAGCTGGCAAATTACAGAAGAGTCATCTCAGAAGCACAACCGCGCAGCTATTTTCTGTAGTGGCACTGCCATCTCCTGGCAAAAAACAGAAGTTGTGCGTCCAAACTTCTTCAGATGACAGAAACTTTTAAAGACCAAGAGGTTAAGTACAAAAGCCAACAACTTCTTAAATTTAAGGAGTTAGGAGTTGCTGAGATATCTGGTTTCAATGTTAGAAATGGCTGCACGGCTCTTTGTTAACAAAGGACGTTGCTGAGGGGCAAGAATGGATGTGATGGGGGTGTTGTGGGCTACTCCAATAGTGAGAACAGCTAGGTGCTCCGGTCAGTGGTTTGGTGTCTCTTTACAAAACAGATGTTCCCTAAACACATCATGAATCGTCCACCAAGAAATGGTACAGCATTACTTAATTCCCCCAGCAGTCAGTAACCCAGGAGGAGACACTTGCAGATTATGGTGTTAAGTCTTTTGTCTGCTTTCTTGGCCTTTCCTGAGCCACCCTTCGATAATTAGCACTGACCATCCTACCAGCTTAGCAGTAAGTGGTTTTGACTGCTGCTGGAGGAGTTCTCCCGACTCCAAATACACCCCTTGTCTTTAGGCACTGTGTTATTTTTGTTACTCGGATTCTATGTTTGTCCATATCCCCAGTTGTCCTCTGCCCCAATGCCAGTTTTTCCATCAATGACCTTGGACCTCTGGCTGCCATGTGTGACCTTCAGCCTGAAGAGGAACTGTGGTAAGAGCCTCTCGCGCTCTGCCCAGGCTCAGCTGCTCAGACTGGGTCCAACACCAGCTGGAGGGTGAAGCTCTGCCCACAGCAGAGGTGGAATCTTCTCCCCGCCTCAGCTCCCTCTTGCAGAAATGAGAGGGAAGTGGGCACCCATGTCTCATGTGGGGCTGCTCTTCCTCAGAAGACATTCAGGAGAAGCAAATCCCCCTCCAGGCCCAGCTATTTCTCACATGCCTTTGCTGTTTGCATAGTGACAAGTCTGGAGGAAGGCTGCTTTTGTTCCAGCAAAGGATTTCTTGCCGCTTCCTCAAATTGTGGAATTGCATTC
The DNA here is from genome assembly GCF_028858725.1 of Colius striatus. Lineage (NCBI taxonomy): Eukaryota > Metazoa > Chordata > Aves > Coliiformes > Coliidae > Colius > Colius striatus. Next base: position 12,229,520 of record NC_084765.1, read on the forward strand.
AATCACAACAGAGGAAATCCTTCCCCACTTGCACTTAACAGGTAACCTGCGAGACCATGAATTTTACACTCCACCCCTCCAATTAGAATACAGTTCTAACTACCTTCCAATTTACGAGGCCTTGTTTTCAGGGTATTTTCATATTTCCAGTCAAAACCAAGGGAGAGTCCTACCCAAATTCCCTCACAATTACTATCTCTCTGCTGGGAAGAAGCTATGACTTCACTGTCCATGCTTTATTATCCATCCTGCAAGGATGACCCTTTCCTCCCACACCTGTCCCATTTGTCCCATTCCCATCTCTGGGATGCTGGTTTCACAGATAGCCACAAACTTCACAGCCTCTCACTAATACTTTGGATTCACATATTCTTCTTTCTGCCTGTAACACATGCAAGACATCAAAGATGCTGCAAAGGAAGTCACTAAGACTCAGTTGTCCAGTCTGTTCATTTCTTACTGTGCATAGTGTCAAATTGTTCTCTGAAATAATCCTGTGGATTGTGGAACATGGCACCCACTACATTGACTATGGTCAAAGCAAAAGCCATGTCTAGTCTGTTGAGGATTTGCCTTTTATTAGAAACACCTAAGGTCATCTGGAAGTTTTTTTTATATCACACCTTGTCAGAGACTTGCTAAAATATTTTTGAACTTCATACAAGTCATTCCTTTTTGAAATTATGAAATAGCATCAGGATTTTATTTGCCTTTAAATAAATTCAGTAACTACTACTTGATACTGGTACCAATATCTATGAAGAATTTTTTTTCCCAACTGACAAGAACTCTTTAAAGTTTCAAGTTTTCTCTTAGCAAGAAAACTTTTCCTAGGGTATTGTAGCGCATATACATGCCAAGGTGGGTAACTTGGCAGTCCCTTCCTGTAACTGTACCACTGAGGGAGGAGGAACATTTATATGTCTGCAAAGAGAATAGAGGCAACAGACTTTTTCCCTCCCTGAACACACCTATCCCCTTCAGCCACCAATGCTTTTCTCTCATGCTTCGGGCAATGTTTGGTATTAGGCTCCCGATAAGCTTTTCTGGAGAAAACATCAGTGATGCAGAGTTTTTATCCAAGACAGATTGCAAAACCAAATTGCTTTTGTGTTTTTAAGCATTCAAATAGGCATCTGTAACCCTCAATCATGAGCCACTGCAAGAACTATAGTTTGGACTGGCCTTGTAAGTAGAGACAGGAATTCCTATGACATTCAAACAACTTATTTCCAAGAAGCTCAGGTTTTTCTAGCAAGCCATTATCCTCCCTGCTTCTCTGTGTCGAGTAGATAATAGCGGCCCCAAAGCAAAAACACTAACTAGAAGGATCCCCAGCTCTGAAAACATGGCAGTTCATGCTTCTGACCATTACAACACTCCCTTTTCTCACCTCCAAAGAAATTTTTCATTTCCAAAGAAATACTGCCAAACCTACAAGCACATTTTTTCTGTATTAGCAACAGAACCTCAGCACATTCCTATATCTGTGTCTCAGGGCTCATTGTTTACCTACCAGTGAGCTGGTATTTTTTCACTAAAAAGGCTCCCTGTTGAACATCTCAGTGTTGTCTCCATGTTTAATTTCAATCTGGAAACTTTAAGCTTAGTGAAGGCTACAAGACAATGTCATCGTTTCTTGATGCAATTGTTCAAATAGCCAAAGATACCTTTTTAGTAAAACAAACTGATGGGAAATGGCACACATCTCAGTCTTCCCAGGATCCATTTTTTTCACGTGACAATTGTTTTTAATAAGCTCAAAGCTATAGTTTGAGACCACCAGAAGTTCTCAGATGAAGCTTGAAGCTTTCCTTGGTATTTCTGATACTCTTTTTAACTTATTCGCTCATTTTCTATGAACAACTCTTCCAAATACCTGGTTTTACTTGAAATGCTTCTTTTCATCAGTGCTAGTTTCACTCTGAAAGTAATGATTTTTTTTTTTCTCCATATCTATATAGCTCTCTTAGAAGTTTCTTTTATATCAGGTGTAGTACATATAGGTTTCTGCTGAAACAGCATTTCCATCACAGCATCATCTCCATCCTCCTTTTTCTTAGCTCCTCTGCAGTCTCTGCCACTTCACATCATACTCAACAGATCTAGTTACAAGTTTATTCACCCTGACTCAAAAGCAATACAGTAATACAACCTGTTTTCTTTGTTCTTTAGCCAATCGCCTGTTGGAGAAGGCTATAGGAGGGCTGAGCTCAGTAGAAACTCTCTGGGCACAAAAAATAGCTTCCTGTGGAAACTCTAAGGCTGATGCTTCTGGTCTGTCAGCTCAGATTCCTCAGGGCAGCAGTTGGGCGGGTGTGAAAGTCACAGAGAGCATTTCCAGAGAAATGAGTACAGATTTCCTACAGGACACTTTCTGTCATGCGTGGCACCCAGTAATGCCTTTTGCTAGAAGGAGAGACTCTGAGAGGTGCAGCAGCTTCGTAACAGACCTGCTTCCAGGTACTTCAACCTGAAGCTGTGTTCCCTAGGTCATGGTATTAGTTGTGCTCAAGTTAGTTCAGCCCGATGGCTGAATCAAACCGTGTACTGAGGGCTTGCACCAATCCAATGACTAAATACCTTTGCTAACAGTGCCATCTCTATAACATCACCAGAGATGAGTCAGTCATATCTGCTCACAGGAATTGCCTTTTCTGTTTGTTTTTCCAGATTGTCATTTGTTGAGCTCATTGGGGATGCTCTTCCCCAGTTCTAAACTGTTTCAAAATCACACATATTACCAGGGAACTTCTATTTTCATATCTTTCTCAAGGTAATTTTATGTTTGAGGGTTTTTACCTCTTTCAACTCAGCTTTCAGGTGAGTTTCTGAACCTTCAGAGATCCAGAAAGCAAAACTTCATGAACCTCTCCTGGCTTCTAATGCTGGTATTATCTTTTGCATTTCTGGAGTGAATTGATGTGCTCCATAGACAGAAGTTTGTGCTGCTTCTCAGTTGGTGATATTTGTTCGACTCAATATTCTCATCTACAGGGCACACATCAATCTCTAGGCAAGGTACCCTCTGCACCCCTTACTGTCAAAAAGCAAAAATATACAGTCATCTATCACATCTGAAAGTAGACCTCCACCTATGATCAAGTGAACTATACCTTGAAAGTACCGGTTTCCCACTGACCAACACCAATGTGTGTCAGACATAAACGTGTATGTCACAGGTATCTGGAGCTAGCAACATAAATCCACTTCTCTGGTCTCATTCTACACAACCCCCAGTTTTTCCATTGTCTTTTCTTCTTGGCTTCTCACAGTAAATGATGCTCTCTATAACTGGCAATGTGGACTCCAAAGAGTTTTCACCTTTTGAACTGCCACAGTCCTGCCAGTCACACTGTGCAAGGAACATACCTTTAGAGAGCACACTAGAAATGCTGATCCCAATCACACACCCAGGAGATAATCCCAATTATCTCTGTATTGGAGTTTTCTTGATGTCAGAAATTACATGTACTCCAACATGCTGAGGACCATCAGGTGCAACTCCTGAAGACAACAAAGCTCATTATACATGCGACTGTGCCTACAGCCATCAAAAAAAGCAGGCTTTGGGAGGCTGGCATCTGCCCTGTACAGCAGCTTCTCTAAGAGAGTCTTTGCATGGTAGTCAGCACAATAAATACTCCATAAATTATCTCTGCCTAAATCACAAATTGATTCAGGAGGAAGAACCTGCACTTCTAAGTGAAGTGAAAGTTTTGCCTGGTAATGGATAAAATTATAGCTTAACTGGCCCTAAAGGTGTCTGGCATGTAGAAGAGGCCACGTTCTCTGGTTCCTACTGTACTAAATGCATCATCTAGCTGAAAGAAAACAGCGATTATCAGAAAGTCAATTGTCATTCTGCCTCTTTAGAAAAATTCCCATTAAAGATAAAGCCAATTTTAATTAGATTAAGTATCCAATTACTGTAATTACATTTTTAAAAAATTCACATCATGAGGATGACCCTTTTAAAAAGGGTTACAAGAATAATTAGTGTATTCATATTAACCAAAATGTATTGGATAATATTTATACCCAGAAGGCAAAGTACATTACACATATTTCACCTTTGGGGAAAGCTTGCAAATGTTTTGGCAGTGGTATGAATATTTATAGGGAAGAGTGTGCTTTAGCAAGATTATATGAGAAAGCATTTATATGCTCACAAATTTTTACCCAAGGGTAAAGTATACATAAAATGTAGTGCAGAGATTACGGATATGCAAAGTACGATTTAAGTGGGGAATTTATATCAGTTTGTTTAATTAATTGGAGCAGAATACTACTTCCTTTTTTTTTAATTGACAGGAGGGCCCCAGAATTGAAGCCTGAGTTTTGTTTCTGATGATCAATGACCGTGAGAATGATGTGGGAAAAGAGTCTTCTCTCTGCAAGGCATCACCTTGTCCACAGGTTAAGCCATGCCCTTTAATGTGTTCCTGATCACATCGTGCAAGCAATCCCATCTGTTACCTGGAGTTGCTTTATCAACTCACCACGGAGCTGGAAAACACACAGGCAGCCTCTAGTCAACGCTGCTCATTTAGGCGCAAATCCTCCAATTCTCAGTAAGGGGAAATACTTGAAAATATGCCAAATAGGTTTGCTCATGCACAGAAGACAAGAAGCCACATCCTTGCTCTAGGTTACTCACAGAAGGCACAGAGGCTATGACCCATTTTTACTGCTTAGGTACAGCGCTGGCTCAGCACGCTGCGAGGTCAATGGCTGTGCAAACTCTTGTGTGGCACACAAACCCCTTGCTGCAGACCCACCAGCACAGCATACTGCAGGGGTCTTCCCAGCAAACACTGCTGCCCAACCATTCATTTCTGTCTGCTCTGCAGCAAATGAACAGACTTTGGAATTACCCAGGCATTACATTCTTCCTCAGAAAAAAAGCTCTCAGGTTTCTTACTGGTGTTTGCACTTAATGCTGCAGCATTTGGCCCTTTACTACTAAGATGCCCTGCAATGAGAAGTAGGCTCGCAGCACCTTCCTAAGTTAGGTGAGAGAAGTTGTGATGTCACAGCTTTTGGCAAGACCTAGACATATAGGGAGGCTCTTAAGTCTTTTGTTAATCCAATTAATTAAGAAATTTGTTCTTAACTTACATTTATATCAAAGATCATTCATTTTTATAGCCATTTACACGTAGCCAGTTAAGAATGAGCAGACAAAAAAAGAAGACAGGCTTAAAATGATTCATTCAAGTTCTTCACATTAATTTTCTCCCCACTGAATTACCAGCAATCACACTCGAGCATTCATGCCTTTTCCGTTTTTCAGAATTGTTGAATGTTGTTCTACATAATCCATAGTCTGGTATTCATTAAGCCATAGCCTGTGGCTCATGCAGATCTTTACCCAGACGTGTGAAAAAGGTTCTAGCTTCTGAAGATGACCTAGCCCTTATGAAAGAAGAAAGTTACCATAAGTTGCAAATGTTTGTGCAAATGGAGAATTGCTTCCATGCTGATATTGCCAGTGTGGATAGCAGCATAAACGTGTACAATTTCCACAACTCACACTGTCATTTCCTGGGTTTTGAGCTTCCTTGCAAATTACAGTTGCCCAAGAACATCCCTAGGGAAAAAAAGCATAAAAATAAGGGAAAAAAAATCCGATTCAAACTGGATAAATTGTCTTTCAAAGCTTTTTCAACGTTTGTCCCACAATAAGGAGAAACTGGGAAAGGTGGCAAGCTCAGGACAGCAGAGAGGCAGGTAAGTTGGAGAGTATCAGGGTTAAACAGGAAGAAAATAGAATTCATTTCCAATGTTCCTTCCAGAAATTCAAAATAAATCATTTGCTGGAGATCGTTATCGATACCTGCTGAATATCTATTACAGCACCTGGAAGGTATTTTGCTATCTAAGTGTTTTTTTCTGAATACTATAAAGTCTGTACTTATATCAGGTTAGAAACATAAATCAAGCAAGATATTTATGAATACTAACACTTATGAAGACATAGTTCTGTGAAAACATCTCTTTTTATGTGATGGCAAACACAATTCCAAGCAATCTAAATACAGTGAAATCCACTTCATGATGCTGACCTTTTTGAGGCCTGTGTCAGCAATACAGTGCACTCTAGGTACTCAGCCTGTGGTCTGAAAAACCCATAATCAGATCAGGATATATTTACGCTATTTTCCCTTTCCAGAAGGTAAAATCATCTTAAACATCCTCTTGGTGATCATTGTTAGGATGCTGTTTTCAATGGCTATTAGAAACGGGTTCTATAGCAAGCTGAAGCAGGATTTCAGCTGCAACTTCCACAGGAGGACCTGACCTGTCATAGAATCATAGAATCATAGAATGGTAGGGGTTGGAAGGGACCTTTAGAGATCATCTAGTCCAACCCCTCTGCAGAAGCATGTTCACCTAGATCAGGTCACACAGGAACATGTCCAGGCGGGACTTGAAGACCTCCAAGGAAGGAGACTCCACAACCCCTCTGGGCAGCCCGTGCCACTGTCCTTTTTATGAAGCCCAAGACTCATACTCTGGGCTTCTGCTGCAGATGTTCAGTATGTGACTGTAGAAGAAAAATAGGTTTTCTCAAGTCCTGCTTTTTTTGTTTTCTAAGTAGAACTTGGTGTTTGAAGAGTCATCACATCTATGGAGTCTCTACATATAATCCCAGTACTAAACTCCTTGCTTTGGCTTTCAGCTGCTGTTGACCTCTTGAATGCCCATGGACTAAATGCTATGCTGGGATCAGAAGGCTGGTGATTCCATGTGAAATGCTGGTTATAGAGCATCAGCCTCCTCGTTCTTCCTTGGCTTTCAATCATGCGGGGGAAATGACTGAGAAAGATGCCATAAGCATATATTACTTCCAGTGACCTTCTTAGGAACAAGATGAAGAATGGAAAGGCGATCTGCTTCATCCAAACGTAATTACCAAAGAAGCCCCTAAATACCAGTGTGTTGAACTTACTGCCTTGAGAAGACCCATGGCCTGGCCTTTGTAACGGTGAAATCAACCTTTGGATTGACCAGTGGTGGCTGACACCCAAAAAGGCTCAGGTGGTGCTGCTGCCCTCCCTGTTGTTGTCTGCCTTTCCTGCACAAGCCAAGAGTTAATGGAAAGGGAAGTTATCCCTGGGAGTGCTGTGTCAGGACAGTGGTGTTCTCCCTGTGGTCATGGAAGGTTGTTTTAATTTTGGCTTAAGGACTGATGCTTTGGGTAACTTCATCATCATCAGAGGTTGAAGGTGTCTGTCATAAGTAACTGTAAAATCTCACCACTGAACTATGCTAAGAAGCTTTTTCTCCTCTATGAAGAGATGAAAGCAGCTGCTGATGGTAGTATCTAGAAAACAACACATTTCATGACAGATAGAGTGAGTTATCTGTTGTTGACACATTTCTGATTGGGGTGATGGTTCTTTTGATGCTCCCACCTGCTAACTTTGACACTGCAGGCATTGAGACCCGCTGGCAAGTTTAGGAAAGAGGCATAGACGCCAAAACAATAGTTCCCATATTTCTTATTTTAGTCCCAGAAGTCCTACTGCAAGGTTCCTGAGAACTGGTGAATGAGTTGTGGGTGGATGAGCTGTGGAAGGAGACAGTCCAGCCATGTTAGTCTGGTAAGGTTTTGCGGGGCCTGGCCAAAGGCTGCCGTCTCACTAGGGCTGAAGTGCTCAGGAAGAACGATTTCTGGAACCGTCCGCCTGGTTCCAGTTGTTCAGACAACACATATCTCTTTTGTAGTAATTTAAGAGTCTGTGGTATTCCACTGCCGTAGCGGTCTGCAGCATTAGTCAAAGCAATTCCACTCTCAGCTCAAGTCTAATTAAGGGTAGCTCTTGCGTAAAGGGAGTTAAATTCAGTAGTCACAGCCCAGACCCCATGGAAAATAGTCTAAATCAACTACAGTAATACAGTGTAATATAAATATAATGGAAATACAAAACCATATAATTTAATTTGACATGACTGGCAGTTTTTTGCTTAAGTCAGTGAAAATGAACGAGTACAAATAATGAACTTCTCTCTTGACTTCGATCTTTTATTGTTAGTATAGCAGGGAGGTGGTTTCAGGATGACTTTGTACAGCAGCAACCTAAACAAACACTTTGGCAATATGCAGATTTCAAGCTTTCTTTTGAAAATATATGCACATTTATTAATTCTTTAGATAGTTGCAATAAATTAGAAACATGGCCTGGACTTTTTTATATTTGTCCCGTGTGCTCAAAGGAGGGAAACAATTCCACATGGAGAACCCAGGCGAGTTATGAACTCAACCAGCTCTTTTAGCCAAGATGCTTTCCTGACGCTTGCAAGCCCAAGTGCCCTTCCAACAGCAACAGAACCACAGGTGAGGCACTGGCCCCTTCCCAGGCAGGGAGAGCACTGGTAGCCCATGCTGGTAGCCACGCTGCTGCTGTGTGACTGCTCTCGGCATCCAGCGCTCACCTCCCCTGTCCTGCCATCACCACCACCAGCAGAGACCAGTCTTGACACTACTGAAGCCCTTCATTTGAGTGAGGGAAAAAAACAGGCGTAATGTATATTTATTTTAATTTTCCTCAGGTAAGTTTCCAGCGATAGAGCCACGGGGGGTCACTGAGTCCGCAAAACATGTACGGCGGGATTAGGGTCACGGAATTCAAATGCCCCCTCCGCCCGCGTTTCTGGGCTTCAAAGCCGTTTCCATAAGGACGCGGCTTCCTACACGACCCGTTTCCACATCTTTCCCGCCCTCTCGGCCCTCCTCCCTCCCTCAGGTGCCGCGCCCTCACCCGCGCCCCCCTTTAGGCCGCCGCACGGCGCCTGCGCGGTGCCCGAGCTTGCGCAGAGCCTGGCGGGGCGAGAAGGGCCCGCGAAAGGGCCCCCGGGTCGCTATGGCGTACTCGACGTGCTGCAGGGTGGCCATGGTGTCGTGCCTGGTGCTCTGCGTCTCCCTCCTCCTGCCGCGGACCTTCCTGTCTCGGGGCGGCGGGAGGCAAGAGCCCGGGGCTGCGCCGCTCGCAGCGCCCGCGCCGCCCGAGGGTAAGAGGCTGCGCTGAGGCGGGGGCGGGCCGCTCCTTGCCGGCAGTCCCCGGCCCCGCCCGCCCGCGGCCCCGCTGCGACGGGGCCCGTGTTTCGGCTGCTGTTCGGGGGCCGAGTGAAAACGCGGCGGCGTCTCCGTGGTGAGGGTGGGTGAGCGGCGGGCCCGGCCGGTGGGCTGGCGCCCCGGGGTGCCGCTGCCACCAGGGGACGGTGCGGAGGGCCCTCGGCCGCCCGGGGTGGAAGCGTGGCGTGGTTAGTGCTTCCCGGGAGCGATACCCGCCTCGCTCAGGCTTTCGGCGTGACGTGTGGAGTGTCAAACATTGAATTCACCATTCTCACAGGGATCTGCCCGTTTCCCTTAAACATGGCATAAAGTCTTCCAGATTTCATTTTATGTGTTTATGTAGGCGAAATGCTAAAGATCCTGAAAAGAGGCATCCTCATACTGCTTTGGGTTTTTTTCTTTGTTGTGATACATCACTTTTTATTTAAAGGCGTCATTGTTTTGTTATTTTCTGTACAGAACGCTTTTGTTGTTTCATATGAAATAAAAGCTCATTTTAATCATTTTCATTGTTTACTTTCCTGCACCAGATTCAGTCCATGTTCATAAAGTCTTTCAAGTTCTGTCCTACTCTGCATGTCTCCAGTTCTAGAGGAATGGGTTCACACATGCATGGTTCATACAAGCATCTCCCATTCTTCTTATGCCCATTGTGTTTTACTGTAGGTTTATCTCGAAAAGCACAGAAGGAGCTAGTGTCATAGCCCCAGGTCTTGACAGAGAGTTTTGCCCAGGGCTATCTGCAAGCCAGAGATGAGGTTTCTGGAAGTACAGAAAATTAGGTTGTGATGGATGGTATCCCACAGGGTCTCTTCTTTGGTGACTTACCTGTTGTGTCCTTCCAACAGCCTGGTTCTTAACGTGACTGTACACTTCAGTGACATTGAATTCATTTGACAAAGATTTTTTAATGGTTTTTAGGTTGAAGTTGCTGCTGAAAAAACGTTACATTGAACCCAAACATATGACTTCTATACTGTGGCTGCCTTTCCATGGTTGCTATGTGTATTGTTGATCTCTAAGAAGTTGAATATAAGCTCATCACTATAGATGTACAAGTTCACTTCAGAATCTATTTATCACTGAAAACCTGACTGTCGGCTGATTTTTTGGTAGCAGAACAAGAGCAGTGCTGTGAGGGTGGGATGCTGGCTGCAGCAGCCAGCACAGATGTTCAATGGGGACTCCAGAGGCACTTGCCTGAAGCAGGGATGGGAGCAGGTATTTCGGGAGGTTGTATTTTTCTGTCTATTAACTTCTGCCTGTGTGCATCTCCCAACTGATCCTGCAGTGATACCAGATGTCAGAGTGTGACAAACCATTTTCCCACAGCACTGTAGTCTTAGGCAGTTGTCAGTTAATGTTATGGTGCTTCTTTCTTTGGCTGCATGATGGACTGGATTGAATTGATCTGACAGAAAAATTAGCTTTAAAAAAACCCCTAACAAAAAACATTCCCCCAAATTATTTTCAGTGACATGTCTGATGAATGATGCTCATACCTGTTCTACTAGCACAGCCTGCTTTAAGCAGTGCTGTCATAAGCTGACTAATCACAGCCACAGTTAAATGCCTAAAATAGGTACCATAGATACTCTTTCTATCATTAATATCTAGTGTAAATACTCTTTCCATCACCCTGCAGGAGAGCACAATCCAGCTGGAGGCAGCGTGTGCCTGGCATAGAGGTCCCGCAGGCTCCTCTGCTGCGCCCCAGCACCTGCCTTTGGCTGAGGATGTAATGCCTCACCTCAGCTGATCCGTTTCACATGAGAATTTATAGTCTGTGTATTCAATTTGATAGCAAGAATTTCATTACACCTGCCCTGTAGACCAAACTTTATTTCACCTGAAGTTATTTTTTTATTGAAAGAATAAATCTTGATTGAACAGCTCAATTCATATCTCTGTCATTAGTTGTCCTCTTCAGTGAACTGATCACTGCAGTTACCTGACAGAAGTTTGAGAGTCTTGAACTAATCGTGTCATTCTTGAAGTTAATAAAGTGCTTATTGTAGTGTGGGGGCAAAATGCTTCTGAATAAAACATTCTTAAAGTTTACTACCATTTGTTAAAACTCTGTGCTACCAAAAGGCTCTTTATCAAAGCATGAGTTAAGCATGGGAATGGCACTATCCCTAATGAAGCCATTTGCAAGGGTCTTTTCAAGGCAAATGGTGAGCATAACATGATAGAGGTTAATAATGGCTTTCAGACAGGAAAGTTGTTCTTTTTCACAGTAATAATTTCATGTATATGAAAAAACTTAAAGAACTTTGTGTGAATGTGTCACATTTCTGGTTTACTTCATGGATAAGTGTTCAAATTTGATATTAGAGGAAAAAAAATAGCTCCTAGTAGCTTAAAAAGTACTTTTAAGTCTGTGCAAAGCTTTTAAGTTAGTATTTTAAGAAAAACCTTAGAGCTCCATGACAATAGGCATATGGTCATGCATGTTGAGAGTATGCTGTCCCAATTTAAAAGTGTTTTTTTCCATCCCTGGAAATAGGGAATCCAGTCACATTACCTACAGGGATGTGTGCTGGGGGAGGGGGATGGGTTTTTTGATGGTACAAAGTATCTTGTTCAGGTGACAGTGCCATCCAAATCATTGTGGGTTTCCACTGACATACTGCGTGTTTGACATCTTGGGGCATATGTCGCTTTTAGGTTGCCTGTGCTATCAGTTTTCTCTATAGTATTGTTTTTCAGAATAAAAAATTATGGAAAATAATATTTTCTTTTTAAATAAGGAAATAATTATGAAAGTTTGAAAATTGTCAGGGAAGATGTATAACGAGGAGCCGTGAAGTTCCCCTTCAAAATGATTTTGATAACAAAATGACTAGTCTGTGTCCAATTATTTATAATTGAACTGAACCTTTTAAAGCATAATCAAGGCCTTGTAGATAATTTTAAAAGCTATTCCTTTTAAATACAGTTTCACCTTTTTCACTTATTTTCTACTTTCTTCATATTTTTTTTAAGAAAGAATATTTGCACAAGTACAAGACATTTACAAAAGTTTATCTACCCTGCGGTTTCATCCCCACCTCAGTGATACTGCTCTCTAGACAACAGCACACTTGTTTCCACAGTGAGCTACTGCTACAAGGCATTCCTGCTGGAGCTATGGGACTTTCTTGTAAATAAGATGCTATGCTTTTACATCATGAACTTTGAATAGTTCACTAGAATTAAAGTGTATGATAACAGCTTCCTCAAAGTTAAACTTGAGCAAATCTGAGAGTGGTTTTGGTCAGTGGTGGTACACCTGGGCAGTTCCACTGAAGCCTACAGCACTCAAAGAACACAAACCATCACGTACAAGAAAAATGTGGGTTTCACAGTAGACCTGCTAATACATATTTACTACATTTTTTTGTACTCAGGAAGTTAGCTGCCTATGATGGTTTTGTAACAAGACCAAATGTTAATTTAACCAAATTTTCTCATAAAAGTATTTGCAACTGGATATTCAGAGAGTTAAAGTTAGTTATTTTCAGTGCTATTTCAAATCTATTTTTCATTTCCTTCATGCAAGTGCAGGCAGGCACTGAGCAGTATCCTGGCTGCCTGACTTTCCTGCTGAGTGTGCCAAGGAGGGAGAGTTCTGCAGCTGACACGGGAATGAGCTGCAGCCTGGCCTGGCATCTCTGGTGCCCTGTCTCTGATGCTTCCATCCAATACTTGCCACTGCCAGGCTGGCTGGTGGAGTAGCTGAGCTCAGTTCTGCCCCAGTCAGTGGAAGGGAGTGCAGGTGCAAGCCCAAGCTGGATATGGAGATAAAAAGCAGGATGTCCAGTACACAGAGGAGTAAAATAGTGAATTTCATGGCAAAATTTTTGAACTGATGGCAGCAAAAAAAATAGGACAATGCATGAGCTTAATTTTGTTGAGATTCTAGTGCCTTTCAGTTGGATGAAATTTTCTGCAGCACCAATTTTAGGCTCTTTGCAGTCTTACTCTAGCATCCGTGCGTCCATTTATGCTCACTCCCCTTTCTTGTTTTAAATTTTCTCTGCCTCTCTCAAGGCTAGAAACCGTATTTTCCCCTCTAAAATGCCAAAGATAATATGTCCAAAGCTATATTCAGTGTCCTCTCTTAACTTTGCTTTACTTAACAAATTTTAAGGAGAACAATTTGAGATGCTGGCACTTTTCTTCATCTTTCATGACTCATTTGGTAAAGTCAGGTAAAATACTATTTCTTATGGCAATAGCCCAAAATTTATACTTGGCAAATACTGCAGTCGTGTATCAGGATATTTGATGGGTGGTGGTTTATACAGCAACATGTCTTTGCATAATATTGAAAGATTAGGCTCACAACAGAAAACAGATGCGTTGTTGGGGTTTGAGGAGAGAACCAAAAGTAAGAGTTCAAGCTTTCTTCCCAGTAGGAACACTGATTCACAGGGTCTTTGGACAAGTCTATGCCTGTTAAAATCCACATTTTGTTAATTGCCCTGGCAGCTTTTCCTCTTCTTAAAATCAAGAGACCATTTGTACATACTTAAGCCCTAGCACTGCACACAGAACATAACAGAGGATTGAGTTCACAGACTTCCAATTTTAGGCTCCATGTCAGAGGGTGAAAAGTAATAGAAGAAAAATAATCCTTGTGTGTTTTTTTTCAGGGAAGCTTGGTCGCTTTCCACCAAGGATGCATTACCAGCCCACTCCTGACAGCCGAGCTGCCCCTCATTTTCCGAGGTCTCACCTTGCTGAAGCAGTTGCCAAAGCCAAGGCAGGTGGAGGTGGTGGTGGAAGTGCTGGTGGAACTGGAAGAGGTCTCGTGGGGCAGATTATTCCTATATATGGATTTGGCATCTTCTTATATATCCTCTACATTTTATTTAAGGTAAGACCAAGATTAACCGAAGTAACAACTGAAAAAAACCCTGAAAACAGAGTTGATAGCCCCATTTCTGTACCTGGTTCCATTTCTGACTTTCTCAGAAGAAGAAAAAAAGCTCGTGCTGGAGCTTTGACTGGTCAAAGGATGGATGTATGTTATGGTTTTTGCTATTGGAAAGGCTGTAGGTAAGAATGCAGGGATGGGTTGCTGTAACCCTGTATTGGTTTCTGACCTCTTACGACTTTTCTAAGGGTTTTTTTAACCCCCCTGGAAAATGTTTTTGTGTAGAACAATGTTAGATTAATTTTGAATACACAGATAGTCATGTGTTGTGTTATGCATTAAAAGTGGGAGAGAGAGAGTATCCTCATACCTTCTGTAACAACAGCATCATGTTGTTGGAGAATGGGAGTTTGTGAGGGTATGTTTGCCACACTGGAACTACGCCAGCTGAGGAACTGGTTGAAAGCCAGTTTAAAAAAGTACAGCCCAAATTCCCCTCAAGCGTTTTATGCGTGATTTCAACTTCTCATAGCTTTTTGATAAACAACAAATATGACTGCATGTAGGTGATGACAGTCAGCTGTGTGGGAGAAGAGAGGATTGGACTTGTGGAAATACTTTTTCCTTTGAGTGGGGGCTGAATCCAGACTCAGCAGTGTCTGAACAGTTGAGCCAGCTCTCAAAAGACAGAGGCAAGAGCAAGGTGAATTAGGTGTACTGATCAAACACAGAGAAGGTGAACAAAATAGATAGCCTGCAGCTTCTTTATGGAGGCAGCCAGTATATTTGCTGAAGGTATAAAGCCGGTAAGGAATGTCAGAAAGCATTGCAAGAGGGACAATGAGAGACACCTGTCATTCCTTCAGAACCTGTCCTTTGTTTCACAATAATTGCCCAATGTGTTTTCTTCTATACACACTAGAAGAATGAAACAGATAAATGTTCTAAACTGAAGAGGTCATTTTTGATGTGTTACACTTTCACTAATCACATCATCAAAAAATATCATTTGTTTCAAGTCTCTTTCGGGAGCTTTCAGCTGGCTTTTTGCTGGGACATGCTTTTCTGTGGTTACTTTCCAGAATATTTTAGTTTTCAGTGGTTTTTTTCTGTTGCCTTTGGGACATATATTGCTATGGTGGTTACTCATGGAAGAGTCTTCTTTTTTCACTTATCAGCTAGCTTCCAAGGGGAAAAATACTGCTGCAGAGCGGAAATGCCCGACTGCTACACCTGGGAACATGAAGAGGAAAATCAGTGAGTAAGACTTCTGAGTTATATCTGTGTAGCTGTTGACTCTGTAGAGTCCAACCAGGTTCTTCAAGTTCTGGGCGTGCTGTAAAGCTGGTCTTCCTCTCCCTATAAAGGACAAGCCAGAAGCTTCTGTGTTGGAATGAGCAAGAGTTAAAGTGAATTACTGCCCTGACACCTTTTAATCTCATTCAGCTAATAAGACTCTGTGGAAGTGGCCTGATCCCAAGATCCCCCTGGAAGCAATGGCTTTTCATGAGATTCACTGAATTAACTGTATGGATTTGCTGAAGAGCTATGTAGCTGATGATTATAAAAGGATAATAGGATGTCCATCTGTAATTATTCTATAATCCGTAGTAGTCTAGTAATAGTATATGGAGAGATTATTAAAAGCTAGCTTCATTTCTTTGAATTTATGAATTCTTAGCCATCACCAAGCACTTCCCTACTTTTTGCCTTCCCTTTTTGCAGTGCTCTAGGTTTTCAGGAGTTTTCTTTATTGAAAGCAAATATACTGAAATGTTATTTTCATTTTACCTCAACATCGGTGGGATAGACTCAACTATTTTTAGATATTTATCAGATAAATTATTAAGCTTACTATTGAAGATTGGATGAGTAGCTACCATAACAATATTTAAATGTGTTGTGTTTAGCTGGCTAAATTGTAATAGGAAAGAAAAGTACTTATGTCTTTATAGAAAGTGCTAGCAGGAAGGTAATTCTGTTAACATAGCTGTAATTATCTTGACATTAATGCCTGTATTAGGAATACCTAATGTGCTCAGGGCTATAGATTGTATTTTCAGTGCACTTGTACTGTGTCGAGCCTGGCAATTTTGTGCAATTTATTAGCAATGGTAACTGTTTGTGGGTTTTTTTCGTTTATTCTTGTTGAGAGAGACTAACTTTGCAAGAAGTTAAACACTTGATGCCCAAAGAACTAGTGGTGAAAATTATTCTGCTTTTTTCTAGAGCTCTTAATTTGTATCCCTAAAACATTCATGGCAAGCTGTGGCAAAGCAAGAGATAAGTCACTGGACTAGGAACCTGGAGACTGAGTCACCACTTCCATAGTGACTTGGAGGGAGGAACTTACTTTCTCTTTGCCAATTTCCCTTCCCTTTTCCCCTTAGGGGGGAAAAAATTTCAAAGGTATTCTGTTTTCTGTAACTTTAATCTCCAGGGCATTTACAACATCCCACTCACCCTGCTTATTGGGAGATTGCTCTGGAGCCTTTGAAAAAAGGTGTTTTCTGTATGTCCTGTTACATTTTGTCATGGTTTAGGCCCATCCAGCGACAAAAGACCCTGAAACTCTTTAAGGACAGGGAGGACTTAATTACTTTTCCCCCACTTCTCCTCTCTTCCAGCCTCAGAGCTCTGAGCCCAGTGTCATTACCTCTTCCCCCTGTAAGCAGTACCTTGGGCAGGGAATGGGGGGTGCAATCAGTCCTTTCCTGATGTCTCTTGCTGCTTATCACACTCCTGAGGAGAAGTGCTCCTCGCCAGCCCTCCCTTGCTCCAGCTCAAGGTCTCTCACACACCGGGCAGCCCTGCACCAGCCGCTGTCACGGGGCTCTGCAATTCTCCAGGTTGGGGTCTGAACTGCTTTCTCCCTCTGACATGGAGTCTCCAGCTCTCACCCCCTCTGTCATGGGATCTCTGCTTTTTGTCATGGGCTACAAGAATGTCTCTGGTCTGACATTGCTCCTTCTGTCTTTTCCTGGCCGCAGAGTTCATGTGGTTGCCTCCATCTTGCCCTTCCCTTCTATCTCCTTCACGTATCTCAAATTCCTGTCCTTAACTAGTGCTGGCAGAGGTGCCAGATTGGCCCAGCCAGGCCAGAGGTGGGTCTGAACCTCAGAGCCAGGGGAAAGTCCGAGAACTCTTTATGAGGCCTGCGCTGCAGCCTCCTGCCCAGTACCAAGCAAAAGCAGCTCCTCACAAAACCATGACACCTTTGCCAACAGTCTTCGCCTTCTTATATCAGGAAAAGTAGGTAGAACTCTTTAAGCTGCACATTTCAATTTCCTCACTTGGTTTGGTACAGCATATGTTACCTGTGATAATGGGACAGGGATACATTTTCAAAGCTCCTACCGACAAATCTTAGGATTTTGTTTGTTTTACAGCTGACTATGAGCTCACTCAACTCCAAGAAAAACTGAGAGAGACAGAAGAAGCTATGGAAAAATTAATCAACAGAGTGGGACCTAACTGTGACAGGTATGTTTCAAATGACAGCATTTTAAGGAGAGGTTCTGCTCTGATTAGAACTTAAACTTTCTTGCATTGGATATATTAAAATAGCATTTTTATTACTGTTTCAAAATGTAGAAATTTGATTTTACACATCACACTCTTTTTTCTGCAGTTTTCCTGTTTTCAGCATCTGTATTTAAAATAATTTCTTCCAACTGAATTTTCCTTAAACAGAAAAGCAACTATCCCTACCCTTCCTCTTTGTACAGTGCATTATTTGGGAGATAATCACAGGTATGTGTAAACAGAAAGTAAACCATCTGCATTTCAAGTACAGAAAACAACCTGTCTTATGTGACCAAAATAGTGTTCTGAGTGATTCCTAAGAGACCCGTTTGTTTTATGTTATTTTCCAGTTCTATGGATGATTTTTCTAAATAGAAATGCTGCTATAATCTATGTAAATGCCTGTTAGAATATCCATAAAATGTTTCTTTAAGGGCAGAATTGGATAATAATCTGATTCTATAATTTAGTTCCATGCTGTAACCAGTAAATCCATACATTTGCTTGTAACTATAAACAAAAAGAGTCATAAAATCGGGGTTTAAATATTTATTATGTTTATTAATGTTTGCTGTAAATCTGATATCACTATTTTACATCATGAAGAAGCACTGGAAACAAGTCTATGTTTTGCATAAGGAGTGTAACAGCACATCAGTAGGACAATGTGTAACTGCAGTGTTTGAAAATTTAAATCCCATGAATATTAAGGTGGCATTTGCAAGCAGAAGAAGAAAAGCTGTTCAGGCTCTAAGGCATGTTAGCTTTGCCTGGATCAGGCAATGCCGGTGTTAACCCATTCTGTGGGAACAATTCTGTCCTGAACTTGCACACTGTGTTCATTTATGCTTCAGACTGGGTTCTCTTTGAGGGTGGAGTGTTGCTCCTGTTGCTCCGTGCCCTGGATTGCAGCTGCACTCGGTCACTGAGATGAGGTGCTCTGGTGCTTTAACTCCAGCCTTGCTTGTGTTAGGCCAGGTTCCAGCAGGACAGCCCCTGGGCTGCCCTGGTTTAGTCAGTGAAACAGAAGGATGCTCTTTTGACCTTTACTCATCTCTGTTTTGGAGAGCTAGAGCAATGCTCTACACATACCTTTAAGCTGCCAGAAATAGATTTGTGAACTTCCCAGGTATTGTGCCAACTCTCAGGGTAGGGTATTTTTTTTACTGAGAAAATGGGTTTAGGGTCTGATCCAGTACGTGTTCCACTCTGTGTTATTGGCTCAGAGCCACTATTTAGTACAACTTCCTGCCTTTGTTCAACCAAACTATATATATATGTGGATCTGAAGGCATCAAAATCTGAATCAAATAATTTTGTATGTAGCCTCTTTAAAGAGAAGGGGAAAAGCACCTCTAGATGGAGCAAATGGCTGTTTTTCAAATACACCCAGACTTGACGCTTTCTTAATCTACACTGGGATACTCATTAAGTTCAATAATACTGGATGAATGTCTTAAAATAAAAGGTATGGTTAGAAAGTATAATTAGAGCACAGAGTACAATGTTGGGTTTATTCAGTCTAGGTGTTGATAGATTTAAATAAAAAAGGAAGAGAGCAGAAATAACTGGAAGCTCCATTTATTAATACGCAGTTAAACAGAGATCCTTACAACAGAAAAGTCCAAGAAGGAAATGACTGGTATCAAATTGAAACCAATGCTGGAAAGCCCCAGGTGAGACCCTGGCCCCTTATACTAGATACTGAAAAGTGACTCCCAGCCTGTCAAGTGTAGTGTTAGTAACCAAACCAAAGGATGGCACTTGCATTGTCACAAAATCCGATGTAACGCCATAACACAGCCTAGTAGCGCTGAGGTCTGAGCGTGTGCCTGAGTGTCCTCTCACTGTACCTCAGGAGCATTCTTCTCCAGACTGAGCTGCTCCAGGATACATCTTGGCTTTCTCCTTCTGGTGAAAATTCTTAGAATCCAAGGACATTCTAATTTTGTATATTGTCTTCAAAAAACCCCATTGGTTTTGAAATATGAATGAGTTTGCAAGGACGGCTTGTTCTCAGATAATGCTGTACCATAGCAAGAAATCCTGTTTCAAAGGAGTGATATATACTATGCAGTGTGGTTTTTGTTCTGTGTTCTGCTTTCTTCTGTACAAAGTGGACGTGGACGTTTTGTTTTCTTGCCATGGCTTGTCCTGCTCATTTATTTTTCTTTCAAAAGCACTTGAGTGAGTGGAGGCTGGGAGACCTGAATACTGTGAGCTGTTTTTCTCAGATGGAATGACCAGTATTATCCAGCCCTGTATTGTAAAAAGTAGGCAGGCAGAAACTTGGATTTTTTTAGGACTTTTTTTAATGGGGCTTGAAGACCTCTAAACCAACCAAGGAGACCTCCTTCCAATCCAGCATGCCAGCTGGAATTGCTGCTGCCTCAAGGACAGAAACCCTCTTGCAGAAATGCAAAATTCTCAAGAATTACAAGTAGAGATACTTTTATTAAGGCCTAACATGTATTAGCAAGGACTAGAAGGAAGGTAAAGAAAGCAAGAGGAAGAAGGAATTACCTGGCTAGGTCCTCAACACCATAACCCAACCTAAACTGAGATGGACAAAGGTAATTGTTATTGCACACATGTGAATGGGTAGTACATAGTACTTACGGATGTAATGATTCACAGCTCTGAGAAAATCTAGCATCCCATCCTATCACTAAGGGGACCTCAATATCTCCAGTCTGTAAATGTAGACCTTTATAGTCCAGTACCTCTCAGCAGAGATGAACAGCTTTGCTGGGAATTTGATGATTCAGAAATAAAGACTTGATTGATGCTTGTGTAGGGCTTTCTTCATTAAAAGCATGCATATTGCCTTTTTCCCCAGGCTTTTTGCAGAGTCTTCAGTGGTGGGGCAGTGATAGACTAGGTATGAAAGGTTTCCCTACTTATTCTCACAGATCTCTCACTCATATTCTTTTCACTCCTGCTTGTAAAATTTGGTATTTTGAAAGCACTTTAGATTAAAAAAATCCTTGTAAATATTTTTGTGGCTGGGAGTATTGTACAATACTGTCTTGTGAAAAAAAAAAACAACCTTGATTTCTGGTAATTAGGTAAGAGGTAGAAATAATGCAGCTCAATTACCTGTTTTTAAAGTTGTGTTTACCAGGCTGTTGATTGGAAAAACTTAACCTTTGTATCATAAACCGAGCAAATGGTGTGGGGGAAAGAGACACGACACAGAGTGTGAAAGACAGGCACTCTGTAGAGTGCCATTTTTAGGCTATAGCAGCATTTTAATAGTGATTATTTTAAGGTCATGAAGTGAAAAAGACTAGTTGACATGTCTGAGGTACCATGTTAGATTTTCAGTGCAGTCACGATAGCTCTTTGGGAAATGTTCTGATCTCAGTGTAAGAATAAGAAACCTTTACCTGTTAGTGAGCACTTTGGGACTCTACAAAATGTAAACATTGCTGCTATGAAAAGTAATAGCTGTGTTGGAGCTACAAACACAGAGAGCAAAACTAATGACCTTTTGTTACACCGTAAACCTTTGCATCTGTTGTCCTCGTAGTATTCATAAGTGCATTTTACCCTGGTAAATCTCCCATACACAGGCAGCCAAATGTCTTATATGTTGCTAGCATCCTACAGTAAGTCTTCCTAGAGGCCTTAAATGAAGTAGAAATAGTGCATGAGCTTTGGTTTCTCCTTCTCTGCAGGGAAATTTGTCTCTTAAGCCAGGTATCTGGAGGAGGAGTGCTCCAAAATAGAGAGACCTTGTGTTGCAATAGGACGGTGGTGCTTTCTAATGAGGCTCTCTAGCATATTAGGAATTTTTCTTTATGAAATGGCACAATGATGCAGCTGCATGGATTGATCCTATTATCTGAGCTGGCATATCTCCCCTTGTGCCTCTGTCTTTATCCAGGTGATATATATTCAAATTGCATACAGTTGTCTAGAAAAGGAGGGTTAGTTTGGCAGTTCTATTACAACTTCTGTCAAAGGCAGCTAGCTAATGAAACCTCTTCCTCTTAATTCACACCTCAGATTCTATATCTGCATAATTCAGGCTTTTGAGGAGGTACCATCTCACACCTTCTCTTGTTCTGTGGAACCAACTGCCACAGCAACTTGAGGGGACTTGGTGCAACCTCTGTGAAGCACTGGCGTCAATTCAGCTTTTCAAGGTGTGGGGCAGAGTGCCCCTCGGGAAGTGCAGAGAAAAGCTGTTTGGCCTCCTGATCTCTGTCAGACAGGGATGACTGGGAATGACCCAGAGCCTGCTCCTGACCTCCATCACACAAACCAGCACTGTGATGCTAATCTCTTTGGCTTTAAACCAGCATGACTCTGCTGCCTT
Source organism: Colius striatus (assembly GCF_028858725.1). Taxonomy (NCBI): domain Eukaryota; kingdom Metazoa; phylum Chordata; class Aves; order Coliiformes; family Coliidae; genus Colius; species Colius striatus. Next base: position 12,251,315 of record NC_084765.1, read on the forward strand.
TAGTGGAGTAACTACCATGTCACCACCATCCCAGTAAATGTGGAGCAGCACAAAATACCTCTTGAAGTGCTGCTGTTGTTGCAACAGCAAGAGGCAAAACTGAAGATGGACACTGCAAGTTTCTGAGGACTCACGTAACTGAAACAAGGTTTAGGTAGGTACTAATCACTTAAATCCAACCCCATTAATCTATTTGCAGCTCCCTTTTCCTATCTCACCCCTAAGATTCACTGAGCAGCTATCTAATCTTGGAGATTATCTGTCTATCTGATGCTGTGGAGATCACCAGAGATCATCTGCCTGACCTCTGATACAGCCTACAGTTCAGTATTCTGCTCATGCCGAGGGCCACTCTCCCTGAGCAGGGACAGTAGATCCTGCCTAAAACACAGCGAGGTTCCAGAGAGACACAGAGAAGTGCATCAGTCCCCTGAGAGGCTTGAACTGGCACTTACACCCAGATCAAACACCTGCTCAACAACAACTTGAAACTCGAGATGAAACAAGCACAAGTCAGAACCATTTTCACCCTGAAGTAGAGTTTGTGTCTGTCTTATTCTGATCTACTGAGTTAGTTGGTAGAGCTCAGATCACTAGCCCCCTGATACTTGTGTTTTGTCTGTAAGATTTTTAGGAGGCTGAATTTTTTTTCCAGAGAAAATAACATTTGATAACTACATGATCTTATCTGCTGGAAATACTTTTGTTACAAGAGAATAATTGTATTACCTAAGTGGTAGTAATTACTGCAATCAGCAGTGCAGAAGCAGTCACAATTATAGTTTGGTTTTAATCTGATAAAAATCTCAGTCCTCCCTCACTCTGATTCTAAAGGGCAAATTAAAGTTAAATGTAACACCTTCTTTTAATTTAAAATCTTCCTTCCAGCTTCTCCCCACCTCCCTTCCAGGCAGCATTGTGGACTCTATAATGACATGATGATCTGTCCAACTGACATTTCAAAATAAGACCTTGCCAATTTAATGCTTTTAATGGTCGTAATTAGGGATTATGAGACTCTTGAGACTAATATCTGTGTGAGACATTTTGATCAGGCCCACAAGTTGTTTTAAATGTAGCTTAGGTTCTGAATTACATTTTCTTACAATGCTTGAAACAAGGCATGATCCTCTAATTCTCACATAACACTTTCAAAGGCCAGCATTTCTGTAGTGTCTTTTGTGCTATAACTGTTGCTTGTGTGTCACTTTGGTCTTGCTCTCACATGGGCTGTAGCTGCCCTCCTGTACCTGTTTTAGTTTGCAGGCATAACCTGCAAACTAGGTGAATAACCTTTTATCCTGAGCTGACATTCAGATCACATGCAGATGTTGAACAGTGATCATACTGCAGCCAGGTTTTCTGTGCAGTTGGGACAGACCAAACAGTTGGGTTCAAACTCTTCATAATGGACTGAATTCTGGTGTCTAATATTTTCTAGCAGGACTCAAAATGTCACAACGGACCAGGAAAAAAGGTTACTTCAGCAGCTCCGAGAAATCACTAGAGTTATGAAAGAAGGAAAATTCATAGATGGCATCTCTCCAGAGAAGGAAGCTGAAGAAGCTCCTTACATGGAGGACTGGGAAGGTAAGCAAGAGCCTTTCTTACCGTTACCCTGATGAGAAAAATGTAATCAGGGTTACTTATAGTCCCAGATCCTTTCAGAATTTTTTGTTAACTTCAATCCTCCGTATTCAGAAGTCAAAACTTTGCAAGAAGTGGTTTGTTTTCCCAATTGCAATATAAAGAAAATAGATGTTGAGGCATCCAGCATTTCTTGTAGTGTAAACGCTACACTACCTGCTGCCAAAAGTAGCATATGAATGAATATTCACGGATGCTCCATCTGCTCCTGGGTCTTGGCTGCTGTAGGCTTATATCTTTACTTTTCTCTGCTGGGCCAGATTTCATACAAAAATCATAATACCCTTGGAAATCAACACATTTTGGATAACTCACAGTTTTTAATTTTGATTAGTCATTCTTTATTTGCTCTGCTGTTGTAAAAGTCAGCACCAGGAAGTCTTGTCTTTTAAAAAGTCTTTATTTTAATGTATTTGCCATTCCTTGGTGTTTACTTGTTACATAAATGTATTTTCAAGGTGTCCCAGCTGAGCTGCTCAATACCACAATTTTAAATGCAGACTTAATTCCTGCTCTTTAAGAAGCTTACAAAAGTGATGTGAAACATAAAGCATAAACAGTGGCCTCGAGCTCTCTTTTCTTCACTCAAGTTCATGATGCATTTTTCTGAAGTGAAATGCACCAGGCCATTGACATACCTGTTTTTTCAACTTTATAAATGATGCTGTTTATAGCAAAAGTCTTCAAAACCCAAATCAGTCAATCTGTAGGCAGAAACAAACAAAAAATGGATGTATTTAAAGATTTGAGGCATGCAGTTTTCACCTGTTAGCTCCCATAGCTTTCATCAAAGCTCAGATATTCACTCCCAAAGTCAGGGTTTATATCCTGGCTCCCTAAAAGTAAGTGCTTGCTCATCATCTCCCAAGAAGTCATGCTTTGTGCACTCTTGCCATGGGTTTAATAGTGGGACACATAGATGGCATTAAGTAGATGACACTTAGACTGGCAATGCTAAAAACAAACAGTTCTAACAAACTTGTGCATCCATCAGTGAAGTCAGTACTACTTTTAAATGCTGGTAACACTTCAGTCTGCCTATCACTTTATTCCTAAGGTTATCCAGAAGAGACCTACCCTGTCTATGATGATTCCGATTGCTTCAAGCGCAAACAGGACACAATCCTTGTCGATTACCCTGACCTGAGCCAGCCCTCTGCAGAAGAACTGGCAGAAAGGATGGGGGACGTGGAAGATGAGGAGCATCTGTGCGATGAGGCCCTGTTACCTGATCTCACCATGGGAAGGGGTGGTCATGATTTAATGCAGAAAAAGGACGAAGCAGCTGGCATCAGTGTAGAGGAGAGTGACCTTCATCACAGCCAAAGCACTGAGGAATGCTGCTGTTGTTACGACAATGATGATCCTGCTGTCATAGCAGAGAATGCTGGATTCCACTCTGAGAGCTGCAGTGAAGCAGAGGAGTTAACCCAAGAAGACCTGTCTGTGGAGTCTGAAAATGAAAATGCAGCACTGAAAAAGCAAAAAGCCAGTGAATCAGATGAGACAGGCATACTGAGGAAGCGCAACACGAAGGGACTTGAGTAATAGGGACAATACTGGATGGTTTTTAGATGCTGAAGGTAGAGGTCATGAACTGTGTGGTTTTTGTTCTCGGTGAAGACTTCTCTGTGTTCATCTCCCTACACCAACTTCATTCTTATGGTAACAATCAGACATATCATCTGCCCAGCCTGGAAGCTAATGCCTTCTTTCACAGTCTTATCATGGCTTACTCCTGCCTTGCCAACAGTGCTTTGCTTTTTGGAGACTGATATCTTGGAGCAGATTATTCAGTTCAGATATTTGAGATTCTTTCTGATGCTGAAGAAAGAGCAATTGGTTTTGCCCTTTGTCATCTCAGAATTTACTGAACGTCTCTTTTGACCTCCTGGGAAACATCTGCTTGTGTGCCACCAGTTACCACATCCATATCTGTTTATGAGATTACCAAGAAGCTGGAGGAGAAAGCATGTCTTCTCTCTTTTGCTGATGTCAGCTGATCAGCAGAACAGACCACAGTCACATTCATGGCTGTTTCTGAACTGTGTCATTGCTGCTGTAAGCCCAACAAACTTGTCACTACAATCCTCAAAATTTTTATGCTACCCCAAGCCAGAGTCATTTCCCAGCCAATTCTGTGCTGCAGGACCAGTAGCCTCATAGATGTTGTGTGCCAGGAAGAGCATGGGACAGACTGAAGCGATAAGAGCTGTTCTTTGTCATAGCCATGGTGAAATGTCTTGTGAAACTGTAACCTGAGTGCAGGACTTGGACCATTGTTTGTGTTAGAGAAGAGCACTAAGAAAATCTCAAGGGATTAAAAAAATAAGAAATCAGTGAGGAGGTTCCAGGTGTGCCCAGCCCAGCCACCACACCTGGCAGAAGCTGGGATGCTCAGCCTCTCTTTGGGCTGTCCTAGCTCTTGCTATCAACAAGCTGTGTTGATTGCCAGGGGTGGTGTGAGCCCTTCTTACCCATCCCCTCCCCTTATTTAAAAAGAAACGACCAAGAAACCAAAACAATAGTAAAATGCTTTCATCTTCTTGTTTGGTACTTTAGCGACTGCATCTAGACTTCTCTGTCTTCCCCTGGTGACAGAGACATCAGAGACACTGATGCATGGTCCAGCCCAGGGCCTTTGAGGTGGTGAGGGGCTGGGGCACACAGCACACAAGGTCAGGCTGAGGGAACTGTAGAGGGATAAGACAGTGGCACAAGTTGCCCAAAGAGATTGTGGCTGCCTCATCCCTGGCAGTGTTCAAGGCCAGATTGGACAGGGCTTGGAGCAGCCTGCTGTAGTGGAAGGTGTCCCTGCCCACAGCAGGGGGTTTGGAACTTAGTGATCCCTTCCAGCCCAAACTAATCTATGAATCACTGACTAGCCCTGGGACTTGGGAAATAATAGAAGTGTATTGAACAGCTGATTTGAATCATGCAGATGATCTATTCAACAACATGTATGTGTGACCACTATGGAGCAGCTGTATTCTTGGGTCATCAGGTTGGATCTTGAGTGTGTTTGAAAAAAAAAAGAGCATCTTATCCTAGACACTTAGACCAGGTTTGTTGTTCAACTGGTGTCTGTTTACAGTGCTTGTGTTATTTACAAAGAATTCCTACGTCAAAAATTAATTCATAGTAAAGGAAGAGAAAAATAAAGACACCATTGAATATTTACTTTGTTTTATTAGGAGTGGTTTTATTTTTTTAATTTTGAAAGCCAGCATTTGCTTTTATTTCAACACATTCTGGACTCCCTCAACACAGTTGTCCTCTTTTAACCATGTCAGTAATTGTACCACTCTCTATCAGCAGGGCTAGTGTTTTCTTCACTAGGAGCCCCCACTGTGCCTCACAGCCTGGGAGCTGCTACACTGCCTGTCTGCCTATCACGTTATTTGGAGAGTATGTCAATACCAAAAAGACAGCTGTTGAAGGACTGCCTTCATTCCACTGAAGGGAACATCATCTGCCCACCCCTCTGTCCCCGTAGCAATGCTCTTATTGTTTAAACACTCCTAAAAGTCACATGAGTAAAAGAGACTATGTGCAAAGGATGACATCATGAATAGTTCTGGTTCTTCTGTAGAGAGAGACAAATGCTGGCAAGCTTACATACAGCCTGTACCTGTTGTGAATGGGCTGTGATACCCATATGCTACAGCTGCTCCAGCCCACTGCCCTGAGAAACAAGGATGCCAGCTCAGGTCTGCTGCAGCAGACAGAAATGTGGACACGTGGAATTTTACCTGTTTATACAAATTTGTGCTTCTGATGTACACATAAAGTGCATCATAAGCAGTACCTCAGTGCTGCTTATAAAGGTATGTGAAATATAAAAAGGGTAACTGTTTTCATCTGCATTTGCACAAATTTGTGCATTTCATTTTGTGCTAACCATTGGAAAAGGGGGTTTATTCAAGTACACCACAGAGATTTTTAAACAGCTATTTCCTTATGTTAGGGAGCTGCAATGTAGTAAATGATTGTGAATAACAAAGTCCACACTCCAAAATGCAATAGTCTATAAAGACTACTGCAGACTACATCTGAATAATCTTGCTGCTAAGGACAGCTCCAGTCATGACAAACGGCAGCGAGTTGCTGTTTGTGCTTGTTGTGCACTGACACCCACACCATGGGCTATGGGGAAACCTCTTGATGCTCCGCGTTCCTGTTCCAAGTGAGCAGCTTGGCCAGGCCTCGGCCCAGCGCTGAAGATGAAGGCACACACAGCTGTTACTGCTTGGTAAAGGCAGCCTGCTGTATTACTGAGGATTCTCACCACAGCAGCGGGAGCTGTTTGTAAAGCCTCACCTTGTGGTGTGGAGCAAGGACTGCCCACCTCAGTTGTCCCCTGAGGGTGGCCTAAGCAGCAGCTATCAGCTACTGGCGGTCAGCGTGGCCTGGGCAGCTGTTCCACTGGCAATGTTGGGAGTCATATTCTCTTTGTACAGGTGAAAAAAATAATTCATTTGTGTGTAACATACTAAGCTCCCCAATTAATAACTGAAGTTTAATTCCCAAGTACAGTCTGTTTTTTGACCTTGCTGTCTTCCATTATCCCACAGTCCTTACTGAAGGGTCATTTTTGGCAAACAAGTAAGAGTCTAGAATCTCTTTTCGGGTCTCTTAGCATAGACAACTACAGAACTTAGCTGTGCACTGTGAGTTAGGCTGGTGGAACAACCAGCTTCCCACAGGCACACCAAGCACACATTGCCCTAGAGTGTGAGATGAGAAAAACATTCTATTGTGATAGCAGTGAAAAGCATGAAATGAAACAAAACACGAGTTTTCCTTTACTTACATAGAGACCTGTTGTCAGGGCTTCATTGGCTAAAGGCTTTGGATTCCTTTGCAGTACTAACAGGAGAAAATGGTGCTAGTGCAGACTGACTGTGTGATGTCAAGGTGCAGGCTGAATTAGTGATGTCAGAGTCACAACAGTGCAGTCTCAGGTTTCATCACCTTGGCAGCCGCCTCCAAGTACCAGTTAAGGGCTCTCTGCATGTAGCCAGCCATACCTCATACAGCAGCTTACCATCAGCCTTCAAACCCATATTCTTTCTGTTCATATGACCCTTTCTTTCCTCGCTTTACTTCAGCTTTCCCCCTTCTGAAACAGAAATGTCCATTTAGAGAAGCATTTTGGAAAAGGATCATCTCACAGGAGTGTCCAGCATTCTTCATTATTGTCATATGTGGTAGTTTGAGCCTGGCTGGATGCCAGGTGCCCACCACACCGCTTTATCCCCCACCTCCTCAGCAAGCCAGGGAAGGGGGAAGCAAAGCAAAAGCAGATAAAGCTGTTACTCTCTACTTGCCATCAGCAGTGATGTCCAGCCACCTCCTGAGAAGCAGGGCTTCGGGACGCGTAGCGGTTGCTTTGGGAAGGCCAGAAATGAATCTCGCCTCCCCTTCCTGCTCCTCTCCCCCAGTTTATATTACTGACCTGACCTCATACGGTATGGAATATCTCCTTGGTCAGCTTGGGTCAGCTGTCCTGGCCATAGTCCCTCCCAAGATCATTCCCACCCACAGCTATTGGTGAAGGTGGGGGAAGGAATGCTGGAGGGACAGCCCTGATGCTGTGTGAGCAGTAGGCATAATATTGATATCAACAGTAAGCACAGCACTGCAAGAGCTGCTGTGGAAAATCACTACCATCCCAGACCCACTACATCATAGAATCATAGAATGGTAGGGGTTGGAAGGGATCTTTAGAGATCATCTAGTCTAACCCCCCCTGCAGAAGCAGGTTCACCTGATCAGGTGACATAGGAACATGTCCAGGCAGGTCTTGAAGACCTCCAGGGAAGGAGATTCCACAACCCCTCTGGGCAGCCTGTGCCAGGGCTCCCTCGCCCTCACAGTAAAATAGTTTTTTCTTAGGTTTAAATGGAACATTTTGAGTTCCAGCTTCATCCCATTACCCCTTGTCCTGTTGCTAGATACAATATTCACTTTTAGCAGAGAGCATTCATAATTTGAAGAACACTTCTGAATAAAATCAGGATTCTCAAATAATTTAACTCCTATTGAATCAGTAAATCAAAAACATAAGTCAGAACATCAGCAAATCTGGGACTTTGCAAAAGAAATATTGTAGAAGCTCAGGCAGACACCCCATGGAAGCAGTCGGGCTTATTAAAAGCACACGCTCCTCTACTTACAGTGTTTCCCACCCAGCCAATTGAATGGCCAGACTTTTTACTAAAGCTAACTGAAACAGCACATGTGTGTGGTTTAAACTAATTACTCTGATGAAGCTGATAAAAAAATCCTAAAGACCCACAAAAGTGCTTAATTCTTCCTGGATATTTGTTAGTGATTTCAGTCATTTCAGGCATTCAATGGATTCTCCGAAGAATACAAAGGATAAGATCAGTGCTGGTCCCAAAAACACTGTAAAAAGGATTAGCTATCAAATAGTATTTGGAAAACAAATAAACATATATGAAGTTCATGCCCTAATTGCATTAGCAATTAGTGTTGATATTCTTATATATATGTTGGATTCTTTTTCCACCAAAGAAGAAAATTATGACTGAGGTCATAGAACAATGCAATGGTCCTCTATTTAAATGGTTTTTACTTGCACATCCCAGTAACAATATTGTTTCTAACCTCACGTAGCACAAACATTGGCTAAGAGAACCCAGGTAAGATCTAAGAAGTAGAAAAAGATCTATTTTTTCAACATTTTTATACAAACCACATATTTTCAAAGTAAATGAATGCAACATCAGATCAGACAGACTGAGCATCCTGTGTACAAATACAGCTGGAAAGGTTGGTCTGGTCAAGTGGTCAACTGCAAGTCTCCTGCCACTGAAAGCTTCTCAGATAAAAAGGTCTGTTTGCTATTCCTGTAGTCAAAAAATGTTCTGATGTCTAACCTGACTGCAATTTGAGTCAGTTCACTCCACCAGAGATACAGAGGACAGATGCTCCTCTTCTGCTTCCCAATAGTTTTTTACGTTTGAAGCTTGGGGTTTCTTTTGTATTCATGCAGATGATCATTCCTGCCTAAGTACAGCTCTTTGCTCTCCTCCTTAATGAACTACATCCCAGATTTTTCTGATAATTTCCCAGACTAATTTTAGTAGAAACCACTAGTTCAAAAAGTTCAGTCTTGGAAAGAGTTGATGTACCTCACAGCAACCTGCACTGAGGTGGCAGGAATAGGACGTGATTGTCAGGTGGTAGGGACCTAAGCAGCAACGAAATGGGGCTCTGCTAAGCCGGTGTTTGAGTCTCACTGTTCTCTTCAGGAAAATGAGGAAAAAAATACTCATTTTGACAGTGTGTAGCAATTTCAAGTCTTTGAGCTCACAGTTTGTGAAAACTTAGAGACTGAAAATGACCACAGATCTGCTAAAGTCAGGACTGGCAGTATAAACTTCTATGGCTACATGTTTTGTTTTGAATTCACGTTAATGCTAAAGGTGAAAACAGAGCTTAAACAGCACTGGAATCTTTGTATCTTAAATAACCTCCATACTCTGTGTGGGTATTTCTGACCTTGAGTAGGGAAAGACATACTTGTTTCAGACAAATTAGGTTTAATATTTCTGCACAATATTCTGTATTGACAAACACCAGAACCTCTATGACATATACAAGGTAAATGATGTGAAAATACAAAACCCAGTTGTTGCACAGTTGTTTCTGGTAAAGAAATACATTTACTCCAGAATACTAAAGTTTATTTAAAAAAATTTCCCTTAAAACACAGGCCACTATTTGCAATGTTTTGTTTTTCCAAATGCCCTGTTTAGTTGCAGTAATCACATCATAGAATCTGACAGCACATTTAGTAGAAAAGGTCAACTTCTTTACTGCTAGACAGTTTAGATTCTCCCTTTGAGAGTCAACAAGTCTTGGAATGTACATAAGAGCAAAATTTGGCCTCCCTTCCACATCCACTGTCTGAAGCATTCATTCTCATACTGCCCAATTTTTGAGATCCAAATAAGCCCAGTTTAAACAAAGACACACAAGAAAAAACTGAGACTCTTGTAGAAACACCCAAGTGTGGTGTGATGGACACACAACAGAAATTAGGAAGAAACTTTCAGTTGGTGGCAGGCTTTGGAGTAGGCTCAGAACAGAAACCAATGGGTGCAAATGTCACCATGAAGAAAGCTGCACATAAATCAGGCTTAGGAGAGAAACAAATGGCATGGGCAGTGTTCTTACCAAGACAACAACATTCACAGTGACCATCACAGTGAGGATCACGGCCTGCCAACAAACACTGGATCCATCACTCACTCTAAGCATGCCAAGCAGCGTGCCAGTTCTCCACAGGAGACTATCCTCCTGTCCTTTCCCAGGACATGGTGCTGCCTGGGCTGCAGGCTGCAGTTCCTCCACATCTGTAAACAGAGCCTGTATGTACTTCTGTTTGCTTTTCTTTAAGTGCCCTCCTTGGATTGCATAGTCCTTGTTCTGGGCTTAGGGCTCAGTCAGTATAGTGCAAGTATAACAAAAAGGCTTATGTTACACGCAATGCTGACACAGGAAAAGTTCAAATAACCTGGAGTCACAGGTCCCAGTTTTTGCCTTCAGGAGGAGCTCTTTCTTCAGTCTTAGGAGAGCTGTATCTCAATGGCTCTGGTTCTGCCGTTTCTTTGCTAAGCTCCCATGCATGTCTTTGCACAATGTGACTGGTGACAAGTACACAGGGTGGGAAGGAGCACACAGGGAAAACCATGCACTGTTACAGAGCAGGATGACAGTAAGTATCTCATAGTTGAATTGCTTAGGGATAAACTCATCTATAATAAACCTGTCCTGCGTGTTTTTCTTACATGGTGGCTGCTTGCATGAATGCTAAGTGAGCTTTCATCCTCCAGATCCAGGCAGATAGAAATGAAGAAGAAAAAGAGAAAAGAAGATTATTTTCCAAGAAATGAGTGTATCTGTGATGGACACTGTAAAATAAACCAAGTTATACTGACATTTACAGCATGCTCCCAGCATCAAGCTCTGCTATCCTAGTAAAGCAGTTGCTTTTAGCAGATCCCTGGCATCCACAAAATGCACAGAAGCAAATACACCGTTGTCAGGAAGCTTAAATCCATCATACAGGTGGCAATAAATCAGAGAGTAGGCCTAAAACCACTGCTGTAGAAAGAGGACTTAAGAAATGCGGCCTTTCGTGTGTAGGTGCTGAGTTTTGCAAGTACAATTCAAGGAGCCTGCTGTTAGAAATGCTGCACTGTAAGTCACAATTGTCAACCAGAAGAGAGGGAAAAGTGAATTCCTTTACATGTGTTCTTCGGTCTCTTGGTCAGAAACCTGTTGTGCACTTGAAAATTCACCAACAACCCTGAATTGCACAATGTGATGAATACCCCCACTGAGGATTATGCAACCAGAATGGAAGGCCACCCTACTTGGAAATGAGAACATATACACAGGGATTTAACACATCAGCTTTATAGGTTTCACTGACAGAGCTTTCTGGAGCATCCTCGTATGAGAAGACCTACACGTTTGAAAGAAGAGAACATTATAGATGGAAAAAAAATCATCAGCGAGCTTAAAACAAAGGAATTGTAGTAACACAGAAAACTGAGAAGCATCTACCACCTGCAAGGTCTCTGAAGCGATACCAAATAAGAATTCATCCTCACGGACTTGTGCTATGTAGTCAGTAAGAGAGACTAATCAGTGCTTTGGAAAACGGGGTTGTTTTAGGGGTGTTTTGTTGTTTGGGTTTAAGAAAATAAAATCAACAACAAAAAACTTTGTCATAGTACCACTGAATTCAGTAAGTCTTGGAAATCCAACAGAGCCATATTCCACAATCAGCTTTTTAAGACAATGTTGTTATAAATGATGTAAGAATAAGCATCACTGCTGTAGCCCTATGTTAAACCAGAGGTTAGAATTAACAGTACATAGCATTTCTATCTTTTCAGCCTACATTATAAAACACCGACTCTCCAAATAAATAGAGTTAGGAATGAAATATAGCCCCATTGTGGGTTTTTTTAAAATACAGAAAACTCAATGAGCCTGATTTATTTGCTGCAAAACTTTTCAGTTCCTGACACTTGCACTGCACCCTTCTGTTTGGTCTGGGACACCCTCCTGAATGGATATGCACAAAACTTGATTTCAGTGTAATTTCAATTGCCTGATGAGAAACCTCTGTAATAATGTGGTTTGTTCTTTCCAGTATTCCAAACTGAAGTGAAAGAGTTTAGTCTTCACAAAGAAGTTCAAAACAGATACCTTCTGCCTAGTAGTTGGTCACCTGTGGCAACAGCTCAAATCCAGGTTTAGGGACTCAGGACTTAGTTTTAGTCCCAGCTCTAAAAACAGCTTTGCTTGCTTGTCTATTTGTTTTTATAAACTGCAAATCACAGCTTCACTGCCATTAAAAGGATGATGATACTTACCTGCTGCTCAACTGGTGTAAGGCTTTATTAGCTGATGGGTGGCATAGAATCATTACAGAATCATAGAATGGTAGGGGTTGGAAGGGACCTTTAGAGATTATCTAGTCTAACCTCCCTGCAGAAGCAGGTTCACCTAAACCAGGTCACATAGGAACATGTCCAGGTGGGTCTTGAAGACGTTTGTGAAGAGTTGTTCATAGCTTTGTGGATGTTAAGTCTGATAATTACTACTACAATCACAGACTGGCTCCATGATAGAAGATATTGCCACAAGCATAACAATATGAAAGAAAGCCCCCCACAAAAAAGAAAGCGCTGCTATTTTGTTAAGAGATGGCTGTATCTTTAGACAAGGTCCTAACACTGTGGCCTGGATATAGTATGCAACAGAATATAATAGATGTCTCATGACACACACTATTCTGCCAGTAACAAGATTCCTGCTTGGAAAAAGCCCTTTGTCAATCCAAAAAGCACTAAAAGTTAATGACTTTTGCCTAGAAATCCTGGAGTTTTTTTCTTAGATGAGAAGTCTGGATTTTATCATCAACTAACAAATCTCCTCATATAAGGCAGCAGAAAATGAGGCAGGGGCTTTAGTGGAAAACACTGCTCTGTTTGCATTTAGCAGTGAAGGTGCTGACCTTCAGAAATAAACACAGTGGTGCACAAAAAGGCAGCTTCATAAGGAAAGCATATTTAGTAGCTATGTTATGTTTTTTCCAGCAGGACTATCAAGCACACCTATCTGTCAGCTGTGCACATTGCTGGTAAAGGCAGCTGCCTCTCAACTAACTCAACTCGGTACAGCTATAGCTACTTCAACAACTACTTTCTTTGAGTACAAATTACATCTTTTAAATAGCTAAAAAGACCCCCATGATGTTTAAAAGACACGTTAGGATCGATATAGTTCTACTTTAGCTACTGAGGACAAGAAATTCTCCCTAGACAAGAGAACAGGATGGTAGTAATTGGGTTATTTTCTGATGTTCCCAGACTGGCAGGAAAACCTCCTGTTACGGGGTGCCAGAGCTAACCAACTTGCTTAAAAGCTGAATTTGATAGCATGAGCAGTGCCCAAAGGCCACTGCCACAAAGGGTACTCTGGTTTTGTGCACTTGTGAGATTTTCTGCACTGGAAAAATAAAGCAAACTCATGACATAATTTTCCAAGACATCAAGGCTAAATGCCTGATAAAATTGCCTAATAGCCTTGGGGAAAAAAAAAAGTAGAATTAAAAGAGAATGAAAACATTCCTGGTGTTACCTGGTAAGTCGACATTGGAACAGTACATGATTTCTTACACGACATTCAGGAGTGCCTATGAGAGTGAGGAAGTGCACTCTAGTTGGGACTTTGGAAATCCCATCACTTACTGTGTCCTGATCACACTGGCAGATTCCTGCAGCCAAAGTCTGGCAGTTTGCACAGATCAAACCCTACTCTGCTTGCACGGATGGAGCTGCAGGATCCGGAGCTTACTGCTTAACCAAGAGTTCAAACTTCAAGACAAGCTTGAGTAAACACAATTTTGATCAAAGAATTCCCTTGAAATTTCACACAATCTATAAGCATTAAAATCCACTAGACTTTAATGTTAAAATCTAGAAAAGTGTTTATAAATTACATTCTGCTAGTTTGAGAGAGTTCACTTTAGAAATTACTTCTAATGGCATTGTGCCAACTGGGATAACCTCAGTGAGAAGCTACAGATCCAGGGGCAAATGTGAGAAACAGATTGCATTGTAAACATCCCCCATTGAGTATAAAGGTAGTCACAAATCATGAGACTCATTGTTTTTAAATCAGATGTGCGTGACAGAGTCAAAGTCTACAGTAATGACAGTTTTGAACGGCTGAGTCACATCCAAGAAAAAAACAACAAGCAATCCAAAGTACAAAAAGGCAATTTGCAGCATAGTCACCAAGTGTTTTTGTTCGCTACCTAAAATCAGAAACAGGCAGTTGCATAAACTGAACCTCTGCAACAAGTTCAAGAATAATGGTTTTAAAACAACTGATGGCGCAAACTAAACCACAGCCAAAGCCAGATCACTGAAAGAAGGAAACATCTATCAGATGGTTTGCCCTTACTGTTTTTTTTCTGCACATTTAGTGACCAAAAATGACACAGGTAAAAAATTCAAGCCTCAGTGAAATCACTGACAAGATTTCCATAGAGTTCACCAGTGTTGAGATGCTACCATAAGAGCTATTCAGGTCCTACACAGGTTACAGAAAACTGTTCATATTTTACTGCAGTTCCTCCAGTAATAATTTAATAGGGTACTTAACACCATCTGCCATCCACCAGCCTCAAAACACTCTGGAGAAGCCTCTCAGCAGATGGGGGACAGACATAGGCAGGTCTGAAGACTTTTATTTCAATTCAACTTGTTGGAACGGAGGCACAAAAAGGTTACAAGATTTGCACAAAGTCACAGAGTCAGTTGGGATTAAACCCCAAGTGACCTGATCCCCAGGCCTGCTCCCTTCCAACAGCCGCTGGGTGCCTGAAAGACTAGGCCGATTTTAACACAGACCTGTGACTTTTCAGGACATTTTTGTGTGTGTTCAAGCAGTACTTAAGCACAGATTAGATGCAGGATGATTCACTGGTACTTGCTAGGTTCTGACTCTCAAGCAGGACCTCATTCCAGTTGGAGTAATTGTCAAGGTAGTTTTCAAACTGCCATTACAGGCTTAAATAAAACCACAATAAGTTTTCAGTGTTACTGAGCAATCCAATTATAAAGTGAAGAGGAAGGGGTTTTTTTTTCTCAAAAATTTAAGCCTAATTTTTCTGAACTGTGTCCTCTTCCCAAAGCAATTTAGCAAACCAGTGTATTGGTTCCATTACACAGTTTCAAGACAGGTAGTTAATTCAAGTCCTCTCAGTGAAGGTATGGATAAACATACCCTTACTGAAAATGGGGAATCTGAAATTTCTAGGCAGTCACATAAAATACAACATATAAAGTATGTTTTAATGTGTTTTCATCCAATATACAGGCATTTGTGAGTATCAGCTACTGAGCTACAGTTCATAGCAAAACACCAAGACATCAAGATAGTTGTGCAAATCTTTCTTAGTTCCTTGGCAGCAACAGAAAGAATTGAAAAATATCTACACAATTCACTTCAAACACTTAGAGAACAGAATCCTGGAAGCTACGTTTCAAACATGAAGGACAACAGAAACTCCCTTTCTTTGAGCAGTCTAAACAAGAGAAGCCTGCATCTACAGTTACAAGAATTCTAGTGCAAAATTTGTATGTATAAAACTACTTATAGTCATCAAAATGAGCCCATAATTCTAATAAAGGTGACTGCTGCTTTATCATACGCACCATCCTCATTTACCAGGCAAAGATATTTTATTGGTGAGCACATGCTCCTCTAAAACCAGGAAAAATCTTGAAAATTATATTTTAAGAAAGCAACAGGATAGTATGGAGGAACTAGTTAGAATGCCACAGGATCAAACCCAAAGTCTTCCCTCCAACCCCTGCCACACATCAAGAGAAACTCCCTCTGCCCAAAACACCCTGTCTCACCATATTAAAATAATCAAGGACAAAATATTCTGATACTGGTCTAGAGTCATCATCTCTTCAGGACAAGAACTCATTTATTCAGTCCTTGGTGCACCCTTTCGTGGATGTTGTCCAACGTGGGGTTGGACTAGATGATCTCTCCAAGTCCCTTCCATCCCTAAGATTCTGTGAAATCACTAATAAATTAAGCTAGGACACGAGATCTGAGAGTGATTTTCTATACTAAGGACAGGGTTGATTTCCTTTGTTTTTAATGGGCAGTGCTGAAGCAGGGGTAAAAATTTTATATGTAGAAAACTAGGTCTTAATGTTCGATACTTTTAGAGACCTCACTGGTATCTCTGCTTGTTTAAAGTCCCTCCTTTGGTTCATTGAATGGGAGCAAAAAGTCAGAAAGTTCAAATTGATGACACTGGTACACCATGACCGGTGAAACTCAGTGCTGCCGTCTGACTCCACAAGAATGGTTTTCGGTCATACAACTACTAGATTTTATTATCGAGCCCTTTTCACTAAAGCTCCTTCAGATCTAGCACCTCATGAGGACAGTCAGCTGGGAACTCCAGCACCACTGTAAGGCAATTTGAATAGTGAGAGATTTTCTCAGTAATTATTACAAAAGCACTCTCACAGACTTCTTAGCATCAGAACTTGTAACAATGGCCTGCGACAGTTACTATTTTATGTGCTGTATATTATCCTACAAAAGGAGTGGAGTGATGTCTAGTTTCTCAAAAATAAACTATTTTAGGGCACCACCACACTTCAGCTCACAAAAACACTTTCAGCCTTTGAAAAGGAAAAAATAAGGCAGCACTACAAAGGAAAACTGTCTAACGATCTGCCTCCAGGCTTGCGGACAGTTCTGCTCATTGATTTGCAACCAATCATTTGGAAACTCTCCTTACCAAATGTTTACTGAGAAAAATTCTGATTATATTTTAGGCAAGATTTTTTATCTGCTACCTTTTAATGTGTTAATTTACTCTACTGAAAAGCCAAAGGGCCAAATTCACCCCTCTGATAAGGCTTCTGTTGTAGGAGCATCCCTGGATGTGCACCGAAGGCATTATGCATCTGCGGAGAGATCACTCAGTACCATTGTCAATATAAACACACATCCTTGAAGAAAAGATAAAGGGATTGTGAAGAGAATGAGAAGGAACAGAACATCAGAGATGAAGAAAAGTAGATAAACGGCCAGGAAGAAACTGTTTGATGTAAACAGAGTGACAAGTTAGATTAAGAACTGTCATTAAAGCATGCAGTATTTGCCTATAAGCGATTCAGGCAAGGGATTTGTTTACAACTCCCTGACAAAATCAACAGCAGACATAAAAAATCACCAATATTAGGATTTTAAATAATGTTAAATATACTGTATCCAACCACTCACTAGGACTATGTGAAGGAAATGCACAGCTCGCTGCCATTGTCACAAACAAGGTCATGTCCTGTTGCACACTGACAAGCAGGCCCTGCAGAAGCTACCACTAATATGAGTGTCCCACTAATTACTAACTACTCCTCAGCTACTTTAGTACGCATATACCTCTGAAAATAGATACTGGTGCCAAGATTTTATTGCAGGTGTAGGGAAAAATCTTTCTGAGGACAGTGTGATCTCAGGTTTTCCTATATGTCAAGACAGAACCTGCTGTGACTTTACTGAGTTAGGTAAAGAAAATTTGGAGATGCGCTGGAAAACTTGTAATTTCACCTTGCATTGACCTGCAGCAGTGATCTGGTGGATAATGACCACCAGAAACTATACAGATTCTAAATTAAAAGTAACTGATTCTGGAGCAGAAGCGAATCAAAAGAACTCAGTACCCTGTCAGTACCATGCCCAACAACAGTGAGGAACTAGGGGTTTGGCAAAGGCCACTAGGCACAAATCCTACTGTAACCCACCCTGATTTAGAGAGATCCTCATTCCAATTAGTTTCAGGTTAATACCCCCCTCTTGTGACCTCAATTTATGGTGGGGAATTTTTTCCTCACTGCTTGTTGGCTGATGTCCCTACATGATTCTGTTCAAGTGATGGGAACTGGAGCCATCGCTTTCCTCCTGGCATGCTTACAGGTTAAAATGAATACCTGGCTGGGAAGAACATGCAGTGAGAGTCAGGTTACACAATGTACTGGCAGCAAAACTGTCCCAAGAATCTGAACTCTCTGCCTTTCCCCAGTCTCTCATTCTCACCCTTAGGCAGGAGTTCACTGCACACAAGCTTCCTTTTCGTGCCAATTCCCCGTGGGGCCATGGTGCAAGTCAGACCATTGTTATCTTCCACGTTAAAAATAATCCTTCCTAAACCAACTCCACTCCTAGAGCCAATAGGCTGCATATTTGCACCATAAACCTTTAAGACAGTGCTGTGTTACAGAGAGAGGCAGAAAACTGTCAGGTGTCACTTTTTCAAGCTTTAAGGAAAACGTATGAGTGGTGAGCCCCAGAATGAAAGCCACATACACATTCAACCATCTCCATGCTGCAGAGTTCCACATCACACCTGGATACCGGGAGTGGGAATTCCTGCTTTTGAAATCCACATCACACCTAAATACCAGGACTGGGAATTCCTGCTTTTGCAGTAGTCTGAGCAAACAAAAATTTCTGCTTATCCTCAGAGTTAGTTTTTAGACTGACATGAAATAACCAAAGGCCTAAGGGCCTTCTCTGTTAAAATCCAAAGTGAGATCGCAGACGGGGATGTGAAGTGGTGGGAAACCACCAGCTACAGGCAAAAACAAAGCATCCATGTGCAAAGTCCAGGTATCACACTGCAGCTCATGACTCATCGTTTTGATCAGTCATTGAAGGAACTGACTGCTTGTGTCCCTCAAACAAAAGGTGTCTTTCCATTTAATACCATTAAACGGAAAGGCTTCTTCCAAAATACTAAAAAATATGCCAGAACCTCCTGTTATTTTAAGATAGTATTTGACAGGTTTAGTCCATGAACAAAACACTGTTCAATGCCAGATTTTTTCCCATAGATTTTTTAAAAGATTTAGAAAGATGCTGGCAATTGCTTATTTCCATCTCTTATCTGAAATCTCTTTGTCTGCATACTGGGAAAGAGACCTAAAGGCAAATGTGAAGAAGAGAATTATATTTCTCTTATTAGTTGAAATTATACAGTCTGGTGGCATAACCTCTCCTCGTGGCCTGTTCCTTTAGCCTAAAAGGGACTGACAGCTACAAGGCAAGTAGATTTGATCTCATTTTCTCATTATATAATCTTTTGTTGTGCAATGGAAGAGTCTGTAACAAGTAAAAATGAGGATCTGAATACACGCAGTGTAAAATGCACCTACTTCTGCACTTGACTCACGCTTCAGTACCGTTCTGGTGAAATACAAATAAATGCTCTGACTTTGTGTGCCATTTAGGATAACTTTGTACAGAACTATGGCAGAAAGACTTGCTGTTTTTGAAGGTGTTTTACAGTGTGCTTTCAGTTGCAGCTCTTGGCTTTTGAGATGTTCAGATGAGAATAGCTTGTTCTTTGCTTGTGTTTCGAAGTGGTGTTTGTTTCTATCTTGCAGATAAATCAGTAAAAACCGAAATTCAAAATACACACTATTTGAAGCTATTCCATGTCCTGCCAGTGTCTCTTTTGTATGCAGCATACTCTAGATTTGCCTAGAAGGACTTAGCTCAGTAGCTGGCACGTTTACATTAGAGAACAACATACACAGTTTCCATCGATTTCAAGCGTTCTTACAACGGGAAATAAATATGAGAAGTGGTTGCTGCTGAAAGTTCAAAAAATGCAATCAACGAATTGTAAAATCGCAAAAGGCCAGACAATTTAATAAAATATTTCCATTTACCTTCCTCAGCTTTACACAGCCTGTTCAAAATAAAAAGATTCTCTGCAGAGAACCTTTATCCAACTGTTTGTATCACTTCATACAAAATGTGTGTTTGAATTACCACAGCAATACAAGGATATAAATTCCCAACACGCGACATGCCAAATTCAACATAAGTTCTGCTTTCTTGGCATCTAGACATTTCCCTTTTCTGTACTCCAAACACATTTTCATTTCAAACAAATTAAAAAGCATGTAGATGTTAAAACCTAATGACAGCTTAGAATTCAAGTGACTTGTGCAACATTGTTTTGTGCTTTCTACTTCTCCATTTCCTCCTACGGCAATTAAAATTCATCATGCCCTAGAACATACATGATAGCAATGCATCAAGTTCAGTCCAGCAGAGCTTTTTAACTTTCAGACTTGGCTTTATACTACACGAGATCCTTGCACGTTCAAAAAAGTGCATCATTTTTTGTCATCTTTAACGTTGGACGATGTGAAGCTCTGACTAGTCGATGTAGGAATGCAACCTCGAGGTACAACTGCAGCCTCGGCATGATTCTTAAATGTAAAAAGAAATGTTGTTGAGCGTGCACGCCCTTTCTGGATTTAAAAAAGACACCTTTATAATGGTGCTACTAGAGCCATGGTACAGTACATCATGGCACATCTCCATAACGTTATCAAGGACATGAGATAGAACTTCTATTTACACAAACTTGATGTCACTTCCAGAAAAATAGGGGGGAAAAAAAAAAAGGAAAACATTATTTCCTGAATGTCCTGATTTTTTAGAAGATTCCTTTTACTTTCTCTTCAGCAAGAGAGTGGTCCTCCAGAACTGCATTTTCCCTGACCTGTGTGGACCACACGTGACACCAGCAGGAACTAGGAATCATATGGCAAACTGCTTCCCTTGGGAGGATGCTCGCCCGTGCCCCTTTACTCACAAGCCAGCTTGCTGTCAAAACTTGAAAGGGCAATAGCAAAGGCTTGTAGGGCACACATCGGGTAGTTGTAGTCCATGGTGAACACATCCTCAGCCACACGGCCAAACTGCATCACTATGTAGTCAGCTGCAAGAAAGGTCACAAAGGGTGACAAAGCATTATTTTTGTCTGCAGTCCTTATTAAACAAGTGTACATACATCATCATCCTCTGGCCCAGTTCAACAAAACAAGCTAACTCATCAAACTTTGCCACACTTATACATGCAAGTGGGTGTGCCAATAACAGAGGGAGAAGCAAGGATAGCTTGAGTGAGGAACAGCCGAGTGATAAAAAATTGCAAAATTTGTTACTGTCAAAAAAATTACACAGATAAAAAGTAGTTAATGCAAGCACAGAGAGAAAATTGCTTTAGTATAGAATGCTCAAGTCTCTTATATAGACCAAGTGCCAAGTTTCACACATACCGAGAACCAATGAATTCTATTCTCACTCAACTTCAGACAAGTGGACAAGCAGGGATAATGGGGGAAGAGAAGGCATGACTCTGATCTAGACCTAAATGTGTCTCTCTGTTATATCACATTCAGAAATTCTTCCTCAATATTTTTTTCCCTTTCGCAGTCTTTGTCAGCAAGAGGAAATGTCAGCCTCATTTGTAGCTTGAAATGTTTAATTGCAGAAGCAATTAATTGTTTAATTGTTTCACCTTACAAAATGCAGCAAATGCATACACCAAAGTTTTGCATTCAGTGTTGCTCGTGGAGACTGGCACAGCCACTTTTCCCAGTTTCCAACATTCCCCTGCAGCCTTTGCATGGCATTGGTGCAGCCCAGTGCACTCCAGCACCTGGTGACTATGCCTGCCTGAAGCCAGCATATTAGTCCACTCGAGCACTTGTCTTTAGCCCTGCTCCAACAACTGTACCTAAGCTTGAGAAAAAACGGGGCTTGTACACTGCTGGCAGAAAGTAGAACATTGGTAAGGTCCTAGTGATGGTGAGAAAGAAAGTCTGGACATTCTCAGAGTGTTCTGCAGGGCTAATGCCGCTAAGTATAGAAACGGCAAAGTGGTGGTGCAGTGGGGCTGGTCTGACTGCCACTATCTCCAGCTGGGCAATGTACGGAGACCAGAGTGAACACAAAAACATGTGCTGGAACAGAGTGAAATTGCCCCACGATCCTGCTGACTGACTGCAGCTCTGACAGCAGAGTCAACTCCAAACTGTTGCTCAGGCAAGGGAAAAAACTACGAGAGCACGTAGCAGGATCACCTGAATCAAGTATGAGCATTTAAACACTAAACTTGCATCAATATCCTGACCACAAGGCAGAGCAGCATGAAGTTGGACCCACATAACTAAATTAAAGTCGCTCAGGTAATGACAGTAAGGGCAGGATCCCTGTCAGGATGTGTATGCAGTAGTTTCTA
Source organism: Colius striatus (assembly GCF_028858725.1). NCBI lineage: Eukaryota > Metazoa > Chordata > Aves > Coliiformes > Coliidae > Colius > Colius striatus. Next base: position 12,273,156 of record NC_084765.1, read on the forward strand.
CACCCTACAGACAGACAGCTGTACTTACGATCATTATCATGAATAATTTGGAAGTTTTTCACCGAGGCCTGTGTGACTCGACCATGGAAATTTAAAACATAGGACTGGGTGTCATCATTCCAGACTGGTGTTTTGTTATGCAGCTCAATGACGCTCTCAGTGTTTTTGTTCTGCCATCTCGCCAGAAGTGTCTCGTGTTCCTGCACAGAGCATAGACACACACTTCAGTTTAACATTCCCACAATACAAAAAATAAAGTCACACACACAAAAATGAATTGTTCATAAAACCTGTCTCAAAGGCTAAACTGTCACTCCCAACCCTCAAAACAGTACCATTGAAAGAAACAGAGAACTCGAGTATCTTAATCCGAACGTGGATTCGAGTCCTTTCCACAACTTGGAAAAGGTTAGTTCTCTTGTTATGAAAATACATTACTATTTGTAGTGCTTTTACAAGGCACAGAACTAGTCATACATCTCATGGTTCTGCAATTGTTCAAATACTGGTTTTAAAACCTCTAAACTTTCAAAGTGCAAAAAAATCCCAGCTATCTGAAAAAGAATCTAAGTCTTTTTTATAATTGGCTGATGGTATGACTTACATTTCGTGGTCTAATGGAAACTCTTTCGTGGTCCATATTCATTCCTGGTATGATCACACTCATTTTACGAGGTCCTTTAAATCCCAAGACATTTGTTTCCTAAAAAAGTTTAGAAAAGACTTCATCATGCTCTGTATTTTTAAAGATAATTTCTTCAACAGAGACACGGTGGTAGCCCAGGGAACTCACTGGTTAGTCAACTTAAAAATACATCTTGAAACTCCTACCTTCACTGGCACTGCCAAACATTCTAGCTTTGTCTTAGAAGCTCCAACAACAGGGAAAATGGAAATAGAGAGGTTTCCAGAAACAGTCTCTGCATTGGCTGCCAGCAACCTTCATACATTTTTTTTAATTTTTAAAAAAATGCCTTTGTGAAAAAAGGATATGAACTAACCAGATTGCCTGGCTACTGCTAGATCCCAAAATAAAGTTACTGTAGTTTGAAAAACATAAAATGCAGTCACACATTTTGATGAGAGACAAAATTAAATATATGGACCAACTCTACTTATTCCAGAGCCAGCACAAAAGCAAACAAAGAAGCTGCCAGCAAGAGCATCTGTTCGCAGCATTGTGGTTTTCAAAGTCTACAGATATGTTATGCTTGGAGATAAGCGTGGTAAAAAACCAAACACATTAGCAAGAATGAAAATTTTTGAGTTATTAAGGGAGGAGAAGTAAAGAAATAATATGGGCAGCGAAAACAAATCCATGGAAAATACAAGTTCTTCCATTAAACGTGATTTGATGACCATTTTCTCACAAAATCGCTCCAGTGTTGCACTCTCATCCCAAAACACAACCACTAAAATCTAAATAGGCCTAAAGTCTCATTTTTATCTCAGATTTTTGTCTTTCCCCACGGAAAAGAATATAGCCAAGTATTTCAGTAAGTCAGCATCCACTTTTGAAAAAGAACAAGAGTAGTATTGCCCAATCCACTCAGTAAAACCCGATTGCCTTTTTCAACATTAACTCCAGTAACTGAAACAGTGACATCTCTGAAAACCCATCCAATTATCTGTGCTATCTTTTTTATCCAGTCACATGCATTCTTTCCCTTCTACCTTTCCCAAGTGAAGGGCTGTGGACACACACACTGGAAATACCTGAAAATATCCATCTCAAGTTTACTCATGCAGAAGTTTTGTCATCCCTCAGACCTTTGAAATAACTTTGGTTGTTTCAGCAAACCATCTGGAGGTTTTACACAGCTCACTAAAAAATATTCATGCATGCAACAAAAAAATCCACTGAGTTATTTTACTGAATACTCTTGAAGCAATATAGGTATATTAAAGTATCTTCATAACTCTACATCAATGGGAAAACTCTGCCTCTTTTCTGAATCATCCATGCCATGGCCTTTGGCAGAGTAACCCAATGTTATCACAGTTCAGCTGGAAGCATATACTTGGTTCTGCATGATGATGAGACTCAAACTAAAATGACTGCTGGCAGATTTTATAATCAGGAGAGACTCAGCACGGTAGAAGACAATTTCTAAGAAAAGATTCCTGCTAATGCTTATTTTTCACTAACTACTGACAATTTTGGTCTTCTCTGCAATGCTTTACAAGATTTTCTTTTCATCAAGCTGCACTTAGGCTATATACAATTAATTTAGGTGCTGAGTAGTTGAAGGCACTGTTCAACGCAAAATCAAATAATAGTGCTGAATCACTTCCCTCCCAACAAGCAGGATTATTACTCTGAAAAAAAAACCAGAACTACATTCTTTGGATTTACTTAGAAACACTAAAATCAATACTTCTGCCAAATGATCAGGGAATGGTTTCCAGTTGCACGCTACATCAATCACCAATTATATCAACCATTTTATTGGCAAATGCTACTCTTTTGTTAAAATCAAGGTACAGGACTAAAGTTCTACAAACACAGAATATATGAGGAAAACAGTAAGGAAAAAAGAGCAGTTTTAATTAAAAGTAGACCTTCCCAATCTACCTACATTCAAATAGAATTAATTCCCCTTATCTCCCATTTCATTCCCTGTCTCTCTTTTATTTCCCTCCTCCACTATTTTGTGTTGTTAAATTCAAGACTACAAATGGCATTATTCAGGGAACATAGGCCAAATTATGATTTCACACCATTTTAATACCACTGACAGTCTTGGCTTACATAGGAACTCTCAATAAGGGCTGTAGCTGGCAGAGCTCCATTGACTCAACCATCACACCAGTGGTTTAAACTGTCTGAGGACATGGCTCAGTATTGCTTGGAAGCTGCACTCTCTGCCGCAGCCCACCCTTGGCTGTTCTGAGAGCATGTGTCACAGTAAACTGGGCTGAAAAAACACAGAGCCTCTCTCCAGGGCTGCTTTTAAAAATCTTACACACTGTCATAAAATTATATAAGCATTTCACTATGGTGGTGACAACAGTCATGGGAAAAACAGCAAGGTGTATATCCCAGCAGCTCCCAGGAGACTCACAACTTCATTACCCCAGTATTCTTTCCACCACTTCCCTTTCTGGGCTTGACTCACACAGGTGTGCCTTGTCCTTAGTATCTTCTGTAGAAACTGTCATTCCATAGATTCCCAGACCACAGAACCCACAACACTGGAGCACAACACATGTGACTGAAGCTTGAGTAGAAACATGAGTTTTATTGTTTTACCAACACCCAAGTCACATCTCGGTGCATCAGCCAAGCTCCTTTCCTGCAGAATCTGACACAAATGAATTCTGAGGATATAAAGGAATCCATCATAGAAACTCCTGGTAAAAAATGGTTCAGTTACACCTCACTGCCTCTTGTTAAACTCGAGGCTGGTGAGGCTACATCTCGAATACTGCATTCAGTTTTGAGTTCCTCACTGTAAGAAAGACATTGAGAGGCTGGAGTGTGTCCAGAGATGGGCAATGAAGCTGGTGAAGGGTCTGGAGAACAAGTCTTATTGAGGAGCAGCTGAGGGAGCTGGAGGTGTTTAGTCTGGAGGAGGCTGATGGGAGACATGATCTCTCTACAACTACCTGAAAGGAGGTTGTAGCAAGCTGGAGACTGGTCTTCTCTCCCAGGTAGAGTGCTAGGACAAGAGGAAATGGTCTCAAGTTGCACCAGAGGAGGTTTAGATTGGAGATTAGGAAGAACTTTTTCCCTGAGAGGGTTGTTAAACACTGGCACAGACTGCCCAAGGAGATGGTGGAGTCCCATCCCTGGAGATATTGAAAAGCTGTGTAGATGATGTGCTGAAGGACATGGTTTAGTGGTGGGCTTGGCAGTGTTAGGTTGGTGGTTGGACTCGATGACCTTAAAGGTCTTTTCCAACCAAAATTATTCTGATTCTAAACTTTGCCAAGCGATTCTGAAACCAGCCATTAGGTGCTGCTGCAGGTTTATCAATATGCTATCCTGACAGAAGCAGGGAGGGAAACAGCTCAGCAGCACTTGATACAACTCAGTCCTTGCACTGACTTCATTCCTGTTGCCTGAAACATGACCTAAGGAGAGCTGCACCATGGGAGTTCTCAACACGTTTATCCCATAGTTAACAGAGGCATCACCAGCTTCTGCCTGTACAGAGCAGATCTGCTGAGGTGACTGGGCCACTCAGGCTCAGTAAGTTTGGTGGGAGCACGTACGGCTTGCTCTCCAGATAGGTCTTGGTCAGATGAATTTATTATAGTTTTTGCTGCAGGAAAAAATCTCAATGCAGGAATTAAAAGGTTCCCTTAGGACAAACATGTCTGGGGAGTACTCTTTCTGGCATTCTTTGCTATGGTTCTGCTGTAGCCAGGAACAACAATCTCACTTGAACCCTGGCTAGCAATGACATATCATTCGGATTTCCTTCTGTCCACTGGCCACAGCACACCTGCAAGCCTGATGTCTTTCCCCGTGAGTATCAAAATATCAATGGAATGAGTCATTTTTTTACACAAATGTAGAAGTTTTAAACTGCTGACCTCAAAACAGACATATAAAAGCTGCTTATCTTAGCCTCATTCCCAAAACAGTGGCCACGGTTCTGTTCTTCCCAGCACTCACGTTTCTAAATAACTCTGCTGAGCGCAACTGAGTTATTTTATTGGTAACATTAATGGTTCAAATGTCATTGTTGTTGGTTTGAACAAGCAATGCCTACATTTTAGGATATAGAACTTTTTTTTTAAACTCTTTTCTCCTTGAAATTCCAGTTGGTACCAGAAGATCAGTTGCTTGGCTCCAGGGAATGCCTTTCTATACAAGCCAGTAAAAATTACCTTTATTAAATATGTAAGTTCTCCTAGATTCCTACTGAAATTTCAATCAAACTCTAAACTGACATCAAATCCTGAACTGTCTTGTTAAATCCCATTAGTTGGATTTTCTGAAATTCTCAGAGTTTCAAATCCAATAGGAATGGAAAGATCTGTCTATGTGTGTGTGTGTCTGAATAATAGCTCATGTGAACAAACACGTTATTTATACTACATTCAAAGGAAAACTGCATCCTAAGCAGCAGGAAAAAACATATTAGCAGCTAATTCTGCCAGCCTTCAGTGATGTCAGCACTCTGCATGGAAAGGATGGCACTCTGCTCCCCACCACCTGCAGCTGACCTTTCCAGGAACACATTCTGTGCATATGTGGAGTATATGCAGAGATGGCTGGGCCTCAATTTGGCAAATTTCCAGGTATCCTTGACTAGAGCTGGGCAGGAGCTTTCAGAAAAGTGGTTCTTGGGTACTTCTATCAACAAGTTTTTGATTTGCAGAAAGAGAAAAAATTCTGTAGCAGTGTATGTACCAATTTTGACTGGGAACGTTTCTTGGTCCCAGAGATTTTTAGACAGAAAGAATACTCTCACCAAAACAGCCATCAAGAAACAACAGCAACTGCATTTCAAGTCTTGACTGTCTGGATTGTCCCTGAAAAACGCTAGATACTGCCCTATACGAGGTTGGCATTTCTCATTCATTTGAAATTTTAGTTTTGTTTGAGGGTTTTCTTCCCAGTAAAGCAGAGTTTTGATGTTTTTATTCCAGTCTCTCAGCCATTGCTACTGTCTAGCTACCTGTGTTTTGGAACAGAGGGGCCTTCTCCAAAAAGCCATTACAAACGATGTTACTTCAGCATAGTAATTCTGTGTGCAGAACCTTTTCCAGTGCTGGGGGCTCCCTGGGATGGTGCCTGCAGGCTGTGAAGCACCCAACATCTTACAGAGGGTTATGCAAAAGCCTCAACACCTTCCGACCAAGAGTGGGAACTGGGCAACCTGGTTCTGTGTTTTTCACCTCTACTTTTCACTGAATCTCCTGGTTTCTCTAGTGAAAATCAACTGCTTGATTACATCAAAGTATGAATGCTGATTTACATAATCATAAGTGAGAAGGAAATTCAGTGTACTATTTCAGAAACCAAACTGCCCTCTCTTGCATTTTTTGCCTGTGAGCAGTACTTACATAACAAATAGCAGCTAGCTCCTGACGCAGGACACTCGCCTCCAGGCTTGATGTTGTCTTCATTGGATTCACTCCATTGTCATAAACTGTAAACTTAGTTCCCATAAGATTTGATCTATCAAAAGAAAAGAGAAAATCCAATCAGTATTCGTCAGTAATGCTGCCCCAGATATCTATCCTTTACTGCATTGTAGCCCCAAAGGATGGGCAGATAATACCAAGTACTTGTTAATTCTAATCCCAACTAAATGGCAACTCCAGGATTAAAGGCCATAACAAAAACAAAGGTACAGTACAGTGAAGTACACTAAAGGTCCCCTATCATTACACTGGAGAATTCTCATGCCACCTTGCAAACTAGTAAATTCAAGAAAGCAATAAGGAAACGCTCAGGTGGGATTGTTTGTTTCCACAAAACCATCTGCTTTCTTAACTAATTACTAACTCCATTACAGTACAGAGAGAGATTTTCATGAAGTTATAAATAAGATCAATCTCTCCTTTTGAAATAGAAATCGCACCAAGGAGTGCAAAATACAACCTAGAACATACTGAACCCCCATTCTGTGTCTGCACTGCCATAAATATGGCATGAAGTTCCATGATCCACACAGGCACAGTCCTCTTTCTCAGGCACAGACAATCTAAACATACATTGAGAGGCTCCACAAAGGCATCAACAGCAGACTGATGTATGATGAGGTGGCAGACAGAAAAGAAAAACTTTGTTCTGAAATTATTCCACTACTTGGAAATAACTCTAATTAGGATATTAAGAAAAGGGCAAAACCAGAGAGATTTTCAGATCATGTACCGGACAGAACACCTGTTCCAAGGTATTTCTATCAATAGGGACAATACACAATCTTCTCATGCACTTCTGAAAATCCCACTAAGGTGTGCTTGTACACCCTTGAGAAAAACTGGCCTTTGAGAGCTTAAGAGCTGCTGACTTTTAATAAAATGTGATATTGTATGTACTTGTTTTAAAAAAAATGACTTGGACACATTTAAGACCATGATCCAATGATGTAGTCAAGCCTCCAAATAAGGAGTCCTAGTGGCTTCCAGGCTCCTTAATTTCAAACGAGCTTAAAATTATATAAAGAAATTTCTTAGGTGCATCAGTTTACCTCAGTTTTCCAATAAAACTCTCTCCACCCCGGGACAGGTCAGTTGGGTCTATGGAGATGAGGTAATTAGAGGTTTTACTCTTCTTTCGTTTCCTTCCAGCTAACAGAAACACCTAAGCAGGGAAAAAAAACCATATTCTAGAATGTCAAAGGGGTTAGCACCCACCACTCCCTACTTTGACATAAGGAAACCATAAGCAATTTTTCTGTCTTCCAGCATCATTACCAAAGTAACAGAAAGGTCTCCTGGGACTTAGGAAAAGCAGATAAAAATCTGGGTTTATCTGAAAGGGAAAGTGACTTCTTAATCATTCAGTCCATTATTTATGGCTTAAATAATTAATTTTGATCTATCCTGTTAAGTGTTTCATTCTGAGTTGCTCTAGCTCTTCCAGTTGAATTGAAAACAGAGACTTTTCAAGCCCCAGAATGCAGACAGCCCCAACTGCTGACTGTCACAAAAGGGTGCCATGCATGGATTATTTAAGGTCAAAGATTAGACATATGAAGAAAGGCAGTAGAACAAAGTGATACTACTGTTTTGCTTTTGGAAGACTGTAGGGCAGATCTCAGTGAGTGAAATTATACTGAAAAGATAAGAATTGGTTTTGAGACTTCTTCAGACTTTTAATATATATATTTTTTTTTAATTCTGATGCAACTGGTATGCCATTCAAGTTATTTTATGACCTTTTTACCATGCTCCCTTTCCAAGTGGAGGTAATAAGTAGGGTACATTCCTCGGTCCATTCCCTTCTTGTCTCTTGTGATTCTGCATTTCACAGTGATACCCTGTGGAGCAGGTCTTATGGCAAATTCCTCCAGGTCACCAACATCTATGAGAGGCTCATTTGTAGAAGGACTGGGGGCTGAGGCAGCTTCCTAAAACAGTAAGCAAAACTCAGGTTTCTACAACTTGATTTACAAAGCTAGAAGTACATAGGAATGATGTTCAATGGATGCTGAACTCAAAAAAACCCCAAACAATGGACATATTGGCTTCCTTGTTTTGGTTCCTCAGCAGCCTTGAAGGCATCTTATCTCCCCACCCCATCGGCCAAGCTCTCAGCTACCAAAGGCCCAAGGAACAGTTCTCTGTGCCACTGAGGCCCCGTGTACAGACACATCTGGCAAAGCAGGAGGAGGTGCCTGCACAGGCAGAGTGCTGTAACGTTACAAATCAACCTCTGGCACACAGCTTCCCATCTCACCACTCTTGTTTCTTTTTCAGAAGGGTCATACCCAAGGACAGTGACTGCCTTTGATGAAAGGAAGAAATGAGATAGGAAGAGACAGATTCAGTTAGATACGTAAAAGAGGTCAGAAGTCAGTGCAGGATATATATTAGTTAGCAAGAGCTTGTGATTCATAGTATTTGAACAAGGCAAAGTGTTATTTCATGTTCAGATGGTAGCAGCAAGAACAAGGTGGGGAAAATGCCCAGAAAATGGCAATAGAGACAATGGACCCTTCTGAGCACCTGCAAGAGGTAGAAAGGTAAATATTTACTGTTTACCTTTCTCTCCATTCAAGTTCAGATATTTGCTAGTCTTTACTCTTAGCCATTATTTTTACTGCTTGCTCCTGTGAATCCTGAGAGCTATCACAGTGGAACACCTCAGAGATGCTCTGGTGCATAATGAAAACAAAGAAAGTAATCCAGGCCTATCTTGCCTGCACTCTGAAATCCCACAGTAGTATATAGCTGCCTGCAATCTCCCTCTTCAGCACTCACCCCTTACCTTATTGGACTTCTTGCTCGTGGCAGATCCAGGTCGGGTATTACTGTTTAACTGAGAAGAACTGGAGCTGTCTTCATCTTCCTCATCTTCTTCCTCATCAAAATTCATGCTGCTTGAAATGCCTGAGGAGACAGCAGCGCCCTTGTATGAAATATTAATACATTAAAGCTGTCCGTACTTGCTGTGAAACATCACTTACGCTGTTGCACCCTCAGGCTCCCAGATGAGACAGGGGTGGGTGTGAGGGGAGTCTCACTGTGCGAGGCAGTGTACCTGCCCTGAGAAGCCAAAGCATTTCAGCATATGAGAAAGGAACTATCATGGTTTCTATTCCACAGAGAGGATTGAGTTACCATGTGATACAAGAGCAATGTCCAGTTAGGAATGAAATTCAGATCTTCTTAATCCAATCAAGTACATCGAACACAATGCAAGACCTTAAACCTGAAACCGGAGCTGAGTGGCCAACCCATCACAGCCACTTGGAAATCTCAACAATTAAAATATGAGCCTTTCTACAGCACAATTTTAAATGTTCCTGTGTGAGCTGATGAAGAGCAGACCTTAGACTGGGAAGAAATGTTCACATCAAGGAAATGTTCTCATGCATATTTATTTCATGTAAGAAAGAGTATCAACCCAGGCCAAAGGAACTGCCTTACGGCACTTAAAAATTTGACTTTACAAGAACTCAAAGTCTCAGTCATTTCAAAGGGAAACACAGCTTTGAATATCAAATAAGACTCAGCAGCAGAAAGAGCCAATGGTGGGACATTTGCCAGGCCTAGTTTTACAAGGAGTATCATGCAGATGAAGCCACTCTGTGTTCAGGTTCAAACTTTAAGTTCCACATATCAGAGGTTAATTATGCCAATTTTTTTCCTGTAAATAAATACACGAATGATTCGCTTGGTCCAGAATTTCCACTATTGGCAAGCCCAATGCAGAAGGATAAATGAAATGCAAAGATTTCTGGATCCAAGCAGCATGGGCATAATTAACTTTTTCTTCCTGTACTTACCAGGAACATGATCCAGGGCGACAAGACTGGATTGAGAGGTGGAAGAGGACCAGGATGTATTTGCATGGGGATCTGGGAAAGGAAAAAATCCACGGGCTTGATTCTGCAAACCCTTAATTGAGTGAACAAGCCTAACTTGCCAACAAGACCCTGAACAAGGCTAAAGGCTTACTGGATAGGGCCATAATGCTGCTGCCTGAACTCTCAACTATGGACATCTTATCTTTGTGCACAATCAAATTCATCTTCTACCTGCTTATACCCACTGTCACCTTTTTTTAGTACTTTGAATAAAGTCAAAAAGCTCTGGATCACAAAGCTGAAACTTCAGAAAACATCACCCATGCTAACAGTTGTGCCACAAACTCCTCTATGCATGATGTGCCCAGCATTGTGTATTTTTGACCTACTTTTGAATTCTAACACATAAAACAAAACTGATCAATACAAGTGATATACACAGATTCTACACAAATAATATTCAGTAACACTGAAAAAAGTATTCAGATGGCCTAAATTCTCCCGAAATCCCCGTGTCCAGTGTGTCCTCATAATTTTTCTCAGGCTCTTTAAACTGTTCTTCCAGGACTTGAAGTGATATGCATAGAGACTTTAATGTAGCTGAGTCTTTTGGTGTATAAGCTTGGTCTGCACTAAGCAGAGACTGAACCAAACTAAGGCACAGACACATGAACAGTAGAGATACTGTCTGTCAGTAAGAGTTTGCTTCAGTTCAAATTTTGGAATGGAATGAGAAAAAAAAAAAAGATACCAAAAAAGGCATCAAAATATTTTTTATGCTATTGCTGCTTCCAATAACTTCAATGCATATCCTTTTAAAATAGCTTTTGAAACCAGATGCTCACTGGATAATGAAACAACACCAGAGTAGTAAGAGTAAGTGTATAAATTAAACCAGAAGCATATGCAACGCTTGTATTCCATTCCGCTGCATCAAGAATGGTTATTACCCACTGCTTCAGTTCCCCCAGTCTGGACACAAACCATACAGCACAACAGCAGAAAGTTTCAATAGGATCTGGTTATGCAAAGGAGGCCTGAGTTCACAGGTCAACAGATATTTTCAAAGCATGTAGAACTCACTCAATATTAATCACTCCTTAATCACAAGCATTATTTCTCACTAATGACAATCACGTTCTAGTCAGCAATGCATGGGTAATAGACAGTCCCTTTCCTCAGCTGGCTGCTGTGCAAAAAAGCCACACTTCATATGCACTGATATAACCAGTTTATTTCTAATTCTGTGCTCACTATTTCACCACCAATATTTTGATGGTGAAAATTCATTGCCATCCTTGGAAAACTCTGCACTTGCAGCCTGTTGGGAAAAATGCTTCAGAGAGCTCCTGTTTTATTTTTGAACCAGAAATCAAGCTTACTCCTTTCCTAAATCTTAAAACAGTTGAAACTTCAGGTGGCAAAGAAGAGTTAAGATCAAATTGCTCCTTCCTTTAAAGAGATGTACTGGAAACCGATAAATGTGAAGACTAAATGTTAGTTATTCAGTGTTAAAACCTATGGAAGTGTGGCTCTCTCCTGGTGACTCATTTACCAGAGAGGAACTCTACATTTAAGACTTCTGAAATCAAAAGGATGACTATCTCCTGCAGGAAAAACACGGATTTTACTATGGGAATTTCCAACAGATGGAGAAATCAAATAAAACATTTGGCATTTTCTTGCAAGTGGCATACTCATTCCACATTCAGGTAGCTTATAAACTCATGTCTTTTATCAGAATTTGACTTGCTGAGGGAGCAGAAACGTGCTGAGAGAGGCTTTTCTCCACAAAATCAGTGTCAAAGAGCAGAATGGGCACAGATCAGGGCTATGTAAATCTGATAGGACTCAGTCTTTCCCATTAGGCCAGTTAGTCCTGTGCTCTTCTCCTTTTCCTGCTATTCCATGCAAGAGAAGGATTGATAAGAGACAGTAATTCAAAATGCTTTACAGACCAACAGGGATATGCCAGTAAGGAAGTGTCACAAGCAGTGCAGTGGCATGTGGATGAAAAGCCTCAGCTCTACCTAAAGTTTCACAGAGATACTGGGATACTCAAAACCTTCTATCAAGCCTCCTCTGTTGATATCAAGTGGCAAACCACACACACATGGTAAAAATACCTTATGGAGATGCTGCTAGTTGCAGTCTTGTCATAATTCTTTTCTTTGGGTCTCACAGAGCATAGCTTAATAAAACTAACTAAATCTCAGCATTCACATTTTTCAAAAGCATCAAAAGGACCATAATAGTGTTCCACTATTAGCAGTGTCAGGAGTATACTCAAACCTGGTCAATCATATATTTAAGAATATCAAGTAGCAAAGAAAAGCAAAATAAAAACAAATAATTAAAAGGAAAAAAACCAAACCCACACCCAATCCCCACCCACTACTTCTAGTGAAAAAATCCACACAAAAAAGTGTGGGGAGAATAAAAATATCTATTAACCTGCAAAAAACATCCAGAAAAAATGGCCCCCAGAGTAACAATCTGAGTGCTCTGACCTAATTTGAGAAATCTCTTGATAGTTTTTAAAGTCAATCAGCTTTAGTAAATAGTGTGCCTAACGATTAAATATTCCGAGCCATGGTCCAAGGCAACACAATCACCACACAGATGAGCACTTGTTAGGCATGCCAACATCCCTCCGACTCAAATGCCCAGGAAATGCCACGCTTGGAGAAAATCTGCCCATTTCAGTTGAAGTTGCTCACATCTGCAGTCACTTCCCAGGAAAAATGAATCTTAGTGAGAACTGCTCTGCAGACAAGACAGGCATTTAGGTATGAATAGTCTATTCGAGATGAGTCAAGTTTGCACTTACATTTTTGCTCTTTATACACAAAACGCTTATTCTTAAAGCATTAGAGCACTCTTGGCTTGAGCCATCTTTGCCTCAAAAGCTTTACAGTGAAGAACAACAACTCCAAAGCAAATGCCTTCAGAAAAAGCTTTGTGAGGATTTTAGATTTTTTTTTTCCTTCCTACAGTTAATGTCTAGTGGAAGATAACAGTGCAGGAAGGAAGAGACAGATGCATGAATGTGTACATAGACAATCTATCTTCCAAGTCATGCATGCCTCTAGAAAAAAAAAACCCAACTCCAGAACACTTGAAGACTGTGCATGAGAAATGCTGCAAGATACACAGTAATTTTCACCTCTGGAAGCATGAACACACATTATGAAAACATCAACAATGTTTAACTGACAACACAACTAAAGTTCATATTCTAGTTTGAATGTTGCTATTCTGTACTCTTTTTTTAATCCTCCAGTAAATTATTTCCAGAGCTGTACAATGTAAGAATGTGAACAGATGGATATGAGCATTAGCATCTGCCTGGTTCCTTAACAGCAGCACTGCACTGCAGATGGGAAAGCCACATCCTTGACAGCATGGAGAGCTCTTGTTACTTTGGACAAGAGAGGACTGATTTTTTTTAATGTTTTTTGAGATAATAGAACAATCTAAGAGGTTCTGAGGAGAAGAAAGGCAGAGTAACGACCCCTGCTTACACTAGGGTGAGAATAGAAGAATGAGTCAATGTACATAAAGCAATGAGAACCCGAAGGTATTTTTGGCTACTTACCTTTTTTCTGCATTGCTGTTCTAAGATCTTGTTTGCTTTGCTGCTGTTGGCCACTAGCCATTTTCTCTCCATCATCTTCATCATGGCTAGACTGCCCAACAGTGAGAATCTGCACTTGACTTCCTATTTTCTGAACATCATCTTGAAAAGCAGCTGGGCCATCAATCCCTGTTAGACAACAGCAAAAGCCTTAGCTGTCTTTGTGTCAAGAAGTTACTGAAAAGAATATTGCTTACTCACAAGAAGCATCTTTTCTAAGAATCAGAGATCAGAGGTTCACATTCAATAATTTCTAGACTTAAGACTAACATGTCATTTCACACACAATGCACTAGAGAATCTACAAGAGGTGATCAGCATTTTGCTGTTGTCCTCCTCACTGCCAAGGCACACTCCTCCTTCATGCACCAGAAACAATGAAAACTAAACAGAAATATGCCTACTGGAGTCAGTTGCTACACAGTTAAAACTTCAGAGTGAAAATACAAAGAAGACAGTACATATTCCCTAGAACATCCATCCTCCAAGATGCTCAAATCCTAACTGGGTACGGACCTGGGCAAGCTGCTTTGGGCAGGGGCCTGCAGAATAAACCAATCCCTGAAGCACCTTGCAGCCTCAGCTATGCTGTGATTCTGTGTCTTCTGATGACAGCCAGAAATAAGCTGTTTTGATGGCTGCAATCACCTCTGAAGACAGAAAATGGGGTGGGGGGAGTTGCTCTTATCACAAGCTAACTCCATGTTTTTTCTTCAGGACAGCAAGTTTAAATATCAGACTGCAAATATACTTCAGCTCTTAGTTAGGATTTAGTGCTGTTATATACTACTAAATTAGCAATATAAATATGCACTTTTGCACCACTAAAAACGGTTATATCACATACAGATATAGTAAATAATATAAACCTGTACACTGTTGCTCTTCTGAAATGTTTGTTACTAAGCAAGTAACATTGTGGAGAACTAGAAGGCATTACAAAGAGATAGTTCAGTAAAAAAACACGGTGCTTCTCACACCAGACAGAGCTGAACAAATCCTGGAAGGAGGAGCTGTAGGGACTGGGATTTTTCCAGACTGTGACCTATAGCAGAAGTCTCCAAGAATACCGTTCCAACCCACTTTTCAACTTGCATTAAAAGCCAAGTGGAATATACCTTTAGCATGCTTAACTCAGCCACAGCTGCAGTCACTGCCACTGCAACATGCAGCCTAAGTGGAGAAGAGAATGGTTGCCACCCTTAGGAACAGGATAAGCCCTGCCTGGGCAACTACCTAACAAGATGCAATAAGATACTGCAGAAGCATGAAATTCACATAGTTCAAGACCACGAGGAATTATTGACTCATCTGCATCACACAGACCCTTATCTGGCAACTTCTGCATCGACCCTCTAAATTCTGATTCAGTGAAACTAATAGCAAATAAAAATGTGTCCATCCAACCTTGAAGGACTAAATAAAATCCATGGAAATGTTTGTCTCCTCTTGGCAGGATGAGTTTCAGACAGTAGCTCTGTGTCATGTAGAATAAACAGTATAATTTCCTATGTTGCACGTATAATACAGCAGTGAAGAGAGCAGTATTTTGCCTAAAAGCTATCTGAAGACAAGCACCACAGCAATGGTGCTCAGATCCACTGTGGTATTTTAAACAGCTTTAATCATGTTAACCATTATCATTAACATGGCTGCCTAACCTTAGGTTCTCACCTTAATGCTCTGAATTTCAAAAGCATTAAGTATCCACGAGTTCAACAAGATGCTCACACCTCATGCACATCTATCTAGCCCCTTATTAAGCTTTGGATGATACCAACCTAATTTTGAGAATCCATTTCAAAAGGAACAAAACACTTTAATTATTCCCCTTCAAAGCAGATATTGATCTGCAGGAATGAAATGTCTTTGACAGCACTAGACATTGCACGGAGGCCACTTTTCTTCTGCTGCCCACAGAACATCTCCGCTCACATCCCATGCTGTCAGTAACATCACATACTGCCCTGCATTAGGACAAAGGCTACACTGTCAGGTCACACTTTTAGAGAAGAAAAATCAATTTCAGTGTTCTGAAGAGTATATGACTGCTAGAGTGTGTTATTAAGCATTATGAATGGTTCCAGTGGTGACTCCATTTAAGGGAATGGAAGATGTAGCCAGACAGAGAGGTAAAAAAAAAAATCATCTCTGCTGCATTAAAATACTGTTG
This sequence comes from Colius striatus, assembly GCF_028858725.1. Taxonomy (NCBI): domain Eukaryota; kingdom Metazoa; phylum Chordata; class Aves; order Coliiformes; family Coliidae; genus Colius; species Colius striatus. The sequence continues at coordinate 12,288,904 of NC_084765.1, forward strand.
AGGGTTTGTGGCAAATGCAGCATTAACTGTTCAATATTTGAGTATGTGCACATATCTTTGTAGCTTTATATGCATGTGTAAAACTGTATTAAATGCAAACATAGATACACATTTCTGTTTTCTATATCATTAGATGTAAGTGTATCTTTGCAAGCCACAGTTCAAAAGGCAGCTACCTAATGTCTGACAACGTATCCAAACTTGCAATAATCATGATACTCCAGGTGGACTATGTTCTCTCTTTCTTTGCCTTGCTGACTCCTTTTCACCCACTTACTGGAAGTAAGTTCACAGTGCAATGAAACAATTCATGTCTATAGTTGTACATTTCCCAGTGTAAGGACAGGGTCAAAAGAGGCAAAGGAGCTGAGCAGGTTGTGCCAAAAAGAAAGTCTTTATTGCTACAGTCAGCATTTTCTACAGCTTTTCCCAAAAATCAGGTAAAAAAATACCTGACAGAGGGAGGAAAAAAAGAAGACTGAAACAACCTCCAGATAATTGAATGCTTCAGTAAAAGCCTTCTGGTAAATTTTAACGTGGTCATGTCAAATACACAGAAAATTGACATTATTGTCATTTCTACCCTATAAACTAGTATTTACCAACACCTGTATTCTGTTATCACCTAAAATTTTCTAGATAATAATTATAAATAGACAGTACCATGCTGTACTCGAGCTGTAATCTAAACTACCACATAGAATGTTTCCATAACCTGGATGTATCTAAATTCTAAGAAATTAAAAATACATTAGGTAGACAAGCACTTAACTTTGATCTCAGGTATGGGAGATTTAGATAGGATTCTTCTTTCTTTGCTTTTGCTTTAAACACACAAAATGTCAACTATCTACATAAAAATAATCACAAGATCCAGGTCTAGAATAAGGGAAGAAATGAAACAGTATGACAAGAGAACTTCTATTGAAAGCTTTGGGAAAGTAATAAGGTGACAAAGTCTTGCTAAGTGTTTATTACCTACGAGAAACAAATCGAAGTTTTCATGCATTCTATGATACCACATTATGCCTATTCAAAACTTCACCTTCTAAAGAATGGATCAACAACCCACAATCTGTTCAGTCTCATTGGATTAATTAATGAAAATACATTTCAAAGATGTGAAACTGAGACCTTGTTTGACTGTCCCAATCCAGCAACTAAAGACAATCTATTGGAGGTTCACCAGTCAAACGTTTCTCTATCCTGCAGCCCCAGCAGCTTGCTGCTGAACAGTTTCCAACCATCCTGAGATGTTCTATAGATAGACATTACAATTAATATAGATGAGCCAGCTCAGTTCTACTAGATGTCACTATCAAATTTCTGTCTGACAAACTCAGTAAGTACAGACTACATGGCATGGAAGATATAGACCCTGAAGTATAGCCCTCCTCCTTGGCCCTACAGACCTAGAGGTTGTTCTAGGATTGTTTTTTCCCCCAAAAATAGCACTAGTAGAGCATTTAATGTGCAGTTCTGGGTATCCATTTGAGCCTCATACATTTTTCTTTCAGCTTCACAATCTTCAAAAGGATTTTTCATAAAAGAAATACACTTTCTAATCCTGTCTGCAAGTGGGAAACTAAGGGAATAGTTATGCTGAACACATGGCTTAGATCGGTCTATTCAACAATCCTGTCTAAACCCAGAATCTATAACAGAACAAGTCCAAGTGGAACTTCCTCTCAAATACGGAGAGGAATTAAGCATTTCTAGATACCAATCAGAGAATTCTCAAAGTGGTCACAGTACAATGAGGCTTTAATAGTAGAATGAGAAAATTAAAGAGGATAAACCAGAACTGCAAATCTGATTATTTCATTGCCCAAAAGAACATCAAGAAAGAGTATTTAAAAATTTTAGGGGGCAGAGGGGTGGTGAGAGAAGGTCAAATGACACAAAAAGACTACATACTACAAAGCTATGTATGAGCAGGGCAAGTTCAGAGAGGCAGCAGACATATATGGCCACCACTTGAAACCAAAGCATGAAACCAAAGAGGAAGAAGGATTTTGCTCTCTGACAATAGTGCACAATACACAATGGTAGTCTTGAAAAAGTTAATAATAGAGGAAAAATGTGACAAACTACCCAGGAGTAAATTACAGGCATAAGAATAGTGAGTCAGCTCTCCAATACATTACTTAAGTATTTAACTATACACTACATGAATCCCCAGTAACTGGATCTTGCAGGAAAAGAATCTAATTGTATTTGTACACACCACATTCCTCTCTGCATGTATTATACATGCAAACTTTTTGCTGTGAAAAGATTTTCAGCAAATGTTATTTCCTCTTGATTCTCATACACCGACTTGTAAGTACAGGAATGACTGATTAACCATTCATTTACAGAGATTCTTTACTGCACACAGGACACAGAAAGACAGATTTCTAAATTATTTGAAAATAACTGTTATAATAAATTAAGAATTTCTTCGTAGGATATTTGCAAACTAAGAAAGAAACTAAGAAGAAAAGTATCATACATCAGAGATCTACATGAGCTCACTGACTGAATGGCAAACCGGAGTACTTATCAGAAAAGGAACACAGCACAGAAAACAAGAATTTCCATCTCTACAACCGAGGAATTGCAGGATACAAAAATTCTCATCTCTCTATAAATTTGTGCTCTCTCTTGAAACTCATGAAACTCTCCTCAAAAGTAATTTACTGAAAAAGCAGAATGTGGGGAAAAACATTTCTTGGTCTGCTTTTTTAGGACTGAACAACATTAAGAATATTGTAGCTGGCAATGTTCTGTAAGCCCTTTACCAGTATATGTCTGTTCTCACAGGGGCTATACCTCCACTGACAACGATTCAAGCAACTGCAAAATCACAAAGGGAATTATTTATAGGGAAAGGGGGCAAGTAAAAATTGGTTTTAGGAGAGGACGTCTGGAGGTGATTTAGTCCAAACTTCCATCAATAGAAAGACTATTGTTAACACCAGATCAGGTCACTAAAAGCAAGTGCTTCAGCACTAAACTCTACATTCCCTTTGATGAAATCTAGAAAAGTATAGAAGGAACTGTACTTTCATAAATCTCTACCCTGAGGAGAACAAAATGACTTCTTCACAATAAAGGTCATGTGCTGCCAAAGTGCAGCCTCAAAGGGCTGTCAGATCTAGAAACAACAGGGCTTTTCCTGGTGGAAAGGCACTTCTTGTTCCTCTTACCCTTTCTCTTTAATGCACAGGGAAACAGAGATAAATCTCCTCTACATGAAATTCCCTCCCTCTGTCAGAAAATAAGTGTTATGGTGAGAAATGATGCTTCTTATCCAACAAAAGATGCTGCTCTCTTAGACAGCATTAATGTAGCTGCTTGATACATATAAAAATGGGACAGGATGTACAAATCAAAACAAACAGACAGGCGTGAAAGAGAAAAAAGAAACATGGAAGAAGGAAACAAAATCAAAACATGAAATAGCCATCCTGGCAGATAAAAGTGCTGTGTGTCAGAGCAGCTCATTTGCTTTCGGACTCTGAAGCAGCAGTGAATACCCAATATACTATATACATTTAATGTACAACATAGGAGGAAAATTGCTGGGAAGGTACTGTTTATTTGAACATTTTAAATGCATCCAGATTTCAGTGACTTCATTTAGATTGCCCATGACAGTGAGTGACCATGGGCAGTTCAGAGCAGGGTTTGTTCAGAATGTGCTCACGTGTTTTAAGTGCAAGAATGCCAAGAAAAAAAACCAAAATAAACCACAAAACAACCAACCAACCAAACAACAGCTTTTGCAGAGTGATTCCTGAATTTTCATATCAGAATTGATTTTGCATTAAATCCTGACTTTGCACAGTTTTCTGGATTTTTTTAAAGGTTCCATTTTGTCTTCCTGATCTGTTTTTGCCTCAGTCGTTGTTCATAGTCAAAAAAGCACTTTATCCAGTGTATTTATTAATTTTTTCACAAACTTATAGTGGAGGAAAAAAAACACAACCAACCGAAAAAAAAAAAAACCCACACCACTATGTACCTGTAACATGGTCAAGAATTTCAGTTTTTAAAGAATCATCCATGTTATTTGTTATGAAAAGATGCTCTTGTTTTTTATTTGTAATGCTACGCAGGGTGCACACTTTTCACTTGTTTGCATTATTTTTCTGTTGAATCATTTAGTGATGCTGTACACCCGGTTCCCTAATATCCTTCATCACCCCTTATTAGCACTACAAATCAGACCAGAATTTGGTCCAACTATTGCCACTGGAAAGACAAACATTTTACATCTTTCACTTGTTACATTTCCTTTTTTTTTTCTTTTTCTGCAATACTCAATATTACATCAAACAATAATCTGGGAGACCAAAGCTTTCAGAAATAGCAGTTTAATGAGCTAAGCTACTACAAAATGTAATCAGTTTTCTGCATTTGCAGGCCCTGTACCACAAAAATCATGTTTTTTAAAAAAATAGGCACAGTGTATACTGGATATCACCATTAAGAATGAAAGACCAACAATAACCAGATTTAGAAAAAATGACTGAATACCATACCAGCCATCACAGAAGTACAAAATGTACTGACTCGAGAGGCACAATCATATCTACATGATCAATTAGCCACATTCCTCCTCTTGCCTTATGTCAGCATAACCTCATTAAATCTAATATTTCCCTCCAGTTTGTCTTTAGTATATTGTTCTGATCATAGTTTCATAGTTTGATCATTGTTTGAGCCACTTAAAAAAGCATTACACATCTAAGACCAGAGCACAATCATTACACCACAGCTTCAAGAGCTACTCATAAATAATTCAATGATTTTTGCTCTGAATTAGCTTATTATTCATAGGATCTCATCTCAAGGTTCTTTCTTCTTAAAGCAGAAAGAGCTTGGTTATGCTTAGAAAGGTAATGCTCACTACAGCTAAATAACAGAAACCTTTAAAATACCGTTTCAGTATGTAAAGTGCGTTCACCCCTCAGCATTCACCCTCCTCATTTACAGGACATACAAAGGATACAGTTAGAGCAGTCAGAGTAGAAACAAAACCTGAAGCAACTGCAAATCTAAAAATGGAACCTAAAACTTTCAAGATCTGGTCTATTTACTAACAAACTTCCTCCAACAAAATCTCTTATGCCACAAAATGACATAAACCCATTTAACCTTCATTTATTTTCGTTAGTTAGATCTGAAGTTAGTAGCAAATCCATTTACTATTATTATAAAACCTTTTCTTAAGACTCATTCTTAAAAGTAACTGAAAAAAACTGATGCAAGTTTCACTACAGGATTCTGCTACCACTTGCATTTTCTTCATTCCTAAGTAACATAACTTAGCTCTGTCTGTAATGGATTGATCAGTAAAATCACTCTGGAATTTTAAAGTTGCATAGTTTTACTTTTTCATCCTGTAACAAAATATCCGACAGTTTCAGTAAAGATGAAAGTCTGGGAATCTAGTTATCCCTGCAAACATACTAAGTTTAAAACACTATCAAAGAAACTAGATATGATTGCTAGGGTGAAATTACACATGAATGAACAGACAAATACCAGTGTGGGGAAAAAGTAGATGAGCTGTATGACAAGGTATACTCTGAACATTCCTTAACGATGGGAATATTTCTTTCTAATCATCAACATAAACTTCAGGAGGGCAGTACTCACAATTTTCTTAGGTGTAATTGATGAACAACATCTCCACTCTATAGAAACATACATAATATGCAATTGATGGGTAAATGCTGAAGGCCTGGGAAGAGCATACACAGCAAAGCAAGAGGAGCAGTAACAAATGCAGCAGAAGCAGAGATTCCTAGAGTAATAATATTAGTTTCCAACACATAGGGTGGTATTAATATGTGAAAGTTCTCAGTCTACATAAAATGACATTACTTTTACTGCCACAACTTGCTTCTACTAAAATATGTCAACATTTGCCTGTTTGGGGAATTTTTCAGAAAACAAATAAAAATAATATTGCTGTATGAGAAAAATACATGTTACCTGCTGAGAGATAAGAAGACACTGCAAACCCTTCACAGTAAGCACAAGCTGCTCACGGACTAACCTGCCTATGTCCAGCTGGTAAGTCTGAAGTTAGCTACCCAGCAAAGACAAGTGAGCAGTGGCTGCAGAACTCCCCTGGAAACCACTCTGTCCAGTAATAATAATAAAGGTCTTTTCCAACAAAATGGATTCAGAACAAATTCAACCACCAACCTCACACTCCCAAGCCTAACATTAAACCATCTTCCTTAGCACCTCAGCTACATGGCTTTGAAATATCTCCAGGGATGGGGACTCCACTATCACCATGGGCAGCCTGTGCCACTGTTTAATAATCCTCTCAGGGAAAAAGTTCTTCCTAATCTCCAATGTAAACCTTCCCTGGTGTAATTTGAGGCCATTTCCTCTTGTGCAATCACTCATTATTTGGGAGAAGAGACCAACCCTCACCTCACTACAGCCTCCCATCAGGTGGTTGTAGAGAATGATCATGTCTACCCTCAGCCTCCTCCAGACTAAACTCCAGTTTCCTCAGCCACTCATCAGACTTGTTCACCAGACTCTTCACCAGCTTTGTTGCCTGTCTCTGGACACGCTCCAGCCCCTCAATGTCTTCCTCAGAGTAATGATTACTGATTCTTGCCATACGTCTCACTAGGCCTACAGCTACGATTTTGTTTGTGCAATATTTTGGCCAAGAGCTCGCCAGAAAACTGCCTTGAAAATATGTGAATGTATACACATATTGGTATTGTACTTTGCAAACTTGTCAATTCAAACCTACTGTAACTGATCAGCAGAATATCTTAAGCTCTGAACACAGGACAGACACAGATACTCCACAAAGGCAAACCAGGCATGACAGAAGATTATATGAGAGCCTCATGGTTATGAAGTAACTATGAGTGTTACCCCATACAATGCTCATTTATGGCCTAAGATGGCGTATTCTTTTAACCTTGTAAAATAATTCTTATGCTTCAGCAAGATGTATTTCAAAATACAATTTGGCATCTTTATTACTATGCTGGAGTAGCATTACTTTTTACACTAAATTGAGAAACATTAGCTTTCTATTCACTTACTTGGACAACAATTTTTACATTCATTTAACTTTCTCTTTGACTTTTACTTATTATTTTAAGCCTAGGTATAGACACCATCTTTTTTTCAAATATATTAATACAGTTTTTACCTCAAGGCCAGACTTTAAAGTCTGTTTGACCTTGGCCCTCCTTTGCAGCCAGGGCAGCAGACTGCAGACAGAGACACACTGTAGAATCGCATCACAAGGATTAAACTGAAATATGTGAAGGATAAGAAAAGGATTTTGATGAGATAGGCTCATGTCCTGAAAAATCCCTATAGACAAGCCCCAATATGGACCTCATAACTACCCTTACTAGCTATTGCTAGCTTTAAAAAGACCCGTCAAGGATATACACTATTTTCTTACTTAAGCAATAATGAAGAGACTGTTGGACATACAAAAGACAGCGGCCTCATCCAAGTACTGCAAATTATTGGAAAGGTATTTATTAATCATGCTAGTCATTCACCAACAAATTAAAAAAAAGTGTATGTAGTACAAAAATCTGCATATATATATAAAGCTTTAATGCCTCTAAAGTATCTCATGTTACTTCTTCTATCCACTCTATGTAGCTCAAATAGGAAATCCAATAATAGTAATATCATTTCTACCTACCCTTTTGTCATATCAATAGTAATATTTTTTTGTCTACCTAATCTTATCCAAAGTCATTGCAGAATTCTTTTCATACAAACAACTCCCATATATCTCAATCCCAGGTTGTAAACGCCAAGAAAAGACCAAGTCACTCACAAATAAATTGAAGAACCTCTTTGAGGATGTTACCTTCGTTTTGTTTAATCGATTTTCAAAATATCCACTTAACCTCAGTAAGAGTCTGGACAGAAATGATTGCAATTTAAAGGCATTTTCTCCAAATTACATTACATGCAGATGGTTTAAAAAACCCACATTGGTGTAAGATGGCTCTCATTTCTTTAACACTGCAGGAATACACAGGCATCTTTCCATCAGTATTTTTTTCCTCCTCCACAACTTGAACACAATAGTTTACAAATTTTAGCCCCCCTTCACTGCCAGCTTGTACATGCCAAGAAAAGACAGTCACACACATTTTCCCATTTCATAGAAAACTCAAGAAATTACTTTTAGGCAATTTTGAGAAATTCAGAGAAATAGTTTTTTAAAAAAAGCAGTATTTTGCAGTCAGTTCAACATCTGACACTCAGCTGCATGCAGCTAACCTTTGTGTTTCCCTTTTTTCTCCTTTCTGGTGCTGCCAGTCTGACAGCTCGCAGCTGCTGCCTTGCTTTTTTTGGTTGGTTTCGGAGCTTGGGCATCCACTATCACCTTTACATCTTCCTGTTCGGTCTCCTGCACTGCTTGGGAGATTCAGGGTACCCCACCAAAAAGAAAAAACAGAGAGAGACAAGAGAGAAATAAAAGAGAGATAAGAGAGGATGAATTGAGAACTCTGTGAAGGCATAAAAGAGTAAGCAGACATAGCGGAATTTGTTTGGTAGTTTTGACAATTCATGCAGAGAGGAGAATCAAACCAGAATTTGCAAAGCTTCAGTAAAAAACAGAAAGTTTAAGGTTAGCTGGCATGTATTTCTTAACCTTTTTCTCCTTCCAGTAATGTATCAGCTCGTAGCTTTCAGGCCAAAAGTGACATCAGAATATTAATGTGTTGCTGAGCTATCGTAGGACGCACTTTCCTCAAAGTAAAGCTCTGCCAGACTGACCATCAATAGTAGTGGCATGAAGGCACAATAATTTTCTTTAGACTTTCTAATGCCTGTGCTTAAAAGCTACATCCTAACCCCATAAACAAGGAATCATCAGAAGTTTATTTTCAGAATTTCTTGCGCAATTGTATGCACCACAGTTTGATGAGTAGAACAGCCATGCATTTTATGGTGAAACTATGCCCAAGCTGAACCTAAAAACTCCCGCTGTATAGTATAAACTAAATAATTCCTTAGAAGTCTCAACGTAACATGCACGGCATAAATTGTGAATGTCAGCATAATTCATGCAATGCTAGTTGCTTTCTAAGTAAAAAGAGGCTTTATCATTTTCTAAAAGCATGACACAGTTTTGAGGTCAATGTTTGGATCTGTGAAAGCAACACACCAATAACTCTTTCTTCTGGCCAGCCAAGTCTTGAGCTGAGATAATACAGGGTTTATAAAGGCACCAAAAAAACTATATTTGTGAAATACAGAAAGGAAACGTCAAACTTCACATCCACAACCAAACAGCCTGTAAGTGAGCAGCAAGAGATTCTGGTGCCAGCTGATGGTCACTGCTCATCGCTAAGGCCCATTGCCTTCACCTGGGGACTGTGGTTTATCCCAGAGAAGTATCACCCTGACATTTGGGGCCTCTCACCATCCTTTTATTTTTCCCAGAACTAAACTGTTTTCCTTAAAGGGGTTAAAAAAAGGATCACTAAGGAACCTTACTGAAAATAATTGGTTGCCCATAAAATTGCTTTAAAATATCCTGACAAACTTCATAAACCCCCTAAAGACCAAATGACGTGTGGACTACCAGCAATCTCTCTTTGAAGAGGGAAATTCTCCCTAGGCTTCTGGTCTGTGAGGCAGCTTTCCTATTCACCAAATCCTTCATGCACATGAATAACAATAGAAACACGAAGGCGATTCTCAGAGGAGAGAGATGAAACAGATTTAGCCATGTCTGCGTAGACTGTAGCTTATAAACCCACAGCTCTCCTCCTCAGCACAGCAATCTGTTGTGAATCGCATTACATTCACAACACAATGAACACTCAGTAAATTTACTCAGTAAATACATGCTCCTTTTCTCATTATGCAGATGAAGAGTTCAAGTTTTATAGAGAATATACATTAAAATAATACAGGACCAACTCAAAGCCCAAAGAAATAGCTCCTGTCACTACCCAGGTCATCATTCCTGCCTTCACTATGCAGTAATGAAAAGACTGCAGTCCCTTTGCTGAGTGTGAAGGAGCACTGAGAATGAATAAGGCATAACCAAGAGTGAGTGCACAGGATGCAGGGGAAAATGGCACATAAGAGGCAGTACATCAGGTCCTACTTCCGTGAGCAGGGCAGCCCTGGGCTGAGCAGGGAACCACAAGGTCTCCACTCCATGGTCTTTACCAGACGTGATTTGCCAGCTCAGCAATCTATCCTGTATTTCCAGCTCAGTCTTTCTTCAGAAACTAGGTGTGTTCTTTTAATTTTTTTGAAGATGATAATCCACTTTATAATCAAATTCAATACTTTGCAAATTACCTGTATTAAATGACCAGACAGTTCTGGAAATCATTTTAAACATGGCCATATTCATTCACTCAGACGAAGCATCATTTACTTGGTCCAAAGCAATGATTAATCAGCACAGGATGAAACATTCTGACATTGTTAATCAAAAAGTTAAAGAATCATCTTCACTATCTTGTCAGCCATTCTTTGATCTAACAAGTAAAAGCCTGAAGCCTTTTGAAACACTTTTGTCTCCTAATTTTCCGCAACAGATACCCAATAATAAGTACGGCAATAGAGCTCAAAAAGACATAGAAGAAAATACTTCCATTGCTTTATAAGACAGAGAACAAGATTTCAGTCCAGTAGCCATTTTGAGCATATACCATCACTGCTATCTGTGGTAAACAGGACTTTCAGACATAAGGAGGCTACCAAATAAGATTTAAACTATAAATGTGCAGATATTGCAGTTGGGTTTATGAAAGGAATTGGCACAGAAGTTTCTGTTTCTAAAGGATGCTTTTGTGTGTTTTAAAGCATTACCTCTAAAATAAATCCAAATCTAATCCCAAAATACCATCTCCACCACAAAAACATCTTATTCTTAGCAACTAGTTGGCAAATAGCAGACTTCAGCTAAAGCTCATCCACTCACTAATGTTTTCTCTTGTGACTGCAGATGTCAAAGAAAAGATGCAGTTTTGCTACTGACTACACGAATTCAGTTCAGCATAGCACTGAGTTCCAGGAGGCTTGGCTACACACTTGCGTTTAAGCACAGGGTAAGCACTAGGCTCCCCTGCCCTAAGTGCTAACCTCCCAGAATGCCTCATGTGTAAGTGCTGCCCACTGCAGAGTGGCAAGAAGCAAAGTTTAAGCAGCACAGCAGTTCTTGTCAACAGGGCCAGTCAGCACTCTAATCCTTCCAGAGAAGTAGGCAATGGGCCATCTTTTGAAGTCTGCTGACCTGCAGAGAGAAGTCTGTGAACCTACCTTGCTGAGGGAGTCCAAGAGATTTAGAAGTGGAGCAACACAAAAAATGCCGTTTTCTGTTTCCAGTTCTTTCTCCTACCCTGGAGAGCTGTAAAAAGGACCATTTCTAACATCTTTTGTACTCACTCTGCAGCTGTTCATTAGTACGTGGAGCTTTGAACATACCAAACCAGCACTCCTTCCAGCCTGGTTTGTGGACATGAAGAAACTCAGAGGCAATGTTTATTCCCAGCTGTGTTGTCAGGAGATCAAGTGTCTTCCCCTCCACCTGCTACTACATCTTTGAATCACTAAGTCTGACAGGAATTTCCCTTCTCAACAGGATGGGAACCCTGAGGCAAACTGTAACCTGCATTTTCCACAAGGTCTAGAGTAGCCCCATAAAGCAATGTACAGTTCCCCACAAGAAGGTCTGAATAAGGAAAATGAGATAAAACTGGCCTCCCTAGATAATAGTCACTGATATAACAATATGATAAGATAAGAGATAAGTGGCAAACTTTCAAATAAAACAATGACATAATTTTAATGTTATTGTTATTTATTCATGTTCATTAAATCAAGTACTGACTACTAACCCCAATGTAGTATTAGATAAGAATACTTCAGGGGAGCCAGAAAAGAGCACAGATTGCAATACTAACTCAGCATCTGAGCTGAGAAGGGGAACAACAAGCAAATCGTCTATTAACGTAGTCCAAGGTGATTGTAGAAGGACATGCATCAAAGCAGAGAAGGGCAGTGTCCTGGCTTTGCCTTGCATTACCAGTGGGCTGAGTGGTAAAAGCGAGAAAAAGAAGCCTCTTCCATGAATCAGTTCTGCTTTGGACAACAGGGATAAAGCTACAATGCACAATCCAATGATAAAATATGTAAGTGAATAATCTGATGCAGACAACACAGAACTGAAAAAAAACCCCAAAATATCGTTATCCACACATAATTGCATGAGTGAATGAAAAGGAAAAGCATGTTTTTCCATCTGGCCTTCATGATGAGAAGTTCACATAGGAAATCAGTTCCAAAGTAGCATGCAATGAAGATGCAGATTATTTTTTCTGTTTGCTTGACTGTTTTTCTTGGTATCAGTCCTTGCACACTCTTAGGATCTTAGAGGAAGGAACAAACAAAAAACTCTACAAGTCATAACTTACCAATCTCTATCACATAAAAATGTCATGTGCTAAAAAAAAAAGAGTAGTTTTGATCAGTAGATTACACATAAAATAGAGTGAAAAAATATTAAAAAAGGAAAAAAAAGAAAATTAAATGAATACACTAAAATTTGGTGTAATCTGTCTGGAAAACACCTTAAGCAGAAAGAGGATGAAATGGATTGTGAGGTATGTGAGGCCAATCATTGGCTCAACTGTATAAGGCAAATGTTGTATTTACCAATGTCCTCACAACAGTAAAAGTAAAATCCAGAATGAATATCATGCAAAGGAAAATAAACTGCGGTTCAGTCTGAGTGTGCCTTAACAAATCAATGCAAATTGGTTGTCCTTTTCTCACTGTTGCCCAAGATGCTCTCGTGTTTCACTGTAAGAACGGTTTGCATTTTACTGTGTAAAGTTCTAGCCTCAGTGAATCTTGCTGCTTCCTTGGGCTGTCATTCAATATTACTTTAATGAACTGAACTAGCATTTCTACCACCATCTAAAAGAACACTGGGTACTGTGAGAAATATTCTGAAGATGTGCAAACTCACTATATTTTTCAATGCAATGAAATATTTTTATTAGTTTTATGTAGACAATAAAATTAGTTAAATACAAAGGCCTGGATTAGGACAAGGACTCTGCCATGTTAACTATTATTTAATCACATGCAAAGATTTGATTTCTGGTTCAAAAGGCTTATAATTAAAGGCATTATCTAACTATAAGTAACTCACAGTTAATATAACTAGTTACTATAAGTAACTTACAGTAACTTATACAGTAACTTACAGCAACTGTAAGTGTAGACTATAAAACTCCAGATTCCTAGAAACTTACATTGCCCATAAATTCCCTCTGCCTCCTTGCAGTTTATATATCTAACACTAATGTGTTGATCAGGCTGATTTTACAAAAGGTGAACATACTCTTAGGTGAAACTGAATGTGTAATGGCTGAGAACGAAGGACCGTGAGAACCTGGTGCTGCTTAAGGACATCATTAAAAGCTCATTGCTACAAGATTTCCTCAGAAAGAATAAAGGAAGGAATTAAGCAAAAGATTCTTCTTAGCCCAAATATATCTGCTGTCTGACCCTGGGGAGGGGAAAAGAGAAGGTAAGGTGTGAAATGGAGAGTTCATAGCAATGAATTAGAGTCTGGGAAAACAGACAAATGGTAAAGAAAGCTAAAATTATCCATAAAGAAGGTGTTCCAGGAAGATTAAGGACAGTAAGAAATTACATAATTATTTTGTGCCTGAGGGCATGAGTAGGCTTTAATTGCCATGACAAGCCTCCCTGGGACCTTCTGCCTGCACCTCACCCATGGGCCACGGGGCTGGCCTGGGTGTGCAGCATACCAGCTGCAGCTCCAAGAGAACCCTGGTGCTACACTGTAGGTACCTCATCTGCTCAATGGACCCCTCCTACATACGCTGCAGCCTCAGCCCCTAGGCCCTGGCTCCTTTCAACCCTGACTCCACAGCACCCTGGGCTCATGCTGTGCCATCTGTCCGGCCGCTGGGAATCGCATTGGCCATGGCCAGCTCTGCCAGCAGCGTTGCAGGCCTGTGGGATGTCCTGCAAGGGCACTACCCATGCTGGGGTCACCCTCACCTGTTGCTCAAGGACACTAAGATTGTCAAGGACAGAAAATGACAGCTAGTTGTGAAGCAGTAAAAGCAAGTAAATATGCCTTACATGGAACTTCAAAGCAGAGAATGTATTTTTTTTAGCAATGTCATCTAAATTTTCTTCTCAAATCTTTCAGTACCAAGAGCCGTAAAAAGGCATCTAAACCTTTTGCTACCTGCTGCTCTCTGATCATTGCTGCTGGGTGAGGTTATTTTGGAAATGTACTAGCACAGAAAGGACTGATGATAAATCAAAAAGATGGTGAAGAGAGTGTGGCTGAAAGGGAAAATTCAGAATATATGCTTATTGGAAGTTAAGTATTTTGCCCACATGATACTTGGAGTGCTGCCTGATCTCTCAGTATTAATAGTCTTGTGCACAGAACATTCCTTGCTATCTTCAAAAAATAAACTACTACCTTTTCATTTCAAGGTCACTGGAAAACAGGGATTGCAAAAAACTGTTTTGATGAACACGCAAATATACGAGTTTTAAATGAATGGTTAACTGATGTCGCTTTATAAAGCTGACAGCTTGAAACTCATCAGAATGGCCTCTCATCTTTCATGGTAAAGGAGCAGAATGACACATCCAATCTAACAATGCAGAGCTATGACTTGTCATCAGAAGACTGTTCAAGACACCACACAACCATTACATCTAGATGTACTGCCAAATGTCAAAAGAGGAAAGTAAGAAAGCAATTTTGCCTTTTTATACATGGTTAATCTAAATCTCTAAATTGGAAGTTGCCATGAAAATTACTCTGAGAGTATCTAATTGAAAACATTCTTAATGTCAAGTCTTTTTTCAAAAAAAAGCACCACAGCTGCAACAAAGTATGGTAATATTAATGAAAGCATATCTGGCACTCTTTCAAATCTCTGCCTTCCTCAGTGCTGTGAAAAGAGAAAATCGCTCCCCAGTGGAAATTCACTATTTTCACAGAGGCAAAATTATTCTTCTCTCTAAAAATGAGCTTTCATCATTTGCATGAAATGTAATTAAATAATGTAATTAAAGTGTTGCAGTAACTAGTGTATCTCTGCATGCTACTTGGCTCCAGGAGTGCTCAGTATGTAACATCCGCCTGCAGCCAGAGAGGACCAGCAGCAACTACCCTGCAGCTCCCTGCAGAGGTTCAAAAGCAGCCAAGGGCTCCTTTACATAGAAAACTTAGAATCAGCTTAACTAGCAAAACATGCTGTTCCACTATAGCAACCTACAAAGTGCTCACCAGCTTGGTGATGTATTCCAGAACGAAAGCGACTGCCTTTTTACTCCATACTCCAATAATTATTCTGGAATGAAATGAGTTTTTATTCCGGAGTAGAGTTACTCATCGGGGAACCATTGCAGAACAGATAACTGCATCAGAATAAGCTATGGCAGTGTATGAAAGAAAATATCCCAGCACAGAAAGCCTCGCATCTCAGAATTGCTGAGATGCTATCTCTGACCTACTTAGCTCAAAGTACCATAGAGATATCTCCACACAGGCATCCAATTATTTGTTGAAATCAACAAGTACTTTTGTCCTACACAGAATTAGTACAAGCTAAAAGGAGAGTAGAGGAGGGTGATAGGTGGAAAGAAGTGTTCTTTTTGTAGCATTTCCAGTACAGGAATTGATTTCACAAACATGCACATCCAAGCAATGTAGTTCATTCAGTAGACCATCAACGCCCATCAAAGAGTCATTCTTAACTTAAAATCAGCAGGCCCATAAGAGAAACAAATGAACGGAAAAGAGCAGAATAGTTCTTTAGAAACAGCCCAGCTGTCTCATGCATCTGACACTCCCACATACAAATGTTTTCATTGAAAAGGAAAAAAGTGCTAACCCTGAAGCTGAATACTGTAGTTTAAAATGGCCATCCGAATCTATGTACCATGCAAACAGTGTAACCTAAGACACTAAGCACATTCCCAGAGGAGACCACACCAAAAAAGGACACTTCTGGAGTTCTGATAGTATTTTCAAATGCAACGGTTCCCAACAAAGGATTTTACAAGGCAATAAAACACTTTACTAGATAATTAAATTCCCCCAAGTTGGCTTTTGTTAACTGCACGGTTTATTACAAGGACAGCTGTCTCTAGGGATTAATAAACTCCAGGTTCAATATGAGAAACACTACTACTTGTTGGGTTTTTTTTTGCTTCTCTGAAACATTGTGAAATATTGAAAGAGTTTGAGACACAAATTTAGAACAAACTGATTTAAGGAGAGTAAATCAGCAGTATTCCAGTAAATGCTGGAGTTTAATGGTACAGGATGGGTCACTTTTATCCCAAGAGCACAGTTAATCTCACTTAAGTCAGAAAGTTCACTCTGGTGCAAACTGTTGCAAAACTAAGCTCAGTTAGTGCAGATATGAAATTTGCTACCATTTATGGGATGAGAATGTCTGTGAAAATTAAAACCTTGTTCAACTGACAATAGAGAAGGTTTAGTGTATGATGGCACCTCTGTAACATAAGATACTATTTCTTACAACAGTTCTGTACCTTTGGTAAGCTATTGACTGAAAGAAGAAAGAGAGAAAATTTCTGTTCTCTCTGACTAAAAAAAAAAGAAAACAAACTAAAATTCTGTGGTAAATCAAATTCTGGAAAGAAATATAATTTCATCTTAAACATTCTCTTCCTAGACCCTGAGAAAAAGACAGTAAAGAGAGAGAAATATTACTAATGCTTTTAGTGTACATTAGAAATATATAATTAAAACAATACTGAGAAAAAAAATCATTCTCCATCCGAAATCAGTTATGGTAGCCTACCTGCTTGCAGAAGCAAGACAAAAGAGATCTATTATTAATGAAATTGAACATTTCATCAATTCCATTTTCAGTTTCTAATCATAAATTCTGTATCTGTAACCACACCAAAAACTCCTACCAATTGAAAACCAGGGACAGAGACTCTCAAACCTGCATTTCTCACAGCATAATTACTTAGTCCAGTAAATACCTGCCATCTCCCTGACGAAAGACATGACCACCAACTGAAAATGAAATGACAGGGCACACAAAAAGTATAACACACGCAGTATATTTGATAGAGAACTGAATTGAATGAAAATACTGGTTGTTTTGGGGTTTTTTTCCAGAAGTAGATTCCCATAGGCATTTTGGGGTTTGGACTTTAGATATTACATCTTAAGTACTCTGCCTCCTAGTCACATTCCCAACCTGAAAACAGCCAACTGCGACCTCATCTAGGTGAACCTGCTTCTGCAGGGGGGTTGGACTAGATGATCTCTAAAGGTCCCTTCCAACCCGAACCATTCTATGATTCTATGAACTGCATTCCCAGTACGAGCAGATTTCAGTTCCTGCCCCACAGACTCATCATAGTAAGGGAAGGAAGCCTTTTGTTATTGAAGCTTATGAATCCCTTGTGAATTAAATTCAATTTAGTGATCTGCAAAACAAGAAAATTTCAAAAATTACTGTTCTCTGTAACTCTTGGAGCTGTTAGCAAGCTGAAACCAGATGTACATGAGACTCAATATCAAACAAGAGTTACCTAAGCTTCCTTCTAGGAAATCCTGAGGAAAATTATGTACCTGCCCTCATCTGAGGGGGCAACAACCATAGGCCATATAAGCACAACACTAAACAACTGTTTTCCTTAGGATTTCTTTCTGATGATTAAATTCTTTGAAGTCTAAAAATACAGAAATGGAGTTATAATTTTTTCCCTATGGCTACAATACCTGATGTGGCTCTGTCCCTTCTGGATCTTATCATCTTTAGTAAGAAAACACAGACCACATTTTACAAGCTTGAAATGTTCTCCTCTATCTACTTGACTGTTTTAATGAATCCTGCAGAGACACGATATCTTTGAGATCATTATATTCAAACTTTGCTGAAATTTGTAAGCAGAAATCAAACGTGTCATTAACATTGTCATCAGGCTTAAACAAAATTATATACAGAGGAATATGCAGAGCAGAACAGCATAAGCTTTACTTCAGCAGGAACCAAGGCTGAAAACACATATTCATGGCAGAAGGGACAAGCCACTCTCCCTTCCCACAGCACTGAAATGGCAGCTAGTTACCTTGCTCCCTCCTGTTAGGCTGCTGCAAGCACTGATGGCTTTATCCCCAAACACAACTGAAGGATATCAACTATTTACTAAAAAACCCTAAAATGACAACCTTTGTTCTCATTAGTATAAATTTAGCATCATACTACAACTTGCAGCAAACATACATGCAACAGGTAACATTCATGTACCATGATATATGGTGCTGCTGTTGCTGTTAAGATACGACTCAACCAGCGGTGCTTGTTCTTCCGAATGCTTCATTCTGCGCGTCCTTGTGCGACTGTCCACATTGGACTGAACCATTAACGGCTCCTGGCGCTTTTTCTTCTGCTTCTGTTCTAGCAGTGCTCGCTGAGGAAAGTACAAAGAAATGCATCTGTTACTGGACTCCAAATCTATGATGAAAACCAGTGAATATCTTTACACCTTCTCCAGTTTTCCAGTGGCGGCAGTTGGCAACCCACAATCAACCCACCGCTAAAACACCTGCTGAAAGCAGCAAATAATTAAAATAGATCTTTCTGAGCAGTCTACCAGCTGTCAGAGCTTGCTTGGAAATAACCCCTGGGAAAACAACAGTGTGAGAGTATTGGCTGTGCAGCAATGGGAGGGTAAGCAAGGGCATGAGGCAGAGATGTCAATTTATGTTTCTGTAAATTAAATGCAGGTAATCAAGCGATAATGCTGGACGTGAGCCTAATTTAACAACTATCAAAGATGAACTTTAATTAAACACTTCAATTTCTCAGTTAGACCTGCTGAAAAACAAAACCTTCAACATCCAATGGCACTGTAGGCATCTCTCTTTCTGAGCTGTCTTCCACGACACCAGAGAATCCAACTGTTACTTTTACTTACCCATTACTTTATCATTTCCCTGCTACTGTGCAGTGACTTTTTGCTTTTAGAATGTAGATGAACTAAAACTGAACAATGAAGAGTGGAGTCTTTCAGCTCCACAAGTTGTGTGGAACACTTCAACATGACTTCAAAACAATAAGCATCTAGTACAGGATTATGGCATCAAAAGAAAGTATTTGAATTTGAAATGAGATGTGGCCAACATGCAAACTGATAAAAAAATGGGAAAAGAAGTGTACAGAAAAACATAAACTCATAAGGTTTAATGATGAATCTAAAGTTTCGTGAAAAGAGGACCACAGGAAAATCAAAGAAAAAGGGGAAATCTCAAGTCCCATCAAAACTTTATGGCAAAATTCCCTGAGATTTCATGGGAGAGATTCTGAATCACTTCCTTGTAAAAGTAATGTAGGAATAGATCAGCAAAATAGGCAACATACCACATAGTGCCACCTGCAAACAGTCACTTGAAACAAAAAGAAAAAGATGGAAAAACTGTGGTAGAGCTCTGTTGCTAGGCACGTCTGCCAGAACTGCTTGTCCTTTCTGGTCTTCCAAAAGGATAACAAATACATTGTAAATCAGCTTAAAATAAGTCCAAGGCACTGGAAATAAGAATCACTCAAACCACAATCGTAAGAAAAACTGTAACATAAGTTAGATTTCTAAGTAAGCTGTAACCTTCACAGTCCTCTCTTTTGCATTCCCTAATCAGAGGATGCGATTTTCTATCAATTACCAGCTACGTGTCAGTGATTTCATTACTCCAAGATCTAGACTTCAGAGAATAAGAAGGTCCCTCTACAAAATCTTACCTGCCTGTCAAGTTTCTGCTGACGCAGGCTGCTCCCCTCATCATCCAGAACACTGCAAAGACAAAGAGTACGTAACTGGAACAAATACATCACTCAAAACAACATCTAACAGCAATCACTAGAGCAAACTCTCACTGGAGTTTTCCATAGAAAACTTTCACTGTGTTCCATGGAAATCTGCCTACTCTCACCTGCAAAAGTTATGGCTAGAGAATTTAAAAGCAGTCCATGAAAAACTGAACACCTCTGGCTCACATAAACTTCAATAAAAGTATATATTCAGTCACTTCACAAAGAAATGTGAAATCCACAGTCCACAGCTTGTTTTCTCCTCCACTGTCTTCTAAGACAAAATGTTAATGTATACAGTAATACTTGACTGAAAATTTGTGTATAAAGCATATAAAAAGTGAGGAATGCAAGAGAGTTGCTTATCAACTCAGCAATATTTAAAATTACATTAGATGACTGTCTCAAAGTTATGTTAGATAATTATGTTAAATAACTGTCTAATATTTTGCAAACTGGGAATCAGAACTTGTTTCTGATTATTTGAAAAGTCACATTTATTGCCATGCACTTCGACTTCTAGAGACTGGCAAGACAAACGGTATTGCATACTGTCATATTTCTTGCTGCTAATTGTTGATAGTTGGGAGATTAGCTCGTGCACACTCAGTCATTGTCATTAATTAGATGTTAAAAACTAACGGCATTGAAATCAGGAAACTATTTTTGTGAAGTATTTTATCAAACTACTGACTGCACTTTATTTTTGTGGAGAACAAAGGTCTCTGTCATAGGAACTTTATGGTTAAACATTGAACACAAATAATTACATCTTTTAAACTGTAATATGTCATCTACAAGCAAAATAGTGCTATAGAAATCTTACAAGTAGAATTAATTTTATCCTACCACATAAAAGATTATAAAATATTAGCTTCTTTGTTATTATCACTCTTAAGTATCAAATGAAAAACAAAATGGAAAAAATCCAAGACAAATAAACCTAGATTCTGACCTACATACAATAAAATTGTATTGTAATGGAAATTTCATTAAAAATGGGACTTCCCAAGTATTAATGTATTCTCTTTAGGAGACAGTAACGTTGCAGTAGAGTTAAACGAGGCTGATAACAAAGGCATGCAGAATGCCACCTTTCCTACACCAGCATTATCAAAGACCTGTAATTAAGCATTATTGGTAGCTTCAGCCTTTTACAATTTATACTCACATTGTTACAAAAGTTCTGATAAATGAAACTATGCTGTACAACTACCTCTGGTATGGAATTATACAGTATCTTGTAGAGGTAATAGAGGTAATTTTGTAGACTTGTAGTCCACAAAAAAATTAATGAAAAACCTCCTCAAACTCACAAAAACGTTCTGCTTTACATCAAGCATTCTTCATTTCATAGATTACAGAAACAACTTATTTAAACTTATTTTAACTTATTTATTCCTCTAGGTATCCAATATTGGGTTTTTTTAATTCAAGGGTCCTTCACAACTGCAATACATATTAGTTGCACCATCAGAAAGTAAAACTACCCCAACAGATATCTTTGGCCTAACAATCAAGTAAAAGATGCCTAAGTATAAAGTTTCAAGCTTAATGGTCTGAACAAATCCTTCTCATTTAAGACAATGCTTAAAAAAAGCCAAAACCATGTAATGATGTCAATACAGACCATAAGAACTGCAGAGGCAGCATTGCATATAACAGCTGCAGTTCCCAGAGAGGTCAAGTGCCAATATTGCTCCACTCCACTAATCATTTGCAGAGCTAAGGAGAAAACTCTGATCTCTTCTTCTCTCTCATCTTCTGCTTTATAAATCAAACTATGCTGACTCCCTCTGATATGTTAAATTAGCTATATATACACTTTTCAGACATCCCCACAAACTACCAGTTCAGAAATTACCGTTATGTGAATATGATGGTTTTCAGTACTAAGATATATTGGCTATATTTCTAAATTCTATATCACAGACAAGGTGTCTAAGTGCTATGGATGACTCTATAGCTTCCTCTGCTTTCCCATCACATTGTTTCCTGGGAACACACAACACGGAACAAGAGAGCAGGGAAATGTTCTAAACCTTACTCATGACTCCCTGGGAAGCCACAAGAAGCTAAATTCAGGTTCAGCTAAACAAGCACAGTTCCCTCAGGTCTCTGTACAGTAAACATGACAGTTTGAGTAACACCACTGCAAACACCAGTGATAGGAAGGGTGTGAATTGCATTGATACAGCATTCCACAAATGCAAAACAACTATCAGACACACCAGAGGACCGACAAGAATCTGAAACTCCATCCAAAAGCTATGGATGTCGCAACACTAAAACATCTCTCCATATTGCCCTTCCGCTGCAAGACATTGTTTTTAAGGTCTCTGAATTTATGCAATCAAAGCTGACAAGTTCATCTGGAACTTTCACATCCATCACTCTCTCACTTTGCATTCTATAAAGCTCTGGGTAGTTTGCCACAACCCTTCTGTAAATATTCATTAATGACAAGCCTTGCATTTTAGTTAGAACATTCAATAACTAAAATAAAACTCCAGCTTTCTTCACTGATACCAAGGTTCAGTAGAATGCAGTTACTTCAACAATTCTCTCCCCCTCCAGATTACTGGACTGGTATGACTAGACAACGACACCACTCTTCCGAATCATTCACAATGTTAGGAAGGCCTCATTACCACCATCTCTATTTTAACAGTTACTCAAGGCCAGTATCACTGAAAAGCTGTAGTTCTGTCCTTTCCTGAAGCCTAAACAATGCTAATGGAAGTCCAAATAAAAAGCAGATCCAATTTAGCCTATATATTATTTTGCTATAATAGCAGAGCACTGTGTCCTTTGTTAATGTTTTCTACAGAACTAGTGGACCTCACAGTTGCTGATTAGCAGCCAATACTTCACATTCTCTGACTCTTCAATGGAAGAACTCTCCTGAGACTGGGTGGCTCTCATGATTTGCCATTAAGAGAAGTCGGGGTTTTAATAAATACACAAATATACAAGCAAATAAATAAATGAAGCTCTGTTTCTGTAGCAATTCTGTCAGGCTCTTACTCTTCCCGCCTTGAAAAATATCTGCAGCAGACTCTGAGATCCAAGTATGTAACTACCGCTGACTTTGTCGCACACTTCAGTGAAGTCTTGCAGAAAGATTTAGCAGATAATCTTACCACAGCAGTTGGCAGTCCAAGCACTCTCATAGATGCTCCAGGGTCCAAGAGCCTGTACCTACCCTTCTCATTCTTTGGAAAGCACAGAAGTCTAGGACCAGAAGCACAGCCTTTGCCCTTTCCAGTCTTTGAAAAAAAAAATCCAATTGCTCTTTCCTCTCAAAAAGTTGTGCACCTGGCAAGGACCCAGTCCTGCCCTGTTTCAGAAGTGGTCATCATTTTGTTGCTCAGTGGTGCAAATAACTGGAATGGTCAGACACTAAAGGCCCAGTACAGTGGAAAAACTGGCTGTAACATCTCAGGATTTCTACAGGAAACAATCTCATTGAGAGCAAGGCTATTAAAAACAATTCTGCTTACATGTTTGATGTGATGCTAGAAAATCTCAGCAGCAGCACGAAACTCAGTCAGGCTTAATAGAGAAATATAACTTTATAATTCATGCAAATTGGATTACTGGAGAGAATGTATACATAGTAGCAATCTTCTGAGCATGATGAAGCATCCTGAAGATCTGACAAGGTGCATTTTTACTCCTATTCGATCAAATATAATATATTCACCTGGCATCTTGGCTATGGCTTTGACCCATTTAAAACAAAGAGCAATTTTATACTATATATATAATATTGTAAACAGCATTTCAGGTCTACAGTAATAGTCTATTTCAAATTCAGTTAACAAATCAGAGCTTGTATATATTTCCTCGTAGGTTCTCACCCAGGAAAGGCCCAATCCTCCATAAACAGCTCAAGCAACCCACCCATTAGAGCTTACTGGATGTTGGGCTTAAGAAGTCAAGCCTATAGGTATACACTACACAGATTCATATTAGCAGTCTGGACCAAGGCCCACAGGGAGCTGACTATTGAATTTAGATAGCATTATTTTAAAGTTTCAAACACAGCATTTGCTTCAAATATCCCCACCTCCCGTTTTCTAAAGGGAAATATGTTAAATGGCCAATCACCTTTCTGACAAAGTATTACTTTTCATACCATCTTTTTAAGACACAAAATCTATGCTACAGAGACAACTTCAACGTTAAATTCAGTTCACACAAAAAATAACCAGGCTTTTTATACTGCTGCATGTCCTAATGAAGAAAAAAATATAAGCAATAATTTTAGAATTCTAAACTCTTCATAATCTGTATTCCCCAAAAATCATTTAGAGAGAAACCCAAGACCAATCAGGTTTTAAGAACGAAGCTTCGTGATTACGTGAAGCTCCACAATTTACTTCCAAGATGAAGGTGGAAGATTCTGTAAATCAACATCTTGCTACATTTTACTGTAATTCCACATGGACTGGCTTAAATTTAAGTAAGATCAGAAAAGCCTTAATTCAAACAACACGTTTCACAGCAAGTACTTCACTTACTCTTTGAACATGCAAACTGCTCACATTTCAGAAAGCCACTGCAGTAAAAAGGATTAAGAAGGCACATTTTCAATTCAAATCTACAAGATGCATGTAGTCACTGACTTTTTTCATTTGTTTTAAAGAAAAAGTCTGACACAGTAAAGCATCTTTTTGGTTTCTGCCTGTAAATGAGGCAACGTTTTTGTTCTTTCCCGACACTGCTTCATAAGTGAACATTTTCCATGACATTAACTTTTTTTTACCAGGACAAAGGTCCAAAATCATATCTATTATATGTCTGCAGTCCAACAGCAGGAAGTGTTCCTGGTCAAATAAGCAAAGACATATACCACCACTGAACTTTCACACACTGTTCTAAAGTGTCACCCTTGCATTTTTTTCTTTCAGCTGCTTCATGATAATACATTAACTAACAGCAGCACCCAAAAACCCTACGTGAAATCAGGGACTTTGTACAAGAAAAAGTAATGTCATAGTCAGGGAAAATTCCTGAGACAAAGAGTTCACATTATAAAAATATAAGGAATTGGATAAGAAAATATTACTCCCATTTACAACACTAAATCAGAAGCAATGGAAAATTAGAAGAAATATTGGCACCTTATTTTTTTTTTCTACTGTATTATCAACTGCAATTCAATAAAAAATGCACCATACTGGACTAATTTTCAAGATCACACAGATCATTTAAATGCACTCTTGCTGTGAAGAAAACTGGTATAGTGCTGTTTAAAGAGAAGCAGGTTATTGGATCTTTAGAGAATGACTGACTTAAAAGGACAAGAATGGGTGTAACATGCCATTTGAACACTACAAAATCCCCAAAACCATATGAAATAAAGCTCCTGCAAAGATATAGATCTTGGTTTATTGGATACCATCTGTCACATTCACTCACACCTCTCTACAATTTCTATACTTCCATAAAGCCCCATGTAGTTCCATAAAACCCAACTGCTGTGGATAACATTGCTGTTAAACCTTTGGGAACATACTTTCCAGCAGCATTCATAAAATGCTACCCCAGACCACCATTAACAGGGTCAGGGGCCTGAAGGCTGAAGTCACGCTCCAGAGGGAATGGGACACAGTTAGGTTCCTCAAACCAGTGAAATGCAATGAATTCCTAATCAGTGAAGCCAGTAATCTCTATAAAGTGCCAACACTTGCAAAATTACACTCCTGCAAGTCTCCACACAAAATAAGGTCGGCTCCCCCATGTACACCATATATTGAGATTAGCAACTGTCACTTGGGAGAACATTATTATATCAGACACATACCCTCATCAAAGACTTCTAAATGAAACAAATTACTCTGAAAGACTGTTGAGGGCTCCTCTTATACTAAGAATTATCAAAGTTTTCTGATCTCAAAACAGTTGCTCAGTCATCCGATATAGAGTAAAACCTGCAGATAATAGCTACATTCACCATTCATTTATGGTGAAATGAATAACTTCTTTCCTGGGCTACCTAAGCAAGCATAGTCCAGACGTTTTTTTCACTGATGAGCAGCCCAAGGACATTCAATCTTAGTTTGCCCTTCTACTGCCAACAGCAGCAACAGCAGAAGCTCTTGGATTTCTCCTGTGCCATATGGTAGAGAGGGTAACAGCCTACCATTACTAGTACCACTAATGGTTAGCACTGAACTGACCAGCAAAGCACAGGCACCAGGAACTGCTTCAGAAATCGAGTACATTTCTTTATGTGAAGCTCCAGAAGGATAAAATTGTTCCACTGTGAATCTCATATGGTAAATAAAAGCATGTCACTCCAGGAATATAGCATCGCTTTGCCTGTCTGCACATCTGTTCTGAATGCCCTTAAAAAGATTGAGAGAGATAAAGCAAAAGGATGGGGGGGGGAATGGCAGGGATATGAACAAGATATTTGTATGAGAATTATCATCAGCAAGTCAGCCACAAAACACAAGAAGATGTAGAGGATTCTACACTGTGCCAATGATCCAAATGGCACTAGAAGTAATGCCTGCAGGGCAGATGGCTCAAAGCAGAGACAGAGTTTGTAGTTGCACAAATAATTACAGAACCAAATGCTTTATTTTCTTTCCAAATCCTGGCAGCCAAACTAGCTTAAAAATCAGTAAATGAACAAGATCTTCCTGAATTGTTGGTCCTATTTGCTTCAGTAAGTTTTATATACATGTCCATCGTACATTGAGATCTATGACACTCATTATGTTTGTCCAACAGTTCTGTTTGGAGGATTTAAAAAGAACAATAAAAAAACTCTGTATTTTCCAAGTAAGTCATTGCAGAATTTTATTTGTTAATATTTTTCTCTTCCATTCCTCCTCAGTCATATGATAAGTATTTGTACCTGGACAAGAGATAACATCTTTATCAAGGACCTGGAGGAGACAACTGAGTGCATCCTTATCACACTTGCAGAGATGACGACAAGTTGCAGGGAACAAGTCAATATACTCAGGCTGTCATCCACAGAAAGCCTGACAGATTGGAGGAATAGGTCAACAAGAGCCTCATGGAATTTAACAAGGACAAACACAAAGCTCTGAACCTGGGAAGAGATTCCCCTGCAACTGGAGCAAGACAAACGGAGAGTAACCAAGGAGGTCTGGGAGCTGAGCTGGAGCATTTGTCCTGTGGGAAGAGGTTCTTATTCAGTCTGGACAAGGGACAGCTTTAGGGAGACGTAATCACAGCCTTCTAATACCAGGCAGTCCACAAAGTTTTTGCAGTCTCCAACCTTGGCAATCTGAAAATGCCAATGGATAAAGCCCTGAGCAACCTGGTCTGACCTCATATACTGTGCTGTAAGCAGGACAGGGGACGGGAGAATTCCAGAAGTCCTGTCAAGGTTCTGCGAATAGTGTCCTTTCTCCTTTTGGATGTCACACAGAACTGAAACATCAGTGTTCCAGTTGAGCTACATGGTACATTATACAAGTAGATTAACTGAAATAAAATATTCCTAACTTCTTTCTTAATTTCATGCAGATAATTGTTAAGCTAAACTCCAGCTAAATCGTCAGCATGACCACACAACTGTATTTTTGCTGTTTTAATTAGCATAGTTCATTAAAATAGCTCTCCAATAGTTAAGACTTCAGGGCTATATGAAACCAACAGAAATTCTAGAAATCAAGTCTTTTCAATGTATCACTCAGAATAGGGTTCTTTTAAAAATCATCAGAGTCAGGTAAAAATGTGTTGGAAGATGAATGTATTAACAAACTAGCACTGACCAAGAGCAAACAGCCCAACAGACTCTCAGTGCCGAAGGGAACAACAGGAGCTCTACAGATACTGTAGACATGCTTGTATTCATGAGATCCAGCTTTGAGTTCAATCAGGCAATGGCTATCGTTTCCAAGAACAAAACTGAAGTCTCTGGGAAAAAGAAACTACAGTTTAGGATCTGAAATGTCTAGGCTGACAGCTTTCAGAGAGGATGGTAAGAAGCCAGAAAAAGATCTAATGAGAGAAAAAGAAAATTATTCCCTAAAGCACATTGCATGTTTTAAATAATCCAAACTACAGGGCTGACACTATTGCCCTGGAAAGATCAGTTGAACTAATATTTGTACAGATTCATTCTCTGCAATTGCACAGAGATGAATAAGATAGCACACAGCAGTAAATTGCAGGTAATGAAAACAACACCTAAGGGGAGTGGATGATGGGACTACTTCTCGCCCTTCTTCAACACACACAAACTCTGAATGCAATGTTAGAGAGAAAAATCTATGTTTCAAATGAGAAAGGGGAATTTAATAAACATGGGTAATGGAGCACAAACACATGCACAATGGCCTTTGGGTATTATGTGAACTATGCTAAAATTGTATTTAAAGTAGATCGATGAGAAGTACGTGAATAGGAGCAAATTGAGAAGGAGGAAAAAGCCCCTGGAGATACATGACCTGCAACGGAGATGGATCCAGATGACAAACGACAGGACTTTCAGGAACTGCATTTATTGAAAACGCATCGCCGCCAGGCACAGAAGAAGATCCTACCCTAACAGCCAGTCTGATTTCTCTTTCAGTGCTGAAATTCAACCAGTCTTTAAAACAATAAGATAGACTCACAAACAAATCCAACCCTTCAACGTTCAAAACATTAACCACAACAAACAGTAAACTAAATAAACAGAAACTAGGGGGAAAAATTGTCTGGATAAGGAGAGTGCATTTATACATACACTGCTCTCTGCTGGACCTCAGAGGACCATGACTCTCTCTTGCACTGGTAAAAGATGTCACCTAGAACTGACCTCCACTATATTAATATAGAACAGACTGTGAACCAGTGCAATCAAGAGAAAACAAGTGTAAGAGGACTGCTGCCTCCTTTCCCTCCCTCTCTTATACCTGCTCTATTAAACATGGTTTGTTCAGTTGGCAGTATACCAGAACTATTTTACAGTAAACAGTTTAGCCTTCCAAGACACCTGCAAAATGAGATTAACAAACAAGTCTGAAATCCTCATGGAAACACCTTTGTGATGCAAGAACAAAGCATTACAGGCACCATAACTAACAATGTTGGCCTTTAAAATACTAGTATGATCATGAGGCATATAACAAAACACTGATGCCAAGATTGGGTCAATGCAGGTGTTCAGTGAGGATTGTGCCTGCAGTAGGCATGTAAACACAGGCACAAATATCCAGATCAAATATGCTGCTGCTGAAAGAGATGATATCTGAGGTAATTCACTGATACAGCAATTCAATAACAGATCCTACTGCCTATCTGTGAGGTTAGAACAAGAGAGGTGACACAGTTGTATTTATTAGATTTTTAAATGAATAAGCTATTTATTGACAATATTAAGAAACAGACTACCTAGTCTCTCTTACCTGCTTTAATAATCCAAACTAAAGAAAAATACAGTAAGAATTACAGGTCTAATGGGGGATGTTATTGAAGTTAAACAGCCAAGCTCCTTTTTCCTTTTTACAGGTGGTTTTACAGTTTCTATGGAATACAGTTTCTAAGGTAAGACATGTCATTTCATGATAAATGCTAACCCTGAAACAAAATATTTTGTCACTTTTCCCCCCACACATATACTATCTTTATAATCCAATGTAGTACTCTTTCGCTGGGAAAAAAACCCATTTTTTTTTCATTTTGGTTTGAGTTCATTCTCTGTAGCTATCTTCTAGCAGCAAATTCTGACAATCTTGGACAACATCCTGCTGCCTGAGAAAATGATATGGATTTCAAGATAAGTAAGATGTAGATGGCCTAGATTTTGCACCCAAAAATGAAAACTAAGTCATTATTTCTAACATCATTCTATGTAGATGAGATATTCCATGCAGTCTGATCATATTCTTGGTCCCTGATCCCAAAAAATGTTAATTTAATCTCAAGAAAATGTTCTCACTAATTTCACATGGCATTAAAAGATGTATGTACATCATCAACCCTTTCAGGTTGGGCTATTAATGATAAACTTCTGGAGACAGACAATGGTTTTCACAATGTGCATATACAGTGCCTGCATAAAAAAAGACTTTTCTCTGATGGAGTCTTCCAGGTATTAACACAATCTTAGAAAAGCATAGTAATAATAAGGTTGGGATAGTGATTTTCCTCACATTCTTTTTCTTTAATGAGAGAGAAGTATTCACTCCTTTCTAAAACATGGTAACAGCTACAGGATTCAGAGGTGATTTTGAAAGTACTTACACATTCCATCTTCTCTAACTTATCAGTTCCCTCTGAAAAGACGATCTTGTGAGTAAACAACCTAAAGAGCATTATTCTCCATTTCTGAACTAAGCCAATCTCCTTCCTCTGCTTCTGTGTGCAACCAAAAATGGGTCAGTGGAATCCATGTACAAGACTTGAGAAGCAGTAGGAAAACTTTACAGCATTGTCAGAGAGTGTTCTGCAGCTGCGAAGTAAACAGATACCAAGAAGCAGTGGCAGACAACAAACATGGGAGCTTTACTCACAAGAGTACTAATGACTATCCTGTGAAAGCTGGCCCCTCTGATTACATAAGTCATTCTTATGAGAGTTCACAGTGAAGGCCACATTGGCCACTTGGATGGCATTGCACAGTGAGTGATTCCTTTAGAGTCTATTATTCACTATGTAGGAAACTGCGTATGTTCTGACATTCACAGAAAAAGGCCTCCCAGTGCAGCAGAGAATATTCTATTTTCTATAGAACAGATAAAACACCTACAGAATCAAGCCCCTGGAAGCATTCAAGGTCAGGTTGGAAGATGCCCCTGCCCACTGGAAGGGGGTCGGATGAGATGACCTTTAAACGTCACTTCCAAAACAAACCCATTCTATGATTCTGTGGCATATCTTTCACCTTTGGCAAGTAACTCTCTTTCACAGATACTATGAAGGCCAGGCACTCTGTTGGAAGAAGGCACAGGGGGCAACAGGAGTCATACCACTGCCAGGCAAAACGCAATGGGTACAGCACACAGCTGGTAACATTATGTCCATTATACATTGTTCTCTCTGAGTGGAAACATATGCATTATTACAAGGCATATCGGGGATTTTTCTTTTGGTTATGTTAAGTGATTTTCTCTGTATCTGGGTGTGATGCCCAGTCAAGAAAGCTGAACCACTATATGCAAAATTTTAGCCTGTGTCAGTTTCCAACTTTGTCTAGTAAATGCAATTGTAGAGAGAAAATAAACAGGAGGAAAAAGCCCAACAAGGAATAGTACTACATGGAAGCTCATGTCATAGGACTTAGTAGAAAAAGGAGCAAATACTACTTTTTGATACATTTTAGGAAAAAACCTAACTTATCCCATTAAACTCATAATTCTGTATTCTGACCATATTTTACTGAACCCCAGACAAGTTGGCATGCATTTTTGCCTTTCAAATTCAGAAAAAAAATAGCCCTTTTAATAGTAAAATGCATACACTGCAAGTACGTGGAAGTGTCACATCAAGTAATAGTCTCAACATTGTTTTGCAACATACCTCTTTTTGTTGCATAGTAAGAGATATGTACATTGCATCCATTTTAATCATCTTTGATTGTCAGAAATATTAACTGTGCTCAGCAATTTGAATTTATATTCCTAGTTTAACATATCAGTTTTAAGTATTTCAAATAAATTAGAAAAACTTAAAACAGATCAAATATTTATTCCTGGAGTATTTTTGTTTCCATCTTCATTATGAATCATCAGAGTCCTGATTATACTTCTTCTTGACTACTCTGTGATCATTTCTGTTACATCTGACAAAGATGATGCAACTAAGCATACTAGAGGAAATGATACTAAATAAGCCCTGAGCTCTTATCGTGCCACACAACAGGTAGATTTCAGCTATTTTAAGTCTCCTACTTCTATCATCAAAACTCTGGCACAAAACTGCAATCCACAACAATATCTGTCCACTCAGAAAACTCCAATAGCTAATGTAAATCAACCCTGTGATCTTTTGACTCCATTTATGGTACTTCCTCATGCAAAGCTTTAGTTTACAGGGTTGCAGTAATCTTTCTTGATGTAAGATTCCAGTAGCTGAAATTATCTGTCCTGATATGAACCATAAACACATACAAATCCACCTGGTGTGTAAAGCTTCAAGTTTAAATCAACTCTCAAACTAATACGTTGAGTTAGGAAATCTAATCAAATCTTCCATCAGAACCTCACAGCAAATGCAGGCAGCACACTTGAAAAACACTGTTCCCAAGGGCAGTATCAGAAAGCATCTGTGCATTGCAAATTGAAACTTATGGGAAACTACAGATGGCAGAGCATATAACATATAGAGAGAGGGTTATTCCTTGGGTATTTCCCTAGCATTGTTCCAGATATGGTATTGCCATTAATATTTCAGCAAATAAGAAATCCAAAATACCCTGGCGATGTGACCACCACTAACTGATTAACATTATCAAGTTGTCTTCACCCAGTTCTCTCAAACTGCCTCCAATGAAGTTATTGATCAGCCTAATAATTGCTCGGGATTGTTTTCTCAAGACTTTATAATATATTGTGTGGAGCTACAAAAAGTATGTGAAATGCCTTGCTATAGTGACAAAAACCCATGTCATTACCAAGAATCATGATGACTTGATAAAACTAATACATTATCTGCTCTGTGCAGCTTGATCTCTTAACAGATAACTGAACAAAACATCATTCCCTCATATTTAACTGCATATACCTAAATATATATATATGTATAAAACTGACAAAATCTGCAAAGCTACTACTTTTCTTTTAAATATAGTTTGAAAAACTATCATCAGTAACTGGTATGACTCAAATGTTGGATCTTTTCAGCATTGTCAGTTAATTGATACAGCAATCCTTCCTTTCAAGACATAACATTTTGCTCTACAATGCATATGAGGCATGCAAGAATGTGTGCTGCCAGCAAGAAATGAGAATTGTGGGAAAGGCTGTGGCAGAGGACTCAGCACAGACTTCTAGTTTCAGAGAACTGGAAATTAATGTCCCTAAAAAGTTTTGGATTTCTAGATGAAAATCGCTTCTGCAGTATTGAGCTTAATGTTGTCAGATTATTAAAAAAAAAATGGAAAATTAAGAGCTAATTACCATGAGTCAAATAATTAATATTTCTAACTGCAACTATATATTCCAATTTACTGTTCTAGCTTTGAAAACATCTTCATAAGAACAGCCCACATGGAACTGGTTTGAGAGCCTACATCAGTCCCCCTTGCAAGACATCTCAGACTCTAGAACATAGGTTTCACTATACTTGAAGAAGACTGATACATGCACACTACATAATTTTTAGAGTTCTGATTCTGAACAGACTAATAAAAGTTGCTATTGCTGGATATAAATATTGCCATCTGAGACCACTCAAACGGCTATTTGCAAAAAAAAAAGCTTACAGCATGTGAAATCTTTAACATCAAAAAAAAAGGCTGACAACAAATCATTAATTTTTACCTTTGTTTTCTAAACTAGTTTTCAAATATTCATCAGTTCTATCAAACAGTAACCAAGGAGAAAAAAAAAGACAAAGAGAGTAACATGCTTTTTCTAATTGTTTTTGAGAACTCCTAGGATTTCCACAAACATTTTATAATGCAAAAAAAGAAACAGATTTAACCTTTTCTTTAAAAAAAAGCATGCATAAGATAATTAGATTTGAAAAGCTGTCTCAACTTTAGTTTGGGGTTTTATTCTTAAATTGGTAGGTATCTATCATCTGTAACTGTAACAAAATATCCAAAGGCATTAAATCAAAGAAAGATTTCAGCATTTATCAAATCTACTATTTTTAAAACTCTTCTTACCCATATTAAGTATGATTTTGCTCTTTCACCATGTGACAATTGCTAAGCAAATAGGGTATCACGGCTTATAAACCAATGAAGAGCTATCATACGAAACCACAAGCATTTTTTTTCCAGTCATATACTATTACAGACATTCAGTATAATCTGACCTCTCAAAATAGATAAAGGATACAATGCTAGCATGATATCCAAGGAATTAAGTAGTGGAATTCTCATTAAGGTTGTGCCACTAATCCCTGCACAGAGTGTACTGAAAATTTATGCTCAAATGATATATTTCTAGATATTGGGGAGAATTACAGTCCTCTAGAATCAGATTATAATTGCATAGGATTCCAAATTGTACATTTGACAGTTCCTACAAACAAAATGCATAGTAAAATCTGCAATTCTAATGGCTATTTTCATGCTAAATTCAGATATCAGGAACACTGCACTTCATTTACCAATTTAAAAAATGTTTGTCTTTATTGGCCAGAAATAACATAGGAAAAATCTACTGACTCTTTACTTACTGTATAGGATAGACAAACTCTCACTTTTAAAACCTAATTCAGATGTACAGAAGATCACTGGGCTTGGGGGGTTTTATTCCCTTCTTTGATTTTTAAAGGAAATATGAATGATAGTCCTACGCTGAATTCCAATTTGTAGATTCAACCTGTGGAGCTTACTCAATTATATCGTGAGAAGTATTGCTTCCTGCATGTTTACAACTCAAGAAAAATAGCTTCAAGATAGAAAGAATAACCAGAATCTGGTTTTTGAAAATGTCACTTCCCATGTATTCAGAAAGAGTGCGAATTGTTTCTCACTCCAAATGTTTTAATAATAACATTTTTTAAAGTCTGTATACAACCACTTCCATTCCTTATTTCAAAATCAGCGTGGGTTTGGAGAGGTACTGCTGCTGAAAGCCATGCTCTTGGTAGCAGATTTGTTTAAGTGTGACAGAAATAGGTCCTGAGGTAATTCAAGATACTACAAGTCTTGGATTTTGTGCTTTCCATTTTTCAACAAGCAAGCACAATGTGATTTGCTCCAGTGTGTCACTGGAAAAGTCTAGAGGCAAACCATCTTTGGTATTGTGTAACTAAACAGATCGCAGCCAAAGCAGATCAGATTAACTGCTAAAGAAGGATTGTGTTTACAAACAGTACAGAAAAGTTTATTAGTACTTTTTGTGGATACACAAAGTACTTTTTGCCAGGAGGCTGTCCTAAGCTTGCATTTAACTACTTGTGAAGCAAAGGCTGGAAGAACAAGATGTAAAGGGGTCTTACTGAACAAAGAGCTATTCAGGTGCTGTCACATCAGTAGCAAATCATAACAGGAATGGGCTTTTCACCATCCTTTTCATATATGTTTAATATATGTCTGAAGTTACCATTTTAATTCTTCCACTTTGCCTGCTAGAATGCCTGTTAGCAACAATTATAGCAAAAGCAGCCTCTGCTGGGGACTGAAGCACCGCATACAGCCATGTCCATGGACACCCTGCTAAGCTGCCAACTCCCTCGCATGAAACGCTTTCAATTAAAATGTGAGTAAAATATGAATAGGAATATGTCATTATCAGACTGGTTGCTGATTTTCTAGAGGAGGAAGCAAATCATACCACACAAGCAAAACGAAATTCAAACATTTACGTCTTTGTCAGAGAAGTATCTAAATTCTCTGCCTCACATGAAACGTTTAAATGCTGTATTTTGCATAGGATACAACACATATAGCAGTGAACATGTGTAACTCTGGAAGTTCAGGAAGAATTCTCATTTCTACACAGTTTCTGTAATAAAATTTGACCAAAGTACTCAAACTTCAAATTCACTGACAATTCAGTATAATGAGGGGGTTTTGCTTGGCTTCTTAAGGAAGAAAAATGTATGTATTCATAGTGTCTATAATCTTTTTTCTTCAGTTGATTAATTTACACTAAAATTAAAGAGAGGTAAACCTAAGTCCACTAGATTTCACAACAAAGGTGGTGGCTGGGTAGAGACAAAGACCTTCAATAGCCTCTCTGCAGAAAGGAAGGATTTGAGCTCAACTCAGTAGTATTACAAAGGTAATGAGAATTCACACTGGGAAACACAAATGATTGTGATTCTGCCTTCAAAAGCTGTACTGATCCAAGGATCACTTCTTACAGATATATATGTAGAAGATCTCCTCCAACCCAACATATTGAGAAAAAAGTTTACTGGGTTCATTTTCTCTTGCCCACATACATATGGTTATTTTCTTGATTTGGATTTCTTGTAAATAGACAAAGAGAAATACAAAAGAAATTAAAAAGAGAATCTGTTTTGGAGGTCAGAAGGGTCAAAGTGGAAGAAAAAGCAGATATAATCCCTTCTCTGATCTTGCTACCCAGTTTTTTACCTGGAAAAAAACACACTTGTGCTGTATGTGCAGTGGCCCTGTCTGAAACACAGGGGTAATACACCTCAGGTTTTGCAACGTCTCTCAGAGCTCCCCACAAAGTGTGAGGGTGAGACATGAGATGAGCAGTGCACTGCAACACTACGCCAAGATGCCTTCAGATCACCGAGGGACCTGCCACACTGAGCTCTCGAGCTATGGCCACACCATAAATCGCTGGGTGTGTATCAGGAAAAGGAGACAAACAAACAAGCATATATGTACTCTCAGATAGAGGAAGCTGTATCAGACAAAGCTGGAGACCCCTTCTAACCACATCAGATGTAATTAAACCACTTCTGGCACTGCAGGAATCTGTTTCCAAATGCATTTTGAGTAAGGCAGAAAGTATCTTTTTAGCTATTGGACCACTAAAAATGAGTGAAAATAAGATCTCCCTTTGAGTCTAATAAACACCTATACATCAGCAGATGTTTATCTACTCCTCTCAGGCAAATACACATGACTGAGTATCTTCTGGTTTCTTTATGGAACACTAGCTGCCCACTGCACAAAATGTCTAAACGACAGAACATGGGATCACTCATTCGCACATTTTTTTTCATAGCTCTAATATTTCAGCACACGACCCCTGAGTCTGTGTTTATTGTAAGATACAAGGTGTATTACAAGGCATTCATGCACTGAATGTCATTCAGTCATCCACTGAAGCTTGCAGGATCATCCAATGAATACCGTTCAGCTTTGTTCTGTCAGACTCGGAGGGCTCTGTTATCTTGCTCTTTCAGGACCCACTCAAAACTGGAACAGGATGAGAAGGAGATCAGCCCAAGAATTACAAAAAGAAAGCCAGCTGGCACAAGTAAGCTAAAAGTGCCCAAGACTGCAACAGCTTCCTCTATGTGACCCTTCAAAAGTGTTTATCATTCTGGAGTAGCATTGCAGTGCTATCGATGCACATGCTCTTATCTTTCTGTGTGGCAAACCACGAGCACACAGCACGCTTGTCTGGACTGTTGGCCTCATGACGGTGAACACGGTGACCATGTGGGACTACTCACCCACACCACTGAAGCTGTGTGTCCCTGCAACCGTGCTGCTCCTCAGGGAACACACCTGCCCTCCCCTGCTCCCCTTTGCTGACAGGAGGACCTCTGCTTGAATTTGGAATGTATTTTTGATGAGAACTCCTGGAAGGCAGCACAGACCTGAAACCCTGCTGAAATATTTATCTGCTTTATGATTATTAAGAGATATAGATTAAGAAGCACTGGAAGATTATAAAGAAGTACTGCCATTGACTTACTGACAAATTTAACTCGATCCACATTATGTCCAGGCAATCTCCCAGCAGCCATGCACATTATTCTCCCCAAAACAAACACCAGCTGTGACAGCACACTGGACAGAGCACTCCAGATGAAATTCCCAGACACAGAGGACTCACGTGAAAAAGTAAAGAACTACAGAAACAAGCTGAATTAATTTCTTTAAGAACTGAGTATCACTAGAACACAGAGGTACGCATTTTGTCATTGTAAAAAGAAAATAAATGTCTTTACTTTCACAAAGTAAATAACCTGGGGAATTATTAATAGTGACTCGATCATTGTTAGTTATAGATGTACATAGTGGAGTGAAAATAAAAAACACAGAAACAATATCATAGCCATTTTGATACAAATTTCACTAGATAAAAGATATAATTTCACATTTTTTCCAGCAGAATAATCTGGAAATTACTCTGACACAGACTGCATGGGATTGGAAAACTTTGTTTCCTTTCAGTACTACTCAGAACAATCTCTGTCATGCAAAGCCTCAAGCATATAGCACTAAATGAATAAACAACACAAGGTGCCAGAGACTTGGAACAGGAAGAAAAAAAGGAAGGGAGGGAGAAAGGAAGGAAGAAAGGGAGAATCTTTCATTTAATTTAAATTTCTCCTGTTCTGGTTTTGCTTGATCTTCAAAATCTGTGAGGGATATTGAAGCCTCAAGGAAGCAATTAACAATTTTTCAAGCTACATCAGTGGTGCCAGAATACTACACTATATCATTATTTGAAATAGCTATCATTTAAAAGGCATCTTACAGGGTGTCTCAAACTTCTAGCAATGTCATGATCTTTTTGCACTGACACGATGGCCCAGTTTCACTGGCTATTAATATAGCATTCCATAATTCATATATCTGGCATATCCAAGAAGAATTATGCTAGCATTCTGAAAAGCCAGAGCCTAAATTAGGTTACCAGGGTTCTTAACAGACAAAAATTCACATTCTTAGTTAAGACCAAACAATGACATTTTAATTTAACGTTACATTCACATTGTCAACTGTGCTGTGATAGATACCCAGCTAACTGTAAACAAGCTAATGTTTACATTAGAAATCATTTGACTATGGTAGTCTCTAGCTCCTAACAGACAGAATTGCATTGTTCCTCAAAGGAGTGGATCACTTCTGCCTTTTTGATGTTGTACAGCTGTCAATATCTGTGTTAGCTCACATGCAGCTTGCCAAAGGGCCTCTCTACTGCACTGCAGTATGCAGCATGGACATACCACAGAGTTCAAATATAGAAGGAAAAAATGTAATCAATTCCACACCAAACAAAGCTACAGAGGTCTTCATATCTCCATTAATCATCAAGACGAGCAGCTCCAGTGCTGGCAGGATCAGCACTGGAGTGCTCCATCTCGGTGCACAGGGGGGTTCCTGAACCAGGGGAACCTCCAGAGAAGCCAAGAGAGCTGTCAAGACCTAAAATTCGGCAACAGGGGCTGATGGGACCTGATGGGGATAGCAGCAATGGCAGCCATGACGATCCACCTGTATAAAAGAAATCCGGTACCCAGCACTTGGTGGGTCACACCTCAAATACTGTGTTCAGTTTTGGGCCCCTCACTACAAGAGGGAGATTGAGGTGCTGGAGCATGTCCAGAGACAGGCAACAAAACTGGTGAAGGGTCTGGAGAACAAGTCTATGAGGAGGGGCTGAGGGAGCTGCAGGTGTTTATTCTGGAGGAGGCCTGGGGAAGACCTTATTATTCTCTAAAACTGCCTGAAAGGAGGTTGTAGTGAGGTAGGAGTTGGCCTCTTCTCCCAACTAACAAGCAATAAGACAAAAGGAAATGGCTTCAAGCTGTGCCGGAGAAGGTTTAGATTGGATATTTCTTCACAGAAAGGATTGTCAAGCATTGGAATAAGCTGCCCAGGGAGGTGGTGGAGTCATCATCCCTGGAGGTATTTTAAAAATGTGTAGATGTGGCACTTAGGAACACAGTTTAGTGGTGGACGTGGCAGTGCTGGGCCAACGGCTGGACTTGATGACCTTAACGGACTTTTCCAACCTAAACAACTCTATGATTGCACAGATTTAACCATGCGCAATATGCAGGGGCACCTGAGTTCTGCCTTCAAGACAGGCAATAAAACAACACCATTATTATTCTAGGGCAAGTACAAAAACTTTCATATTTTAAACTTGCAGCAACAGTCAGTGAAGTGATTTAAAATTCAGTAACCTGAAAGAATCAGTTATCAAGGTCTGACTCACTGCTGCATAGAGATATCTTTAATGTTATTTAACGTTGCTCGACAGATGCAGTATCCCAAAAGATGTATTATTTGCCCATATAAGTAACCTAAAGTTTTAGGTAGGCATATAAGAGTTCATGCAATCCCTAGGTCCGCAAAAGGTTGTTTAATGGAAGTTCATACTCCTGGCTTGAGTCTTGGGACTGATATCTGCCAGAAATAGTGTGATGCATTTCAAGGTACAGTAAGTGTCTTAGTCTTCCAGGTTACACTCAACCTGACCTGAGCAGCTAGTCTAAATCATTGTCCAGACAAGTTATCTGTTCTTTAATTCCTACAATACATCCAATAATTTCCGCACATTTTCAGAAATGAGAAGTGCAACATGATACAACATTTTGGGTTGGGTTTTTTTGTTACTGCAGAGAAGTGAAAACGTTGCTGTAATAGTACTGGTTAGCAACAACTTGTTCTGGAAAAAAAAAGAGACCCATTTTCCTTTTGCTTCTTGCTGTGGCACAGGTACTGTTAATGAGCCTTTAGCTTTATTCATTTTGCTTTCAAACTGATAACAAATTTGAAAGACAGACTTGTTTTGTTCCTTTCCCTAAACATGGATCAAATAGTGACGTATTTGTATTTTACTTGCAGATACAATTTCCAACGCAGTCACCATTTGAAGTTAATCAAGGAATTTCTTCATCTTGTAATTTCTCACCTGCAGGTAGTTAGAACTGTGATTACAATTAAAATTACCATTAAACTCTTCATGCTGCGGTTTCATTACCTGCATCAAATGAGTTATATTAATTATGAATTATGATATTCATAAACTTGTGTTAACATGCATTTCAACAGGAACCATGAGGATTCCACTGAAATCTGTAATTCCAGACTTAATAACAACTGAGAACTCAAGCTAAAAGTCAACTTCATGAAAGAATGACTTGGGCACTTGTGTTGTCAGAGAGCAAGAAAAGTGTGTCACTCACAAATAATATGCGTTTGCACATTCATATTAATGTATTATAGAACGCTTGCCATTATTTGCTCAGCTAAAACACGAGCTTAGAGAAGGTCGTGGGACCAATCCAATTCCCTTTTAAGTCAACAGAAAGGCTCTTGTGGCTGCTTTTTGTGAGTGCTTCCTGCAGGTAGCCACACAACTACATGGAAGGTGGAGGGTGGTGGTAGATTCTGCAGCATCACTACCTCCAGGCACGAGAGTATTAGTCTGACTGCATAGAATTAGCATTCCAGCTCTGCAAAGTTCTTGTACTAGCAGAAGCAGTTACTATCTTCTGCTGTATAAAGGCCCTACTGCATTTCCCCAAAGGAAGTGTTTTAAATTGGGTCGCTTTTTTCATTTAAGGATAAATAATAGATAAATATGTAATCTCTCAACTTATTAGCAATCCAAAAGCACGAATCACTGAAAAGAAGAGTAAAGATATATTTTAGCTTCTTATTAATATAAAAGAAGAAAATTAAAATAAGTCTAGTAAATAATTTAATTACAGAGCAAACTGAGCATTTAAAGACCTTCCTAAGTGTCACAAAGACACACAATGTAGACATAAACTGAGATTACTCAGTAGATGAGCCACAATATTTTCACAGTTACTGAACACATATAAAGCAAAAAAAAAAAAAAAAAAAAGCTACATTACCATTGAGTATTTGATAAAACAAGCTGGTGTAAACCAACTGTGTCAGGAAAAAAATGGTTTCATCTTTTATCACGTATACTCATCCTGTTACAAAATAATTATTCCGATCTTTCCATCTTCTCCCATAGCTGCCTTTGCACGCCCTATGCACCCTTCTCTAGAGGCACAATTCCTTATCTATTTAAGTCACTGTCCCCTCACTTCCCATTGATCATATGTTTGTAAAAAAATGAAAGCAAAAGAAAGTATGGCAAAAAACACTCATATCTTTTCACTTTTATTTTGTGCTCCTATTTTGTATCTCTCCCCTATATTGAAAATACTTCAGATGAAGACTGTCTTGCTGTATATATGTATACTATCAGCATTAAACAAATGATAACAGAAACCAGAGAGATATATACTCGCAGTTTAGAGTCTTCAGAATTTTCTAGTGTTGTACTGCCACTACATCATAATAAAAGAGACTGCAAAACTCCAAGAGAACAGTTCTTCCATTCCCCACTCCCTTCCATTTTCATGACAGACTAGCACCAAGAAGGGTGTCTCCTAAGCCCAGTTACTGGCTGCCTCATACTACAGTAACAAAAGCTTCAGCAGGAAGGAAGATATAAACTAAACACCGATTTTAATATCCATTCTTAAAGCAATAAACTTTGGATAATCTGCTGCAAATACTGAAAATAATTCTCAACTATCCACAAAATGAATAACTTCAGCTTTAAAAAATGTTAAACAGTGCTAACTACTTATGTACAAAATACTTATGTACTACTTATGTACAATGAGAGATTGGGATGGGTTTATTAACAAGTTACAGACAATAAAATACAATTTAAATAGCAAACATCTACAGAGAAGTGTATCTCCAGCTGGCATCGTATAGCTGGCAAGACAGAAATCCATTTTCATCAATAATCTCAAAGTGGGAAAGAGACAAAAAGGCAAGGAGAGCAAGAAATCTGCTCATAAAGAGAAAAAGCAGAAAAGCATGAATTAGAATGTAAGAAAAGTCATTGGTGTGAGAAGAAAAGGAATAAGGAGGAAGTGTGAAAAAAATCCAGCTCTCTAGAAAGGCAATTTTTAGTTATTAATAAAACCTTCCACCTTCCTGAAAAATTGCTGCTTGCATGTCTAAATAGATGCCATTTTAAAGAAAGTCCAAAAACCCTCAGGCATAAGAGTCAAAACTGTCCAGCTCAGGGAACTGCAAGAGGAAATGTAACATTTCACATCCACTTTCCGGCTGTGATCCAAATCTGGCACAGATGGCTTGTAAATGATTGTCACTACCAGAAACCCATTGGCCTGTTATGAAATGAGTTTTGGTCTTAATCTGGATGTTGATACTGCAAAGGTGTCAGGGGTGATGATACTCCAGGACAATTGATGCAGCTGCTTATCTGTCCTAAGCCCCAAAGCACACCCTGCAAGAGGTGGCAAAGGCCCTTATCCCCTTACTTAAATCCACCTTCGGCACACTGCAAAGCACAGGATGACTCGATTTCTCTCCCAGCTCTGCAGCTGATCTCCCTTGAGCCTTGTCCCATTTCCATTTAAGCCAATTCCTCACAACTTCCACAGGTTTCTATTTCCCTTGCTGGTGAAACTGAAGTGATACATTATTTTCCTCACCTCTCTTTCCTGCTTAGTCCATATAGGCTATCAGCTTCAGAGTAGCAATTGCCTCTGATGGTGTGATTGTACAGCTCCCTAACACTGGGAGCTCTATACAGCAGTGACACCCTATATAAGAGCACAGACTCCCATTAAAGGAGAGTTCTAACTTAAATGTTTTAAAAGCACACAACTGGGCTACTTTTATACATCACAATAACCTGAGACAAAACTGCCTAATTTAGAGGAGATACACACTCTCTGTACTCTTTTCCTTGGAAAAAGCAGCTCTCATAAATTACCAATGCTCTTGCCTACAGCAGGCAGCTGACAGCACGCCTGCCCACACTGCGATGCGCTTGGTCAC
This sequence comes from Colius striatus, assembly GCF_028858725.1. Taxonomy (NCBI): domain Eukaryota; kingdom Metazoa; phylum Chordata; class Aves; order Coliiformes; family Coliidae; genus Colius; species Colius striatus. The sequence goes on from NC_084765.1 coordinate 12,332,197, forward strand.
AAACTGCACCTTGCAGTGGGGTGAGAACTCTACCTGCACAGTGCTTTTAGAATGACAAGGCTTAGGGTAAATAATATCCCAATACCTCAAATAAATGGATAGAAACAAGCGTGGGACACCCTTGGTCTTCAAGGCCATTCCTGTTGCAGGACTTGTTTACACATCACACTTTCAGAAATATCCTTATTATTACTCTAATTGCCATGATTTGTGAATTTACATGCACCACAGTTCTCGTCCAACTGTAATCCTTCACTTTGCAAATAAATAACTAGCGACTGTTTATAGCTGAAATATCTAAGCACAGCTTTAAAACTTCAGAGCAAATTCACGAAAGCCACCCAGAAAAATGAGCACAATAAAAATGTCACAAATAATGTGTATTATTACTATCATCATGTACATATCAAGATGTATTACGCACCTACGAACGTGTGCTGTGTAATCTGCTTTATGCAGACCTCCCACAGCACAGTTCATGGCTTCCCCGTGGGCTAACAGAGGGCTTAGCAGCACAAAACATGGCTCTGGGAAATTACACAGATGCCTTCAAGGGAACTCGGGGGATTTGCAGCAAATTTATTCCTATGTGTATGTGCTTTTCAGCTGACAATGTTTATCTGTTTCTCAGTGTACAGGTTAGATGGTTTTATAAATGCTGCTCTTTAAGTTACAGTGTTAAGATTTCTTGTTAAAGAAGCGAGTGAAAATGTAGCAAACAACAGTAGTAGGGACTGGGACCTTACTGTGACTGAGTGTAGTGATACTTTTAGGTAGTAATCGTTTAATTTAACTATATTTATGTAGTACAAGGAATGTGTTCACTTATTCAAGACACACCAACATAAAATAAAAATGAGTATGTTCATTTCAGACGTTCTGTAAATTAAAAATTAGTTCAGGAATAAAAGATATGAAATGGAAACATTTTATTTTAGAAAAAAAAATATGTCCTGTGAATCTATAGTGATTCCCAGATACTTTTGCTCTATATTTTCTACAGAAAAATGCTGCAGGAGACCAAAGTGAAATAATTCCTCAAGAAGCCACATCTTAGTGTCACTTCTGGGGCTGGGGGCAGCTACAGGAACTGCAATTCATTTTTTTACTTGGCTCTAAACTATTTTGATTCTTTACAATATTGTTAGTATTGTTAAAAATAGGTTCAGTTTAAAGAAGAATTCCTATCTCGCTGTACCTGGTGCATTGCTTCATGAAATGCTTAATCATATGCTTGAATTTCTATCTATGAAAGTTTCACAAAAACAAATGCAGTATATTTACTTTAAAAGAACAAATCTCAATTTAATTTCCTAACAAATCCCCTCATCCCATTACTATTAGCATTTCAAAAGCAGAATACGCAAAAGAAGAAGAAGAGATGTTAAGGACAAAATGATGCCAAAATCACAAACTCATAAATAATATGAACCTTTTATCCACTTCAGCATGGAAAAGCTAGCACTGAGACTGAACGAAATGCCTACTGTTTTTTGTTAACTCACCCAAAATGTTTTCAGCATCTTAAAAGTGGAAGCATAGTGTGTTTTGGACATGCAGGTGGATTGCTTAATGGGTTGTTCACAACACACAAGCAGAATTGATTCCCTCTGGCTCATTTTGCTAGTAAGGAAAAATATGACATTTAACTATAGATAAAAAACAAACCTTCTCTGCTTGAATTAATTCAGCTATAGAGTTGCATGTACGTTCCATTGCTAGGAGGAACAATGTGGGTTTAGGAGTCATGCTACCATTTTAAAGCCTGTGCCACAGTTGAAACAACTTTGCCAAGCTCAGGGAAAGGCTTGCAGCATTTTGTAGCACAGTGTACATCAGCAAAGCTTAGGCTATATCACATATGTCTTCACAGACTTCAGCAAGCCCAAAAGCCTCTGCTCCAGCCCCCACAATAGCAGTGTGGCTGTTGTTTGCTGTCACTTGCCACCCAGGCCATAAAGAAGGTGGGACTCTCCAAGCTTTGAGAGTCTGCAAACACTGAACTCATTACAGTAAGCAAACTGCTGAAGCAACTGAGTAGATAAGCATAGGGCATTTTGTTCTCAGAGAGCAGATGAACCATTCTAAGGGATGCACATCAGGCTACTTCCTCTCCTTGTGTATTTCAGTCCTGCAAAAGCGTACTTTGACCTAAATTACTAATATCTTGTTTTCATGTATAATCTCAGTCACATGTGCATTCAGAAACTATTGATTCCTGGAGATCCTGAAGCATGCATTAAAGTTCAATGAGATTTGCAACGATATACCCCTAACTCAGAAATTAGCTCTGAACACAATAAGTCAACAAAAATAAGTCAACATCTTAAGAGTAGTCTGTGTTAGAAGCTTAAAGATACTTTGAAGCAGAAGCGTGGCTGGTTTGCCTTTTCGTTTGAGGCAGTCCTAAGCAGTTTCTAACCACAAACATTTGGTTAACATTCAAGAATAACATTACATTAGAAAAGACATAAGTATCATCAGATCTATGTTTCTCTGAAGATCTGCTGCTTTGGTTCTCTGAACTGAAGTAGAAACCGAAACAATGTTTTATTTCCTTCTCCAAGGCCACTCCAAACTTTTGGCATTAGCCTTTGCAGAGCATTGTGTACAGTGAGAGAACAGAGGAACAGTTCCTCTGCTACTGGGAAGAGTCAGGAACAGCTGCTCTTCTAGTATTTTTGCCTTCATTACAAGGCTTCAGATTGCATCAGAATGCATCCGCTACTCATTTTTGAAGCCTTATTGCCAATTCCTTACGTCTTTTCAAAGCACGTGGTCTGAAAAAGCTATTGGGAGAGTGGCGATATTCTTGGGTTCATTGCAATCAGATTTCTTTCTTTCAGATTCTTTTATTGATTAGAATACACAGATTACAACAGCAGACTTCCACTTGCGCATCTATCACCGGGGTTTGGTTTTTTTCCTGTGTATTAAGGAGTGATTTATTTGTGATTATGTTGCGCTCAGTGGCATATGGTTGCTGCAAATATTGTCATTTAGAGTGGGGCAAACTAAAACTGACCTGCTTAAACGGCTGTCTGTTTTAAAATGTGCTCTGTAAATATTTTTGATTCTGTGATTCTCTACAAAGAAAAGGGTTTCTGTTACTCCATCTAACCTTGTTTTATTTACAATCAATGAAACCTTTAAAAACAAATGAAATTGACACGTTTCACTGTCTATCCTGAGCACCTCTTTAAACGCCCGTGATTTCTTTCTGTAATAATTCAGTTTGAAAAAGATACTTTAATGAAAACTTTAAAAAACAAACAAATCTAGAAAAAAAACCCTCAAAAAAGAAAAGCCCCATAGCGTTAATGTCACTTGGAGGAGCAGCTTCGGAAATGGTTTTATTATTGTTCGCCAGTACAGCCCATCCCGCCCGGAGCTCAGTCGTCTCCGTCTCGCTTTCTCCTCGTACCGGCAAGTCAGAGCAAACTATTCCGACATTCCGGTAGCAGCAAACGCTCCCGCTCAAAATCCCTGCGCTCGGGGCCGCGCGGGATGGGCACCGCCGATCCGACCCCGGCGCCGCAGGGCCAAGGAGGGCAGCGCGGCCCCTCCGCGGGGCTCCGCACACCTGCGGGACTGGTGCCGGGGCCGGGGCCGTCCCCGCCGCCGCCCGCTGACGCACTGGGCTCCCGGGCAGCGGCCGCCGCGCGGCGGCTCCCGTAGCTTATGGCAACGGCGGAGCCAATGGCAGCCGCCGGCCGGGCGCTGCCATGGCGATCCCGCTCCTCGCCATGGCGGCACCAGCGGCCGCGGCCGCCCCGCGAGGAACCGGCGGCCGCGCCCGCGCGCTGCCCGCTCCGCCGCCGCCCCCTGCCCGGCTCTCGCCGGCGGCAGCAGGAAGGGCAGCGAGCGCCCGCCCGCGCCAGGGGAACGGCGGCCGCAACGAAGGCGCGGCGCTCCGCCTGCTGCTTCCCGGCCCCACCGGTAGGGAGGAAAGCTCTCCCGCCGCGGAGCGACCGCGGCTCTCCCCTGGGTGCTCCCGCTGTCCGCGGGCCTGACAGCTCTCCCTAGAGACCGGCCGCTGAACTTCGTGGAGAGGCACCGGCCCGAAGTTGGGAGGCGGGACCGCGGTCCCTGCTCCGAGAGCGCCTGCCAGCCGGCAGGCATGGGGTCGGGCGACCACTCGCTCTCCTTGGCGGGACCCACTGACTCCCGGCTGCGCCCCGCGCAGGGTCCGGCCGCCCTGACCCCGCCGCCGAGGCACAGGTTCCGGCACAGCGAACCCGCGAGCCCACCGACCCGCAGCGACTCCCGACCCGGAGCAGCCTCAGTCTCCCTGGACGCGCCCGCACCGCTCCGACCGCTGCCCCCCGGCAGGGCTTCCCCCCCACCTGTAAGGGATCCAGTCCGCCTGGTGCCTTGAAGTCATCTCTCCCCGGCGACGCTGCCCTGAGCCGAGGCGGGGGACGCGGCCGCTGCTGCCCGAGTCGGAACCCGCCACGACGCGGGCAGCATCCTCCGTCCGGGGCGGGGGCGGACGGCGCGCCGGTTATCCCGGCAGAGGCCGCAAAAACATCCCCCCGGGGAGGGCTCCCAGCGGCGGGCCGGGCTGCATGGGGAGGGGGGCGGCCGGAGGCAGCGGGAGGCGGCTCCCAGCCCTTCCTCCCTGCCCGGAGCGGCGGCTGAGCCGGGCGCCGGAACGGGGGAGGGGGATGCGGGAGGGGGCGGAGGAAGGGCCAGCAGCGGGCTGGGAAAGGCAGGGCAGCAGCGCCGCGGCCCCACTCCGCTACCCGCCCGCCCCCACGCTGCCGCCGCCGCGCTGAGGCATCGCCCGGACGAGGCGGGCCGGTCCGAGCCGCCCTCCGCGCCGCGGGCCCGCCCCTGCCCCGTCAGCCGCGCCGCCACTGACTGACGGCCGGCGCCCGCCCCTCCACTGGGCATGTGCGGCCCGGCGGGGCCCAGAGCGGAGCGGTTCGGCGTGGCTAGGGGTACCGCACCGGCCCCGCAGCAGCAGCATCAGGCGGGATGCAGCCGAGCGAGGTGCGAGGAGAGCTCGGCCTGCGCATGGGCGCTCTCTCACAGGCCAGCCCTACCGGCCAAATCTTATCAATTTCAGCAACTCGACCGAAAATGGCTGAGGAGCCACTGCCAAGGGTCGGTTTGTAAAAGCTTAACATGTCGCTTAACGGAAGAGTAAATGTTGTCTCTTTGGCGACACCTGAATGCCACCTCGCCGTGATGCAGAGCTGCTGGAACAGGGTGGCCGAAGCCACCGCTGGCTGCTGGCCCTGGCACGGCCGTGAATGCCAGGAGCTCTCCTGGGGAAGATGTAGCTGAAAGCTAAGGCTGGCTGGGAGCAGAGCACAGGTGCGGCTCTCTGAGGAGCCTGACTTTAGCTACACAAAGGCCTTACAGGCCACCGTGACCCTGCTTCTGCTGCAGGGTTGGACTAGATGATCTCTAAAGGTCCCTTCCAACCCTACCATTCTATGATTCTATGATCTACTAAGTGCAGCAAGACCAGCTCTGTTCCAGCTCTACAGCTGCAGCAGAAGTAAAGCCCATTTAGGCCATGTATGTCCCTCCTACCCCACCTTAGTCTTCGGCAGACTATGCACTTAGAGAAACAGTTCCCGACTTTATTGAAAAAATATGATCTGAAGAGGAATTGGTGAAAGATATTTTATTTTTCATTATCTGCTTTGAAAACAGCAGTCTGGCACCAAGCCTCTCAGAAGCACCAAGTGTAACAAAAGCTTTATTGTAGGTAACATTTGTATCAGGTATGTGGGAGACATTTAAAGAAATTGACAAGTTAGCTGAAGTCACCTTTTTGCACAGAATGGGCATTGTGGAATAAGCCACCAAAGAGTTAAGTGTGGCACCTACTCACTGTACTCTGGAAAGACAAAGACACAAGAGGTGCCTAAGTGACAAAGACTTGAAGCTCAGAGCTGCTAGGCCATCCCCAAATTTTAACTGTTGGTCTTCTGCTTGATGGTGTGAGCTCATGCAGAAGAAAGGAAGAGTACAGGTTATCCCATTGCAAGGCACCACAGAATTAGAAGGAAGGATAAATGATTGGGGCTATGGAAAGGTGCACATCTGAGTAGAGAGTGAAAAAATGTTCACCTAAGAAAAGAGAGACAAGGAATATAAAAGTGTCTAGAAATCATAGAGCAAAACAGGAGAAACAGAACTTGCATGTTGGTTTTGTAGAATAAAAGAAACCCAAGGAGACTATTATAATTGAGCACATTAAAAAACAGTTGAAGGAGATATCAGTGTGTGGTAGAGTTCACCCCCAAAGAACATGGCTGGGTCCAGGAAGCCAGCATGATATGAGACCACAGGCTTCCTAGAGAACAGAAATATTACCATATTCTTCACAGTCAGAAACTTTTGAGCAGCTATTTTGGCTTAATGCCAGAAAGCAGAATTTAAACGTTTTCCAGAAGTCAAAATGAGATCTACCTGTAAGGAAGAATTCTCTCAAATGGAAAATAATTTGCTGCTGCCTTGACCAGCATCAGACACTAGACTCAATAGACCTCCATTCCAGTCAGGCACAGTCTGGGATTGTAAAACAAAGGGCTATGCCACTCCCTGCCAGTGTTATTAGTGGGAGGAGGCAGCTGCAGGAGAGAGCCTGTCTCCTGGTACAAAGCTGCATGGTTTCTAAGCATGCCCATTTACTGAGGCTTCTGTAGAAAAGAAGATGAAAACTAGAAGAGTTTCATGTCTTCAGAGTCAAAAGCTCTCAAGACTGATGATTAGAATTTCAATTTTCAAAGATCTGTAAGTGTAAAGCCTGATATATGAGCTCATGCACACACATCAAAAAGATCCTTCTGAACCTTCAAGCAAGATGAAATATTGAAGTGCTTTACTGTCATTTAAGCAACCCAAGATCATGTTTGTGTTAACAAATACAAAGCCTACAGGGTTATGAGAGGTTCCAAATGGGAGACTGTCAGAGTGTCCTGGAAGATGGGGGTGCCCAGAGCATAAAGACCATCTAGGAAGAGCTGACACAGAGAGGAAAGATCAGGAAAATTGTATGGGGAGAAGGGAAATAAAATTCTCTGATATTTTATCTGCCCCTGTAGGGTTTACTTATGCCCCCAACCTCTCCCTCATCCCTTTACAATATTAGGTCACTTGCCTTTATGTGGCTTTACTCTCCTGCTTTGTTTCGCTCTCGCTGGCAATGTTCTGCCCCCATTTCTGAAGCAGGTGAGCTGAGCAGGGAGGTGAATTCCAGCCCTCTGCAGCTGGCAGCATTAAGAGCAGAGTTACTGCATGTCTTTGAGCAAGGTCCCAGTGCACCAGTCTCCAAGGGATATCAGTGCTTTGTCTACATGGCACACACAGCTTAAGTGAATGACAGGGCAAGAAGTAAAGGGAAATCCTTGCCAGGCAGATGACCACTGTGCTCACTTTGCTGTGTAACAAGCCTCAAGGTTGCCCTTAAGGCACAGATCCAGTCACTGACATTTCTAATAATTTTCAGCAGCTCAGGGCAGACTTGGCTTTTGCAAGTGCCAGTTTCCCCCAGTACTGCTTCAACAAAAACTAGAGAAAAAGTCTAACACACAACAAATAACTCTTATATGCAACAACGATTTCTAGGTGCTCTCTGTAATGAGAATTGTACTTCCATAAAGCCCAGCTTAATTAGTTTCAGATATTAGCCTAATGCTCAAGGTAGTCTATTAGAAAAACAGTGCTTTAAAGGTTCAATGATGGATATATGAAACAGATGGAAAGCAGCAATGTAAATGCAAATATAGCTCTTCCACTGCCAATATATCTCACCAAGTACCATCTTCCTCTCTATACAGTGTACTACCCTTCCAATTATTCCTATTTTGTCCTCTGTGTAAAATAAGTGTCCTACTAATACATTTTTTGATTGAGATGATGAATAATACAACACGACTGTATCTCACAGTTGAAAACACCTGCATTTGCAACTGAAAGACTCATGGCAATCTGGATAGAGCACAAGACATCAAAGCAGGAGGACTCTGATGAAAGGCAGTTGTGAGAACCTAAGCAAGCAGTAAAATAGGAGAGCATTATAAGCTCTTTCCTAGATGTACAGACTAATAACTTTTAAAAGTCAGTTTTTCTCATGATGAAGGAATTAATTTATTTTCATTTATTCCATATGAAATTAAAAAAACAGGTAGTAAATGTATGGAGGGGCTTGAAAAAGTGCACAGCATATCTTTTTCAGAGAGGTTTTAACCTCTCCTATCTATATTCCTATTGTTCCTCTATCTAGAGCTGCTGTGACTTCTGTACTAGTGAGTGTGCCACTGTTTAGAGCTTGGGATGCTATGGATAGCAAGGTCTGCATGTTGTGTGGCTTAGGAGGTTTCCTACACTGCACAGCTGCTGTAGTAGACTTGGGGTATGTATTGAATTAAATTCCTGTCTTATTTGCCTTTTTAGCTGACCTGAAAGTAAGTTGATTTTAGAAAAAATATAATTATGAACACCATAGATTTTCTCCTTTGTGGATGCATCCTGGTTTTATGCTGTGGTGTAACGCACATCCTCTCTCTCAGTTCCCAACTCATTCATAAGACGTTCTAGAGACTAATTTGATCTTTACATTTTAGGTCCTTTAAAAAGGCAGAAGCTGGCAGTTTGTTGTCTCTGGATCAGCTAAAGCATAGTGCAGCAAACACTTCAGCATTTAAAATCTTGTAATAGCACAAACAGGATAGGTTCAGCATAAAGCATAAGGATTCTGTTTTTTTCTTTATTAGCTTGGGCATTTTTGATTTTAAGCCTAAATGACCAGGAATAGGGATGTGCTTGTGCTGGCATAACTATAGAAGAAGTTACATTCAGATTTTTCCATTCCAATGCATCTAAAATCTAGTCATCGTCCTTGAAATAAAACTATGCCAAATAAAACTTCAGTGCATTGATTATACACCTAACAAAGATCATGAACTCCTCTGCATAAAGCTCAGATCAGTTGTGAGTGCACCTAGGATATTTTGTTTGCTTAAAAATCGAACTGTGCAACTATCCAGGACCAGACACAAAAGCTGAGGTTTTGTATAATGAGCGGAAATTCAGCAAGTTCACTGGATTTCTTCCCAAGGAGTCAGTTCTGGAATGTTTTGAAACAAATTCAGAATAAAGTCCAGGGACAGCAGTAAGTTTGTTAAAACTTTTGCATATCAAAAAGAATAAAATGCTCACAAGAAGCTAATAACATGAAAGCCCTGAATGGTAATTTTAGCCATAAACACTTCAGTAATACTAAAAACATGTTTGATACAATTCTGCTAATTGTTGTGGCCTTTGGATGAGGCTTATGCTAAGTTCACTGTCTTTGTGCCTTAAATGGAAAGAAGTGAAGGTTAAATCTTATTTCTCTAGGAAGAAAAACATGCATCATTTTTGATATCCTAATATCAACTATAACAAGAAAATTTTGTGGTAAAGGTGAGCAACTTCGAGAGGAAACTCTGGGAAGGAGGCAAATTGGTATATGAAAATTTTATTTCAGCCTTTACAAGGCTGATTCTCTCCATATCTCTATGAAAGCTCACTTTTCCTTACTGCATTTCATCTGTTCTCATTCCAATAAGTACATTTCTGTTTCTTTACTGTAACACTGTGAAGCATAAATACCAATCAGTAACACCCTGAAATAAAATCTATTCTGCAGTAACAGAACAGAGTTCCCTCACTACCCTTAGTGATTTTTCACTTTAGTTGCTTCAGTTTGAACTTGCCTAACTCCACTGAGATCCTAATATCAGTCTTCTTACGGTTAATATCAACCTGACACCTATGTCTATATACTCCTACAAAACAACTAAGTGTGAGAAAATGTTAACTTTTGAGGAGTCAGTGTTATTAAGCTCACTTTGCCAGCACTAGATATCACACCTTAGACACTACTGGCCTGCTGTTTGCCACTGGTGCCCTGCTTTCAACACCTACTAAGTAAGTTTTCAGTTCAGTCTGATAGCAGATCCTGTAACAATGCTTAATGTGTCTAAAAAATCTTGCACTGGATATATCCAATGCTCTGATTCTCCACTGTAATAAACCCTGTTACTAAGGTGAAAATGAAGTCTTTTGCACAGAGACAGACTAACCTACGTGACTGCTGTACATAAAGTCACTGACATGTAAGTAAGAAACTAGTGTAATTAGAGCTGCTGTCATTTTTGGAATTGCTGTTCCATTGAACACTCATCTAAATTCAGTGGGACTGCTAGAAGTGGATTCTGCTATATATTCCCTTCAGACTCCCCCTTTTATTGGCTTCTGACATTAATCCTACATCCTGATACCCCAAATGATTGTTCATGAAGGATGAATTTTCCTATGATAGTGCTTAAATACAAAATTGGATAATCCCATCCTATTTCAGCATACTATTTCACATAGGTTTTGCTTTTAAAGGTTTCTTTAACTTTGAAGGTTATTATTAAACCAAATTTTATGCTATAATTTTGCCCTCATCTCTTGCACTGATGCTTCTTGAACTTTTTTGAACCATTCACACTATTTACACACCACTCAAGGTACTTAGAATACCAAATCAAAAAGGTATATTTTCAAGTCTCCCCTGCCCAAAGCACGTATCTCTCTCCTATATGACAGATCTAAATTCCTAGCAAACCAAAAGCCAGCTGACTGCTTCTAAAAACTGTAAGTAACTTCCTGTTTGTTTTTCCCTTCACAGGTAGTTTTCGATTCTGTCTTTTGTTTCCCACTCACAGAACCACAGGATGGATGGCAATGGAAGATGTCTCTGGAGACCATCTTGTCCAGTCGTTTTGCCTCGAGCCACACCAACTACAGCAGGTTTCTTAGAATGGTATTCATAAAAGTTTTGATTGTTTCCAAGAATGGAGACTGCAATTTCTCTGCACAGCTTTGCCTCACAGTCAAAAGGTGTTGTCTTATGTCTAAATGGAATTTCCTATATTTCAATTTGTGCCTGTTACTCACTTTGTTCCTCTGAGCTAAGGAGCATCATTTTGCATTCAGCCAACAAGAGGGGAAAATATTGAACCACCCTTGGTTCTCATGACAAGTTTAGATGACCCTGACCTGCCCTTCCAGGACAAAAGCAGGCTCTTCAAACTCAGACTAGGAGAGCCATGTTGAAATTATCATGAGCTGTTAGCAATGGTAGCATGTCTTAGCCTGCTGGAAGGATAAACTAGAAACTGTTTCTTCACATATTAAACAGTCTTTTCATTGCAGCATGGTGGGTAGGCAACTGTACTTCTTACTGTAAAACTTCAGGATTTATCTGAGGCTAAGCACATCTTTCATAGCTGTTCTGTAACAGCACGCATAGCCATTACTTCCAGCTAATGTAAATCCAAAGAAATTGAAATTATATCTCTAAAACTGTCTATCTCAGAAGAAGATATCATTTAAAATGTTCAGGCTTAGCTATTGGTGAGCTAAACAAAAAAATAAACAAAATCCTGGGTAATGTCAGGGATGTTTCCAACTCATGGATGTTTCAAACTCAGATGTGATTTATTTGCCCTTAAAAGCAGTTAACTTCACCTGAAAATGAGCCAGAAAATGGGAATGCTCCCAGCAGAAATTGTAAGTAGAACCAGAAATGCTTTGCTATAGGTGTTAATTTGAAACAGCCTGATAACGACCTTCTCATTTTATACTCTCTAGATTTCTTCTTCCATCAAGCATGAGTACTTGAAGAAGTCAGTTTATGTAAAATATTCTACAGTCTTCGAAGTCTTCAGATGAAATTTAAGATTAAATAGTATGAAGTTATTCTTCTTCTTTGCTTGCTTTAAAATGGTCTAGCTAGTAAAACTTTGCAAAAGCAGCAGGAATAAGCATTGAAATGATTGTTTTTCTGCTCTCTTTCCATTAGAATGTGTTAAATACATTTGAGCTTGCAATGGAAACACCTCATTTTCCTTTGGAATTTATGCAATTTATTAGCTTGACTTGCTGCAATCATCTGCATTTCTGGCCAATATATGACACTATTCATAACATGAGTGCTTTACATCATCTTTGTAATGAGATGAAGTGCCACATTCACATTAGAGATGATAAACTAGGGTGAGAGCTAGATGTTTTCGTTTGCCTACTGCTATATAGAAAGTCTCTGGATAAACTACGAATGGATCAGTTGGTGTTCACTGAAACATCCCTCTACAGTGCATACAAATTATATTCTGGGTATTATGTGCCCAGTACTTTCTGAGTGCCCCATATTTGCCAGCAGAAGAACAGCACAAGAGCGTATTGCTTACTCAGTGTTTCCCTGAATTACAACCTAGTGCAACTGGTAATTATTTCAAATATAAGATACACTAAAATAACTTCTCTGGCTGAGAATTTATGTTTGCAAGAGCTATTAATGTTGCTGATTTCACCACACTTTTTTTTTTCACTTTACCTCAGAAGAGTACTGAAGCTGTGGTCAAATAGTTCAACGTAAGCTGCACAGGCAACACTGTTCAGTAAGCTGGTGCAGTAAGAGACAGTTGTTGTTATGTTGTAGCATGCTCTTTTAAGACACTTTAGTTCACTGTTTACCAGATTCTCAGTGATGAGAGTTTAACAGATACCTGCTGGGCAACTCCCAGCTTCCACCAGAGACAGGCAGGACAGTTCTTCGAGTAGTGAGGAGGTAGCTCCCCATGTAGGCACCTGGACTTCCTGTCTACAGTCTGGAGGGCTCCATGGGCTCATGATGCAGCCCCTGTGCAGCCCAGTATTCACCTCCTGCACACCTTCCCTCTGGCAGAGGCCCCCAGGCACTCCAGATGGGCCTGTCTGACTGCATCCATTCCCAAAGGCAACACCCAAAGGGTATGGAGCCAAACAGGTGAGGTCCCACCACCTCAGAGGAGACGTCATTTGCCTCAGGCCAGATTCTGCTATGCTGCAGCCCTCAGCACAACGTTTCTCATTCAGAGGGGAAAACCCAATGCTGAATTATGAACAGGTCTCCTGTGAGAACTGTATCAGCAGCATCCTTCCTTATTAACCTTATCAGTGCTTTGAGGAGAGTCCCCTTACTAGCAAGGACATATCGAAGCAGTGCTGTTTGTTAGTTTTGTGTAAAAAAAGTTGCAAACTATTGTTTGCAAAATAGATTTCCTGGCAGCTAGAAAGGAAGATAAGCTTTTAAATTTTTCCTTCTAGACATAAAATGGTAAGTACTTAAGTATCAATTAATTACAAAGCAAAACTTACACTAAATCCTGTAGAGAAAACTGTAGAGAAAACACAAAGGATGCATTCAAATGAGATTTCACTTTAAAAAGTTAAATTCTTCAAAGAAGCTCTTCTTGCAAGGCAGAAGATAAGGTAAAGCAACATTTCTTATGTAATTTGGGGATAAGAATTAAAAACAAAGGAAAATAAATCAAATCCTTTACATCTCTATAGTAAATACTGTATGACAATTACATGGATATAAAATCCTCTGAACTTGTGCAGATTTTCATACAGGTAGATGACTCTATGAAACCTATCTTCTTTTTCTTCATTTTGTTTTGCATAAACCAATCTTTTTCGGCATCTCACACTGTTTTCAGACAACATCTACTTTCTCCTAAAGTACTATGGGTAGATGTATCTGGATGTTACATTGTCTCATATCCAACTCAGGAGTTGCTACTTTGACTCTTGGCATTTTTTCACACCTCCCTATCAGTGACAGTTCCATGCTCCTCTTCTAAGCTAAATCTGGCTGCACCTTCCTTGCATTGATACTATGTTTTCCCGTCTGTCCTTAGAGTTGCACAGCCAGCTGGGTTCATGTGCCTCATTCATTCACATGCCAAACACAGTTATTCAGGTTTGGATCATGACATTAGCAATACGATTGTAACCATATCCTTCAACCACTCTTCAGCAGCAGCAAGTTATAAAGACAAACTGAGAGCAGGGATAATTCCAGATTCACACAAAATGTATTACTTATGACTAAATAAAAAAGTGACTGTGAGATCAATGTAACACTTCTTCAGTGAACGTGCAGATACAGTATGTGCTATGGAGAATGTGAAACCAGGCTCATATTCTGAATTGGTAAAAGACACAAGGCATTCACTTTAAAAAAATTAAATGGTTGGTTTTGGTTTTTTTTTTGTGGAAGCTTAGTCGCATGCCTGGATTTAGTAAGAGGTCTGGGGAGAAGAAAAAAGTAAATGACATGAGACGACTCAGGGTGTCAGAGTCTGTTACTGCCCTGCTGTGCTGGTACCACTTGTCGTTCCCATTCCTGCATGAATGATGTGGCAGTGTCTCATTTTATCTTTCTTGCTTTCCCAGCTCAGTCTCCTTTTCTTGAATTTAAAGAATATGTTAAGATTCTTCGTCAAAGATGGAGGTTCAGCTCTTCAGGAAGGCATTTTTACTGTCTCAGCCCCACCTGCCCCTGTTAACAGCACAGTTAATCTGAGAGTCAGCATACTTTGACTGGAAGATAAACGAGAAGGAAACCTGAGACAGAGAAGTAGAAAAAAGCTGAGAGGAAAAGGTTATTACAAAATGAGAGTGGACTTTAAAAAAAGACACCAGCTTTTCTACATTTCCTGAAGTCTGTTCCAAAACCATTGGCAGTCATTTTCCCAGAGAATATTGGTATGTTTAGATACGTTCTATATATGGATAACAGACATACATGTTGAACCTCTAGGAGCCCTAAAGAAGTAATTGAGAATGCTGGATATTTCTAATGGACTTTATGCTGCTATACCTCCTGTGTGACTCTGCTCCCTTTCATGGAGTCCTAACTGTAACAATACCCTTGAGAATTCACTCTGCAAAAAGCACTGCCTCTTCCCCAGGAACTAAGCAGAGTCAGAGAAACTACAGACAAAGGTCCATATATCAGCAGGCTGGGGGAAAAAAAAAAACAAAACAAAACACCTCAAACAACCCTACAACAATGAAAAGCCTCCAAAAATATCTCATATTGTAATAGAATATTGTAGTGAGTTGGTACGTTAAAAATGACACACACAAAGGTATGCAGTGCCTAAGGTCTGATGGTGAGTGTTGATACTTTTTTCCTACTTGCAACTCCTTACCACTTCATGGCAATGAATTTTGATGCACAAAACATGCCAGCCACACAGTAAATGAGCAACACTTGAAAGGAAACATACTGCGTATTTTTCTGAATGGCAGATTTTACTTCAAATCATTTTTTAAAAACAAATTGCTCTGAAGAAAAACATATCATGGTTCTAACTTCTACTGAAAGTACCTCACAGAGCACTGCTCTTGCTGATTACAAGTTTCCCTGCTGTTTGCCCTAGCTGTCAAAAACATTGAAGAGTTCTTGGTTTTCCCTTTACTAACCACTTTGTGTGCAGACACTTCAAAAGACTGAAACGTATCGTTACATGGAGATAAAATATTGTAGTGCAGTCTGTGGCTCACCTGAGAATTATGTTTTGGAAGAAAATGAATGACTATAAGTAGATGTTTCTAGAAGCCCATTGGATTTGGAGGAAGGATTTACACACATTTATTCTATGGTTCTAATATGATTAATATGATCAAGGTAGGGATTCTGGGAGAAGGTAAACACATATATACATAAAAAAAAAAAAAGCAGGTGTCAGGCAGATGGAGCCAGACTCTTCCCAGTGATGTCCAAGGAAAAGCTTCTTTACTGTGAGAGTGAGGGAGCACTGGAATGGGCTGCCCAGATGGGTTGTGGAGTCTCCTTCTCTGGGCACATTCAAAACCCACCTGGACGAGTTCCTGTGTGACCTACTCTAGGTGGTCCTGCTCTGGCAGGGGGATTGGTCTAGATGATCTCTCGAGGTCCCTTCCAACCCTTAAGATTCTGTGATTATAGTAGCCAGCTCAAGATGTGTTATCCCATGCTCTCCCAATGTCAATAAGTGCCAGCTTTTCTTGATACAAATTTTAGTTATTTGTAATTAAATCAGACTTTGGATATTTAGAGAAAATTGTTCATTAATTGAAATATTTGGAAGAAACAGAGAATATAATTTGCTTTAAAATTAAACCTTTGACTTAACTGTGAATCAGAAATAATACTGGAAAACATGTAGGTATTCCTTTTGGTATCCTCCTTACAAAACTTCACAGTCCACTGGAGAGACTTTAGGGTGGCAGTAACACAGAGGGTGCCTCTGTGCACATTGCCACTACCCTCAGATAAGTCCACTTTCCTCCTTCAGTATACTAGGTGTAAAGAAAAATTAAGTAGATCATGTAGTATACGTAGTCCTGCCTGCTTATATGATACAGGCACACACTGACCAAACACAAAATGGAGACTCTGGGCTCTTTTAACACCTACTAACCAATGATTTATGTCACTGCATATAAATCATTTTCGTTCCCTACTGACATGAAATGAATTCTAAGTAGGTACAAAGGGAGATGTGCCTCTCTCCCAATTGCAGTCCCAAGAGCAGAATTGATTAAATGTATTTATCTTGAAAAATGTCAGGTTTTCAGCATCACAAATTTATTTCCTGAGATATTTGACTCATGTTTCCTATCTTGTGATCAGCTGCATCCCTGAAGCAATCTATCACCCCTTTATTTAAAAGAAAATATTCAGGAACAAAGGTAGAGTTATGAACACCTGTAGCCCCTGAAGAACAAGAACTCCAGGCATCAAAGCAACACATGAAAAGAGACAACAAAGAGGAAATCATGAGTTAACAAGAATCTATGAGACTGAATTTCAACTAAATGTGATTCTCAGTCCAGGACCTGATTACCTGATTTTGAACACGTCATATCACCCTTAGGTCTCCATTTCCTTATGGGATGTTTACAGTGTAAACATGCAAGGCAGTTAAAGCATGATGCAGGACAGCCCCCAGATGTATTTGTCTGCCCTAGCAAGGCCGTTATCTGGAGGAGGAGCTCTGCCAAACAAAACTGAAAGCAAACAAGAGGAAAAAAAAGTCAATCATTTTACACTAAGCTGAACTTGTAAGCCATCATCATTTAAGTTAAAATCTGTAGGGTTCTTAAGAAAACCAAGTCGCTGAAGTGTGTAGTGAGCATTCAGTCCTGAGATACTAAACATACTGTTCCCCATCCCAGGAGCATTTATCATTCAAGAAGCCAGTCCTCCTTGGCATAAGGAATTTCTCTCACTGCTTCATAATAAGCATCTTCTGTTTAAAGAAACAGAGAACAGAAGTCTAATCTGAAGTTTTATATCCTAAATAAAAATCAGTTAGTCAACTTACAACAGACTGTACACTATGAAGTGGAAGAAATAAACCTACTAACCAAATGGAATGCAGTAGTTTAAATCATATCCCCAAAGAACAGCCAGGCTGCTGACCATTGTGTAGTTTACCAGCACTGGAAGCATAACAGTTCAGAGCAACACATCCAGTTAGAAGTGGCAATTTCTATTAAGAAGTCTTGCAAAATTCCAGCAGCAGCCACTGAACACCTTGGATGGAAGACAAGCTAAAGTTTAGACTCTTTCCATACTTCATTTCACTGACATTCACCTGGAAGAATTTTCAGCAGGTAAGATTAATGCATGCAATCCTCAACAGCAGCGCATATAAATTTCACGTTATGTGCATCAAAAGAACACAGAAAACAAAGAAAGGAAATATAAGTTCTACAGAGTTGAAAATCTGTTTTACTGACAACACTTCTGATAATCTGTAACTTTGCTAATTCATCTTAAAGGAAGAGCAATCTCCTCTTATGCCATTATATAAAGCTATATGGCTCCCCAGCTCCTCATATTTCTCTAAAAGAAAGCTTAGCCCCTTAGCCTGATCTTTGCCTGAGCAAAAGGGGTTCTTAATGGCAGCAAAAATGGAAGATGCAGAAGGGAAATTCCTTTACAAAATGTTTCCTATCCCAATTGTCAGAGTACCTGAAGGAAGAGACCTGCCAGCTCTAACATGAAAGGAGCTGCCTTGCCTGGACAATTATCTATCTTGGTGTTTTCAGCTATCACCCTTACTGCATCATGTATGTCATTGTCCAAGACACAGTCAAAGTATCTGGAGGTACAAAGGTGCAAGGACTGAATGAACTCTTATAAATTGTATTTGCATCATGGGATGATGGTTCCTTGTGGCTATCACTCAGCATTCATCACTGTTATCCAGAGCTAGCATCAGTTCATTCTCATCTGTATAAACCCTTGGGTCTAAATGCAAAAGTATTTCCCCATTATACATGCACAGGGAAAGAGAGAGTGCACTGACTTCCACACAAGCAGAAATGTTCCAGGACAAGATCATTATTTATTTATTGGTTTAAGTCAGATTAGCCTCATCTGAGCTAATAGCTCATATGCGCTCTGTATGATTTACTCTAGCAGAGAAATTAATAAGTGTAAAGAGATGATAGAACAGCCAAAAACTCTGTCACAGTTCCAAAGGAATATAGCTGCTGCACGTAACAAAACACTGAATAAGAGAATAAAAGTTCAAAGCTAAATAATTGAAAACTTGGTTGCATAAAATCATCTCTTTTGCTAACCAACCCTGCACAAGTGTTTTATGGAAAATACAGAGCTGGGCTCAGTTCCTAGATAAAGCCTATAATTATTTTATAAAGATATATAGTAATTGAGGATGATTCAGAAATAGCTGAAGAAACAGCAGCTGTATCAATCTTCTGGGAAACAGTTCACAGTACTACATTTTTAAAGACTCTTCAAGGGCAACTGCTAGCTACAGTCCATCTATTCATAAAAATCAAAATTAGAAAAAATCAATTATGATTTAAATTTAAGTCAGATTTAAACCCCAAAGCTTTAAATTTCTTTGCCTAAGATTGCCGGCACACAGGCTTTGGGTTTAAGACCTGTGAGATCTATTTGAAAGAATGACTGGCAGGTCACACGATTAAATGCCCACATCTCTCCTTTTGGCCAAATCTGTGAACACTACTGAATTGTTTCTCCTTTTTACTTCCAGACAAAATGGTATCCTAAACTTCATTTTCCATAGCCTGGACAGCATAGTAGTCCATAGCCCTTTTTTCTCCAGATCCCTCCAGGAAGATCCTTTGCTGCCCTGGCCCTCTGCCAAGGCAGGCTCCTGCCCCCAGAGAGATCAAGGGGTGACTCTCTGGCTGTACCACTGTTCCCTCACATTTCACAAGCAGAGAGCCCTGAAAATCAAGTTCTGCCCTCCCAGCTCAGGTCAACAAACTTTAGGAAGAAGCTGGATGAAAACATAATGACAGAGGTGAAACAGAGGTCACATCAAATATAACTTAGCAAATTAACAGATTGGTTCAACATCTCTCGGATCATCAGATACTGTGTGTAGATGTTAGTAAGAAGCAGAAGTCAAAGATAAATTGATGGGTATTCTTACACGCAAGGGATGCGACTTGGGAATTAATAGAATTGAATTTGCTGTGGCAGCATAAACATCAAATGACATTTTTGCTGGGACAACTGCAAAGCTAAGAGCTAATTCCATAGCAAGACCTTTCCAATGTTTTTAATTGCATTAGCAATGCGAGGTCAGGTACTCATTCCTTTGTGAGATCAACTTCATCTCAGTAATCTGCAGAGAAAACTCTGCATTTAGATAGATTTATCACATTGTGTATGTTACTTGAAATATATGCTGCAAAATCTGTCAAAGCAGAGAAAATATTGTATGTAAAAATAAAAACTCAAAATCAAACTCCCAATTTCCAAAGGGACTACCAGAACTTTACTGACTTGGAGTGAGGGATGAAGATTTACATCAGCTGAGGGATTGGTCCATTATTTCTGTAATACTATGTAAATCATCATAAAACGTGACAGATGCAGTCAGTTGCTAAAACTTAACCATGGTCTCCCTCAAACCTTGCTGCTTCTACCAATGCAATATATGACACTTCTGGAATAAATGGATATTTCATTCCAAATACATCACATTTTATATTTTGCCTTTCCTTGAAGTGATGGATTTTTTGCTGGGACAAACTTTATCATCAGATCTTTGCTGGTCTTGGTCTGGACTTCACTTTGAGAACACAGCCTTCTGCTGCTTCTGAGGATGCAATTTGTGTGAGGCAGGTAATCTGATGGGTGAACAACTCCTCTCTCACTGAGCCTGGGGGTGAAGGGGAAATCCAGAATAATGAAGAAGGTAACTCCCAGAACCAGCGTTCCTATACTTCACCCTCCAGGCAGTGAAGAGAAGGGTGTGCAGAGCAGGAGAGAAAGCATCTTCAACAAGACAGTAGCTCTGTTCTCAGTACTGCCATTTAAAGGACGGACACCTATCAGTGCAGGAAGAAACATTGCACCTGCTTTTGCAAGGAGTTGCTGTTGAAGCATGCACCAACCCTCTTAAGTAGTAAAAAAAGTACAAAAATATGGTAACTACTTTTCAATGCTTTGAAGATCTGCTGCACATCCCTTAAAACACAGCAAATTTCTCTCTTTCTGCTGCCACTCCATTTGGAGCGTGTGTGGTTAAATTGTCCTTTAGGGCAGCTGTACAACTTCCATGCATTTATATGGAGGTGTGTTGTGGAATAAAGAAAATATTAGGCTTGCTCTTCAGGCTCCTGAGGCAGAAGCCTATCCCATCTCACTGCTGTGCTTAGCCACAGCCTTTTCAAGGCTCTAGGCCTCCAGATGGCTGAATGGACTATCATGTAGAAGTGGTTACCTTCTTCAGAGTTGGTTGGCAGGCCCTGAGTAGAGGGCACTTGCACTGACAAACCTGTGCATCCAGAAATCACGTCACACTTGTCCCACGCTACAGCACTGGCTTTAAAAAAATAATCCTGTTTCCAAATAAAATGAGACTATTTTGAGTTGCTTCTTGGACTTCAGCTTTAGGATTCTTGTTTTCACCTTTTCTTTACAACAGGAAGTGCTGGAAACATTTTCACTGTAAATGGACAGGCTTGAATTTAGGCTACATCTCACAAGAGTCTCCAAGTGCTGCAAAGGCAAGCAGTAATGTTGAGCAGGCATAAAAAGTACACTTGATTTCAGTGGAAGTATTCAATGTGCAGTGTTGACTGTGTGCAAAGGTCATCATGAAGTAGTACATGTTATAGCTGTATGTACCAGCATTAGCATATCAATTTACTGCAGATAACAGTACTAATATGATCTTGAGCCATTTACTGATCACTGAATAATTAACTTTTACGACCATTATACTTTTGATTAATCATTTTTCTTATAATAGTTGAAAGCGGATCAGACTACAAACCATCAATACAGCAACTTTTTCAGTACTTTGTGTTTTCAAGTGAGATGAACTAGATAAATTAATTAGTTTTTTCTCAGCTACAATATTCATTATTTGGATGAGTAAGCGTTGCTTAGATCAGCAACATTCTCCAGTCTAATAGTCTATGTGAAAAATAAAATTGAAATGAAAACCTTTTTTTAAAGCTACTTGTGAACAGCATTGGCACTCTTGAGCAGAAAGATGCTGACTCAACAGCACTTTCATAGATAAAGTTTTCCCCAAAGAAATGGAGAAAAATAGAGGATAGGGAAGGAAAAAAGCCCCACACCATAGGACTAAATCTTGTCCCCCAGTAAAGCTGCTCTAGGAAAACATTGGTGATGAAGAGCTGATGAAGGAGCACCTCACAGTTGTCAGAATAACTTTACCTCAGATTCACACCAGTGAGGGTGGTTTAGCATGTCCGGAGGCTAAGCCACTGAGTCAAGCCTAGCTGTATGCAGCTCGTTTGGCAAAGGCTCATTTTTCTGCCAACTCTGGGGTCTCAGAGTTGTACAAAGCTACACCAGAGTCTGAACAGGCCCAGAGAGCTTCCTGCTGCTTGCTACAAGGCGTTAGACTTTCACTGCAATAGCAAAACAGGTCCTGCAGCAACTATACATATGGACTCCCAAATTTACATGCTGTCTCTCTCCTCCAATAGAATGGAAATTTCACAATTAACCCAGAGAAATTAAGCTTCTGCTAAGAACTGTTTCCTTAGAGGAAAACAGCATTGCTAGAAATTGTTCCTCGTGTGACTTACCCACAGAGAATCTAAATGGTTGCAGATGGAGCAGACTTTGCATTTTCATTTGATTTCTCTTACAATTTTGTAAGAGAAATATTAATAGCACACTAATGGTAGCAATTACTATAATGAATGTAACAGCTGGTACCAGCAGCTGAGCATACGTTTTGGCTTTATACTTTCCATGTATGGCGTGAGGTGGCTCTGAGCAGTTGCAATCAGTGTCTCTCACTTTTCCTCTCTGATGATTCTATTTTCAGCAAGTCTGTACTTGTGGCAAAAAGATGAAGAGCTATTTCTGTAAATATGTCACCTCCCAGGAGGTTACTCACAGTTCTAAGAAATGGGCAACATGTTCAAAGTATGGTCAGTCAACCTACTCTGGTCCTCTATGAATACAGTTTCACCATTAAAGCAAGTACCTTTCAGTTGTGTATCAAGAGTTTCTTCCACCTCTTCCTAAAGAGACAATTGAGTGGAGGGGCTCCTGCAGTACAACTATAAAGCAAGAAACAATTGGGCTCACTTGGAAACAATTACAAACAAAACATATGTCTGGGCTACCACGATTGCCACCCACCTTGAATGCCTCTGAACACATCCTGTGAGAGTAAATAAAACAAATGTAGCACAGACAGTAGGAAAGGGCAGAAAGGACATGGGCAGCTAGTAGCCGTTAGACTGACAGGCTTTTGTCAAACCCATATGATGATGCCAACCTTCCCGAAGAGAATTCAGTTCAGGTATTTACCTGTAAAGTCCCAAAGGCTGCCAAATCTGGCATTCAGCACTCCTGTTTTAAACTTGGAATTCAAGCCTATTCAAATGCTTTACTGCAGCCCTATGCTTTTCATGCTTACATGGTCCAGGTACTAAGCAGCCTGAGGCACTTCCAAGCCTCAGTAAAACCCTGAGGGAACGGAACTGAATGCAGGAAACAAAGGAGGCATGAAAGGCAATGGGCACTTCTGGTGCGGGCTTTACATGGTATGAAAGCTTTAAAGGCTACAATGACTGTGCCTCTCATCTGTTCATCTACGGAACATTCAAGGATAATATTCAGTGAATCAGAATTCCTTCCTGTCCTAAGAAATACTGTTACCCAATCTACCAACCAAAATACTACAGAACTACTTTGTTTCCCCTGAAGAGCTACAGGTGCTACAATTACCTGACATCCTTCTGAGAACAATAACGCCTCCAGAATTCACCGATTTCCAATGCTAACATCCCCAACTTTTATCACAGTTGGACACTGAAGCCAAAGTTGACTCCCCTGGCCTCATTTTCTAAACCAACTTCGAGCTTACACTGCTGTTATGAAGTGCAATAAATGTGTTCTTAAAACTCCTCTCTGGCAGATGTTTAGGGTATGAACAAAAACACAAATTTCACACTTAAACTTTATGTGCATTCAGCAGGACATTATGCAGCAATCCTCAGTGTCAAAAGATGGAAAAGAAAGTAATGCAGAGAGTAGAGAGAATACAGCAAAATCACTGTTGAAGGGAAATTAATTTCCTAGAAACAACATAAGACAAAAACACGGTTTGTCCTTGTTAAAATACAGCTTTAGGATCTTTACTGTTCTGACATTTCTAAAATGCACATCTCAAAGTACAAGGCTCAGAGAAAACCAAAGACGAATAGGATATCCATTAAAGTCTGCAAGAAACAAAGAAACAGCTTATAGGTGATCTGTCAACGTAATAGCAAAATAGGCACAGTTGCTGACTTCAGCAAGGAAGCAGACAGCTGCATTTTGAACAAATGAGAAGTTTTGAAGAAGAATGTCTGGCAGTTGTGTTAGAAGGATGATAAAATAATAAAATCATATGTCACAAGGGCAGGTATTGCAGATTCAGGTGAGTCATAAACTATTTCAGGACACAGGGGTTTTTTGAACCTTACAATTATAAAGGACACCTACAACGTGGCCTCACATGTCTCTGTGGCAAATACATGACCTGAGAGACATCTTCAGATGACTCGACTGCCACAGTATCAATTTTAGACACCTCTGTCTGACTTGCTTAATTCCAAACAAATCCTCTAATGCAAAGCAAAGCAGAAGTCCTGTTTCTGCTCAGATTAATGAGTGCCAGGTTGATGGGAATAGAGCCCTAGAAAGCGTTGGCTAAATGTCACTACGCTATACAGTCTCTTTTGTTTGATTTTGATTTCTTCAAAGATGTGGAAGGCAGACTATGTTCTTATTCAGATTCTAGAATGTCATCCAGAAATGCTGTGGTAGTGTGATCCCATTGCAAAATTGTGGTAAAGCTGTACAGTAGGTATTCCAAGTCTTATATCTTTGAGAAAGTATGAAGAGCAAGATCAATAAACGCACGCTGAATTGTAGCAGATCAAAAAATGGACTTGACATTAAAAATTAACATAAGCTTCAAGATGATTCTGCATGGCCTTTCCTATGGTGTATTTTAAAAGTACACAAACACCTACATCATGGGCAACTGTCTTGCTGCATTTTTAGAGGATTTTGCTATTCATTTAATGCTGAAAAGTAGGTGGTTCACAGTGCAGGTAACATGGCATCCCTTTTCCCCTCTTTCATTTGTTCTTTTTTCTTTTTTTACAGAATTATCTGCACAACAGCAATGTCATAGTCTAGTGCAAAGGCACCAAACTGTGCATCAGGACACCTGGACTCTTCTCTTGGCTTAGCCACTGGCTGACATTGACCTTGAGCAAAGTTTTAAATCCTTGTTTTGCCCACTTTCACTATTTAGGACCAGGTTGGTCTCTGCTACTCCTAAAGGGGTGCCCAGTGCTTTGTGTAATGCAGCCTTTATGTGACAAATTAAGACAAGCGGTAAATATGCAGGAGGAACAATACTACATGCATTACAAACAGAGAGGAACATCCCTACAAGCTCAGGGGGAAGAATTTTTGTCTCCTTTGCAAGCATCACCTGCTAATAAGCCTCATGATGCCATGCCTTGCATCCACACTGAGGACAGGCAATCAATTCACCTGCTGCATTCTGGCCAAATTATAGTAGTATCACTTCAGAATGAGTGGAAGAGGAGCTTGATGACAAAAATACAGCATGGAAGGTCATGTTCAAAACTAGACTATTTCC
Source organism: Colius striatus (assembly GCF_028858725.1). Classification (NCBI taxonomy): domain Eukaryota; kingdom Metazoa; phylum Chordata; class Aves; order Coliiformes; family Coliidae; genus Colius; species Colius striatus. Next base: position 12,357,237 of record NC_084765.1, read on the forward strand.
TCTTTACTTAGGGCCTTGGAATTTACTTGTGGTGGTCCTAAAGAGCTAGTACAACTTTCAGATAAGTTCATAGGAGTAGTACAACTTTCCAGAGAAGAAAGAATTACGATGTAGAATAACAACATTACATCAAGTGCAAGTTGAGTTTTTAATTATTTTTAAAAACCTCCATGTCCCAGACTGGAGCCATAGTAACAAAAAGCAGGGTTGGAAAGAGGGCAATGCCACAGACTTCAGCATTGACATTGTTTTACCAACTACATCCTGAATATTTCAGACACACCTTGTTTACTTATGTTCTGCTCTGAATTCGTATCTGCCCTGATTGATGTTCCAGCTACAGAAAGCCTCTGAAAAGCTGGACCTTAAGGAGTTGCCTGCAAGCTAAATACTAAGATATATTCTTTTCAAATCTTGGGTTTTATTATATTCTATTATTTGAGACAGATAAAGCAATGCATAAAATATATTTTCCAAAGCAATTACTATGATCAGTACAGCATTACATAAGTCTATCACTGAGTGAATAGTAGGTGAGAGAATACATTTCTTGTCCCTAACACAGCCATACACCATACCTGTGGGACCGTCCCTTTCAAAACAATTAAAATGGTGGAGTCTCACATACTTCTCAGAGCAAAAATGCTTGCTCTACTCTTTCCTCCATATAAATGTCTCTTACAACACAAAAAATATTTTAAAAGTATAAATATTCCTTGCTTTTGTACCGCTGATTACTTCCAACACCCTGCTACACCTGCTGCTTTGTGTAACACAAGTGAATTTTGCCATATGGAAATGGTGAACCAAAGAAAAAAATTAAAGGAAACAAAAAACCCTCACCCAAGATACCCCCAGAGGTTTCAGTCCTGATGTAAGCAGTTGCTGTGCTGTACATGCCATCTACAGATAGTTTTCAGCATTCGATACAAGTATTTGTTCTTTATGTCTTTGTCAAATAAATACCTCAGAGAACCTTTCTGACCTTGCAATCAACTGACCTTGCTTTGTTCTTTAATATATTATTTTCTTGCTTGCACATCCAATTTTTTCCATTTTCTTATAGTCAATGAGTTCCCATACACTTTCCCATCTCTCTCACCGTTTCTGCAGAAAGTAAAAAGGCACAAACTAAAACTCAGCTTTAGTTTAACTTCAAATCATTACAACTGGGTTCATAGAATCATAGAATGGTAGGGTTGGAAAGGACCTTTAGAGATCATCTAGTTCAACTCCCCTGCAGAAGCAGATCAACCTAGATCAGGTCACATAGGAACATGTCCAGGCGGGTTTTGAAGACCTCCAAGGAAGGAGACTCCACAACCCCTCTGGGCAGCCTGTTTCAGGATATTTTATGAAATTTTCAGAAAGAGTAAAGTGGCTCTCTAATTAACAGAGAAAAATCATAAGCATAAACCTCTAACAGCATGGACTTTTTTTATTCATCTGTTCAGTCAATGACCAAGCTGCTTGAGCTTTTTGTTCAAAAGATTAGGTCGCTAATACTGTGACTACTATTTTTAAACATAGTGCCTTTCCTCATGCTCTTAAGTAACAGCCTGAGTGTCAGGTAATTTGCTGTAGGCTCTCTTGTGTGAAGACAATCTTAATTTTTCTCAACAGGTTTTCACAAAGAACCTCCTTATTCCTGCAGTCAACGTGTAGTGATGTTTATATAAGAAATAACTTCCAATGCCTGAAGGCAATCGTACCCAGTTCAGCTCTTTGTAGTGACCCACAGACTATACTGTCTCTCAGAAAGTACTCTCACATCTGTATCAGTAAGTTGCCACCACCATTCAAGATAAACCCAGCATTTTACTACCTATAATAACAGTGGTAAGTTCAGGAAGTTCAGATGCACACTGTTTTCTGGGTATATTCCTTCTGGACACAGAGCTGATTTAACCTTTGCTGACAGTGGTGCTTTGACAGTCTGCTCAAAGGTATCTGGATGTCTGAATTATGTGTTTTCTCTTTTTACTGAAGTGAAGACTATGTGTAATGTCACGTAGCTGAGAACAGGGTGTTTTTGGCAAGGGTATGTATAAAGGTAGTGCCTTTTTCCAAAGATCCTCTAAGAGTCAAAGATCATGAGCATGTTTCACAGAAAACAGGAGTACAGCAGCTTTTCTGACATACTGTTTCATGAGGGACTGGGCTGAAAGCCCAGTTGATTACCAAATCAGCCCCAGGGTCTTCACCATGCAATTTTCTCACTCCCTCAAAAATCACCAATGAAAGAAAAAAATCAATGTATTGTTTCTAATTATATGAGATTTATGTCTTTGTAACTAGTCTATTTTTATAATACAGCAGCTTAATGAATGCTTGTAGTCAGCCTGCAGAAACTGGAGAGAAAGGCGGCAAAAACCCCATGAGCTGGAACTCAAATGTCAAGGAACACTTCTGCTTTCAGGATGCAGTTCTCTGAGCTGTGTGGTGCCTTCATTGCAGACAGCATGGAGCAGTGCAGAGGCCTGCAGGAGCACTGGTCTTGGAAATGAGAACATAACCTAAATTCTGTACTGTTAGTCAAGGAAAAAAAAAATCTCATCAGGATACCTACTGAAATCAATAAACTTTTGCCAAATTTACACAGAGATAATAAGGATTAAAAACTTGGCCTTCCATAGTATATGCTTTCAGCTACAATGACATGGATAGTGTCATATACAAACGTGCGACTTGTTAAAATGAGGTTCGGTAATGCCAGGCATATGATTTTGGTAATTAAGTATTTTTGAACAAGGACAACTATTTAGCACATTGCATTCAAAATGGCTTAGTACCCTGGTGCTTCCCAGTGCTGAGTCAGTATGGTGCAGAGATCCATTGCAGCGGAGTGAGCTACTGAAATAGAGAACCCCCAAATCTCCAGGGAAAAATACAGCTTTTCCTACACTTTGTGGTAATGGCTGTAATTGGTGCATTACCGTATGAATTTCATGTATACTTTATTTGCATTTTTAAACAAGTTATTTTTAAATACTATGGACAATACAATATTATAACAGGACTGGAGGGGGTGATTGGTGTGGATGTTTTTTAAATAACAATTTAATTTAAACAAGAAATTTAACTTGCATGGAATATGATTTTAGTACTTTTCTAGAAACACTTAGATTTTCTGCCATGATTGTGTGGCCAAAATGCAATCACAATAATGCCTTTCCCGAATATAATGGGTTTAATTGTATTCAAATGACTTAATATTTACACATTTAGAAAATAACTACTGTGGCATTTTAACAGATTCCTGTGAATGGCAAGCTGACAACTACTTGCATATCCTTCTAAAGAAAACTATTTCAAATTGTTCTGCTGATTATAACAACTATAATTACTCTTTTATTCAAAATGCTTGATATGTTTCAGGAAAGAACACAAAACCTTCCCTTAGTGTTCTAATGAGTTTGCTTTCCTCTGAAGAGCAAATCCTTCAGCACTAGAATTAACAGTAAGCCAAGAGTTGCCCTAAATAAATATCACCCCATCATTTGCAGTTAATTTGACTCAGTCTGACATTGCTGAGGAATTAAAGGCTTCTGGGTACTGAGCTCACAGAGAAGGTGGCAGCAGTATGACAAGCTGTTGTGCTTAGACCAACTGTCATACTCACCGGGTCTTTGCCTAGTTTTGTCAGTATGCTCACTATAGGCCTATGGAGAAGAAAATGAAACCTGGATATTTAGTCAAAGTATTGACCATTCCTTTGCTCAAAAGTTGCATTTGAAGACAGCCACAGTTTTCTGAAACTTGTTCAGTATTTTGAAATTACTCAGCAGCTCAGTTTCAGGGAGTACATCCCTGAAACTAATAGAAATATTACTGCTTGCTTTGGAGAGCCAAGAACGTCATTCCTGGGCTGTTTACTTCCTGTGAAAAAAACTCATCAGTTTCTGCTCCTTGTATTAGCAATAGAAAAATATTTAATTGGTTTTGCCTTTATGTAAATCAAGTATAGGAACACTTAACTTTATGGACTAAATAACATCTTCCGAATAGGTTCATAGCCACACTTTTAGATCAATTTGACATAGAATTAAAATCTCATGTGAACACAAAATAAGACTTAGCAGTCTGTCCAGTGTCAGAACAGTCTGTTCAGGCCACGATTGTGGGCCCAGTGGACTGCCATTTTTGTAAAATTCTTCATTACTTATACCAACAATTAAACTTTTATAAGTTAGTGAAGTTTGAAAGAAACTCCATCGAGGAGGGAACCAATCACACACACAGAATTACACAGAATCTTAAGGATTGGAAGGGACCTTGAAAGATCATCTAGTCCAACCCCCCTGCCAGAGCAGGATCACCTAGAGTAGGTCACACAGGAACTCATCCAGGTGTGTTTTCAATGTCTCCAGAGAAGGAGACTCCACAACCCATCTGGGCAGATAAATGGATCAAAATTAAAAAGGAAAGGAATAGAATGTGAAATACAAACACTTTTATTTCAAGAATTCAACACATATTGTACCTATATTTCAAATACTAGGCACAGTCCCAGTCCTCCCATTTCCAAAAGGGTATAGAAAACTAAAAAAGATCCTAAAAGGGAAATTAGCTCTTATTTTTTTGAGTGCTGGAAGACCTTGCCCAGGCCAGCTGTGCCTCCCTATCACGCTGGCAGGACATCTGGAGGCTTCCCCCCTCTCAGCCACTGTCAGGCACAAGGCGTTGCATCACTTGTAGGGAGATAAGTCAGGGTATAGGAGTCCCCAAGGGTCCCTGACCCTCCTGCAGCATCATGTCATCATCTCATCCAGGGGAGCCTTTAACTTCTCCAAACAAGACACAGTCAAGCAAAGTAGAGAATTTCTCCTACCTCACTGTCATTGGTGAAAAACCAACAGGGGAAAAAAACAAAACAAAACAAAACCTTACCCAAAACAAAAACCCAAATGCTTCTATTTTTTCCCTCAAGCCAAAAAAGAAGTTATTTTATATAGCATTTTCAAAATGGGTCAGCTAATTACAGTGATGGATTACACACACACTTGCAAAGTCTTTTGTTAGTAAAAACATCAAAACATTGTTGGAAGGGTAGTAATGTTGGAATCACTTTTTTTACAAACGTGTTAGCAAATATTTCTCTTTTGCAAGCACTCCATTTTTCATTGGCCTGTACAAAGATTTCAGCTTTAAAACCTGTCTAGTTTAAGCTCAGTATTTTCTATTTTTGCCACATTAAGCTATCCAGATTGGTGGTTTAGAGATTAACAAGCTTACAAAAATATCCAGTTTCATTAGCTTCTGTGCTCCCCATTTATCACTTCCAGACTGCAGAGAGGAAGGGGAGCAAAAGAAAAAGGGTATTTCACAGAAGATTTAAGGATTGCTTGCATGTTTTGTTTCCTCCTCCCAAACTCTATTGCAGCTATAAAAAGTGAATAATCAAGTGGCTTGATTACCTTCTAGAGATAAAGTAATCCAATTAGTAAATCAAAATTATATACATGTGATAAAAATAATTTTTGCTACAAGATCGATGTTAGAAAAAGGTGCCATGCAAAAACTGTCCCTCCAGACAAAAGCTGAAATAAAAATACTTTCTCTGTTCCCAGCAACACCTAGTCTAATTTCCTTGCAGGTCAAGGTAGCCTAATTAGCTCTAAATAAGGAATACTCAGAAGACATTGTTCCATTGTACATTTTTTAAAGCCTTTATACATGTGATTCACTCAACTGAACACTGGAGTTTCAAATTCAGACTAATTTGGCGACCATGATACTGCCCTTTCTGTTGGATAGGAAGGTGTATCAGCTCCTGCAATGCTCCAGCTCTTGGATGATGTTTCTTTTTAAATCTGTCTTGGTTTAAACTCAATGAATAAACACTTCTGTAGCATGTTTTAATTGCACATCCTTAACATAATTTCAGCTCAGCCCTTCGCCTTATGAAGCACCATCAGGTGTCACAGTAGAGAAAAAAACCCGAGGCTGAATGCCAACTAGATGAAAGCATTTCTAGTGCCTGAATGAAATCACCACAGTACTTCAAATCTTGAGATTTCTTCTAGAAAAGCAGCAAATGGGAACTCCCTTGCCTCATGTGCACGACCTCCATGCTGAACTGCTGCTGTTCAGGGCTCTGCTCTCTCTAGCAAAAGCACCTCCTTCTCAGGAGTATTCAGAGGTTCTGTAGCAAGCAAACAAGCAACAGAAAGAACCTCACTCTGCATGCCTGAGTCATCTGTAACAAGGTATCTGCACAGCTGGCCCGAGTGGCCTCTGCAGTCATGACTGAACAGGAGGGCTGCTTATTACCTCCACAAATTTAGACAGAAAGATGAGCTGTGGTGTTCTCCATTTACCAAGGACAACTGCAAAATTCAGACACATGGTATTTTAGGCAATGTTCATGCACACAATAATATACTACAGTGAAGCAAACAATCACATTATTTTCCATATGCTGGTTTCTGCAAATAAAAAACTGCACCAGACTGATGAAACTATTTCACATTTATAAAATATATCTAAAAGCACACTCCAAAAGCCAATAAACCAGTGGTAGTTAAATTGATATCTTTCAGCTTGAGCAAATAAGCAAATGTTGTATTTTAGTACTTGTGAAATGCTGACATGCATGCATAAATTAGGAATTCCTTTGCCAAGCTGTTCTCACACTCTTTCGGTTTAAAGTAGCAAGAGTCTCATCTAGACATTCCTACAATAAGTGTCACTGGCCATAGACAATAACGACTTTTTTCCTAAATATCTAATATTTTGAAAAGTCTGGACACCAACTCAAGCATGGCTTTTAACTCTGAAGGCTTAAGATGATTTTAGAAATAGCACACTAAAAGAAAGAAAAGAATGTGATGCACCTTGAAAAAAACCCAAATACAGGCTTTCAACAAGTGATATTTTGGTTTTGCTTTCATTCCAATGTAGTACTTTTTGCGTCGTTTTGTTTCGATGTAGGCTTTTACTGGTTTATAAAGATGACTATTTCTGATTTGTGTTTCATCAGAAACCTTCTGGGGTTTTCCTGGCATACTTTCTTTTACATATCTCTTCATAGATGAAGTAATTAATTTTTTTTTTCCAGGATGCTGAATTCCCCATTTTCTGACAGTGAAAATAAGTGTCTACATTCTTTGATTATAATTCAGTTGATAAAAATAACCAAAATTACAGATCAGTTAAGATAAACACAGTGCTATAACTCTGCGCAGATACAGTTTTCAACAAGAGGATTATAGTTTGTCTGTTTAAACAATGACATGCAAGAATGAAAATCAAAAATAGAAGCTAAGAATTGCCAAGTAGATATCTTTTGCATATCTTTTTCTGTAACCTATAGGAAAAAAAATAACTTCCACTCTAAATTCCAATTCTTGTCCTACCTTCCAAACATCTAGAAGCTACACTGTCAAACGTTTGAAGTTGTATAACTGAAGTTTAAAAAAAATTCATTTTTTCTGAGCTGCAATGTAGTATGATGTTATGTTATATGTTTAGATGGAGAAAACTATAGAATCTACACAGCTTAGTTTCCTCAAGTACAGTGTATTAGAAAATCCCAGATGAGGGTTTTCCCTCCCAGCATTTCAGTGCTGGTAGCCTACACCAGCTTGTGACCTGGCATACAAAAATCCAGCCGTTTCACTAACTGCTTTTAACCACACTGCAAAAATCAACCTAAACAAATCTCTCTGAATTTTCTTCATTGTTACAATGGACTTAAGGAACTATTAATATAGTTCTAATCAAATTGACTACAGTGTTTAAATAAGAAGTTATTGTGTTTAAATATGGATAGATGATGAAAAGTTAAACATCATATTGTCCATCGCTGTAGTATCTATGCTTAGAATAGTATTTACTCTCACATATGTAAGAGCTTATCTTAGGGCAAAACTGAACTTGACACAAGAATTTGCCACTGACATAAGTAAAGCAAGGTAATTTGCAGTTAGTCAACTGACATTGACAAAACTACAAGGTTGTATATTAGATGTACAGTTAGAAGTGAGAAAACAGCAGTACACCAAAAGCTCTGTTGGCCTTTGGTTCCATCTGGAATCTCAGATGCTTTGAGGGCAGCCTGATCCCTCAAGAGAACAGCTTTGCCTTCACCACCTCTGGCCATTCAGCCTGACAGGCAAGGGCAAAGGATGTGGCTCAAAACAGACAGGATGGGCCTAGGGCTCAGAGGCTCCCTTAGCATCATGCTGTGAGCTAGGCTGGGCTGGGCTGGGCTGCATGGTGATGCAGAGAGGAGGTGGAGGCTGTATATGGAGGCTCAGAGTCAGCAGTCACACATCCACACCCCTGCGCCACTCAAGCTGGTTGTCTTGGGATCACCTCTTTGGTGCTATGGTAAACAACCACTTGCTATGGTAAACATCAAATGACTAGTTAAAAAAATATACAAGCAGCAGAAGTAGAAATTTAAAGGCAGTATTTCCAATAGAAGATTTAAAAGAAGAATCTGTAGTAGGATCTTTCAGAAGAAGCTGGTGTATTTAACTCATTTCTTTGAATAATGATATTCCCACCTGGTGTATTTGTATTTAAGACTGGGATTACTTAGTTAAGATTGTGTTTGAGAAAATGCTAAGAGCTGTCACCACAATCAATGACAAATATTTATAGAAAACAATTTTTAATGCACATGAAAAGATAGAAACAACTCTGAGAGGTGCACAGAAACTAAATGGGAACAGAACTTTTGAATCCAGACAAGACTAGATAAAATGTTTTATCCATTTTCTGATTTTTAAAGTCTTTTCAAGCCACTGGTAACAAAATAAATAACCAAGAGAATCATTAACTTTCAATATTTTCCATTTTATGCAAAATGGGTAACAGATTCAGTAATACCATTTGAGCTTGGACAGAAATAGGGCTCTATAAATTTCAGGTCATTCTCCTCCTTTCTCTTCCCTGGTCATATTATTCCTCCCATTAACTTTAATCACCACATTTGAACAGGCATTAGCCAAATCATCATCTTTACTGATGCTTCTTAATAACCATGCTGAGCTTGATCCTTGCAACTTGCTTATCTCTCTGCCTTTCTTCTCCCATACCGCTTTCTGAATCAAACACGTACTGCTCTTCATTCCCACAATATATCTTCCCCTTTTCTAGCCTGGATGAATCCCTTTTCACACACTCCTCTTATTGACAGGGATCCTTCAACCTGTGAGAGCCTTCCTGTCTCATACACTCACTGACTCCATCCTATTTAGAGCTTCAGATTAATTTAACTGTTATTCATAGATTGTTCATTGTTAAATTAGAAAAGCAGATTAGGACTCTTAAAACATTCCTTCAGTACTCATCTGAGAGATATCATATTGAATTAAGTCGCTCATTTAACATGCAGAGTAGTCAGCATGTTGCTTGAGCAGGAGTAAAATAAAGTTCTCAGAAGTCCCTCCTTCCTCCAAAATCCAAATTAAAAACTTATTTCTATTCAAAAACTTTATTTAAGTGTTTTTGGATAAATGTGAGGGAACTAAAACACACAGCTTGTTCAAAAGCTGATTTGCATTTTACTTCCAGAGCAACTGGAAGGGGAAATCGGAGGAAGTCTGTGTGATCAGCCTTCAGGAGTATTTAAATCCTAGAACTGAGACCTTTTTTACCAAATAGGACCACATGTTAGGGTTCAGGTTTCTTTGTGACAACATTTATCCATAGCTAAGCATTAATTCTGTCTGGGTCTACAGGGCCATTTCATCAGGGTTTAAGAACACCAAAATGGCTTGGTTCATCTGAACACTGTGCAGGACAAGGAGATGAGAGATCGACTTCCACTTGCCTTCCCAAGATGTCAAAACCCACCATTGTTATAACCCATTACATTCTTCTGTGGACTGTCCTTTGACACTGGCTGGAGGTCTAAAAGTTTGCTAACATTTTGCGATAGCCCTTGCACACCCCCTTGCAGGGATCCTGCTTACTAACACATCTCTCTCCCAGGACACAGCACAGCACCAGCTCCTCTCTGAGTATGCTATAAAAAGGCTGAAAACCAAATTCCTGAACCTTGCCACCGTGGTAGTACTGATAGTGTGTCTTCATTTAGCCTAGGAGAGAGTAGGGAAGCCACTACCACCAGTCCAGGGCCAAAACTAAAGTGGGTTAACAGCTGAAAAAGGCCAGATAGCCCTGTGACCCCATTGCCCTGCTGTGCATCTGCTCCTGCCTGGAATGTAGGCTAAGAGATAAGGGCATGGGAACCCACCAGCTTTCTCTCTCTTTTGTTGTTGTTTTTTTTAATAATAACCCTCATTTTCTACAAATGTCCACTCCTGATCTTTGTAACAGTTTCAGGTAACTAACCATCACCCCACCCTTAAACCATCAGCTTTCCACCTGATAGGTACATACTTACCTAATATCAACTCCCACAATCGACCTTTCCATTTCTCACTCAGTCAGTTGATTAAAAGGTGCACTCAGTAGCCTGACATAAAGCACGTGCTCTATGTTTAAAGATACAGTAAGAATGCCACATCCTATTCTCTAAGCTAAAACTAAGTATGCTTTACTAGCCTCTAGAGATGTCTAGAATTTTTTGGTACTGATTTAGTCAAAAGCAAAACATTTTCAAAATAGCTAAAACCAGACAAGGCTTATCAAAGGATTCAGGACATTTGAAGAATGGGGCATTGTTTAGGTAGCATGTTCAGGTGATAGATAATGGGGTTTCCATTGCAAAAAAAGCTGTCATCACACTCTTCTCTGAAGCAAATAGCAACTGTCAATCAAATACTAACAGACCTATTGCTGCAGAAGAAGTAGCAAATTCTGAATATGGTATTTTCACATTCTGGCCATAACTCAGCTACGCTGATTATGGTACTGTTTGGAGATTAAACAATCAGGGGGCTTGGGGGTAGGTTGGGGGTTTTTTTCCCCTCACTCTGTAAGATGACAATTTAAAACACAGGCAGGCACTGAATCACAAACAGCTGATAATTGTTCCCCAGGTATAGCACAGTCTGAAAATTCACTCTGAGTTTTACATCTTCAGTTATGACTAAGAAGAGATTGGGATTATGGGTTTAAATAGTCCGGCATTCATCATATTGTGAGCCACCACACATTTGGAGGTAGTGCTGCATGAACTACAGAGCACTCTCACTGACCCCACGTATTGGTGAGGCCCAACCCAGCCTGCCCATCTTTTCAGTCCAGCTGGACCATTGTCCCAGTAAAAAACCTCTAGGCAATCCAGTCTGGATTTCTGGCCAGTCTCCATAGCTTCTGCTGGTCTGGCTGGAAGAGGTTTTGAGAGATAAAAGCAACTATTTTTTTCAGCCAGAAGAATTTATTCTACAGGAGCAAGAAAAATCTGTCTTCTGTTTATGCATCTCCTTCGCATCTGTGAGGCATGGGGAAAATCCCCTCTCTTCAGAGGAACAGGGCTAACTCTCTTCTTTGTTCCTCTTCCAACATAGAAGCCAAATGAGTGACTAGAAGGAAGAGCTCTGAAGGAGAAGCAGAGATTACAGATTTGCAATAGCTGGAGAACCATTAGAAGCAATCATAATCATACACACGTGTCACTGAACTAGCAGGCTGCAAAAAGGAAAATAGAAGTAAACCTGTTGCCTCCTGAGAGATGATGGTGACAGATTGTGATGTCCCATGGAAAACAGAGTTGCAGAATTCCTTGGTAGTTGCAATACCTATTTTGGAGAAAGGCAAGAAGACTTCTCCTTCTTAAAGCTTTCATGTCAACTAACTGGGGACAAAATTAATTTAGACTCATCTCCATATTTTCTATATTCATCAGCAAAACTTCCATAGTCACAAATAATAGGCAGGCTCAGTGTGATTCTACATGAGCTGCCAAAACAGTATTAGTCTTGCATCATGGGGTCCTCCAGACTTAAAAACTCTGTTGCTCCTCAGGACAAAGCCAGGAATGCTGTTGTCTTGTATGCTCATACATAATTTAGTTATTTTGATGCACCATAAGAGCTGCAGCAGTGTCTCATACGGACACAAACTCAGGGCAGCGTTGTCTCTTCCTTGCCCCGCAGAAAGAATCTTCATCTCAGGATGAACTGTAGTAGCAGGAACTGAGTCCCTCCTTGTGAGGGGGAGACAAAGAGTTAACAAGTGAGGTGGTGATGGTGGGGTGTGATTTCCTAGGGCTTTTGGAGCCATCTTGTAGGCCTGCTTAGTCTGCCCACATCACCCTTAACAGACAATCTTTGGTGCATGGAGCAACGCATGCAGGTCGACTTCTCCACTCAGTATTTGCTACTGTGCTTTTTGAGTTCTGCACTCCTTCCCAAAAGCATAACTTCTGGACAACAACCTAGAGCAGGGGCCTCCATCTTCTGCAGTCAGAGAGCTTCATTTAAAATTATTAGATTTTAAGCATTTTTGCTGCTAGTGAAAGGAAAAAAGGCTCCCTATGTCAATCACTGCTCCACTGAGGGGTGTTTCAGTTTTGTCTCTCCTCAGAGAGAAGTCAGATAAAGTGCAGGTGCCTTTTTACAAATAAATACAGATGCTTCAAAACAAACAAACAAAAAGTTTACAAAGGCATAAGAGTAAAATTCCTGATTTGATTCCATCTTTCAGAGTCCTTCAAACCTAAAAAGCATGCACCAAACTGCCTGATAAGCCACATGTGTGCTTTACTAATCCCAGTTTTCACCTTATCTCACTCTCAGAATGACAAATACTATTTCACTTCCAGAAGCTGGCATTCAAGGTGAACAAGTCAGACACGAGGAGAATTCATTTTTTCCAGTGTTGTTATGGCTGATTCCCGATTTGGCAGGGGCACACAGATACCCAAGAGACATATAAAAATACCTGATAAAGAAAATAAAATTCTCATCTCAAAGAATGAGATATTTTGGAAGGTGGCAATAAGAGGTTTGGAGACATCGGTAGAAACATCTGATCAAATTATTCACAGACAAGCAGTAAATTACCTGATCATCTTTACAGTTAGGCTGTGTGTACCCTGTACTCTTGATACCTTTTTTAAAAAAGTTATTCTTCAGTAGTGTAATAGTGGAATTGCTCTGGATATTGTATCAAGTACTAGTTTATACATAAAATGTGCAACATTCTATGTTAAATTGGACCAGCTTTTCCCTGGACTGCGCTCTGTTTCATATCCCGCGTATTTAATGGTGCCCAACTTTTCATTTTCTAACATGGCCTGATGCAATAGTGTGACTTGGACTTCTCTGAGTTTTATAAAAGATCTGTATGGTAGTAATGAGGGAAAAAAATATTTAAGAAAAAGCCTAAAATTTACAGCCAGCTCCTGTTTATAGAGACAAATCAGAGTTTCTTGTAAACATACCCACAGTTTCTGTGGCTACTAATCAGTGTTTTCTCCTTATTATAGCTGTTGAAATTTGCTGACAGCTTAATGAACCAAAATTTCCTGTCAATCTGAACTGAAAGTATTTCTGATAATATAGTCACACCTGATACTGTATTTTCACGCAGCAAGAACTTTGCAGCATGTTATTAATTACCATGCAACTGACACTTCATTACCTTCTCAAAGCATACTTCACCAATGGTTAACTGAATGCTGTTCAAAGTATCATTTCTAAATGGCACAGCATGACACGGAAAATGCATCAGACCCTAAGATGTTAAGTAATGCTGCAACTAGTGTTTTACTGGGCTGGATGTGATTTCCAGAACCAGCAGCATGGACATTACTTGGTTTGCCTTTAGCATGACAGCTCATCAGGCAAGTCACGTGGGCTCTTCTCCTGTAAGGAATCAGGATCATCTAATACAGACCGAAGGTGGTAGCCTGAATTTCAAACAGAAAGGAGCAGGAAGAGAATCTGGGGAGCAGTTGGCTACATGTGACTAAGTGTTCCACCTCTGATTCTGTGATTTGACAGCAGATTTCCTTCAGGATACAGACATTCAGTTTATCTGTAAGCCAACTTGCTCTTACAGAGACATTTCAGTGTTACCTCCCTACTTCTGCTTTCTCCATCTCTTTTCTCTAGGATATGCTTAAAATAAAAGCCCAAACTGATGGTAAAGGGTGAAAAGAAGCTGGTTCTGGCATTTAAAAGTAATGCAAACTGGCATATGATCGATAACATTAACTTGATAAATTCCCCTGTGCTGAGCTGTACTCTGTGTGTGTCTGATACAAAGCTGCTGGAGTGCTAGGAAAGAAGACGTGCGTTTGTGACAGATGGGTGGATGTTTTGCAGTGTTGAAAAAGAAATTACATCCTTCTCAAAATGTCATTTTCCTGCTTGTGCTGGCATCCCCAGGCATCAAGTAGCTGCTGGCAGAACAGTCTCAGCAATGAGTGATGCCCTGACTGAAGGGCAAATAGGTGCTGCAACCCGTACAGCCTGTTAGGTCAAGGCTGTATGCTGCCAATTACAGAGGTGGACTGGAACTTTGCTTCCTGATCTGGAAAACACAGGCTTCCCAAGAACTTTCCCTCCCTGTAACCACTGCTGACCTCCTGCAATTACCCACGGGGGCTCAAGACACCACCTCTGCGCTCTGCCATGCTTGGGGCTGTACACAGACACAAGGAGTTTGGTGGGCCTTCTGAAAGCCCACCTACCTGCCCCTGCTAGACTTTTGAGAAAGGTATGACAAAAATACTTTGTTCTGACACTTGGTTTCATTTGAAGCAAGCAATACTGCAAGCACCCAGGCCTGCAGAAAGGACCTGCATGGCTTGCAGTGGTAACCTATCCCACAGGAACTGTATTTTATTGGCAATATTAGATTCCTCCCCCCCACTTTTAGCTCTTGTCTTTAGACTAGTTACCTCAAGACTAGACTGTGCCAAGTGTAACAACATTTTAGTCCCAGTTAATCACTGCTGTAAGCAATAACAGAACAGTTATTAACAGCTCAAGTAACCTCAGACTTCCAGACTGCAAAACAGGAGCCACCACTGCCCAGGTTAAGTGATGTTGCCTTGCTCTCGAGCCCCTTCCTAAGCATCCACTGTTAGCCACTGCACGGCTTTTACAACACAGACCTGTGAGCCAAGGCTGCAGGAAACTGCATCCCCCTGTGGACATAGCTGTCACCAGCAAAGAGCAAGCAGAGCTGGCACCGAGGAAAGGCATTGGCTTAACTTTGGTTGGATTATGCCCGAAAGCACTTTGAACTGGAGCATCTTACGAACCAAGCCTCCCTACCTCACTCGAACAGGCCCCTGCAGCCGCGGCGGCTCAGCCCGAGCCGTGACCCGCCGTGCTGCTACTTTCTGTGAGCAGGAGCCCTCCTGCTCCGGTGCATCTAAAGCGTTAAGGGGGGTAACATCACGGCACAGCTGCCTTCCCCCCGCCCCCTCTAAGCTGACCGCTTGCACGGTGCCAGTTCCTCCCCTCCCTGGCTGAGCGGGAGCAGCCGGACCGCACTTCACGGGTTAGCGGCGGCCTTTCTCCGCCGTGAGACGGGGAGCTGACGGCGGGTGCCGCACGGCAGCGGCTCGGCCAGGAACCCGCAGCGCTGTCCCCGCGGCCACCGCCAGCCCGGGCCGCTCGCCCGCCCTGGAGGGGACATCGGGTCCACACGGTGAGGCCGGGCCGCGCCGCCCGAGGGCGCCGCAGCGCCCGTTCCCATGGCAACGGCACGGCGCTCCCGCGGGCGGCCGGGCCCCTGCTGCCAGCGGCGGATGGGCCTCGCCGCGGCCCTCTCAAGCCAAAGCGGCTAGTCACGGCCAGCGCGGGAGCCCGGCCCTGTGGCGGTGCTCCCCGCCGGGACAGCCCTGCAGCTCACCCGCGGCGGCCGCCGCTGCACTGAGGTGGCAGCCAGCACCGGCCGAGCCGCCGCCCGTGGGCCCTCTACTGAGGCTCTGTCGAAGCGTAGAGGTCAACACGGGCATTCCCAGAGACGCAAAGTGCAGTGCGGGATTGCTCACGGGCTTGTGCCCCCGAAAGCCCTTGAGATCGTCCGCTGGGGGATGCGAACGTGCAGAATGCTCCCGCCCTCCCACACAAGCTCTGCCCACCGGCAGCCTTATGGGGACCTCTCTAAAGTGCAAACGCCTTAGTGGCAAGAGCCCAAAGCAGACGACAAGGAAATAGAAAAAAAACAACGCCCAAATCAATCCCAAAATGAGTTACGTTTTCCCGGTTACATCTGCCAGCTCTTTCATTTGAGAAAAGGATTTTCCAGTTGCTCTCTATTTCCTTTCTGTCTGACTGAGAGGGAAATGGACACTAAAAGCCATTAGAAGAACAAATCCTGGCCTTTATTGAGATTAAAAAGTTAATTTTAGCCTTAAGTGACTGCCTTATTACAGCTTTCCTAGTCAATTTTAAGTACTTCCTAAATCATCTTTAGCATCTTTTCTCCTCCCAGTAAAGAAGCTGAAGTAGTAGTATACTATACTCTGACAAAGACACCATCTAGGTTACTCTGTGTTTTGAGGAGTCAACAATGCTAAAAATAATTATAAGATTACAATAAAGTAAATTGACCCGCCTAAAGTGACACATGCATTCATTTCTACCATGGTGGCTGGTTTCTTTTAACCATTCAGAAACTCATGCTGATCCAAAGAAGCAAACCACGGCATATTCCACACAATGAGACAGAGAAGCTTTTGATGTAATGCACTCCCTTTGGAGAATCTACCTCCTACTCACACCAGCCGCTATCCAAAAGCAAAGCACCCCCAAAGCATCCTCTAGGAACATAAACCTAAGGCAATTCAATGTCCGTGAAAGGATTTGGGAGCTGCTTGCCTAACACAACATTAGTTCAGCTAAGTATCTTCACTAAAAGAACTACAGGTATCCAAGCTTTACCACAATCAGACTTGTTAGCCCTGGAGAGGCACTCTGACCACCAGCCTAAAGAGATTCAGAGCATTACCCAGTAACTGCTGTGCCAAACCCAATCATTTGTTGTTAAAATCAAATCTGTCTTTGAGAAAGACAGCCAAGTCTTGATCTCAGGCATGTGGTAACACGTGGGCCATTACACAATAGATGATGATGTGCTGCTTCTTACAGCTAGGAGACTTCACTTTGATAGTGACATTAAAATTGCACCAATTAACTCTAATGAAATAGACAATTATGTCTTAATGCAATAACGGGCTCTAACACAATTATGTAGAGTTATCCGAGTACTTTTCCCTAATATGCACTTTCAGGCGTGTACTTTGATCTATAATTTGGCAAGAAGCAAAAATGCAAAACCTGCTTGGGGTGTGTATGAATAGCACTGCATGCTCTGCTCCCTTCCTACCTTTGTTGCACAGCCCATGTTCTCATGAGGCTAGTTGCTTGCTTTTGTAAACAAGCTATGTTTCCAGCTATCTTCCATCAGGACGAAAACACCCTCACACTAGAAACTTTTTCAAATACAAAGGCTGAACTTGGCACTACCTGGTTTACCAGAAGTCAGGAACAGCAATCTCAGACCAAGTCCCTTAAAATCCCCTAATGCTGACCAGAGGAATCAACATGCAAACACACATAAGAATGGAGTCAGATTTAACTATAGCATGAGGATTATGCTTCATTTCCTGTAAAGGAGAAGCTCATAGAAATCACAAGCATGGACAACAACAGCCAGACTCTCAAGATCCTTTTTTTTTTTTTTTTCCTTAAAGAAGGGTTTCTGGTTAGGAAGATCCATATTCCTATAAAGCCATTCTGCTGCCAGCTTTATGAAGGAAAGCTTCAAACCCATGACTTCTGAAATGTTCAAAAGTCTTGGAACAAGATAAAGTATCTAAACTAGCTTTTAAACTCAAGTTTTTTAAAAAGCCCTTGCTGTCAATGTGTAAATTTTCTGACCTGCCCATATTGCAGTTTAGCATTAAATCACAATGTTTTCTATCCAGAGGGCACAGGCCAAGAACAGTTATGAGTTCACAATTTTCACTGGCAAGAAAACAAGCTAGAACATGGGAATAACTAAAAGGCTAGATCCATTTAGTTTATTTTCTTACAAATGACAAGATACTTTTCTTGTTTCATTCCCTCCAAACAGTTCTCCTTCACTCTGATTTCTAGGAGCAAAAGAGATAACTTAGAAGGGGAAACTGAGTCCCATCCACACATGCGTAACTGTAATCTTAGCTGTGCATCTCCTAAGACAAATAGTCACAGAGTCTTCTTCTTGTCTAGGGTGACAAGCTCAAGAGAATTCTCAGGAACTGCTCCATTCTCTCTCCAGGTGCTATAACCAACAATGGCACAGGAAAAGCACCAGATAAAGGCTTTGCCTCTTTCTCATGTTAGACTTGATCTCATGTTAAAGGGTTGCCACCTCCTGTTCTTGACTCCTAACAGTTCCAGTAATGAGGATGTGTATTTTCTACCCTTCACTAGCATATCTGATAGCAGCTTTTTGTGCTAATGCCTTCATCCAGAAAAGCCTGTTTTTCTCCAAATTCCATGCCAGGAGGTTGATTCTTGGCATGACTGAGTTATTTCCTTAAGCCAACAGCAAAGTCTTGGGTATGTGAAAATAGATATGAATAATATTGAAAGAGCAACTCAGACACAGACTTGATAATCTGAGTAGAAAAATAGGTGGTGAAATATTCTTGGCTGCTTCTCATGCTGTTGCCTTTGCATCTTCTACTAGCTGCTGTCAGAAAAATTAGTGGAGTAGTCAGACCTCTACCCTGACCTGAAACAACCCCAAACCTTTAGAAATCATGACTCCTGAAGCTTCTATTTTGAGCATTTTCTTTGTCTGTTTGTTTGTTGTTGTTTTTAAATTGAAGTACTAAATAATTTGTTAAAAAAAAATTAAAAATAAAAATCACTGTGGTTATCATGTACAAGTCTGAAAGATGCAAAACAGAGGGAAGGAGAAAAGCCATTCCATTGTAAAATCCACAAGTTTCTGTATTTCCACAGATCCTTCCCCGTAGACTCTGTCTCAAAGATGAGATACTGTTTTTGTTGTTTAGTCCATAAAAAAGAAAATAACCATAGTGCGAAGTATGCACACAACCATAACTGTAGAAACACAGAGAGGCTATTCAACATTCAGGGACCTGATGTGAAGTCTCTCAGAGAATCAATCCAAAGCTACATAAATATACCCTGCCTTCCCTAACTACTCTGAGAATCCTCCCAGCTGCCATTGTTAGTGTCACACAGCAAGTTCATTTTCTGAGAGTATTTGGCATTAACTGTGAATCTCATCTCATGTATTTCAAGAAGTTAATCATCGCTTTTATGGGCAAGGAAGCTAGGACATGGGCATTCAGCAACAGGTTCAAAGGCAATCAGAAAGCCAGTGACCAGGTCAAGAACACAAGAGAGAGTTATCAAATTCTCCCAGATGACCTTTTAGTTTTTCCTGGAAGCAAGCACTAAAAGCCTGCCTTTAAAGTGTTGTGAAATTCCGTTGGACTTCAAGCCCGCATAAAGTGTGCTGGAATTATGAGCATTTTATAGGCTAAAAATCAGTATTTGATTTCAATTTGTCACCTGATAGATCATTTCAATAACCTTAAGGATTAGAAATAGGCATATATTTCAAATTGCATACCTGCGTCCTCTTAGCTTAGACTTCCAGAGAACAATCACAGGATCATAGAATCTCAAGGGCTGGAATTGACCTCAAAAGATCATCTAGTTCAATACCCCTAGAGTAGGTCACACAGGAACTCATCCAGGTGGGTTTTGAATGTCCCCAGAGAAGAAGACTCAACAACCCATCTGGGCTGCACATTCCAGTGCTCTGTCACCTTCACAGTGAAGAAATTCTTCCTTGTATTTCTTTGGAACCTCTGATGTTCCAGCTTGTACCCATTGGCCCTTGTCCTATCACTGGACATCATTGAGAATAGCCTGTCTCCATCCTCCTGACACCCACCCCTTATGTGTTTGTAAACATTAATGAGAACATCCCCAATCTCCCTATGTATATAATAGATCAGCGTCAGGGTGATAAAAAGTACAAGTTTTTTTGTGTGTTTGGCTCTTGGCTTAGTAGAATTTACATCCAGTTACAATTCTCAAATAAAAGGATCAACTTGTACAGTCAAAACACACAAAATGATATGTTAAAAATTACCACAAATTTGGACTTACTGTAGTGTTACACCTGTAAAAATGAATGCAGGCTTTTTATATGAAGATATAAGTGGTAGTTAGGCTGTCTCAAAATCAAGAAATACGTTTCAAATATCACTTGGACTTTTTTTCATTTTATTTAACTAAAGAACTGTTACTATTTTAAAAGCATTCTGACAGCATGACAAATGCTCTTCATGAACGTTTATTTCTCTAGAAGAGAACAGCTAAAGAAAAGTCTTTTTCTTTTCCCCTCTAGTGCAGTTTCTTCATTATTGTGTCCCATAAGAGCCATTCAAGCAGAACTTAAGGTATTTTATTTTTCATTAGTGGTAGCTGAACACTTCTGGCATTGCCAGCTCTTAGTCCTCACAAAGCAGGAACCTGAAGATGGCGGTATTTGTCTCTTTTTAGAGGCTGGCCTGACAGCTGCTAGTACTGAAGCATCGTCCTTCATTCCTAAGGTAACAAAGTGGAATTCCTTTGTCTTTGAGCACATTAAGGTGTAGCTGCCTCCCCGAAACTTCTGCATACCCCTCTGACAAAGATTCTTAGCTGCCATTATCAAGTCTTGCACCTAACAATAACAGAAATATGAACTTCAACTAGAAAGTCATATTATTTCCAATTACTGAGAGCTTTCTGAAAAGTCTCTTTTCATAATCTGAAGTCCAAAAGCCAATTTTAAAATTTTCTCTTTTTTTTGCTATTTCATCCATAAGCCTTTTTTATTATACTGAAAATGGTTCACAAAACAAAAAAAAGAAGTGCTTACTTAGACTTTTCTTACTTGGAAGTAAATCTAGAGTAAACCACTCCAAAATCTGCAAAAAAACCCAAAACAAAAAACCACAAATAAAAAAAAAAATTCTCAAACTTACATATTTATCTAAACACTAAGTGACTGTTTCAAACTGCAGACAACAACTCTCACCAATGTTCATAACAGATTTGCTTTTGAATAAAGGTGTTTGGGGGCTTCTGAGCACACGTCAACAGAATGGCCACTTTTACCAAAATCTCCTTTTCCTCATTGCATCACGCTGTCCAAGACATCTCTTGGATGTTATCATTGTATTTAGCATTAAGCTTTGAGTCTACCAAAGCATACTCCTCTTTAAATTACTCTCTGTCAAAGCCAGAAAAATATTTGATTTTTTTGCCATGCTTTAAGAGCACAGCACACAGAAACACACATGTCAAACAAATATCATCCCATTCCTGAATTATCATTAAATAAAAGCATGGCTACATTACTAGTGAGCAGCAAAGCAATTTTTCCCCCCTGGGTCTATAGGAAAGCAGTGTTTATGAGAATTTAGCATTCTCTAACACAGAGAGTTGCAAAAACTATTGGATACTGAAGGGAAGAAAATTAGATCTGGAGGAGGAGAGAACAATCCCTGTGAACACCTTCAAGCCACAGGCAAGGCAGGCCTAAAGAGTTTCACAGGAAAGATGAGTTATTTACAGTGAGGGTTTTTATTTGTGCCTAAAAGGTTTGTGCTGACAAAGTATGACAGTACTGACAGGCTGTGGTTTGTAACATCCATGTACAAACCATAAGACTGAGCCAAATTTGTGCAAAACTGATACGAAAGAACTAGGTTTAGTTCAAAGCCTTACCTTCAGGCAACTGCTCCTGACAGCAATGAATGTTACACAGTTAGCTTGGGGCATACGAGATACAGAGTGGTTTTCTCTAGGAGCTGATTCAGCTAGAATTCAAGTGCTGGAACCTTACAATTTCAGAGTTTTCCAGGTCTGTTTGTAAGCCTGGTGTCTGTCCCCAGGTTGTTCCTGTTCCCTGTACAAGGGCTCACCCTATTAAACATCCTCTACCCCCCAAAACGTTTCTCTGAATAGATTTGCTGTTCCTCTGTTCATTCACTGTGAACTGCCTGTATTAACCTTTGTAACCATGCAAAGGCTGTCTTTTGCATTAGAAGCCAACAAAATGTACTCAAGCTGCCACCAAATAGTATGGCTTTACAGCTGTCCTTTCCAGTGGCCCTTACAAGACACACATTCATGCAAGAATAGTGCCTGATCATTCTTTACTGCCTGTGACAGTTTCACAGCTTTTCTTACCTCAAGTCCAGCAGTTATAAAACAGTATGCCATACTATACAGGCTTCCAGGTGCTTTTGTCTATAGGGTGTTATTTGGTTGCTTTCTGGTATAAGGTGTTAGGTTTTCTGCCTTCACTTAAGTGTTTCTAGCACAAACTAATAAAATTGCCTCCAAGTCCTGAAGAGATTTAGAAGCTTGCCTTAGATGTTCTTTAAGGTTTCATGGTTTCAAGGTAAGGATCACAGGTTGCTTTGGGATTATTAGCTACAACCTGGATTCCTGTGTGGTTTATGTGGTTCAAGGCATCTGAGATGGGGGATATTTCTTAGGTGGACTGAATTAGCCCTTGAGCTGTATATCTCTCAACTACACCTGAAGCTGAAGGCAACTACTTTCATCACTTGGATGAGGACAGACCTAGGCTTGGGCACATAAACTTCTCAGTTTCCAAAGCTCCTCAAGCCTAACTGCAGTGCAAATTACTGACTACTCCAAAACTGCTGTAAAAAGTACTCATACTCTTGTGTATGAAGATACTCTATCACAGTTGGAGACCAGTCCAACAGCTGCTAAACACGCCAAACTTCTGGTGAGACTGATAAAGACAAGATGCTCTTCACCTCACCAGCATAAGTCCACTGAAAATAAGAGACCAAAACCTTTGTGAGAAGGAAAACTTCCCAGTGCTGAGCAGCCATATAGTCTATAGGCACTTGGTACTACTTAGATATTGCATTGTGGATCTGGTCGTGGTACTGAATGTAATTACATCACCTGAATCACTACGGTTTACTGAACTTTACCAAAGTAAGAACAGTTCCTGAGGTTCCTGGTTCCTTAGCTTTCTACTCTTGGTTTGATTCTTGCTGCTACTAATTCAGACTTCTGTGAAGTTTAAATGTCTTTAGATGTCAGTAAGCTAAAAAGGAAAACAAATCACCCCACAAACAATCCACACTACCAGACTACCAAGACAACAAAACCCAAGATACTGCAACAAAAAAGCCCCATTAAATACAATGTTTCAATATTCATCAGAATAGAACACACATCTAGGATAATGGGGAAAAACAGAAAAGAAAGGAGTGATTTTATTCAGACATGGGTATAGGATGTCTGGTTAGTAAGTTTGGCTCCTCAAATCACCCAGTACTTCACCTCCTCTCCTCGTGGGCATTTCAAAGCCTTTCATTTAGGAAACTGTAACTGCTTCTCTTCCATTTTGTGATTTCTAAATGCTTCTCCCAGTCTGGTGGGCTTATAAACTTCAGGCACCTTATTTTTAGTAATAAATGTCTTTCTTTTAGAACATAGACAAAAACTGTTTCTAATTTAATGTCTGCTAATCCACAAAGAAACACGCTTCTTGACAAATGGAGGCAGAAGGAAGTCTTCTGTTTGAGGAAATGCTAAGGGGAAAGTATAATAACAATAGTCTGTTACTCAACAGCGCAATTTAGAGAGGTATCAGTGGAAGACTTGCTTTAATTAATGTTTGTTACATCTGTTACTATGCTTACACTGCAGAGGTGATTTCTGCCACATAGTAAGTAACAGCAAGGACTCCACACAGGCACTGGACCCAAGAAGGCTTTTCTTTTTTAAAAAGAAGAAAAGGGCAAAACAAAGGTGCAACAGTTTGCACCATCTGAGCTTGAGCTGAAAGTGTCTGTGGAACACTTGAAACAGAGATAGCTAAGGAATCTAGATAATAAAAACCCACAAACAGCTAGCCAGGAAACAGAGCCCTTTGCATAACCTGCAAAACAATCTCATGATTTTCCACCCCAGAGCAAGCAACAATGCTCATTGCAAACCACATAAAAGCAGACATTCTGCAGCCACAGAGGCAGCAAGTAAGGAATCATCTCCCTTAGAACTGGTTCCAGCCCTCCAGGACCTCTCTCACCAGTGCTAGGTAAGTGAGGATAAACACATCCCCTGGTCCTTCTAATGCAGCCTGGAACATAGTTTGTCTTATCTGCAACAAAAGCACACTGTTACCATAGCTTCTTGTCATTAGAGATGAGATTCAGCTTACAGAGATTGGGACAGACCAGTCTTTCCTGAAAAATAGCCACAAAGTATGTTGTCATGGGATACAGCCTACTCTACATGATGCATGATTTGAATCCCTTCCCCATGTAGCCCAACCAGCAACACTGGTTCGTGTCTGACCCAGGAGCTGTACTGAGAATATTTAAAATGGTCATTGTTTTATGAAATTACAGTGCTCTTTCACAGCTGCTTTGCCTGCTGAGGAAAGGCAGGCATGCAGCTGCTCAGAAAGCAAGGCCAGAGTTTATTTTGCCCAGCTTCTCTATGCTTTTGAAATACTGCCCTGTGGTTAGTAGTCTCATGCCAACAGAACCAAATCCCACTTGCTCTTTAATGTGATGCATTTCCCACATCTCCTGGCTAAATGCTCACTCTTTCTTCCACCTCCTTCAGGCTCAAGCCAAGTGTCATCCCTTGGGAGACAAACATTTAGTGCATAAAAAACCCAACACATGACAACCAACCACTCTTAGTGCTTCTGTCAAGGCAACTGCTGTCTTTCATGCTGATTTCTCTGACTAATTAAGCATGGAGATACACCAGACTGCCAACACTGAATGTTGGCTGCAGCATCCATCACTCCATCAGGATACCATCTAATGGGCTAAAAGCTGCAGCCTGAGAGCTCAGAACAGCTTGTTCACTGGAACGGAAAACCCATTGTTTACCCTGCTCTGAAATTCCCCAAGTTAAAGAAAGTAAAACCAAACAATAAACCCCAACTTTCTCCAGCTTTGAAAACATTAATTATGAATTACCAAGAGAGGAAAAACACCTGCTGCCCTTTTATCATTAACATTGCATGTATTACATCTTCCAGTTTTTTTCCAGCCATTAGCGTTCCCAAGGTCCTTCAGAGGTAGTTAACAAGTACATGGCTTCTCTAAGTCCCACTTGCCTAGAAAAACATTTCATCTTGTTTCCACCAAGGAAAAAGTTTATTTTCCTCCCACCTGTATGCTTGGCTTCCTTTGTGGGTGTGCACATGTATTTTAGATGCAGCGGCTTCCCTGGGTGTTTGGCAGAGCATTCTCCTTCCTCTTGACTGACTAGTTCACATCGAATCTTTATGCAGCAAAAGACTGTGAACCATAAGATGTTATTTGCACATTTAACTTATAGTTCTACTCAAAAAAAAACACCACTAACATTCACCAAATCTAAAATGAAAGTTTCACGAAGTACTGAAATCTGATGTCAGTGTATCATTTCAAGTCCTTTGAGACAGGCACAATATTACAAAAGTGTATTTTTGATTCATCAAAGCCAAAGATTTCACAATCTGGAAGAAAAAAAAAACCAAAACCAAAGAATACTCCAACTGGCAACCTATTTTACATTTATAACTCAAATGAAACAGCAAAGATAAAAGGGTAACTTCTTTCTTGAGCTAATAATATTGGGTTAAGCTCCAATGGCATCAACTTCTAATATTGAAACATGGCCCTGATAGTTGACAAAATAATTAGTGAATTTGGACTTTTAAGAGAATAAATCAGAAAACTTCAGAAAAAAAATCTATTTGTAAGAGTTTATTTGTAAGGAGACAGCCATTCTTTGGCTAGGGAATAGGGCAGGTTTTCACTGTAGACTGACTATTTTCAAAAAATAAAAACCAATCTACACAGAGCTGAAGGCTGTTTTGAACATCTCCTGCAACAGCTGACTTTGTTATAAGAATTTCAAGTAATTTAAATGTGTTAAAGTGACAGCGCTATACTTTTTTTCTAGATGAGACCCTGATTCCTGATTCCAATTTTGCAGTCAGAAAGTTTTTTCAGCAGTCTCACTAGGGCAGGCAGCTGAACAAGTGCTGCCACACTGGAGAAGTGGCAGGACAGAGTCTGCACTGAGGAGCACATGGGAGCATGAGCTGCCATTGACCAACCAGGGAGCAAAGCCAACACAGCTTCTCTGAGAAGCACATACCCAGGAAGAGAGCAGAGAATACCTGCAGGAAAGTTTTGAGTGAACCTCACACTATTTGTTCCAGCCTCTCCAAATCTGTTTCAGTCTCCCTCAGATCAGCATGCTTGCCTATCTTCAGCTACTTATCATTCTCTTCTTCCCACACTCTTTACTCCATTCCTGCCCTGGTACTCTGTGTAGCCCACAGAATTCTAGTGCACAAAAAACTCAGATACAAAATACTCATTCTCATTTGCAGAGCAGCTGGCTATAGCTATATATTCCCCTGCATCTTCTTGACCTGCTTCTATCCTGTCTATTCAACTAGTAACCTGCATAATGCAGCAGCCAGCTCCAGTCTTTCTGCTCTACCAAGTGCAGTGAGGATGAATTACTCTTGAACCTCCTGTGGTCACGCTGTGGGGCAGGTAACAGAAAGTTGGAACCTGCAGGAGCTCTGACTGTGACAGCCTCCAAGTAAACTTCCAGAGCCACCATCAGACTCTGTAAGGGGCCAATTAGTGTCCATGGCTAGAAAATGAGAACACCTTAAAAGCCAGATGTTTCCCTGATATGTAATTATAAAAACACATTGAAGTGATGTGTATGTTCATATTTGGAGACCTCACTACATAAGCTCACAGCAGTAAAATACATTGCTGATTCATAAGCATCAACATTTCAATAAAAACAGCTAGAGTATTTTTCTACATTGTGTACAGCTTCAACTAATAGAAAGCACTGAAATATATACAGCAAAAATGACCAGATCTCTGATACCAACTCCAAACACTCCTTTACATCTGTGCCAACACCACATGTTGTAAGAAGACATTTTCATGGCTTGAAGTACTTCCCTCTTTGCAGTGTTTCTCCACCTCAGTTACATCTGTGCCAACACCACACGTTGTAAGAAGACATTTTCATGGCTTGAAGTACTTCCCTCTTTGCAGTGTTCCTCCATCTCAGTTAGCTAATACCTGTTAGATAACCAGAAGCAGAAAATGCTGGGAAGCTGTTTGTATTTGTTTGCTAACTCCAGTCTTTGATAAAGCCTTGGAACCAAACTAAGTTTATTTCACAGAAAAACAAAGATAGCTTCTCTTCACAGAGTTTATATCCTATAATTAAGTCAAGATAAAAGGGAGAGAGCTGCTTTAGATTTAAAAAAAAAATCACCAAAAGCACAAACAATAAGTCAATGAAGATCTAAAACATTTAACTACATAAATCATAGACTCATAGAATGGTAGGGGTTGGAAGGGACTTTTAGAGATCATCTAGTCCAACCTCCCTGCTAGCAAATAAGTCTGCCAAAGTCATCTGGTTTCTCCAATGATTTTTACTGCTAAAATACTTTTCCAAAGAACAGGATAAGACAATATTTCTTGAGCTTATATTCTCCAAGAGACTATATGCAGTTTCTGAAGTAGGATATAGCCAAATAGTCCAGCCATTCTGAAAGTCTGAGCTTTCATATATAGGGTATTCATCCCTCCAACCAAGCCCCTTTCATCCTTACAGGACAGAGGATAAAAAGTTTACTTAGCTTTATGTTCTTGTAAAACTTTTCTTCCCATAATTCCTCATAAACATTTCTTACCTACAGAAATTTTGTTAAGTATCCATGCCTATCTGACCACTGATACATTAATGCCATAAGCTAAACAGAAGAATCATATTCCAAAGATCAAACTCAAATAATTTTTTACTTACAGAGCAGATTTATATTCTCTTCTTCATCTAAAGAAAAATTCAATCAGTCAACTACTTCCCAAGAAATTGGCCTTGACCAGTTCAGCTGTCATTAATTTAAGGAGTATGATAAGGCACAGTCAGCTCTGAGAACACTTGATTGCAGAACAGCCCTCCAATAAACATCTGTTTTACTGCAGGACAATATGAAAAGACAGCTACCCAGCTGCTATAGATTGCCATTTGTCTAGAAAACTTTGAGATCAGGGCTGCAACATACTGGAAATATTTTCTTGTTTGCTTAACAAAGAAATTTTGTGTCTTTTGATCTTACTTTAGGAGCACCCTAGATCACATGTTTTCAGATTTACCAGGTCAGAAACACATTTGACTGCCGAGGTGAGCTAGGCTTACTTCTTGCTATGACATTGAAGCTCACTTCAAACACCTGCCTGGTGACACCAGCTGTATTTTGGAAATTGTTATCTCTGATGCCTTAGTTTGTGCACAAACAGATATACTTCAGCTCTTCACGCTTCTCTCTACTGGCAAATGCCTAAATGCATGTGTTTATAAGCAATGTAAAAATGCACTGGCATAACTTTACTGCTGAATTTGTAAATCTCTCACTACTATCAAATCAAAGCAGGTGTTTTTGCCACCATAGGTTTACTGAATTTAACTAACAAATAGTTCTTTTTCAATTCAAAAAGTTCATTTCCATGGCTGTCTGCAATGCTTATGCTAAATGAAGTGGTACATACAAGTTACTGTATGGAGAAA
The DNA here is from genome assembly GCF_028858725.1 of Colius striatus. Taxonomy (NCBI): domain Eukaryota; kingdom Metazoa; phylum Chordata; class Aves; order Coliiformes; family Coliidae; genus Colius; species Colius striatus. The sequence continues at coordinate 12,385,760 of NC_084765.1, forward strand.
ATGAGATGAGTTTCACTGATAGATAATAGCCAACAATCCACCGGTAAATAGAAACACTGCTCTGTCACTAACAGAACACAGTAGAATATTGCTTAACCTTGAACATGTTTAATTGTTTATTTAATCTCGAAGAGCTGGTAGGAGAATACAAACGTACGAATCCTCTTGGGTAGTTACTTGAGCTAAACACTGGGAAATACAAAGGCACGCTACTGTCAAACAAGAAGCAGGGATGGTTGTTCAGGCCTCAGTCCTGTTTGCTTACAACTGTATCCATACCCACAGGTGTTCTTGGGACACACTGATCCTGAGTAATTTCCTACTTTGCCATTATGGAAAAATTGCATTTTGTTACACCTTTTTGTCAGGATTCACATACTTCACCAACTCTCTATCAGCTGGAACAGCCTTCCCTGTCTCCCCTGCCTGCTCACTGCCTGCTCTCAGCTGCCAGGCTTAGGCAGGATTTGAAACACATGAGAATCAGAGCTTTGCTCTAAGGTGGCTGAGAACTGAGCCTAAATTTTGCATTAAGATTCATTGGATGACATCAAGACAGTGGAAGATTACTTCTGTGTAAAGATACATATGTGGCTACATTGCTCAATTTAAAAAGCATAATTTTTGTTGTAGCATGGAATCGCAGAATGGTAGGGGTTGGAAGGGACCTCTAAAATCATCTAGTCTAACCCCCCAATCAAGCAGATCAACCTAGATCAGGTCACACAGGAACATGTCCAGGTGGGTTTTGAAAAGCTCCAGAGAAGGAGATTCCACACCTTCCCTGGCAGCCTGTGCCAGGACTTCCCCCATCCTTATAGTAAAGAAGTTTTTTCTTTATATTTAAGTATAACTTTTTGTGTTCCAGCTTGTACCTGTTACCCCTTGTCCTGTCACTGGAGACAACCAAAAAAAAGTACCACTCCATCCTGTTGACATACACCTTTTGAGCACTTTTAAGTGTTAATGAGGTCTCCTAGTCTTCTCCAGGCTGAACAGCACCAGTTCCCACATCGTTTCCTCATAAGGAAGATGCTCCAGTCCCCTGATCATCCTGATGGCCCTGTGCTGGACCCTCTCCAGAAGTTCTCCGTCCCTCTTGAGCTGAGGAGCCCAGAACTAGACACAGGACTCCAGATGAGGCCTCCCCAGGGCACAGTAGAGGGATAGGAGAACCTCCCTTGACCTGCTTTCCACACTCTTCTCGATGCATCCCAGGATGCCATTGGCCTTCTTGGCCACAAGGGCACATTGCTGGCTCATGGTTAGTTTATTGTCAACCAGGACTCCCAGGTGTCTCTCTGCAGAGCCACTCTCCAGCAGGTCAATCCCCAGCCTGTACTGGTGCATGGGGTTGTTCCCCCTGAGGTGCAGGACTCTGCACTTGTCCTTGTGGAACCTCATGAGGTTCCTCTCTGCCCAGCTCTCAAGCCAATCGAGATTACACTGAATGGCAGCACAGCCTCTGGGGAATCAGCCAGTCCTCCCAGTTTGATGTCATCAGCAAACTTGCTGAGGGTATTCTTTAAAATAACTCTCATATCTCTCTACTGCTGTAGTAAGTTTTTCTAATACTTTAATTTCAAAAGGAGTTTTGGATAACAACTCCTCTCTATTCACTGAAGGAAAAAACATCTCTCTGGGAACAAAATCAATAACAGGATTAAAAGAGGACTGCTTGGTACATAAAGATAGTTTGGAAAACATTTTTTTCATGCTCAGAGACTAGGCTATTACAATGAATAATATAGGAAGTATTCAATTCCTTCCCAGCCATAACTGAATGCAGCAAATTGAAGTAGTAATATATTGTGAATCTGATAAATATTATGCTATTTTTCAAGTAAATTAGGCAAATAACTGATGCATTTGAAGTATAGGTACTATTTCAAAAAAGCAAATTAACCTTATGGAAGAAAAATTAGTGTTGAAATACAAAAGCAAAATTGGGCAACTTTCCGTGACTTCCAAAAATTAACCTTTTGTGTGTAGCCAGCATAACAGCAGGTAGGAAAAATGCCAACATATACTAAAGAAAGTAGGATTTATTGTTTCTTATTATTCCTGAGGCATACAAGCAGAAATTCTGTAACAGCACACCACCACACCACTGCCCACCTGTAGGCAGTAACCTCTCCTGAAACAACTGTAGCAGCTGCCAAAGAGCATATTCACATTATTGAATCAAGTTTTCTGCCTTCTTATATCAGAGGCAAGAAATGAAAGACAAATGGATCAAGATTCAGCAGTTCTTTCATTTGCCCTGTCTGGTGAAAAAGCTCTGTTGTGACCTTGACAAAAGAAGTAAATGCAGATATTTTCCTCATATTCCCATAAAGCCATCAGAACACACAAATAAGACAATCTGTTTGCAATTCTGATTTTCTGTCCCTCTCTCCAGAGCACAGATCTATTACAGAAATCTTTCCGCATGGCTGTTCTTACAGCATGGAGTGCAACACAATCCAAGCTCATAGCAGAGATTTCTTGCCACTACAACAATTAAAGTGTTATATAATAAAAGAGCACTGATACAATTAAAAAAAAAAATCTTGTGTCTAGTCTAGGAATAATTTGGTACAGCAGACTTGATAAGATCAGATGTTTCCTGGCATTTTTCTGCCCACTAAGCAAGAGAAGCATTTTGAAGAGCTTCAATCCCACCAGAACAGATGGGGAAACATACTAATTTTGACGTTTAAACACAGAGCAAGACAATCTTTTTGCTGTTTTGGGGCTTAGTTCCCATCCCTTCCCCTATTGTTAGAGCTCTCCTGTGGTGCATTGAGCTGTTCTCTGTGCATCAGTTTCTAGAGGAGCTGCAAAGTATTATTTCCTTTTTAAACTTCTTCTCTTTGAGCACTCATACACTTTCCGTGCACTGTTTTAAACATATCTGTATTCTGCTTTCTGTTTTAATGCACAATATTCAGCCTTTTAGCTAGTTATTAACACTGGAGATCCCAATATCTCCCCAGGGTGCCTCTTTCCATGCCAGTGAAGCAAGAGTGACAGGGCCATCAATCCCATCAAGCCTTTGAAGAGAGTAGGATTTGGTTCTCCTCCATGACCACTCCTTTAAGAGACACACCTGATAAAACTAAGCAACCCTCCTGCCTACCCACCCACGCCATGATGTATTCCCCTATTTTTTTCCTGTTATGCTCTATGAGTCTTCCACTGACAGAGGCAACACAACACATCTGCTGCCTAATAAGGCATCAGTTCCTGCAGAGAATTTGCTAGTTCTTTGACAGACTTTGACTATTTTTTGTCTGCTTGTCTTCATCCCTATCTGTATGCAAGGGACAGGAAAGCAAGGTCAGGCTGCATGTAGTCATTAACTTGCTTCGTCTACATTTGGCATATATAGTTATTAAGGAGATTTAAGATAAAAAGACCTCTTTGACACTTGTTTGAGTGAGTGGGAAATAACCATAGATGGGAACATAGTCTTGCAGACTATGGGCTATGAGCAGTGCTGTAAGTCCTTGCCCTCCAAATACAGAGCTATCAAATTCCTCTACACTTTCCCTGCCTTCCTGCTCTGAAGACAGGCTGCAAGTAAAAAGGCCAGAGAAGGAAAGACATCTGTCCTTCTCTGAGACAGTAAATTCTGCCTCCACCTTGTGACTGTTAATTGCTCACACTGGAAGAATCATCTAGGAGTGAAGGAGGACATGGAAGTCCTTAAAAAGAACCCACAAGTTGCTAGAAAGGAGATGTGTTAGCCAGCACTGCAGAATCCCTCTCTCTCCATACCATTTGTATTTTTTCCCCAACTCTGACAGGTTCAATGTCTCTGTGTCTGGAGAATGGACACCTTTTATTGTCTACACAGAGGTTTCCAGAGAAGAGTCCTATCAGCTTCAGTTATTGTTTCAGTGGGAATTTTATGGTCTACAGAGAAGAACATGCTTGCTTGAAAGTTGGATAACTGAAAGAAAACTGCTAACTGAAGGTTATTCACATTTATTGGTCTCTAAATCACTTTATTATCTCATCAAAAGTACTAGGTTAGAACATGACTCTATTATATAGAGTTCCTTTCATCTCAAAGGGATTACATCAGCAAATGTTGACATGCAGCTACCTCTGGGGTATTAACTCTGTTTCCATGAAAACCATGAAAACACTAACAGTGCAAAGTGTGAAATCCAGTGAGAACAGCAGATGGGTCGTGCAGGCTCAGCCCAAGGGGCTGCCTGGCTCAGTATCCTTTCTGCAGGAGAAGCAGCATGTGGATACCAAGAGAAAAGAACCAATAAAATATATGCCTTAAAAAATTCCAACAACTTCTTTTGCCAGCCTTCAAGTATTTTCATTTGAGGGCATTTCCCAAGTCAAACCTCCACCTGAATCCATATAAAAAACTTTTGCATTAACAACTTTCTCTGGTAAGCAGCTACATGTCTGCGGCCCACTGAGCAAAAAAATACTTCCTTTTCCTTGTTTTGATTGCATCTCCCATGAGCTTCGTTTGCTGACTGCTAGTACTCGTACCAGAAAATAATTTGAGGCTTAAGAGCACACTTAAAATAGGAGGAAAGAGAAAAGCTCATCGTATGTAGAGTTATCCTGTTTTACCAAATAAGAGAAGAAAACAGACCATGGGAAATTTCCCAAAATCTTTTGAGAACAAGTTCTTATATACAAATATTATGCTTTTGAAAAATACCAAGGGAAAAGAGAGAGGGGAGAAGCCCTCCTTCATTTACTTGAGCTGAAGTTTGGACAAAATGTTGCTTTTAACAGCCTCAGAGACACAGAGGGAGTTTTTAATATGCAGAATAATTGCCCAGAATCCCAAATAAAACAAGTAACCCCTTATACCCCCTTCCAAATGCCTGGATATGGATTCACTGTCACTGACAAGAAGAGTACCACTTCTTGACCCCACAGTAGCTTTCCTTTCCTTTTTCCCTTCCCCTTTCCACCTTCCCTTTTCTCACCCCACCAGAGTTGTGGGTTTCAGTTCAATGGGCTTTAAAAGTAGCTCAGCCTTTAGCTTCTAAGCACTAAGCTGGCTGATCGATTACTTACTGGCACCCTCAGCTACCTCTTGACTGCATCATGAACCCAAAAACTTTATGGTTGCACATTTTGTCTATATTGACAAGTGGTGTTTATTTCATTATTTAAAAAAAATGAATGAGTTTTTCTGAGTTAAGTTGGAGCAGTACAGGAAGACTTGGAGGCCTCAGGAGATTCAAAATATGGATATCAATTATTTGACACATTGCCATATGGCACTTCTAGTCCTTAAACAAAAAATTGGCACTGCATTTTACACAGAGGTCTTCACATCTTAATCTTGCAGGGTACACAGATTACATTCCATGTTATGTTAGTTGCTATAACACTGTCTTGTATTGCTTATGTGCAAAACACACAAATGATAGTTGTCTTGAAGTGCAGACTGGAGTTTAGAGTATTTCCTGCTTCCACTTAACATATATCTCACCTTGTAATTTCATTTAGTTAACACTCTACTACAACCAACAAATTAGGCTTCTACACCTTACTTTTCTTTACATACAAAGTTTTCTACCAGGATAATTTAAACTGATGCTAACCAAGAAAACCACAGTGGTCATTACATCTATAGAGAATAGCACAGAAAAGAAGAAAGCAAATACTGCAAAGATATCATATAAAGCAAGTCTTAAAATGACAAATGGCTGTAAAGCTGCTGAATAAATCTTGTTTATAGTTGCAACTGAGTACTGCCATAAATCATTTCTCATGGAATGTTTTTTTAAAATAATGTTTTTAAGTGTCATAAAACCAGGTGTTTCTGCAGTTTTTGTTCAGAAGCCTAAGGCAAATCATCACAAAATACCTCATCCTCAGCCCAGGAGAATAAAAAAATCTTCTTCTATGGTCTTTGATTTAATTCCAAGAGGCGAACCATTTGCTTTTTCACTTTCTCTTTTAAAACATCCAGTATTTGTTGTTGCTTGCGTTTCACAATCTGCAACAGTGCATGTGCTATATCTTTTGCTGTTAAACACAGGGGATTTGGACACACACGCCCTAGTATTACACTTCAGCCTTTACTGAAATTTGGCACTGAACACAGCTACTCCAGCCAGGGGAATATTTATCATGAGTCCAACAGGAGAGGACATTTCTAAAACAGTAAAGTGAACCTGAACAAGCATTCATCAGCATTTCACTTCAGCCACACTCTGAAGAGCTAGATTTGCATGGTGATGCTGCCCAGGCACACATCTGCATTAAACTGCCAGGATTGGCCTGAAAAGCCCTGGCTAGAGATGTGGGCCCTGAGCTATTTCATAGCACATTACATACACTTTCCCATCCATTTCTAAATTTTTGCCATTGTTCCTCTTCCACTATTAGATCTATCACACCTCTGCACCTATTGTATTATAAAACAAACATGGCACTCTACAAAAAAAAAGAGAGACCATTTGGTTTGGGATTTTTTCAGGTCCCATGAACTCTTTTGCAATACAGTAGAGAGCTAAAGCTGTGCTGGAATCATGTGCCTCGATAAGGTACATTTTCCCAATAAAAGTGTCAGCAAGACATTTGAGAAGGTCTGTCATAGCATCTTTTCCTAGAGAAAAAATGATGGGGTTAATATTTGATGTATCTGGTAAGCAGAACGAAAGTCTTTCTCAGCATCTCAGGCATAGCACATTCCTAGGTAGGGCCTCCCAAAGTTTCTGTGGATGTGATCAAGAAAAGGACCTAATTGGAGGTTTTTTTCCCCCAAAATGTAATAAAAAAATTGTATAGATCTTCAGCATCAATTAAAACCCTCAATATATTTTAAGACTTTAAATCCAGAGACAATCATACATTCATACAGAGATTTTACAAATATCAATAATCACCATTTTAAGAAGAAGTTTTATATTGGATATATCTGGTTAAAATATAGAATAAAAAGGAAAGAAAACTATGAGCTGGAATCAATGGGAAACAATTGTTTCTGCCAGGAGTTCCAGTTTTTGTTAAGGACTCATTTTAATGAAGAATAGCAAACATTAAATTTAAAACTCCAAAGCCTGTTGTTTTGAGCACTAGTGGATCATTTTGACTTGTGTCTTTATTCTATATAAATCAAAACAAGATGTTTTGACAGCACTCTGTCAAGATTATTAGCAGTAATTAATATACTGCCATGAAACCTTTCAGTTTTAGCAGGAAACTAGAACTTGTCAAGACTGTTGACGGCTCCTGTAGAAGCACTACAACAACAATTGTTCTGTCTCAGAGGTCTCAGGTGACTGTTTCCACATGTTTATACAAAATGTGCTTCATCTGTCTGTATTGACATGGTAATCTGTTACAGTGGTTAGCTGGGGATAAATGTTATATTCTGTAGTTCAGCCTGTAAAACTCAGCATCGTAAGGGAAGAAGCTTCAGATCATTTTCATAGTTCTGTTAACATCTGCAGCCCTCATACATACAGACTTCACAGGAAAACTACACAGAAGCAACGGTCTTTGCTCTACTACAAAACAAAACCAAAACCATTTTGATTATATTTTGTTCTCAAAGACTAACCTTTACTAAATTTGTATTACTGCCTTTTCAGACTCATACTACATTGTCTGTCTGGCCACATAGATTTTTAACACAAATGCAGGAGGCAGACACTTAGTAGCTCTTATAAGTACAGACAGGGATTTCACACTGAGTGGGGCAAAACATAATGGAAGCTTGTAAGTTCCACTCAACAGCCAGCTCATCTTCTTAAAAAATGGCACTTTATTTCCAGCCATGCTCACAAGAGGCAGAAGTGAACAGCTGAGTCTCTAGAGACGGGCTATGTACAGTGGTCCCCTAGGGAGGAAGCTGCTTTGAAATCTTTACCAGACAATGCTGGATATCTCTGTGATATTGTTATATAGCTTTTTGGTTCTCACTTGCCTGTCTTTCTGTATTTCCCTCCTTAGTCTGCTGGCTTCTCCACCCCAGCACCTCTGTTTTACACCATCTTCCCCTAAATTCCCCAGTACAGACAACCTGCAGTCCTCACAGTTGCATCCGCATAGCTAAAGCACAGGTCTAGAAAAATACACTCCCACCACAGCCACAGATTAAGGAGAGGGAAGAGATGCTTTTCATCACTTACACAAATGCCTGAAGTGGTTACTTTGTCAATTCAGCACACTGGTATACAGCTGAATGCCAACCAGAATTATCAAAGATCAGTATAGGTACATGTGTGCTCTCAGTAAATTTTCCAAGTCCAGTATTCCTGGTTCATGTCATTTAGTGCAAGACTGTGACTCAACCCTGCCATAAAGCATTGTACAGAAGCAGGGTGTTGTCTGCATCTACACTGAAATGCCAGGAGCAGTATTCTCTTTTCTTTTTAAGAAATATGCTGGCAATCCTCAAGAGTAGGCAGTTGCACTACCATCAGTCAGGCAAGCCTTAAACAATTCCTCTTCATTAAGCTACCAAGCACTGTCCATGCTGGACTTCAGAAAAAGGTTGCTCTGCCCAGCACAGAAATGTCAACAGCAGGGAAAGAGTTTGACATTTTGCATCATTCAGTGAAATGTCAGACATCTGCAGGGCTCAAGAGGGTACTCAGGGTTCCCACTCCACCTTCTGCATCCTCCTGTGTGGATCTGGAGTCTGTGCTCAGGCATCAGACACCCCCACAACCCCATCTCTGCACTGTGGAGGAGCAGCAGCTCCTCACTGCAGCAAGTCATCCGTCATTTCTTGTTGATGCCATATAGAATCATAGAATGGTAGGGGATAGAAGGGACCTTTAGAGATCATCTAGTCTGACTCCCTTGCACAAGCAGGTTGACCTAGATCAGGTCTCATAGGAACATGTCCAGGCGAGTCTTGAAGATCTCCAAGGAAGGAGACTCCACAACTCCCCTGGGCAGCCTGTGCCAGGGCTCCCTCACCTGAACAGTGAAATAGTTTTTTCTTATCTTTAAGTGGAACTTTTTGTGTTCCAGCTTCATCCCATTACCCCTTGTCCTGTTGCTATCTACTATAGAAAAAAGGGGTGTCCCAACCTCCTGACACCCACCCTTTAGATATTTATAAATGCTAATAAGATCTCCCCTCAGTCTCCTCCAGACTAAACAGCCCCAGTCCCTGAGCCTTTCCTTATATGAAAGATGCTTCAGTCCCCTGATCATCTTGGTGGCCCTGTGCTGGACTCTCTCCAGCACTTCCCTGTCCCTCCTGAGCTGAGGAGCCCAGAACTGGACAAAGGACTCCAGATGAGGGCTCAACAGGGCAGAGTAGAGAGAGAGGACCTCCCTTGACCTGCTGGCCACACTCTTCTTGATGCATCCCAGGATGCCATTGGCCTTCTTGGCCATGAGGGCACATTGGTGGCTCATGGTTAGTTTATTATCAATCAGGACTCCCAGGTCTCTCTCTGCAGAGCTGCTCTTCAGCAGATCGACCCCCAGCCTGTACTGGTGCATGTCGTTGTTCCTTTCAGATGCAGGACTCTGCACTTGTCCTTGTTGAACCTCATGAGGTTCCTCTCTGCCCAACTCTCAAGCCGGTCGAGATCCCGCTGAATGGCAGCACAGCCTCTGGGGGATCAGCCAGTCCTCCCAGTTTGGTGTCATCAGGGAATCTGCTGAGGGTACACTTTGTCCCCTCATTCAGTTTGTTGATGAAAACATTGAACAAGACTGGCCCCAGAATCGATCCCTGTGGAACTCCACTGGCCACAGGCCTCCAACTCGACTCTGCCATTGATCACCAGCCTCTGGGCTCTGTCATTCACCCAGCTCTCGATCCACCTCACTGTCCACTCATCCAAGCCACACTGCCTGAGCTTTCTGATGAGAATGTTATGGGAGACAGTGTCAAAAGCTTTGCTGAAGTCAAGGTAGATGACATCCACTGCTCTCCTCCACTTATGTCCTTGGATTGTGTCTTACAGAACATGCCTGTAACTATTAAGGTTTTAGAAGTGCCTTAAGTGTGACGAGACCACCTTTGAAGGCCTTGCAGTTTTAAGACTCTGGTCTTAACTCGTGGTTTTCCAGTTAGAGCTGAAGGCAGTTGCCTAGACAACAACTTTGATTCATCAGCACTGAATTGTCAGGGCCACTGTCTCCAGCCACACCTGGGATGTGCTGAGCAGCACTGTTGTGCTGCAGAAACAGGTGTCAGTCATGGAAGGCTACCCCCAAAAAAATTGCAAGTTTGAAAGGCGACAGTTCCCACAAGGGTATCTGTTTGCTAAGCCAAAGACAGATACTCTTCACTTGTTCACATCAAAAAACAGAGTATAACTACCCCACTGTAGTGGGTCTGGGATGGTAGTGATTTTCCACAGCAGGTCTTGCAGTGCTGTGCTTACTGTTGGTATCAATATTATGACTACCGCTCACACAGCATCAGGGCTGTCCCTCCAGTATCCCTTCCCCCAGCTTCACCAATAGCTGTGGGTGGGCACAATCCTGGGAGGGACCACGGCCAGAACAGGTGACCCAGGCTGACCAAGGAGATATTCCATATCGTATGAGGTCAGGTCAGTAACATGAACTGGGGTAGAGGAGCAGGAAGGGGAGGCGAGATTCATTTCTGGCCTTCCCAAAGCAACCGCTACGCATACTGAAGCCCTGCTTCTCGGGAGGTGGCCGGACATCGCTGCCGATGGGAAGTAGAGAGGAACAGCTTTATCCACTTTTGCTTCACTTCCCACGTGCATGGCTTTGCTGTTTCTCTCTTAAACTGCTTTTATCTCAACCCACGAGAGTCCCATCTGATTTTCTCCCCTTCCCTGGCTTGCTGAAGAGCTGGGTGATAGAGTGGTGTGGTGGGCACCTGGCATCCAGCCAGGCTCAAACTACCACACCCACATAGGAAAGAAAGTATTTGTTTTTGCCAAGGAAACAATTCTCTCTCAGCATCATATCTATCAACATTACCTGACTTGTTGGCCTTGTGTCCATCTCCAATCTTAATTCTTTCTTCCGTGGTGTTTTATTAGAGTGCTTGCACTATAAGAAAATGAATACATGCCCAAAATGTAAGGGCGGGCAGGGGGAGGGGGATCACAGTAACATGTAGTCATCTATTATTTAAACTACTTTAGAGGCTTTTGAAAACGTTTGAACATTTTTTTCCCTCCAAATTTTGCCCTCTTATGAGATGCCAATTATTCATTTCCCCTGTGTATTTCAAACAGTGCAAATATAATTGAGTAAAATACCCAGATATTCTATTTGATTAAGTCTCTCAACCAATAAAGAAAATCACATAACACAAATTAGAATACTGGCAGAGCTTCTGAGTACATAACTTTGTGTCCCTCACCTGTGCTCTACATGCTGCATGTTCTCATATCTCATCTCTCTGAAAATTATAGCTGAGTGTGGTTTTCTCTCCCCAAACCAACACATATCAGAAAATCCTTTCGAGCTCCAAAACTGCTCCCAGACAGCACCTGTAGGCTTGGCTTTAGGTTCTTACTCAGACTTATTTCAGAGTCATATTGCTGTGCCTGTCCAGGTTATGCTAGGATCCCTTCTTTCTATATCAGTTTCATTCAACGCTAAAGTCCTTTATGCTGAAAGTGTCTCATCTGTCAGGTGTACCTGGCTGTCTAACCCCCAGCACCAACTTACCTGCAAAGACTTGAGAGATGACACCTCATTGCCTACAGCACAGAATTAAAGGCAGAGGCCCACATTTTAAAGTGTGTTTTCATTGTTTTAAGGATGTGGACCTTGGGCAGTGTTGGAGCTAAGGCTTTTGTTTTATTTTGCTCTCTCCCAGACTTCTGCCAAATTCTGCTAAATTCCTCCCTGTCCTTGCTTGAAAGTGTCCTAAAGAAAAGTCTGTAGATAAATATTTTGTTCTTTCATACAGATCCTATTGTACTATAGTGGAGAATTTGGACTGAAATGTCCTTGTTAGGTCGGGAACTGCACAAGCTCACAGAAACTTCCCCATGTACCAGTACAGGTTGGGGAATGAACTCTTAGAGAGTAGTGTAGGGGAAAGAGACCTGGGAGTCTTGGTGGACAGCAGGATGAGCATGAGCCAGCAATGTGCCCTCATGAACAAGAAGGCCAATGGCATCCTGGGGTGTATTAGAGGGACTGTGGTGAGTAGGTCGAGAGAGGTTCTCATCCTCCTCTACTCTGCCCTCATGAAACCATATCTGGAATATTGTGTCCAATTCTGAGCCCCTTAATTCAAGGACAGAGAGCTGATGGAGAGAGTTCAGCAGAGGGCCACAAAGATGATGGAGAGCATCTCCCTTATGATGAAAGGCTCAGGAAGTTGGGGCTCTTTAGCTTGGAGGAGACTGAGGGGTGATCTCATTAATGTTTACAAATATCTAAAGGGTGGATGTCAGGGGGATGGAGCCAGGCTGTTCTCAATGATGGCCAATGATAGGACAAGGGGCAGTGGGTATAAACTGGAGCACAAGAGGTTCCAAAGAAATACAAGTAAGAATTTCTTCACTGTGAGGGTGATGGAGCACTGGAACAGGCTGCCCAGATGGGTTGTGGAGTCTCCTTCTCTGAGGACATTCAAAACTCACCTGGACGAGTTCCTGTGTGACCTACTCTAGGTGATCCTGCTCTGGCAGGGAGGTTGGACTAGATGATCTTTCGAGGTCTCTTCCAACCCTTGAGATTCTGTGATTCTGTTATTAAAGTCTCTGTATTTTTAATGTGAGCAAGAGGCCACTTTGTGAAACATCTATCATGTTCTAGACTAGTTTCATTTGCTACAATTGTTCTTATCACTTATTGTAAAATCTACAGTGTCTGGAGGGCTTATAAAGAAAAACCTGCTAGGTCATAAATACCAGAGTGGCAATCGGTCCACAAAAAATTGTTGGTTTGGCTATTTTATCTGTCCTGTTCTTTTGTACATGGTGTAGGAAATGTATGGCATTTTACCAATGTCAAAATCAGCCAAATTAGATTCAGTTACCTCAGCAACAGGCATAATAAACTTCTTACTCAATCCCCATGCTATGCAACATTTGAAAATCCACAAACTTTGTGCTGTGGCCACTGTGCCACATGAACATGGAGCATCAGTCACCTGCACTGTCACTGGGCTGATGTGCTTAAAAAAAGGGCAAACCTTCGTCACCACTAAGGACAACAGATGCAGCCCAGGCTGAAGGAAGCAACCCAGTCTCCACCATCTTTCCTCTGCCTTGTAGTTTAAGTGATGGAGGTTTGTCTTATTTTTATAGAGAAAAAAGTGCTATCTGGAAAGGACAGGATAGAGTTACTAAAAATGTCTTAGCAAGGGGGCTCAACAGGCTCAGAATTAGTTAAATCAAACATACTCTGCACATTCTCACTTTTCAATGTGAGAGTCTCAATTACAGATGACAGTTTCTATTAAAGGAAAAAGTGCACAGAGTGAGGAAAATAAAGTTTCTGGATCTGGCATGTCTCAGTGAGAAATCCCAGTACCATGTTTGTAGCCTCCTTCTTCTTCCTCATGAAGGCTTGACCTGCAGGGAGAAGGGAAAGCCTGCTATGTTATTAATCACTGCATCTTTCAGATATCTTGTTCTCAGAGCAAAACAATCTAGACGTCTTGGAAAAGCAGGAGCAGCACACATCATGCTTTGGCACGACTGCATAAGTATGACACAGTTGGACAAAAAAGCCTTTTTTTCCCCTCCTACAAGATCCACAGGGAATTCAGTTTCCTCTCAGTACCTCATGCAATCTACATAAAGCTATTTTTTGCCACAGGCACTCAGTGCTGTGTGACTGAGCACTCTGGAGTAACACTTCTTGGTAACACTTACTCTTGGCAACCAAACATTCACTCAGAGGTTTGCTTATAAAACAGGCCCAAACTGGGGGGAAATATGGAGGAAAACTGGCCATGACTGGCTGCCCCAAAGCTTCACAATAGCTGAAGTCCATTTTCTATAGACATGTTTCCTAACTTTCCAGGGAACTCAGCTGCAGAGTGCTAAGGAGAGTCAACGACAGCCATGGTGTGTGCTGAAGAGCTGGGCTGCCTGTCTCCTAGTCCATGGGGCTGCTGAAAACACCAATCATATTTTTCATGATGCAAACTTCAGTGGACAAGGTCTAAATTTCAGATCAGAATGATGTTTCTGGTGAGTTTCTTAAGTCAGCAAGTAGGAAAAAGGTGTATTGTTCAATTAAAGAGAGCTTTGCAGCTATTTATAAAGAGATGTGAAATTACTATGCCTTGCAACCCCTAGTAAGGCGGGTGAATATGATATATACTGGCAGGTAAAGGGGAAAAAAGAGAATGAACATTTGAGGCAGAGGAGCTACCTAAGCTTACTGCAGCTGAATATTCAAATAGGATGTGACCTACTCTAGGTGGCCTTGCTCTGGTGGGGGGGCGGGGGGGGAAGGCGTCTTTCAAGATCCCTTCCAACCCTTAAGATTCTATGATTCTGTGATTTTGATGTGTATTTAGGAGCAGGGTCTTCCATTTCCTCTACCTTTTTGTAACTGGTGTTTTGAAAGTAGGGGAGAGGAAAGGTAAGTGAATGCCATCAGCACCTCTCCCCACCCAACTTCCTAAATAAGGAGCTGGTCTTTCCTTTGTATTCCCTTTGAAAGGCACATTCAAGATACAGTCAGCACTCCTATCCAGACAGGATTCACAGGGAATGATGGTGCTCAAGAGCAGTGAGCAGTTTGCAGCTCTGCACATAAAGAGAAGAGGAAATTTGGAATGAGCTGAGCCTGTTCCAGTTTCTGGAGCCAGGTCCTCAGGAGACGGCTTTACTGGCAGCATTTGCACTGTTACTTGCCTTCACATGGTAGTCACTATTGGATGGCGCCTTTTCCTGACCATACTCTAGTTTAGGTGACGTGGTTAAAAGAAACAAAACAAAACCAAAAACAACAGAAAAAGAGTCAAACCCTTTACACCTGATACTTCTTCAGTCTGAGACTAAACTCTTCTGCATTGACTGACATCATGTGCCCTGGGAACAGAGGATCTGTATTGCAAAGAAAGAGGTCCAGTACACATAGTGTCCTCTCTTTTCTGCAAAAGAGTTCATATAAAAACAAGCTGCTCTTAGGACAACAGTACATGTAATGTAAGAAAGCAGCAAAGAGTGGGGCCAAGACCTACAAGGCACTTGCATCAAAAGCAGGCCCTCCTGGGTGAGCCTGTAAAGCCCATCAACACCATCACACACCATCACCATCATGTCATCAGTTAGTCACGACTAAGAAATCGTGTTTGTTATTTCAGATTAAACTTAAAAAATCAGTCATGCCAACACCACTTGCAACAATGCCCAGTCCAGAGTATTCCGGAGAGGTGCTTTGTGGTGCTCATTTGCAGCAGCTGCTGGCACTTTCTGAGCCCTACTGAGTGTTTCCAGTTACTGCTGCCTATGGAGCTGGGCTGCTGTCACAGAGACCACTCCTCTTCATGCTCATCCTCATCTTACCCAGGCGAAGGCAAGTGAGTGAGTACGGCTCTACGAACGGCAGCACGGTGACACCTCTAGCCTTATGAACTACAGCTTGTTTCTGAAAGGAAATATATTTGATTTGTCCTTTTAAAGAAAAGAATCTTGCTTGATATTTTAAAATATTCTTAATTAAAATAATAAAAGGATTATTTTGTTACCAACTAACCAGGAAGTTGGATTTTTCCTTTAAAAAAAGGTCAATCATGATGTAAATCTCCCTTTCTACAGAGATGCCTGTCTGCAGCCTTACCACTGCACATGCAAGGCTTTCAGCACTGCAAAGATGTGCACACTGCACAACCATCACAGGGTAATACTGTCCCAGAACACAATTAGTATCTCAAAATAACAGCTCATATTGCTGTGGCCAACTGTCAGGTAATGCACTAGTAAGACAAAACAGATTTAAGTCAGAGGGCCATTGAACCCTTCCTATGACATCTCAGTCAAGGGCTAAAGCAAGTGCACAGCTGTGAGGCTCCCCTCTGCTTCCTCTATCTTTGTCCACTGCTAAGGTGCAACAAAAATAATACTTGGTTTGTTTGATCATGGCCCATAATCAGTGAAACTGGAAAGAAGAGACAAGATGTTAAAGCAACAGAAAATTTGAAATACAAAGGAGAGGAACTGAAAGAGATTGAAGAAAACAAACCCTCTTCTTAATTTTAAAACTTTATAAATTATAAAGAAAACTTTTTGTACAATTTATGCACTGTATGAAAGCCTGAATCTTAGATACATCAGAAAACACTCATTAAAAGGCTCTAGTATTGTTCTCTGCTAAATAGTCTGGTTTAGCACTCCCTACCTCCTTGACTATTCTTATCCAAGTCACCTACTCTGGCTTCCCAACTACCTACACACAGTGGTGAAGAGAAACTTAGTAAAAGAATCCTCTGTGTGTTCAGTACTGACATAAATTATTTCATTTACCACAGACAGAATTCAGAATTTGTGTTCACCTGCACCGTGACTGAGACCACAGCAAAAAGGTAAACTGCACCAATAAAAGGTTTCCTGCACCAACATCTTTACAAGATTGGGGGATGAGGAGATGGTTTTGGCTAAAAAGAAATAAAAATGAAAAAGGCTCACTAGTGGCCCTAAAAGTCTCCTGTGATACCCAGAGGGTGTCCAAAAATGGAAAGTTCCCAGCTACAGGACAGGTAAGATGCAGAGATAGCACAGAACATGCCATCAGCTCTCAGGGAGCATTACAGAGTGAACCTCACTATAAACATCTATTTCTAGAGACTTCTTGCTTCCAACAACCAAGAAGAAGCAACTCTCCTATACCTGGTGAGCAAAAGACAGAGAACGGCTGGTTGATTTCAGCAACCAGATTCCCTAAAGCACACTGGAGAACAGCCCTTGCTTCCTCAGCAATGTTATGCATCTTTTGAGATTATTTTCCTTTTAAAAATCCATAGATCAGAGAACTCATAAGCCCATCTGGGGCCAGGGTGGAAGAGCACGTAGCTGCAGTTAAATGTCAGCCCAAGAGGCTGTAACTAAAACAAAGCTGAATTCACATTTAAACAAATAAGTACGGCTACAGCCAGATGTTCCCCTGGTACCTTTGCTCTTTTCTTCATATTCAGACAAAGGTGAATGTCAAAAGTTAGTCTAACAAGCATTTAAGAACAGCCTCCCTGTGGCACAGTCAGCGGGATCTGAGTACGTATTTGCATGGTTCATTGCATAGGGATGGGCTTCTCCGTTGTCCAAACAAGAAAAAAAATCAAACCAAACTTCCAGACCTGCTGAAACTTATACACAGAAGACTTGGTGCATGTTATAAGTTATAGACCTCCTGTAACTTACACTTGGAAAAAAACCAACAGTATATTTGGACAGAATCCAAGAAACTAGAAAACTTTTTGTATAATTTCTGGACCGTTTAAAAGCCTGAATCTTAGATATACCAGAAAATGCTCATTAAAGGTCTCTAGTATTGTTCTCTGCTAAATAACCTGGTTTAGCACTCCCTACCTCCTTGACTATTCTTATCCAAGTCACCTACCCTGGCTTCCCAACTACCTACACACAGTGGTGAAGAGAAACTTAGTAAAAGAATTCTCTGTATTTTCAATGCTGACATACATTATTTCATTTACCATAGACAGAATTTAGAATTTGTGTTCAACTGCACCGTGACTGAGACCACAGCAAAAAGGTAAACTCAGATGTTAACAGCTGCAGAAAATGAGCAATCATACGGTAAAGAAGCCAGAGACCTGTGAACACATCCAAATCCTCGTGCCGCTACTGGAGCATCATACCACTGCTGGAGGCACAAGCAGTTTTATGCCACTCAGTACATAGGAATAATAAATGCATCAAAATACCAACAGCTGCTCTTTGGGACAACGCCTGGACCCAACAACTGGCCAGGAAGGTAACTGATAAGATGTAAATTAGTATTCTTTGCAATATTACTTTTGGCAAGATTCAGAAGATCCACAGAATCACAGAATGGTAGGGGTTGGAAGGGACCTTTAGAGATCATCTAGTCCAACCCTCCTGCACAAGCGGGTTCACCTAGATCAGGTCGCATAGGAACATGTCCAGGCGGGTCTTGAAGACCTCCAAAGAAGGAGACTCCACACCCCCTCTGGGCAGCCTGTGCCACTGCTCCGTCACCCTCACAGTGAAATAGTTTTCTCTTATGTTTAAGTGGAACTTTTAGGCCTGTATTTCAGATCCTGCAGACAATCCCACAGTTTAATGGGGGCAAAGTGAAAGCAAAGAGAGATTTTTCACAGAGAGATAATTGGCAATGCCAAAAAAAATCAAGCTGAGTCAAAGATAAAGCCATAGCTTCTTCCAACAAGCAAGTTTATCCTAGCAGGAAGAACATTCAGCATCACCCTGCATGCCAATCTGGGGCTTTTCCCACAGCACAGCTCACCCAGACTATGCCAGAACCCTTCACACAGGAGGAGCAGGGAAAGCAGAGCACGCATACATGTTAAGCAATGAAGAGAGCTTACCTAAACAACTGCATTTTTGTATACTGAGATGGGAACAGATATAACTTGTCTCCCACATGAACAGCATCCTTACATTTGAATCTGAATTCAGGATCTCATTGGATTTTGTTTGCAAATCTGCAGCACGGTCAAGACAACAGAAAAGTCTCACTGCAATGAATAAGAAAAACAAATTCTTCTGCTTTTGCAGACATTTTGCCCTCATTAGCTTTTAAAACAACCTATCAGTCCACACAGATTTTCCAGTGAATGAATCAAACGTGCATAACATATGGTAAAGATGCTACAGTGAACAAACCAGAGTTTAGTCCCCACATCTGAGCCTTAATCCCTTGCCCAGGTACAGACAGGTCCTTTGGGGATGTCTGCAGCCCCAGCCTGCCCAAGAGGATGCCTCTTGGACAAACTGTGCTTTCACTTGCTCAGGAGCCCAAGAGTGGCTGCACACAGCAAGGCCAGTGTTTGCCTTATTGGTAGCCAAGAGCTGATTTCCAGAGGAGACGGTAAGTGTGAGGAGCTATCACCGCCTTTGCTCCCACCCTCCCAAGCAGAAGTTAGTGTATTTGCACTTAATGATGGTGTATCTAAGATGATGTATTTAATAAACCCTGTAGTCATACTGAAGTGCAGTTCCAGGAGCTCCAAAAACCATGAACAGAAATAGCTGTGGCTTAGCCTCAGCTCCCTTGCAAAGAGCAGCCCACCTGCGCCAGGAACTCATGGCAGGAGTGTACCTTCACTGCAGGTGCAATTCAGATATCATCAAAGCAATGTAATGTCATATGGTTGCTCATTATTTTTCATAAGAGGAAGGAAATAACATCAGTGTGATACTACTCCTTCCAAATACAAGTGAGCAATGAGGGCAAAAACTCTGGCTTCTCACACATCTGGAACATTAAATCTCAGCTCTAAGTCCAGATCTCATTTTTCAGCCCTTAGTTCCTTCTCTTGCCATATATACACATTATTCTAAGAAAAAGTAAATTGCCTTGGATCTCAGTTCATCCATTGCTTCAGGAATCATTTCACATTTGCAAAAAGATGAATGAAAATAGCCCAGAGTCTCATATGAACATCTTTGACTGTAGCATTCAACATCCCATGCTCCTCAAGGTAATCCTCTTACTGTGATTAGCAGAAGAACAGAAGGGTTGTAAGGAGGGACTTAAATGGGCTTTGGCCTCAACCTGAGTTCATAGCCCAGACCGGCTCCTGTGCTTCTTGCGTGAATGGCCCAAACTGAATTTCAAAATCCCCACTAATTAAATACATTCAAGGGATTGCTGGGAAGGAGAAAAGAAAAATAAAGCATGCCAGAGAGAAAAAGAGATTTATACAGTGCATACTCAGGGGGAAAGGAATGAAATTTTAGGTGGTAGTGTGGGTCATGCACTTACTGGAAAATGTGCCAGTGTGTCTGTGCACACTAAACACAACTGGGAAGCAAACCACAGCTATTGTCAGCATTCAGGGCAAAAATCACAGCTTCCAAGAGGAGGTGACACTGATGTATCAGTGTCTGGATTTTAGACCTGTTTGAAGCATGATATGCCATGCAAAGAGAGTTACTGCAAATACCTTGAAAGCTTCTGTTCACATGGTATACTGGAACCCAGCTCCAGTCCCATTGTGTCCCAGTTCCCGCAGTATTTACCTATTACTCACCTGTCATTGGTAAGACAAGGCTATAAACTATTCATTATTTAGAAGGCTTTGTTTTCAGAAATCTGCGTTGGTAAGTTAGCTCTTCTGAGATTCATTTAGACTTGCCTAATTAAAACTGACTAAATCCACTGACCACACACGTCACTCTTGGTAGCCAACGGTGACTCACATGTACATAAAATCAACTCACCTGCTCTCTGGTGAGACACTGCAGATGTTCTATTATGAACAGCTACCAGTTTCTCTACTGCCCCCTCTATTTCCTCCTTCACATTTATCTACACTTTCCTACCAGGAAGTCTGCTCAGGTCTGAATGCACTGTTTCACCATCCAGATGACAACTTAATTCTGCAAATTGGTTCAAAACTATTAGATCCTGTTATGAAGCCTAAATTTCATTTCTCCTTCCTAAAGCTAGACAAGTTATATTAAAAACCAAAGTACTTTATTTGTTCTACCCAAGATGTTAAAAAATATGACAGAGTGATAAATTAACTTTCAGCAGCAACTTCAGCTTGGGAAAGCCCAGACAGTTGTGCTTCAGTAGTACTAAGTGAAAAAAAGACAAATTGCAAGAGAGGAATAAAATACAAATGCAGATTTATTATTAGAAAATTGGGCATCGTACAGACAGGCAAATTGATCTGTGTGAAGCTGGCCTCTCCTGAAATGACCATCTGATTAATATCCCCTACTAAGTCACTCTGGACAGCTGCTTTACTCAGCCCCAGACCCAGAGGGAAGCTGAGCTTCTCCAGCTCCCTGGGAGCACCTTCAAGCAGTCAGGTAAACTCCCTGTGATTTGGCAGGACTTTTGGTTACTGCAAAATAACCTTCAGGAACACACATAGAAAAACCAGATGAAGCATCAAGCAGCTGGCTTCGAGACTTTGAGAGTGTCAGCAGAAGGTGTTTGAATAGGGTTTTCAAATAGGAATTTAAAGCTGGGAAAGTTTAGCTTGAAGAAATATGTTTTAAAGGATTGCCAGCAAACTCTGTGAAAAGAGGAGTGAATCTAGGTAAGCTTGCACAGTTAACTGAGATCAAAACAATGGCTTAATACTAGTAGCGATGTCATCGGTGCCTGTAGAGGCTATAAGGAACTATTCCATCCTGCAAAACATGGCTCTTTGTGTTCACAGACAGGAAAAAATGCACAGCACAGAGGAGGCAGATGCTGGTGGTGCATGAAACCATGAGATTTCAAAGTAAACCAGGCTTTCCAAACCAGAAGAGCACTGTTTCTGGAATAATAGCATCTAAGAATGACTGGAAGACTATTGCCACACATCTTGTCTCTCTAAGGACCCACAAATTGGGGCAGGAAGTGGAACTGTCAGATTTTCCTGAACAGCAAGTAAATGGATGTTTGGCACAGTGTCGCAGTTTGTCAGAATAACATGACCATAACATATCATAGTACCAGCAGGATAAAAGGCATCAAGCACACATCACAGCAAGCTTATAAAACCAAAAATTTCGGGGCTTTTTTTAAGCAAGGAAACCTATGTGGCTGATCATCCACGTAGTGGACTCTTAGAGACAAATTACAATGTATAAAACCCCTTTGAAATTGATTTTGAGCTGATTTGTCATTTTAAAGGTCAAAGACCTTTCCTCTGGGAACATCTTTGTTTTCATACCAGCTGTTGAAGTCTCCCCCTATTCTTGACCTTGGCATTCAAGCATTACAGATTCAAGCATTTCTGCTGCCATTCAGCAAGATCTTGACCAGCTTGAGAGTTGGGCAAAGAGGAACCTCATGAGGTTCAACAAGGACAAGTGCAGAGTCCTGCATCTGGGAAGGAACAACCCCACGCACCAGTACAGGCTGGGGGTAACCTGCTGGAGAGCAGCTCTGCAGAGAGAGACCTGGGAGTCCCAGTTGACAATAAACTAACCGTGAGCCAGCAACGTGCCCTCATGGCCAAGAAGGCCAATGGCATCCTGGGATGCATCAAGAAGAGTGTGGCCAGCAGGTCAAGGGAGGTTCTCCTGTCCCTCTACTCTGCCCTGGTGAGGCCTCATCTGGAGTCCTGTGTCCAGTTCTGGGCTCCTCAGCTCAAGAGGGACAGGGAACTGCTGGAGAGAGTCCAAAACAGGGCCACCAAGATGATCAGAGGATTGAAGCATCTTCCTTATGAGGAAAGGCTGCAGGAACTGGGGCTATTGAGACTGGAGGAGAGTTTGGGGGGAATCTCATTAATAATTACAAGTATTTAAAAGGTGCATGTCCAGAGGATGGAGTAGTACTTTTTTCTGTAGTATCCAGTGATAGGACAAGGGGCAATGGACAAAAGCTGGAACACAAAAAATTCCACTTAAACTTGAAAAGCTTCTTTAATGTAAGAGTGATGGAGCCCTGGCACAGGCTGCCCAGGGACAGTGTGGAGTCTCCTTCCCTGGAGGTTTTCAAAACCTGTCTGGGCACATTCCTGTGTGACCTGATCTAGGTGGACCTGCTTGAGTAGGGGGGGGTTGGTCTAGATGATCTCTAAAGGTCCCTTCCAACTCCTACTATTCTGTGATTCTATGATACATCCAAGTGTTGACTAACATTCCTCTCTTCTACAAATGCAGGTGACTGATGGTAGAACTCAGTCTGGCTCGTGATATACTAATTTTTCACTGACACAAGAATAAACAAAATTTTACAAGTATAAATTGACATTATTTGCTGGCATGTGGCATTGGGGTTAGGCAGGGCACCAGAGACCCTCTCCCATGTGAGCAGTGAGCCCTCCTCCTTGCTGGGATGGCTCCAAGACAGGCAGTGGCCCATGCTTAGTGGAAGTACTATTCTTGCCACCATCTAGCAGCACAAAGTCAAAGGCAAGTTCAGGATGCTGGAAAGATAAACCAGCTGCCATCACTCCTGTTTCAACTCTCTCTAAAAAATTATGTTTATCTGACTTAGTCATCACTACCAATAGAGGTTCAGGGCACAATGTGCAGTCCATCTCCTGATGGCAGATCAGATCACAGGGCTTGAGACAGCTCTGCTGGGGAGGGAGAGAGGGGCTTGCTCTTCTGCATCGTCAAAGTGTTCTCATTGCTGCAAGCTTACAAAGGTGAGAAGTGTACATGCTTTGGGATTTCACAGCTGCTACTTCAAAGAAGAGAAGGAAAAAGAAATAACACTTTCCCTAAGAAAATCCTTTTGAATGAAGTTTGGATAACAACCCCAATTTACTCATTGATGACGTGTCCCAGAAAAGATCAAGGTAAAAGAGATTCAAACCCTTCAAATCTAAGACTGAAGCCCTCCAACACCATGACCCAAATATACAGACACAGCTTTTCAACACAGGATAAAACAGGCAAAACAGAAATAGCAGCTTCAAAAGGAAACCACAAACAGCATTGATATTCAGAATAGACCAAAGACATAGATGAGTAGAAAAAAGTTTTCAGTTGTTTCCATCAGCTGAAATATCCTGGGATAAAGTTCACCAAAATATACTGCCAAGCACTAGTGGATAAAACTCAAACTAGTCACAAAGTGATAATTTGTGATCCCAGTACGGCTGCACTAAAGCCTCCAGGGAAAAGAACATCTGGACTAGATGTTTAGTTGTGTTCCTCTTCATAAAAGCCATACACAGTTCACTTACACCTGAAAAAACCACACAAAGCCATGCAGCCCGCTGCTGCCTTGCATGGTGTTTCCAAACATGTACCACAAATTCCTTGTCTGGGGTGTTTGCCCATGTATTTGACTTCAAACTGGTCTCCTGTGTCCATGGGCTGACTGAATTCTTCATACTTCCCAAAACTGTGCCTTCCCAGAGCTTGGATTCAACCATGTGCACGGTATTAGAGCTCCCTCAGGCCTTCACGAGTGTACCAGACCCATGGAGAGTACTACATGGTGGCTCTTACACCCACATGGAAAATATTTGAAATCAGGAAGCGTTCATCTATCCCAGTTCACAGGAAGAAAAGGATCTGAAAAGAAATGAGCAGTAACTGGAAGTCTTGGTTGTCTCTAGGACCTTCAAAGTATCCTCAGTTTATATTGCTGCCTATCCTCTGCTTTTGGCTGGCAATATTCAGAGTGACAAGGAAATTACCACGGAACCAAAATGAGAGGAAGGAAAGATGTGCTCAAGGCTGTCCTATTAGCAAGGCAAACAAGTCAAACATGGAAATGCCACACACAATCATTAAGAGCCTTTTTGTGTTGTACCTGTTTCTTTTTCACATACACGGTGGTCTAATTTGGGGGAGAAGGCAGGTGGGCAGAGGGAAGCTCTCTTTTGATTGGGAGAGCAGCTGAGGTGAACTTTGTTGAACAGCCTCTTCTTGTTGCATGGGGCTCCCTCACTGGATTTTCACAGTCAGCATCTGGTCTTGCTCTTCATTGCACAAATATCATGGGTTTGTGTGGACCCGCTTTTTGCTTGGTAACATTGGCCAAGAAGGCCAATGGCATCCTGGGATGCATCAAGAGTGTGGCCAGCAGGTCAAGAGAGGTCCTCTCTCTCTACTCTGCCCTGGTGAGGCCTCATCTGGAGTCCTTTGTCCAGTTCTGGGCTCCTCAGCTCAAGAGGGACAGGGAAGTGCTGGAGAGAGTCCAGCACAGGGCCACCAAGATGATCAGAGAACTGAAGCATCTTCCTTATGAGGAAAGGCTGCAGGAACTGGGGCTGTTTAGTCTGGAGGAGATTGAGGGGAGATCTTATTAACATTTATAAATATCTAAAGGGTGGGTGTCAGGAGGTTGAGACATCCCTTTTTTCTATAGTAGCTAGCAACAGGACAAGGGGTAATGGGATGAAGCTGGAACACAAAAAGTTCCACTTAAATATAAGAAAATTCTATTTCACTGTTCAGGTGAGGGAGCCCTGGCATAGGCTGCCCAGAGGGACTGTGGAGTCTCCTTCCTTGGAGGTCTTCAAGACCCGCCTGGACATGTTCCTATGAGACATGATCTAGGTGAACCTGCTTCTGCAGGGGGGTTGGTCTAGATGATCTCTAAAGGTCCCTTCCAACCCCTACCATTCTATGATTTTATGAACAGAGGGAGGGAGCTGCAGTGCTGGTCCCAGTAAGCAGTTCTCAAAACATCCTCCGGCTCTGAGATTCAGACTCAACTCCAGCCCAGCCAGGCCAATCTGGTGCCATTGCCATCACTATTTAAGAAGGCAAATGTGAGTTGGAATAAGAGGTGGAGGAGTGGGACAAGAGGACCATGTGCACCCCACAGTCAGAGAAGGAGGATGGAAGTTGGAGCATCAGACCAGAGACCCTTCTGCAATCTGTGGCGAGAACGCAGCTGTGCCCCTGCAACGCATGGAGGGCAATGGCATGACTGAGAGCCACCAGCAGCTCCGGGTGAGCGCTCCCAGACGGGCAAGACTGTGTGAGGAGGTGGCCATGGCGCAGGCCGTGCTGGAGAGCCTGTGGGCCACAGAGACACACACAGGAGGTGGAGAGGAGCTGCAGCCTTTGGGATGAACAGACATTGGAACTACTTGTGCAGGGCTGCCCAGCCTGTGAGGTACCCCATGGTAAAGCAGGGAGGAACACCGAGGAGTCCATCTGCCTTGAGCAGAGACAAGCAGCAGAAGCCATCTGGAAAGCTCTGACTGAAACCCCCATTCCCTGCCCCTGCCTTCAGGGCTCTGAGCCTGGGAAGAGGAGAGGGGTGGGGGGAAGGTCGTCTTAAAGGGCTGGTTGTGGTCTTCATTACTATATCACTCTGTAGTGTTTTGTGTTTGCTATGTTTTTGGTTTTTACATTTTTGGTTGTTGATGGATTAAATTACCTTCTGTTTTCTTCCATAAGTTGAGTAGTCTTGCGTGCTTTGCCTGGGACCATAAGCGGCAACTGAGTCGTCCCTGTCCTTAGGGCCTTACAAAGGCCCTTGGTACTTACAGCTGATCCTTTATTCCTAGATGGGCCTAAACCATGACAACAAACTACCTGCAGGAATAAGCAGTATTTTTTTCTGTAGAGAAATCTTGTACAGCAAGTCTAAGGAAAGACCACACTCACCAGGACAAATACTGAGACAGACAACAAATGTTGGATAAACCTCACTAGAAAAACATCTGTGTGTTGCACACAAGTGCTTTCATCTCCAAGGCACAAGCTTGGCCATTTGGAAGGGACATAGCAACTCCTCTCTTTTCCATGGGTTTCTACCATCATATATCTTAGGGAGTCCAGAGGTCAGAACCTATAATTGCCTTCATCTGATTTAACTGACTACAAGCAGTTTTAAAAATGATAGATTCAAATGTAATCATGGGAAGCAGCACCTGCTCCATCAGCACAGCCCCTCTGTAACTGCAGTGCTGATTCATGAAGGCCAACAGCAGGAGGAGGAGGAGCCTGGGGGAGCATCTGGGGGAACGGCCATCAGCTTCTGCTCAGCACTTGGCTGTTCACAGGGCTGCCCCATGTGTCCCTGTCTCTGCCTCCAAGGAAAGAGAGTAGGGGAGAACAAGCGAAAAACAGTGAATTCTGCAGGCCATGCAGTAACAACAGAGCTAAGAATTGTAAATATTATGTTCTTACCCAACAAAAAACATTGGCTATGCTCTCTGCTATCAGCCAGTGTTGGAGGAACCCTGGCCCAAAACACTCTACCACAGAGCAGCTATCCTGAGAGCAGCTGTGATGCTTTGTGGCCACTGGTGAGGAGGAACTACCCAAGTATTATCACTTGATTCTCAGATATCTTGTAAATGAGGTGTTATTAACCTTTACAAGCAGCAGCATTTCTTACCCAAGGTCACAAGTGTTCCTCAAGGAAGGAGCAAATTATATTCTTTAAGTTGACTAGCAAAGCTCCTACAATCCACTACACTGGAGCAGAACTTCCAGGAAATCTTGCAGTAACTTTATGTGCCCACTGAAGGCCCAAACACCACATAAGTAGCTATTGGAGTGCCTCAGCTCCATGGGGGCTTCGCATGGGCCTGCAGGTCAGGAAAGTATCCCTTGTCCTGTCGATGAGGAGAGCCCATGGCCTTGGGCTTCAGCACACACCACAGATGCTCAAAGATGCTCTAAACCAGCACCTCCAGTTTCTTTCCCTCCCTGGCAGAAAGTTCCCCCAAATGTTTTTTCTGTTGTTGCTCAGTGAGACCAAAGCTGGGATAGTGAACACGCTCCAAATGCAAATGACAGCCCCCTGGGGTTTTAGAGACAAAAAGAGTTTGCTTCTTCTTCTGTCATGGCCTGGGCACAAGAGGGGTGTGGGAGGACAGGCTCTGTGTGCCAGAACAACTCTGCACCATTTTTCAGAAAGGCAAGACTGTGAGTAAAAGCAGCAATGAACTCCTCAGCCTACCAGCACTGAAAAATAGATATAGTACATAGGCATTGGTTTATGGAGCTTGGATTGATTAGGAAAAATCTCAAAATCTGGAGACTAGCCACTAAAAAAAACATCCTGGGCACTGAAATACTGCATTTCTCCCCCCAGATGCAGGAGAAAGCAGGGCAGACACACAAGAGCAGCACACCTAATAACAGTGATCAACGACTTGTCTGTCATGGTAAGGGACACGGCACACTGCAGAAACACATTGCAAGCAATGCAGAAGGGTACATCCAAAGGTAATGGCACCGGGAGAAAGTACCCAAGAGGAGTTCTTTTGGAAATTTCTGGATTGTTTACTGCAGGGTTAGGGCATCAAACCAGCTGCAAACTTGGACTGCACGGGACTGACTTGAGCACTATGGGGTGTGAGTGCTGCTGTTTCTGAGGACATGGCATGAGATGGAAAGCATCCTCTGTGGGGGAGAACATGTGCATGAGAACACGGCTTGTTGTGTAACTCAGCTTTACGTACACATAAACAGGTATACATCATTTTAAAGAAGACACCGCTCCCACTGCCACTGCTGCATGCATCTGAATATCTTTTCTGCTGACACAGGATGAATGTATTGAAAATGAGTGAAACTCTGTGGATGCATGTATAAACCACCTAAACCCACACACCTGGGGAGTGTGGGCAGTGCTGAATATGTGTTTTAGCACTAAAAACTACTTCCAAAGGTTATTTCTTTGGAACAACGTAGTGGCTTGCAGCAGTGATTCAGTGAGATGCTAACACTGCTTAGCATCTGTCTCCATGTCAGCTGTAACATTTACACAGACAAAAAGTAAAAAAAAACCCAACAAACCCACAACCAAACAAAAAGACAATAAAGTTTGTCCCTTCTTTCTTTAACCAAGCTCAAAGAACCAGTCAGACACAACCATGAATCACATAAAAACAAAACTAATGCTACAATACTTTCGCATTCCCTGGAAGAGGAAAAACGTGCACACATAGTTGCATCTTGATATGAAATGTGGTGTGATCTGTCTCAGCAAGACACCTAATGCAGCCCACTCAGCACTGTGGTACCTGGCTGTATGTGGCATTCCTCACAGCATTTGCTCCAAAATTTCAGTCTGCAGCCACATCCTGGCTCCCTGGCCCCTTCCTTTCTCAAGCTTTGATTTATATTTGTTTATATTTGTTTAAGGTTTGTTTATATTTGCTGGCTT
Organism: Colius striatus; assembly: GCF_028858725.1. Classification (NCBI taxonomy): domain Eukaryota; kingdom Metazoa; phylum Chordata; class Aves; order Coliiformes; family Coliidae; genus Colius; species Colius striatus. The sequence goes on from NC_084765.1 coordinate 12,414,380, forward strand.
TGACTGGTAGATATTAGAGACCGTCTTTGAGAAGCCTGGTTGACTGCTCGGGCAGTCCCTGCATCTCCCTCGCACTGCTGGCCAGGGAGAGCCCGGGACCCCTCTGTGTTCTGTGCAGGGCTGGGAGCAGCCCCCGGTCCTGCCACAGCCCCGCAGAACCACCACTCTGGCTTACAGACAAACCCCTGCTAACCAGAGGCCAACGAGTGGCTGAGAAGCCAGCGTGCCTCAAGCGCCTTCCAGACTGCAAAAGCAGCGCCGGGGCCGGTTTGTGCTCTCCTGGAGAGCTCCCCGGCTCACTTGGGCTTACACTGTCGGGAAAGAAGCCAGAAAAAAACCCGCAACAAACCAAACCGAGAGAGACGATACCTGTTGTAACTCCATCTGCTGTAAGACATGGTCTTGTTGCTGCCGACGCCATCCATGTCCGGCTCGGCTACGGCGCCCGCAGCATCGCTGGCCTCCCGCCGGGGCTCGGGGTCACGCAGCTGCCCGCGCCGGCCGCCTCCGGCCTTGCGCTGCGGGGCCCAGATCCACCGCCGAGCAGCGGCTTCGCATCGAGCTCCGGGCGCACGGAGCAAACCACTGCCCGCCCGGGGAGGGAGGGATGAGGAGGCTGAGGGGTCCCTGCCGAGGGGACCGGCGCAGGATGTTGGCGGCCGCCCGGCCGGAGCAAAGGCGCTCAGGTGAGAAACTGGAGCAAGGGTGCTAAGCTGCTTAAGAGATTTCCAGCCAAGCCATGCTGGGGAGCAGCGGCTTGTACGCCTCCTGCTCCAGCACACGCGCTCTCCTTATTTATTTCTTTATTGCGGTTGCCACAGATACGGGTCCGTCGCTCTGACATCAGCCGTCTCTCCCACGCCGCCGCGGGTCCCTGGGTCTCGCCAGCGCGATCTTCCCGGCAGACAGTGCTCACAGTCCCCTGTGCAGGAGCACGCCACAGCCGGCCCTTGCCAGCAGCTCTGCGGGACCATCGACTTCCCCTCACACCCTCCCCCTCCCCTGCCTGGTGCAGCTCCTGCACCTGACCTAGTGGGCAAGGGACAGGCTGCTCCAGGGGTCACTAAAAGTACAGTCAAAATGCTTCACATCCCGAGTTTCAGTCACTGGGTTTGCACAGCACACAGCCCCCTTCACCCAAAGGCAGGGCATCAGTGTGACATCCATCCAGCCTCGACCTGCCTCTCTCTGAGCACAGGTTTCAGGCGTAGCACTGGGCCAAGCCACATGCCACAGCTCCTGCCTGCCTTTTCCCAATGGGCACGGCTATCCAGTGCCAAGGCCCACACCAAGGAGCTGCAGGTCCTGCACCAAGGCATTTCTCACCTCTGCCAGCCACAGGGAGCACAGGGTCAGCTCTGCTCCCAGGTGCCCCATTCACATCTGTGTGTGAGGCAGAATCAGACCTTGCTCACTCACTGAGTATTTTCTGATAACAAGCGGACTGTGAACTAGAATTCACACTGAACCACTTACCAAAAAAAAAGTCTTCCAATGTGCTTGTGGTTTTCCTTACAGGAAAACAGAAAGTTCAACAGAACTTGCACAGCATTTCTGCCTTTTGAAGCTGCTTCATTGAACAGGTCTGCCTTCTTTCTTGCATGTCTTCTTAAAATGTTTGCTCGCCATCAGTTTCTCAGTGCCATGTGTTTGTGAAGTTTGGTTGCCATGATGCACAGCTGTGCCGTGAGAGGCACACAGAGATGACTGATGGTGACCCTCTGGACAGGGCACCCATCACAGCTCCTACCCAAGTGTTCAGTTTGGGCAGCAGATCTCAAAAGCATACCTTAGTGACACTGCTTGGTGGACACTCCCAGGCTAAGGAGGATGTCTTCAGGCTCAGGTGTGGGCAGGCTGAGCTCTGCCTCTCCAGAAGCCAGTTCAGAGCCACGCAGAGCTCACCATGCACAGCTGTGCTCAGGCCCCACGGCCCACTCACAGCCCTGAGGCACTGTACTCTGCCCTATGCTTCGCTCCTGATCTGAGGAGTTGCGGTTTCTCAATAGCCTGTAACACCCTGGGCAGAAGGGATTGCTAAGGAGACCTGACCATACCTTGGCTGAGAGAGACTCTACCAGAAGTGATGCCAGGTCAGCACAGTCAGTCCCTGGGCTGTCCAGCTGCACACAGAGGGGATGGGGGACCGCTTTCTAACCATTCCCAGGCAGCTCCAGCTCTCTGGCCTGCACTAGTCTCTCCTGGTCTTTTCTCTCACTGCAAGGTCAGCCAGGCACCCAGCCCTGCTCTTCAGCTATAGGACTCACTCCCAGCTCCTTAGGGTAAGATCTCCCAGTAGAAATGACTAGAAGTCCCAAACATTTATAAATAAGGACTGTAAGAGAATTGGGCTAATTAGGCCCAGTCCCTCATTTCATAAACAACCATGTCTGATGAGAGGCCTCAAGCTGAAGCTCCAGAGATTAATAGATCCAGAAGCTCCTAGAGCTCCAGAAGGTAGAGGAAGCTCCTAGCCCCTGAAGGCAGGCGTGCAAAAGCCTTTCAACCCTTTCTCCCAGGCATTTCTCAACTCCTGTGCAACTAATACAAAACAAACGCTAATGTCTTTGACAATGAAGCCTTGCCTGATTGTCTCTACAGCTTCTGCCTAGCTGCTGCTTTCTTATGCAAGTCTCCCTGCTCTGCTTTCCCCATCTGACTCCACAACTTGCATTGCTGGCAATATTACTGTAAGCCTGAACTTTTCAAAAGAACTTTGGTGGGGAAGCTGAGGCACTCCTAAGCTCTGCAAGGTGAAGACACCCCAATCAGGCCCACACTGGAGTTGTCAGCCGTGGAAATGTTCTTATTGCCGTGTGCTGTTCTCTATCAGCGGTGCCACAAGGCACACGTCATGTCTGTGCAGAGGCCCATCTACACACACCACGTCTGCTCCCTTTTTCAAGAGGTTTCCACTGACCACTGCAGATACAGAGGTATCTCAAATCAGGCCTGTTTCATCCATGGGGAGCAGGGAGGCCTAAGCTTCTGCATTACAACATACTGGAGCAGTAATAAAATTTCAGTTCTTCATTAGAAGCCTTGGAGAGCTGCGCCATGAAGTGACCATCCCAGTGCCAGCTGAGGGAAAGGCTGGAACACAGCTCCAAGAAAGCACAAAAACTTCTTTTCTTTGTTTTTTTTCAGGTGTTTAGTATATGGCAAATGACCTTACCACCCAAATAAATGTGATCTGGAATATTGGCTTGAGCTGCTGAAGTACCACAGGAATGAAACTGGCAGCAGTGCTGAAGCAAACAGGCTGCTCCTGCACATTCATGCTGGCACATACCATGCTGCAAAAAAGTGACAAAGTATCTGCTGAATCACTGGATGGTGCCTAGCAGGTTTAACAGTGGGAAGTCAGAAAAACAACACAGAGCAACTCCAGATTAGGTATTCTGGAAATACTATGAATTGTAAGCATATATTTTGAGCATCCCCAGACAGCAGTTTTTCCAGCAAAACATCGTGTTCATGACTAACCATCTGTCCCACCATCAGATGTCTGTGGCCACAGAATCTGCTCCTTTGTTACAGCCTAGCTCAGGTCCAGTGGGTAGCTCTGGAGAGGGACAGACAGGTCTCTGCATCTGTCCAGCCAGAAAGGTGCTGGCAAGAGCTGACTATGGTATTTGCTCTCATGCTCCAGAAATCCAGCACCAGCGTGGGTGTGCTCAGTGAATGAATCACCAGGATCTTCTCTTACATCAGACAGGGCTAGAGTTGCATCTGCCAGCACTACCACTGCCACAGAAAGTTCCTCAATGAGATTGCAAGTCCTTCAGCAGTGCCAATATGAGTGTTTACACAAGCAAGGATTTCTCCAAAGTCCTAGGCTGCTGCCTGGAGAAGATGATGCTCCTCAGTTTCTGCAACAGGGACCTGTGCAGGGGACAGAAGGGTACTAATTGTCCCTTTCTCCGTGGTTTGGACAAAAAAAAAAATCCTCCCCTTCTCCTGAGGGGTTGCCCATGTTCCACTCCCTGTCCACATGATCTCCAGGTGATGAGGAGATGAGAAAGGACTGAAGACAGAGGGCTCCAAGCCACGGGTGGAGGAGACCCGTCCTCCTAAGCACTGTCATAAACAGGGGCTTTTTTCTGACAATGACTGTCACATGCTTGGGGACACCCACTGCCTCTGGCATGCTGGGGGCAGAGTGACAGGGTGATGCTTATGAGATATCAGCAGGACACTACTGCATCCCAGCAGGTGTGCCAGCTCCAGAGGGACTGGAGCTGACTTGAACAAGACACTCTCATTCTCCTTCAAGGACCAGACAGATTTTAGGATAGCATGGGAAAACCCAAGAAAAAACAGTTATAAACCCTCTGACACCCGGGCAAGCCTCCTTGCAATCCCCTAACAGAATAAATATCTGGGTCTCACATACAATGAGACTTGAGTTTATACCTGAGCCCACACACAACAACCTTCTGGGGTTTAAACAGCAACCCCAGTGAGGTCCGTGAGCAAGTCAGCATAGCCTCAAAGCTACACACATCTATCCAGACAGATTTAGGAGTTAAGAGCCTCCATCATTTGTTGGCACCACTCGCTCTTCCTACAGCAAAAGGTATTTGGCCAGTAGCAACATAAGATGCTACATGTGTCCATGGGGACCAGTGTGAGAGCAGCACTGCAGAGACTGCCTCCACCTGCTGGGCTTTGCTGCCTTAAAAGGGACATGAGAGACCTGTGAAAAACAGCACATCATTAAAAAATATAACAACAAGAAAAAGCAAAGACAGGCTGCAAAGTAAATCATGTCCTACCACAGCTGAAGAAAACTGCACAATGGCATCTGTGTTGATGAAGACTGGCTATGCATAAGGAGGAGAAATCCTTACCAATGGAACCAGCAGTGGAGACTCCAGGCCACCTACCATCTGTGCTGGGGACTAATAAGCCAGTGCCTCGATTAATATAATGTTTTGTATTGGGGAACTAGAGATGGAGGAATGCTGCTGCTGGTTTTTCCACATGCCCTCATATTACACAGCCAAAATAAAGCTTATGAAATCTGGGCTTAACTATTTTGCCTGAAAAGAAGGTATTTACATCCTTACCAGCATCTGGTATGTTTCTGCACTTCATCTGCCTTTAAAAGGACAATTTAAAAAATATTTTAAAAGCTTTATCAAAGCTTCTAAAAATCCCCTCCAAGAGTCATTATAATTTTACCCTGCTCCTGATACAATAAACAACTTCATCCCTTAGTCTGCAAGCACTTTGCAAAGAAGCCAGCAGCACTATTTGCATCTTACAGAAAGGGAACTGAAGCAGCATAGCTTTCCCAACAGCAACCAAGAACCCAGACCAGAGCCCCGCCGTGCCTGCAGGCTATCGCTCTCCACTCCCACTGCAGTCTTCCCAACCCCTGCACGCGCCCAGGAGACACCCACCCTCTGATAATTCCCTGCCTGGGGGTGTTCTGGAACCTGTCATCCTTCCTGGCAGCCATGTGACCTGTGCTTGCTTCAGAGTTCCTCTCTTGACAAATACAAGCAACTGGGGCTGCATTCATGAGAGCTTGACTTCTTCCTCCCATCTGAGCAATTAGAAAGTGCTGTATTTACTACATCTACTAGATGTATGCTCTCTTTACTCCATAGCAAATTCTACAGTTACTAAACCAGAGACAGTCCATAGTAGCATGGCTGCTGAGCTGTATTTTTTAGCAGATTCTGCGTTCCTCATGGAGCAGACTGCTGACAAGACTGCGTGCTGGTTCCATCAATTTGTACAGTCCAGATTGCTAAGGCCATCTCTTAGTAGTTCATTAAGTATTCTCATCCTCTACTCATCTTTTTGCTAATTTCCCACTTGTGCAGAAAGTGTTGAACTTCAAACATAAGACTGTGCTGAGGGATGGTTTCAGGGGCCTTCAATAAAGCATTACTCTGTTAATAGGAATTAAAAATGAAACACAAAAATTGTTCCCTTGAGTTGAAAAACACACAAGGCTGTCCTGGACAATGCTGCTATATCCAATCACATCCCCCTCCCTTGGTGCACCAGTGGCACCCACACATTTGCCTGGGGCAGGAGCACTTTGCAGCAGCCCCATAGTCCCCAGAAGTCAGCTCACAGCTCTGCTGTTTGAGACAAAGCACAGGGATCACTCCAGCCTGGGGCTTGCTGCACTCAGGCTTTGCAGTTCAAAAGGTCCGGTTTCTGTTACTGAGGAGGCCCTAATGGTGCTGGGTTGTGCTGGGCATGCAGTTTGAGAAGGTGGCACTCTACTCACATGGATCTTATCATTTGCACAGACAAGCTAACAGACATCTTAAAACTAGACAAAAATGAGGAGAAGAGAGCAAACTTGACACAAGAGCAGTCCTGGGAGAGCAGAGCAGAAAGACACTAACATGGAAGAAGCTGGGTAGGTAATACATGGCCCCAAAACAGTGCTCAAGTCCATCAGCTCCAGAGATAGGCTGTGAAGGAATCATCCCGGAGTTTTAGAGGACTGAAAGAGGAGTTCAGAACTTTTTTAAGCAGAGAAGGGGTGGGGGGCGGGAAGGGAGGGAAAAATATTGCCTTGATTCCAGTCCCCATCTGCTGGAGAAGTTCTGTATTGCATCCATTCCCCTGCACCAGCATCCTCCTACCTGTGAAACGGACAGCTTTATCAACAGAAAAAAACATGGAGGCTTTTAAATATATATATATTTAAGAAACCTGGATAAAACGGTGACCCTGCCTACCATAATCCACATCATCAGCAAGGAACAGAAACAAATACCTAAGCATCAGAGAAAACACAGCTTTAGGGCTACCAAGCTGAGAGGACTATACTCACGAGGAAAGACTGGGAGACTTGGAGCTGTTTAGCCTAGAGAAGATTGAGAGGGAATGTCATGAACACTTATAAAGGCCAGATGTCCAAAGAATGGAACCAGTCTTTTTTTCTCTAGTGCCCAGTGACAGGACAAGGGGTAACAAGCTGGAACACAGGAAGTTCCACCTGAACACAAGGAGAGATTTCTTTCCTGTGAAGGAGCCCTGGCGCAGGCTGCCCAAAGATTTTGTGGAGTCTCCTTCTCTGGAGGTTTCCAGACCCACCTGGACATAGTCCTGTGTGATCTGATCTAGGTGAACCTGCTTTAGCAGGGTGTGGACTGGATGATCTCTGGAAGATCCTTCCAACTTCATTCTGTGATTCTGTAAGGATGAACAACTTCAATACAGCTCAGTTGAAGCACACAGCCCTGATGCATTCTGCTGCTGTGCATCTTTATCTGGAACGTGGTACGGGCATAGCTGGGCACTGCTCTGGGTGAGCCTTGCCAAATGCCATGCCCAGGGTGTCTTCAATCTGCTCCTCAGCCCCTAGTGCTCCTGCAGGCACTGGGCCCTTCCCCAGTGAGCCCACACTCACCTCATGCACACCATCTTCCAGAATAACCAAATCAGGTAACTTCCTCGTTGCTAAGACTGAGCTCCTGGTGGGAATGGGAATATGCAGCTGGGATGTCCCATAGTAATCATCCCACTCAATCTCTGCTCACAGGAGAGATTGCTCCAGCCTATCTCCCAGTCCTCATTGGTTACTCTCCTTTGGGCTCGCACCACTTCAACAATGATCTTGTACCAGGGGGCTCAAAACTGCATGCAGTTTTCAATATGGAATCTCACAAGTGGAGAGAAGAGGAAGGAATGTTAATCACTTCCCCTTGATTTAATGACCATGCTCCTGTCAGTACAGCCCAGGGTGCTGCAGGCTGCCTTTGCTGCCAGGGCACAGTGCTGGTTCACATACAGCTCGCTGTCCATCAGGAACCCAGGTCTAACTTTGTCAGACTGTCCCCACCCTGCATTGTTGCAGGGTTTTGTTTGTCCTTGTCAAATTCCATAAGGCTCCCATGGGCCCATTCCTCCAGCCCATCAGGGTCCCTTGGGATGGCAGTTCCTCTTCCAAGTATATTGTCTGGGTGCCTCGAGAGCTTGGTGTGATCTCTAAAGATAAGAGTGCATGCACTTGTCTCCTTCAGGTTACTGACAAAGTGTGTCACAATAAGGAGAGGCTGAACCCCTGTGGGACCTTCTTGTCTACCTGGAAGCCAGCCCATAAGCCTTTCAAGGCCAAGCCAAGAGTCAGTTTCTTACTCACCTGGTTACTCCCTCTACCCTGACTGTAAGGTCCTAACCCAAAAATACAGTGGGAGAAAGCAGTGAAAGCCTTGCTGAGTTACATCACCGCTCTCTCCTCATCCACAAACTCAGCCATTTTATCACAGAAGGCCGTCATGCTGGTCAGCTGTGACTGGCCTTGGTGAAATGGTACATTTGTGTGCACCATTCCCAACCTCTTCTGTCCCAGGTGCCCAGAAGGATGTTCCTGGAGGACTTTCTTTGCAGCTCCCCCAGGACAGAATGCAGGATGACTCCCTGCAGTTCCCTACATCGCTCTGTAGGCCTTGCTTGAAGATGGGTGCAACACTTGCTTTCCTTCAGGCACCAGGAATTTCCCTGATTTCCACTCAAGATGGCCATAGCTGACTGGGCAGCCTCACAAAGACATGAGGTAGTTCTCTCACCACTTTTGATGGAACCTGTCAAGTCCCATGAATTGGCAGGGGCAAAGTTCTGTGAGGTAATCCCCATCTGGATCCTCCCTCACTGCTGCCAGCTCTCCTCCTTGTACCGTTTCTCTAACCATGTGGGCCTGGGGAAGGATGTTGGCCAAGACTGAGGCAACAAAGCCACTGGGTACCTCTGCCATACCTGTGCCTGTCACTAAACTGCTCATTCCATTCAGCACGCCTCCCTTCTCCTTGTTTGGCAAGTCAAATATAACTTCTGGAAGACGAAGCCAGAGAGGAATCATCTGCAGTATATCATTACAAAATAGCTTGGAGGAGTAAGTGGGATTCAGCCCTAGTCAAGAATTCAAACAGTAGTTGCCAGTACTAAGGGTTCTGCCAGTGCCAGTGCTACGGTTCTGCAAGTAGGAAACAGGTGTGTATCCTCTATTTACTCATTCAGAGCTCTCCAAAGACATCAGGAATACTACTGTGGGAAGAAGTCCTCACAGAGCAGCCCCTGGCAGCACTGCATAGATAGTCATGGTAACACTAAGATGATCAGGGGACTGAAGCATCCTCCTTATGAGGAAAGGCTGCAGGAACTGGGGCTGTTTAGTCTAGAGGAGAAGAGATTGGAGGAGGGATCTCATTAATATTTACAAATATCTAAATGGTGGGTGTCAGGGGGTTGGGGCATCCTTTTTTTTTTGTTGTATCTTGTGACAGGACAAGGGGCAATGGGATGAAGCTGGAACACAAAAAGTTCAATTTAAACATAAGCAAAAACTATTTCACTGTGAGGGTGAGGGAGCCCTGGCACAGGCTGCCCAGGGACAGTGTGGAGGTTCCTTCGATGGAGGTTTTCAAAACCCACCTGGACCTGTTCCTGTGTGACCTGATCTAGGTTGACCTGCTTTAGCAGGGGGGTTGGACTAGATGATCTCTAAAGGTCCCTTCCAACCCCTACCATTCTATGATTCTATGAATACAGCCCAGACCTCAGGACTTGGCAGTGGCAGATTCCTTCCCAGGCGCCTCACAAAATCAACCAAATGTGGTATGAGACCGTGGAGGACATTGATTGTATCATTCAGCTGGCTACTGTAATGATTTGAATGATCTCAGGGGGTTGATCAAGAGAAAGATAAAGCAGCAGAGGTCTCAATTCCTTTTAATTACAAAAAAAAAAAGAAAAAGAAAAAATCAAGGAGTTAAAAAGACTACTAAAGGCACAGTTCTAAAGGCAACTGGAGTAGGGAGATGAGCAACATCAGTGTGTGACTGGCACATTAGGAATCCACAATACACACACAGAGTACTCCCTCCCATTTCCCAGAAATGCAACTGGATAAACAGATATTTAAAATGTGGGATTAGGGAGGAACAAGAAGTTAGAGCAAGGATACAATACTTTCTCAAACCTTGAAAAAGTAGCCCTTGGAATGACTGAAAACCAGTATTTTGAATGAGAGGGATGACAAAGTAGAAGAGGTACCAGGTCACACTCCTAGAGTTGTATCAAGGCACAGAATTACTTTGTAAATAATAAAAATCAGCTCAAGACACAAAGAGGCTTAGTCTCACTAGGAAAGGGATAGGACAGAAAAGCCTTTATGGTGAGACAAGAAGCCAGCAGTTCAGGAACATGACATTCTTCTGAGAGGTAGTGAAAGATGAGCATAGTTGACAGTTTGCAGAAGAAATAATAGAGTACCATGAATTTTTACTGCTTAAAAGTCACAGCAGGTGTTGTCTGAAAGTTGCAGTAGGAAAGAGAAAAGCATTAGAACTTTGTTTCACTTTCAAAGGTCAGTACTGAATCCAAGAGACTTCCCCACTCCTCAGGGAAATACCAGGACCGGTGCCTAGATGACAGGGATGTTTTTCTCATGCAAACAGTAATCCTCATTTAGATGCCTGATTTAGCTGAAGTGTTTATACAGGTTTCTGATTGTAAATTGTACATGTCCCTAATGATATACAAAGATCACTTGTCTTTCTTCTCCTGTATTTGTGCTATACTGTAATTAACCCGCATTTAATGGTTTAGAGTGCAAGTATCCTTCCTGCCTTTCACACAAATTTCTACAGAACCACTATTTATAGATCATTGTTTTTTCCCTAGCTACTGATTTTACAGAGTTCACAGAACAAAATATTCTCAAATAGCATTGACACATGGCCCCATTTAATTATAGATCAACAGCTTTGTTATGGTTCTTGCTGTTCATTCCTACCCTGCTTGTAAAAATAAGAACTTCAACTCTGTACAAGGGGCTGGGTCAAGGCAGCCCTCTGAAAAGCCTCCTGTGTGCCTACTATAGTGACATCTCCTGGTTGTCACTCAGATGGTTCTCCTGCATCTCCCATTTCCAGCAGGACTTAGTGCAGAGCCAGTGAGGTCACCTCACCAGGAGCAGCTGCAGGAGGGCTCAGTGGGTGAGCACCCGGGAAGTGCCACAGCTTCGGTTCAAATTTCCATCATACCCATTAACTGACATTTTCTTGAGCATTTCCTCTTCCTCATGCCCTCACCTTCACTGCACATGGCCTTTAATTCCACCTTTCACCTTTTGCTTAGAGGGGGATTTGCTATGTGAGCCCACTACCTTAGAAACAATCACAATGAAAACATATTCCACTGCTTGCTGCTGGCAGATCCTTCTTCAAGACTGCCTCTCTCCTCTATGCAGATTGCAGCTTTTTACAGGGAGAACAAACTTGCACCATGTTTTGGATATATGGTCTCTGATCTCAAAACGCTATTTATAGAATACTTTTCAAGACATATAAGCTATTCAAATCAGAGCAGGATCATTTTCTACATGTCATACGAAACAGTAGAGGCATTCAGAGGAGTATTTGTACCAAACTATTGCTCTGCAGCAATTCAGTTCAAGGGAAATTCAAAATCTCTAGTACACATTAATTCACACCCAAGAGACACTGAGTTATAACACTTCATCATGGCCTGTAACTGCATTTTTGGTGCCCATACTCTGCTATAGTAACTTCTCCCTCTCTAAAAAACTTTCATATTGGGAACACTTTATAAATTACTTCATTTTTAAGAAAGTGCTCATGTCACTATAAATTACTGTCTACCAGTTCACAGGACTCTGTTTAAAAAGTAGCTGAACAGACCAGTAGTTGCTGTCCAGTAGCAAGTCAAAGCATTTAGATCTATACACTACTTGCTGTCTGTCTCAGGAACATTGCATGCATTAATCCAATTTAGCTTTTGTGGGGGACATCATTTGCCCTTTATATTTCATCCACAAAAATGTTTCAAACTCTCCAAAATAACTGTGGTCTCAAAGTCTAGTGGCACACCTACAGAAAGGAAGCATAGCACACATTCACAACATTGTTTCTGGGTATTACAGAATTGTAGTTTCATCCACTGCCTTTTACACATCTGCTGCTTCTCATTTAAAGATCTTCATCTCTCCAGCTAAAGGCTATTAACAGTCCCACCCATCCTTGTTTCTGCACCCAATCTGTTGCACGCACTCAGGCCACAACACAGAAATGTGGCAAGGCTATTTTCCTCCTCCTTCCCTTCATTATCACTCCGCTGTGATTTTTCCCCTTTCCCACTCATATAGCCTGAACAAAGATTGTAAAAGACCAAGAAACAGATTTAGGCAGCCACAAAGTCAAAAAAGTCAAAGCCACAAAGAACAAAATTGATTCCTTTCAACCAAACCTTCCCATGGTCAGAGCTCTATGAGAATATCTGAATACCAAGAATATTCACAAGTGTTCTGGCCTTGCCACACAACACAACACAAGGATTAACACCTTGAACATACTTTTGCTTACCCTCTTCTTACAACCCAGAGCTCATTTTAACTGAGCTTTTCAACAGGAACAGGTAAGTAGGGCAGAAAAGCCATATTTACAAAGTGGGAAGTCTGCATGCTCTGAGCATGAGCTCAACTTAACAACCTGAAGCCTCCAGGTTTTGACATATACTGCAGCAGGTCAGTCGAGTAACATGGGAAGCAGCGCCGTGTGGTTTTATAAATCCAGTTAAGAGTGGTTATTATCATGGTTTTGGTCCACAAGAGTAATTGGCTTCCAAAATCTATGTGTAAGTAAAGTGAACAAATGCATTCCCTGTTGAGCAGATTCCTGAGCTTTTCCAGGCAACAAACTCCTAAATAGTAAGTGCAGAGAACTGGCAGTGCTCAGCCTGTGCTGACTGACTTCAGGAATCTTCTGTTTGGAATAAGCTCATTAAAGCTTTGCAACAAGATCACAGGGTACGGCTGGGCAACAAAGGCTACAGCCATGCCACGGGTGAAATCTTGTCACATAGCTACTGTTAGAAGAGCATTAGCTAATATTTGAGTCCAGACTTGAATTTTGTCAATGATGGCTAAGCACAAGGCCAGAGTTTCCCTTCGTATCAGTGGGTGTTAACTCCTTCCATATATTTTGCTTTATTAGCCTTTTTACTACAGCTTATCTCATTACCTGCTCCTACAGTGGGCTAGCCAGGCTCCCTTAGGGTATTGATCTGAGGGCCTCCAGCCTGACAGCCTAAACACTGAGCACTTCACAGAGCCCACAGCACTGCTCAGTGTGAGGCAGCAGCAGGAAGAACAGAGGGAGGGCACTGTCAGAATGCACTGCACAGCATGCCCTGCACACTGCAAGACCCTACAAACACCTTATTAGATAAAGGAAGGGAAAAGAACTTTGATAGGAATATCTCCCACTTCACATGCCTACACAACTCTGCAGCTTTGCTGCACTAGGTTAGTTTCAACCTGCAGCAGAAAGGTTGACGAGTTGCTGACACACAGGCCCAATGCAACAGGCTGGAAACAGGCTAAGCAAGTAGTCCTACTTATTTATCCCTTAACATTTTTCTGTGCAATCAAGGTTAATTTGCCAATTCTCATCAGCATCAGTGGCTCTACATCACAAAATAACAGATTCCTGGGGAGATGATGGAATAGTTCTGGAAAGTCTCCTCTTTACCCATTATGTTAGTGAACTTTTGAGTATGGACACAGAAATATTGCTCGATCAGAGAAAACCAATACATTAACCAAAGCAGGCACAAGGAACTACAGTGTACTTGCACAGAAGTAATTCTCCCCTTACTCCTGACCAGCCACAAAACTTCACCAATTGCATAACAAGGTTTTTGCCTATAAGCAGGTCAAGTCTCCTCATTGAGTGGAGTAGCAGGCATAGTAGGTGCAAGACCACAGAAAGTGAAGTTACTTTGTGTTTTGAAACAGTGATTCACGCTCTCCTCCTTGCTTTAGGGAGGAGCAGGAGGTCATTTGTGGATACATTTTAAGCACCTCAAATTCCTCAACTGTGAATTTAAATGTGAATTTAAATGGCCTTGAACAGAAGTAATCACAAACACAGGTGACAAGCCTTTAAGCACTTCTTCTGCCAGCCATAAGAAAATCCCTCTCAGGTTGTAAGCTAAGCTGCCATGTCACAGCAAAGTGGCAATGTTGTGAATTCCCAATCCAGGGCATATAGATCAGGGCTATTAGTTTTGAGAAGCAAGCACCACTCTAGAGACAGAAGCACCATTTTTTTACCATTACCTTCAGGTACAACAATTAGAAAGGCAAATCACTGAAATACATTAAAAGCTGTTTTAAACTCACAGCCACCTAGATCATCGTCACAGGTCAAAAAAGCCATTTTTCTAAATGCTTGCTTCAAAGAGTATCAAAAAGCCTACATTTAATAGCTCCTTTAAGTGCCACACACAAACTAGTCTCAAAAAAATATTTCCCTGCACATTCTCTCCAGTAAAAGCCTTAAGAACACATGCACAGGAATACACTGTCTTAATTAATAACCTTAGAGCAGACTTCCATAGCAGCAGCTGGTGCTCTCACTTCTGTTTAACATGTTTATAAACTGTGGCATGTTTACAATGTGGCTTCGAAGACAGGAGTAGGTTGTTTAGTGTCAATCACAAAGCTATTCTGCTTCCCATAAGAGTAAAAGTAAGGCTCCACCTTCTCTAGGAATTAGTCACATATTAAAACATCCATGTATACAAAAGGCTACTATTTTAAAACCTGTCATGAGTAAAAGGTTAAAAAAACCCCAGAAACTGATGGTTGTACCACACAAATTCAGTCTCAACACACAACCTTGTAATTTGATGTCTTAGCTCATTCTAATGCCACATATTTAGTGATTTCACTGCAGAAAGCTTTACTTGTTTAAGAAAACACATGGTGGCTGTAATTTTTTACATTGACTTGTAAAATGTAACCTAGCTTCCAAATGTACTTCCATTGCAGCTTCTTATTTGAATCTTCTACACATCATTTATAAGCAACCTTTCATTAACCAGTAACTTTTTCTAAAGGAGAGTCAGAGGGGTAGGAGGTAAGCTACCCATTCTCTCTAAATAGTACTATACAACCTAATTTAAGTGACATGGAAACCTTAAATCCCTCTGCTACACATGGCACTAGTGTTAATTCTAAGTCTAATGCTTTGCTGCCATAAAGGTAACTGGAATTTGTTTAAGCACTGTTTTCTTGCAGATTTTTACAGCTTGATGGGAAGGCATCTGACAGCAAGTAGAGCCTGGAAACACAAGAATTGTTGATCAGACCTCTGATTAGGTACTTCAAGTCAAAACAAACATTAGCTTTTATCATCTGTCACGACTTAAATCAAAATGGCTTTTCTTTACTTCCAAGTTTGAAGAAAGGTCACATTATCACAGAACAGTAGGGGTTGGAAAGGACCTCTAAAGATCCTCTAGTCCAACCCCCCTGTGCTAAAGCAAGTCAGCCTAGATCAGGAAGGTTGTGCAGATGTGTGTATCTGTCTCCTAACCAGGTCCCATCACCACCCAGAAATTCAAGTTTTGGAAGAGGAGTCAGAAAGAGGCAATGTGCTTACCCCCCAATAATGGTTAGATCATCTTTAATTCTAGCACCTGAAGTTATACAAGGGTTTGCTTAATAATCAAGTTTCAAAGAACTGTTGGACACATTCAGTAAGGTGACAGCTGTGCAATACCACTCAGTATTTCAATATCAGGGAACATACTCTTGAATTGTTTAAACACAATCCACAGAACTCAAAATTAAACAACCATCCACAATTTAACTAAACAATCATTTAAAAGTCTTACAGTTTAATAATTCACATAATGGTCAGTCTTTAGTAAGGGACATTGAAATTCATTAAAACACAACACTAGATTTTACTCTATGGGTGTGTTGGGCAGGCACATAATCGGCCATTCTTGAGTATAACCGGAAGAGTGAGGAGAAGTTTACCACAGTTTGGCAAATCCCACATTTTGTCAGTTAAAAGTGAACTGTGAGAATTAAATACTCATCTTTACATATACACAAGTTATGCTGTGAAAGCATATTTGCTTACAAACATATAAAAATACTTGTTAACTAGTTTGATAAGAAAATAATGTATAAAAGTATATAGCAAAAACATTTAATCATCTCTGACAATGGAAAGATCAAATTCATTTTTATATCACATGAAACAAAAACAGCTACAATTTTAGTTTTCCTTAATCCCTTACCCAGAAATACAAAGGAAGACACAATTTGCTCCAAACAAATGATGTGAAGTTTCTTAATAAGCTGAAATGCCTCGATTCAGAACGAGCTCAGGTATTTGGCCATATCCTAATAGTAGCAGTAATCATCCCGTAGCTGTTCTGGATTCATAAAATAAATACAGTAGACTGTTTTGGCCACTGAAATAAAACTGCAGCATAAATGAGAGATGAAAATTTTTGCTGACAATGAAATTCAGTGTAGGTTTCTTAAGGCTAGCTGAATACTCAAGTCTAATTTATTAAACTGAGGGCAAAAAAAAAGAGCCAATCCGCCCCTTTAAGTATTGTCTATACTTCAATATAGGTCTTTGTAATAGCTAGTGAAATGTCAGAAGTAAAAATAAATTAATTCACAAGAGACAACTTATGCATGACTTCAACACCTTGTCCTACACGGTTTTGTTTCATCTCCTTTGCGAATAAAACTCCACAAGGTGCAAGCTCTTAAGGGAGAGAAGGAAGGATCTGTGGTATTAAAGAAGCAGCCTTAGTGTTTTGTTTTGAAGTTTGCCCCAGGATGACTGAGTCTTCTTCAAGAACTATTCTGCCAGCTCCTTGGACTAAGGCTATTCTGGTGACCACTTTTAGGACATGCACATATAAGGCTAGACCAATACCAGAAGTGATGTAAAATGATGGAAAGAAAAAAAAATAATAATAATCTGGCAGTTGATAGCTTGGTTCTTGGGATTCTCAGAAAATAACACAATGGCAGCCTTTCTTGTCTTTTTCTTTCCGTGTGGGTTCTGGTGAAGGAGGGCACTCTTGTTCTTGAAATTTCCTGAAAACAGACGTTTGAAATTAAATTCAGAAGACAATTTTCAGCTAAATACAATGAAAGAGTATATTTAATGCTACTGTTTTCACACTTTTATAGACGATGGACTTACTTTTGACACACTCAAAACTACTGATTAAATAATTGATCTGTTTGGCTTATTGTTGTGGGTTGGTTTTTTTTTAAGGAACACCATTTTTTACAGAAGGTCAATCTCAGATTTAGTTTATCAGGATAACTTACTGGGTAATCGAGAAAATTCAAGACATTAAGGTGGAGAAATTCTCTTTCAAATAGACATTGCATTTTTCCTAATACACAGGAATGCTTTAGAACGGAAAGCATTGGTCCAAGTTTACAGGTAACAACAAGCAGAACTTCCCAGCAGCTTCCCACTA
Organism: Colius striatus; assembly: GCF_028858725.1. Taxonomy (NCBI): domain Eukaryota; kingdom Metazoa; phylum Chordata; class Aves; order Coliiformes; family Coliidae; genus Colius; species Colius striatus. Next base: position 12,431,687 of record NC_084765.1, read on the forward strand.
CATTCCCATTCATTTGTCATAGCTATCCATTAACATAGCAACATTAATTACCTAGTCTGATGTTTATCATACCTTATAACTCTGACAAGTTCATGAAAAGCTTGGTCTACATTCAATCTGATTTTTGCTGAGGCTTCCATGTATGTTACTTTAAGCTGCCGTGCTAGCTGCTGACCTTCCTCCTGTGTCACCTGTAACAGACATCAATTATTACATTCAAGGCTTCAGCAAGTTCCTATCAGTAGGCACTACACACACACATCTATGTCCCCTCAAATAGTAATGCTTATTTGGACACAAAATATTTTCCACAGTCCACATAATACAACTGGGAAATAAATTCACATCTTTTCAAATGCAAGTGAAGACTTCTTATTTTTAAAAGTCTCTGCAAAAGACAAAGACTGACCCTCCAGGAATTTCCCTCACTGCAGCTGCTTTGGTCTTGTTATGCAGAACTGAAGACAAGTTTTCCTTAACAGGCAGACAAGAGTCTCTCACTCCTCAAAGCAAGTGCTTCAGCCAACATCTGCTGGATTACTAACAGAACTGTCAACACTACAGCTAAATTCACCTTCTCCCTGCTTCAGCAAAATCTGGAGAAAAAGAAAAATCAGATGACTACTTCTAAAACAAGAACTGGTATTTTGCTTCGGAATCTTTAACAAAGTCACTTTTTAAAAAACCACTATGATACAGCAAAGTATTAATATGGCCAGCTTTTTTAGTGTAGCTTAAATTACAAGAGATCTAAAAATCCACAACGCCTTCAGGCTACCCACAAAGATATTAAAGAAACCCCCTCTACCTCTTGAATGCCTGGGACAACAAAGAAAAAGGAGATGAAGAGGAAATAAGGAGCATCGTGAAGAGTTGGTATAAAGTTTGAAGTGACAAAGAGGAAGGCAGGAAGCCAGCAGACTATTATAGGAAGGAGGAGTAAGTCGGTCAGAGGACAAAACCAAAGGGGAGGACTGCATATTTTTGGATGAAGTAGAAAGATGCGAAGTCAGACCACAGAAGGCCAACCTGCGCAGTGCAAAGCTTCAATGGGAAGGTCACCCACAGGGCCAGGGAGGAAAGGGCAGTATTTAGTGATAAAGGGAAGTACAACAGATCTTGCCAAGACAATGACTAGTGTTAGAGATGTCACAGATTACACTGCTCCCACAGAAAAATATTAAACCAGCACACAGAAAGACTGATAGAGTGCGAACAACAATCAAAAGGTTTATTTTTAATTTAGTTTTGAAAAAGCATCCAGATTTTCACTTAAATTAAAAAGCTACACAGAAATGGAAATAGATGGGAACAGAAAAGTATCATTCACCGCAGTGCAAGACATAGAAGGACATTTTGACTTGCAAAATACTTTCCTAGCAGCTACACATATTATTTGAGAGCTTTCATGGACAGCCTGGTACTATATTCATACATCTACTGCTGAATTGAGGGCTGCTCCCATCAAATCCCCATGAAGCTTTACAAGGAGACCCCAGTACATTGTGCCAACAGTTGGAGTAACTCAAGATGCCATCTGCTGATCTCAAACACTCACAGAGACTCTGCATTTGTTTTCATGTTATTACCATCAGCTGAAGCCAGAAATATCCTCAAAACAACTGAACCTCAAGATCAACTACTGGAGCTGCATTTAACTGCAGGGCACAAAGTGCGAATGACTGGGATCCCTCAATACTTCACTACTGAAAACTGAATGGTATTCAAAGATTTTGCTCTCCTAGCCAGGAGAAATCCACTTCTATTTTCCTCCCTAGCCCCAGATGTTGAAATATCCTTACTTCAAAGCTTATGAAGGCTGCACTTTGAGAAACATTCACAGCTGTTTTCTGGCATATCAGAATCCCTCTAGGTTTGCACTGGAGCTTCCAGAACCTTCTGTGCATCTCTGCCTCATTCAGGAGACAAAACAAAATAGCAACATGGCAGTTTTTGCAAAAGTAACCCCCTTTACTTTTCCTCATCCCTGCATATTCTACTGCAGCCCCAAAGAGTGAGAGGGTAAAGTCTAATAAAAATCAGTAATTGGGAAGGAATGTGTAGTCCTAAGGAGAAACTGAACCCAGTCTTTAAATATACAGTTACTACTTTCTTCATTATTGTACCTCTAACACACTTCACATACAAGTCAAACTAACACTAATTCAGTCAAGCTACACTTCTATGATATTCTGCAGTTGAATTACAGATGCAATATTAAAGTCCTTATTGTATTCACTAGAGTATCTGCAACTGCTTAATTCCAAAACAATCTTTTTGTCACTCTTACAAACGTATTAGCAAGGAGCTTGTGGCCAATTTTAGTGACTTCAACAAAGTCAGTTAAAAAAATAGTTGGTTTTGGGCACACTACCAAAGCAGTGCCAAGGCTGTAAATTAGAGGCCAGAACATACCAGTTCTGTTTTCAAAGCTGAAGGAAACATAAGTACAAACCTGGAAATACTTGAAAACAAAAATATGAATTTACAAATGCTAGTTATCTATAGAAAGCTCAAAATCAGGCAAGCCATGGGAAGATATGCAGGTACAATCCACCTGTGAGAACAGAGGCATCACTGTACATGGCCATAAAATAAACCACCTCAAGAAGTTATTGTCACATTTTCATACAAGTTCACAATATTTAAGAGAACAGCCAAAATGAAGTGCTAACGAATTCTGGCAGGCCATCACCAAGGTCTCTGTACCCACCCACCACTTGGGCCAAGCTGTGAAGCAACGAGTCTGCAAAACCAACATTAACTGCTGTTTACTAGCACTTAGGTTGATGGTGATCGAGGTCAAAGCAGACAGCTGCTCGCTTGGGATCATCAACTTTACTCATCAACTGTCTCTGCACAAACTGAAGTCACATGGACCTCTCTTTAAAAAACCCTGTTTTAAAGGTATCTAGCAGCAGAAATGAACTTAGCATTAGGTCATTGTATTAGTTCCATCATGATGCAAAAGCCAGAGCTAGCATTTAATGAGAGCACCTTCCTGTTGCAACTTGGATGTTCCTTGAAACTCAGCCATCCGGGGAATGATCAGACTTGACCCAGTGTAAGTAAGTGGTTACCTACAAAGTCATCCTGCACTGACAAGTCTACTCCTCCATCAGTAGTGATTATTACTAAAACAACTGGTCCTTGTCTTACTGTAGAAACATCCAGATTTGTCTGAGTTGTTTGGAATTAATCCATTTGAGAGAAAGCCTGATACACAGCATTTACTTTAAGGGAAGAACAGTGAAAGACAGTGCTTCAATTTTCATTTCAGTCACTGATTTGTGACTGATTGGGGAACCTGAAAACCCTGGTGGCTTTATTCTTTATCATACAAATCCCGAAGCTTAATGCTTGTTCATCCTGTAATAACTAATTTTTCTTTGTCAACCTAACCTGTAGTATGCCTCCCATACCACAAAGGAGATAAAGTTACAAGAAGTCTGCTTAACTCAAATTACCCATACAACTATTACTATAGCAAATCACTACTTCAAATTTCCTTTCACTTCTCTTCTTTTGAAAGAGTTGTATTACCCCACTGCTTTAGACTACACCTTTGCTATGCCCCAACACTTCATCAAGATCATACTGTCACCTGCACAGTTCTGCTGTACCACCCAGTTCACGTGTTTCCTGAGGAACGGTTGCCACCACACAAGGATTATTAGTTATGCATCATTTGCTTCTACATTCATGTTATCACAATGACAGTACTCTGCAGTATGTTCAGCTACAAAACACAGTTACTTGCATAAAGGTGTGGTCAGGCCCTCCAGACACCCAAACTTTCATACACATTTAACTCTTTTGTGCTCCAGAAAGATTTGTTTGTCAAATTACCATTTGCTGATCAAAACATACTCTAAATTAAGTTCTCTAACTTAAGTTTCATGCTCTCAGAGGTAGCATCTGTTCTCTATTTCATTGGTTTGCCTCTTGTCTTTCAGGAAAAGGCAGATGCCTAGTACAAGTAGCTTTGCTCTGAAAACCTTATATCCAGCTTCCTGAATTTCTAAAAATGCTACTTAAATTCTGAAGCTGACAAATGTACATTTGTGATTAAAAAAGACTGTGAGATGACTTCCTATAAAACTGCCAGATCAGTAAAAGGACTGCAGTGTGACACTCTAGCCTAGCTGACCAGGTTTTGTTGTAAACAAAGCGAGGCAGACTGAAAATGCAAAAAAAAGTGCAGAGTTCTAGCACTTCTCAAGTTTCTGCCCACAAGTCACAGCCTGGGACACCCCACACCTCCCACTCACCCCAGCACTCCTAATCAAAGTGAGGGAGTAATCTCACCAGCAAACCTGCAGCCAGAGCAGGCTGACATTTTTCCACACCTGGGGAGGCATGGTAGCAGGACTAGCAAGCTAGTGCACCTCACTGACTGGATGTCTGCATCAAGACTTGATATGCTGTAGCAGGAGCCACCCCACCGATGAAGTGAGGACTCTGGCTGCATTTCCCATCCAGTTGATAACATCTAACTGGTTGCTGCTGCCAAAGGCGAGGTCTCACTTACTTCCCCCCACCCCAACTCCTCCCCTCTCTGCCCCAAGCCACAGTCCTTCCCACCCATTCTTTTGAGCGCTGGCACTCTAATCTTTCTGCAAGCTGACTTAAGCCACACAGGTCCCAGAAAGCCATTCCAGCCCATCTTTTTTTCCCTCCTGTCTGGAGAGATGATTCAACTCACAAAGTGCTTGAAGCAAGAGCTAAGGCCAGCAAAGGAAAGAAGGGGAACATGAAGTCAAGAAGGAAGGGAGCCTCTCCCTTCTGGGGGCTGATTATGTCAGCTCAGCATCCCCAAACCACTCCTTCGACTGACTTAAGGCCAACTGAAACACACCATGTGAGAGGGAAGAGTTACGAACACATAACTAGCTGTTTCAGCAAACCCTGAAGCACTTTTGCAGCTGTCTAAGCCCTAGCTCATGATGGAAGTCACAAATCCACCAATTTGCATGTAAATCATGTGAGTGATAGAACCAAAAGTTACACTTGTCAGCATCTAACCAATTAAGGCAAAAAAAACAATCATAAAAAGCAAACGGAATTTTTTGGGACACGTGAAGTTAAGCAATTTGGAAACAGCTGCTTTGAGCTGGAATGTGTAAAAAAGCAGGTAGTAACCAGGTAGAAGGGACTAGCAGGAGAACTGGCAACAGGCACCTCTTTCTTTAAAGGAGAAACTTGTGGTGTAATAACATTAGGAAGGTGGAGGACAAAGAATAAAGTTTCTAGAAAGGAATCTACAGAACTACCAGTTAGATTTGCAGGTATCCTCTGAGAACTGGGGCTGATAGCAATTATATTATTTGCCTCCCAAAGCATGTGGATATTTGTCCTTTAGCAATTACACCTAGCAGGACAGTTCAGTTTTCACCTAAATGCTTTGCATGCCAACATTTGTGCAGGAGGTAAGTTACATGATGCTCCATGACCTGTAAGGTTAAACTTGGGAATTTTTATGGGGGCATGACAGTAACTGACAGGTGGAAGAATTTCACTTCTGCCTCAGACAGCCTGATAGCTCCGTGCACACCTTGAGTACATGACATTACTTCTGATGAGCCTGCGAGTGATGACTATTGTGATTTCATTTTTTGTGACAACTGTTCAAGACAGAATCTTTCAGCATTCATTTTAATTTTGCCACAACCTTTCTACACAGGTTCTGAGGTAAACAGGCTGTGACAACCAAGGGATCAAACTCAACAGGACTTTTTTTCTACTGAAGGTTTAATGTAGTAGTGAAGAAACTCAGTAAAAAGCACCACACTAACTTCACTTAACTGTTTAATGTTATTTATCAATCATGTGTTTGCTACCACGTCATCTTACTGTCTCAGGAGAAAATACTAAACTTCTGAAATAAGTTGCTGAAGATCACAGGTTACCTGCCTGTTCCTTTCCTGCTGATGTAGTAACATTATCTTTCAACTAGAGGTGAGTTTGAAATCTACTAGTTACAAAACTTAAAAGTTTTGTTGCTATACTTCCACCTTTTAAAGGTCTACATCAGCTTTGCAGAAGTGGCCAAATAGAAAACAGTGAATAGGCTGCTCGTTTATACAGAACAGCAAAGAACAGTGGAAGTAGCAGCACTGAAGTCTCGGGACATTACAGCAAGTGCTGGACTGCACTCTGCTTGGCACAGCGTGCTATGGTGAGTAACACAGCAGAGGAATTAGACACGTTCATGCTTGAGTAACCAAGTCATGACAGAAAGCCCTCAACTCTGTGAATAAATTTGGTAACAACGTAACCCCCCTGAGTCAGAGTGGAGATGTGCTGTACTTGGAATGCCATCAACTCGTAAGATTCTTCAAGTACAAACTGAGTGTAGCTGTGTTCCCTGCACTGCAATTACTTTATGATGTCATTTTTTTGTTTGCTTCTTTTCCACACTCTGTTTTGGGGAGGAAAAGTGTAAAGTTTATATAAGAAAATGAGCAGTAACTATCAGCAAATGAATTACCTGTCTTTGGTGGTCCAGATCTGCTTTGTTACCGACTAGAATCATAGGAAACTCATCACGATCTTTCACTCTAAGAATTTGTCGCTGAAACTTATAGATTTCTTCAAAACTGTAAAAGAATAAAAGTACAGCATCAGTGTGCTAATTCATAGATTCTCAGGTTCTGCAGAAGTTCAGAAAAGACGAATCACCTATTTGGACTTGCCTTGCCACACCACACAAACACAGACAGCTGCAGGCCCTCCACCAGTGCCCACTGTTAGAGCATAACCAGTCACACTGGTCACATTCAAACTAAAATAATCCTCAGCTTAGCAGTGTGCTATGCACAGGACTTAGGTGGGGCTTCAGCATAAACAAAACCCTTCACGTGTCTCAATTTAGAGGGGTACAGATGCCAACGTGTGGTAGAGAATCAGAGCGCCACAGTCCTTTCTACAAATACTGACTCTGGTGTTCAACTCTGGTCAGAATATTCTAACTACAGTCTAGAGAGCCTGGTGATCAATATTTTCAGCTGGCAATCTCCACAGCTACTTCTAAGAATTTTAGGGAAAGCCACCAAAGCTGGAAAAATGTATTTCTTGAAAAACAGGGGGACTGAATCAGAAAGCTTTCCAATTATCAACTAAGTTATGCCAGTACTTATACCATTCAAGCAGTAAGGAATATTCCAGCAGTGCTTAATGAAATGTGATCAAACCAGAAAAGTTCTCCAAGGAAAGTACACTAATCAAGCTAATTCTGGCCTAAGCAAAGATTTTTTGAAGGAAAAAAGAACTAAAAAAAATAAAAACCACTGTTTTCAAGTAAACACAAAACTATATCACTCCATAAGGAGCTTCAGCACAGATGCTTGCAGACAATTACATATCCTTTGAGCACATTCCAGTTATATATAGTCCGAAGCCATTGACACTTAGGTTTGCAAGCTAAAATTTAAAAGCAAGATGATCATCAGTAAGAAAGTTGCATTAAAAGGTAAATAAATTACACAGTCAGACATTGTCATACGAGGATGGATATTAGCCCATCCATATAAAGCAGTCATAAGAAAGGTGAGAAGGAAGGTATGCCACTTAGCACAGCTGGCCCTCCATTTATATATGTTGTTTTAAAACTCTGCTAGCTAAGAAGCCTGTAGCAACTAGAGAAAGTTTCTAGATTTCTTCTTGCTTCAGAATTCCTTCCCAGCACACAAGCAAGCAAGACAGACACCGCTAGCAGATACTCCACTAACATACAAGGTAAGTCTTTAATCAAATGGATATCAGAACAAAAATGAAAATCTGCACTTCAGAGATCTTTGAAAGACTTCACAGGAGAGAAACATGCAGGTTTAATGTGTTAAAGCCTGCTTAAAATCAAGGCAGACTCTTATCCAGAAGAGAAAACAAAACCTTAAGACTTTTAGACAAACCAAAGAGTTCACATGATGACTTCAAAAAAATCCACTGCTCTGCAGCAAAAATATTTATGTTAACACAAGTGCTTATTATGTCTTAAATTCAAAAATCCAGACCTCTGACAGAAGTTTAAGAGTTTCTTCAGGAAAGCACATCCAGATAAACTTGTAAATTTAGCAGCATTCTTAAGTGCAAGATACAGAGCTGTTAAGGTCAGAAATTATAGAGTCTAGACTGAATGCATAAGGAAGGGAGAAACCAGAACATTTCTTTCCATCATTTTATTGCTCTTCTGTTGCAATTCCAAACAAGTGGAAAGACAGATCCCTGAACACTTCTCCTTTATCACTATCTATCCGATTAGCTCAATGAAAGAAAATCAGTCAAAATGTTAAGTGATGGTCTGCATATACATGGCAGTTTCCTACAGTGAACAGGATCTACTTGACTAAGCTCTGTGAGCTTCTAAAAATGTTTCATCTCAACTCTGTGGTGAATCAGTTATGCAGGTTCCAGTCAATTCACAGGAGGAAGAAGAGCAAGTGCTGCCTACAAGAGAGCACAGAGACATTCTCCAACCTGGAAACACCCGCACAGAAATCAGAGGCAGCCACTCAGTTCTGACAAGCATACAGCAAGGGCACGTTTCTAAGAACTGCTCAGACATCAGAGCACGTTGCCCTAAGTTCAAATTTCTGTCATTTCCAGGGAAGTATTCTGGACTGCACAGAAGTGTTTCAACAGCTGTCATTTTTTAGTGTATGCTTTGAAGTAATGTAATGCAAAAGACAGATGCTTTCAGTAAGTGATTGGTTTAAAATGAGGTTTCATCAGTGCTGAAAGATCATCACACCACAGAATCTAAGAGTGAATGCATATTTAGTGTTTCAGTTTCAGATTATTTCAACAAAGGATAGGTAATTCATTATAACCTCTCTTTAATAACTTGACATCAGGCTTACCTTCCTCTGTCCGTGACTGAGAAAACAAGCAGAAAACCCTCCCCTGTCCTCATGTACTGTTCACGCATGGCTCCAAATTCTTCTTGTCCTGCTGTATCTAGAACTGAACATAAGCAAAATGTTGATTACTACAGTTCATGCTCTTAGAGTACAGATTGAGGAAAAAAACCCCACACACATAAGGCATAAGCACTTCAAATCCCATTAATAAAACAAAGGTAGGTGTCTTTTTCAGCTGCACCCTTACATAAAAACCATGTGCTGGTACAGTTTACCTGCACTACATTGCATGCATACAGATGGAAACAGAGGCACCAGGAGCTGCAGGCTGCGAGCATCACACTTCAGCCAGGCTACTTACTGTCCAAGCGCGCAGCTCTCTCGTCTATCACACATTGCTTGGTGTATGAGTCTTCGATCGTTGGATCATAATCCGTAACAAAATAGGACTGTGGAAAATAAAACAAGTTTGTGTGTAAGACAAGCACATCCAGGAAACTCATCAAGTCAGAGGCTAAAACTGTATGCCTGCAGCTTAGAGAAGATGAGCAGCTTTCATTCCCATACATATCAAATTCCTCCTTCTCTGTGCTCAATGCACTATCCTGACAGTTCAGAAATCAAGCCCATCAGGCATGTATGCACTCAGACGAATGGCACAGTACAGAAGGAGTACTACCTGTGTATATTATTCAGTTCTATAAGTCAGTAAGGAAATCAGAGCGCTTTAAAAACTACACACTGGCTCCTAGACGCAAAAAAACAGGGTTTGTTCTTGCAGTAAGAAGGTATCATCAAAAATAGGAATGTGTCTTCTTATTCACATCAAAATTAACAGTTCTCACTGAAGCATCTTTCCCATCACACAAATTCAAACCGAATATCAATAAGACAGCACTCTGTTCCTCCAAACTTAGCAATGTCAAGCAAACAGATCTCATGGCAGAGAAAATAACAACAACAAAAGAAGTAACTGAAATTACAGCACTAGTCCAACTAAGCTTCTCCAGACACATCACTGCCTGTGCAGAATACAGTTAACTCTGTTCTTGCAGATACAGCTTTATTACTGTGCTTGCCTTTGTTCTTGTCCAGTTCCAATTTGGAGCTGCCCACAAGGGCTGCATGCAGTACCCTGTCCTGACTGCACCCAGCTGACCCTCAATATTTGGCCATGACTGTACTGAGTTACTGGTTTAACAGCATGGACATGGGCTCCTCAGCAAAGCTCATCAACTGAGCTGCAGCTGCCTCATTGGGAGGAACACATCACCAGTCACAACACACTTTACCAGCTGTGAATACTATATATAACTTATGCTCACATACCACAACCTCACCATCACGCAGTTGGCTAAGGAAGAGTATGTACAGGTTCCTGTTGATCAATTAATTTAGGTCTGGCATCACACTGAAAAACTGCTGACCCCTAAAGCAGAGACACTGAACAGTTCTGCACACCTCCTTTGCATTTTCAGTAGACATCAGTAAACTGTCCTCTCCAGATACACCTACACACTAGTCTCAGTCAGTCTGCATCAACGGCACCACCGTGTAACCATCTACCTTTAGGAAGGGGCAACATTAAAACAACCATGTTCCTTCTCTGAAGAGGATAAAATCCTAGCAATCTCTCCCACCACAGATACTTGTGACACACAAGATGCTATAATTCACCCCTTTCTCAACATGTTCATCTAAGTTGCTCATTTATGGTAAGAAATGGTTTCTCTCTTTTAGAACATTCACACAGGTTAGGTAATTCTCCTCCTCTACCACCCACCCCACAGTCCCAAAAATCCCCCCAAAAATTCAAACAAGTCAACAGGCCTGAGACCCTAAATGGAGCACACAAATAAACAGAGTTTTCCAGCAGAAGCGTGCCCATTTGCAGACAGCAGAACATCTCACCATGGAACAAGCCCCCAGAAGATGCTGTACCAACTACAAGGAGTCCCTTTACCTGGCTTCTCTGAAGATTTAAAGACAGAAAGAACAGAGTCTTCAAAATTGTTCTTATGTTTTCTGCTGCCTGTATCCATGAGTCAAAAAGTGCTATCCAGGAACTTAACCAACTTTTTGAGGAATTATTTTATTCATAAACTATAAATTAGGTCTTCTGTGGCCTTTACCAAACTTTGACAAGATGAAGAGAAATTCACTTACATGAACATACAAATCTGTAAATAAAATCATTTACAGAATCTGACTTTAGAAGAGATGATCCCAAGGAAAGGAATTTAAGTCCTGAGTTTCATTAAAGAAATAAAGTATTTATAAAAAAAAAATCCAACACCTTAGGTGACTAAAAAGTGGTCTCACTATCACCCTACCTAAAATGAAGGGTTTGACTTGGAATAAAAAGCATGCACTTTTAAGTTACTCTCTATGCCTCTCCAGCTTCAACTTTCATTTCTCTGTCCTGCAGAACTCAAAATTACTGTCTGATCCATTACATCTATGAAGTGGTAACGTATGCCAAGTTTTATTTAAAAGGGAGAATTTGGAATCAATTTAATTTATTCTCATGCATCAGTATTAATAGTCTACCTACAGCAGCAAGTTTGTCTCCAACAAGGGCAGAGTTCTTCACTGAGAGAGGCTACAAAAAGAAAACAATAGTAATCTCAGAGGAATTCTTCATATTTTCCTTATCTGTCCAAGGGCCAAGAACTGCAGTATGTTCTGTATTCTCCAGGGCACCTCTGTGATCCCCTCCACCCTTTGCCTTTTTTTATTTTGTGCTTGAAAAAACCAAAACTATACACAAAGTGAGAGTGCCAGATGAGACAGAGACACGGAACAGGATTCTCCCTCAAAAAAGGGAATGAGACTAAGAGACACATCTCAAGTTCAGAATGAGCACATGCCAGAGGTTCCCCATTTAATACGTCTCTTATGACCAATTTCTTCCCTCTCATGGAGCTGTGCTGCCAAATCTGCTGTCACGGCCACTACAAGAGAGGTTTGTAAGGCAATTAGCATTGTGGTTTACCTCCAGGTGATGGACAAAGCTAATGTGCCTGAAACAGCTGCTGTTTTTGAAGGAGTCTTCCCAAATTGCACTGGGACTACTTGCTGCAGGGAGCTCACCAATCACAGTTTGCAGACCTTACTCAGACTGGGTTGACTTATAAAAATTAGATGTACCAGATGCAGTATTTATCAGTCTGAGCAGAAATGGACCTTACTGCTGCTGTACAGGCAGTGTTTAAAGATTTAAAGGATGGCAGAGCATATCCTGAAACACTATATGAGGCTGTACCTTCACTTCTGGATGCCATCCTTAAACAGTGGGACAGACCCAGCAAGCACAAGGCCATACTCCAGTATAAGTAGCTTTGTAGAGGTCAAAGAGTTGTTAGTCCCTTAAAAGACTAACAGGAGTGCAATTCCAACAGATGCAAACTAGTGCCAGTGTACTGGCCTTAAACTGACACCAAGTCTAGCCAAACTAGAGGAGCACATGCAGGCCACAGTGTTTGTGTACCCAGTCCTGCCTACTGCTGTCTCCCCTTTATGAAAGATGCACATGCAAGTCCTAACACTTCAAAGCAGTTGCCCTGCTAAGCTACAGAAATGCTGTAGATCTGATATTTGTCTCAGACACCAACTGATAAAATGCACATCAGGCCACTCTCTAGGGTGATCCATCATAGATCAAGGTGTCAGATTTGCTCTTCTAGAAACAGTTGAGTTTCTATGATAAATCTGAGGAGCTAGACACAGTACTGCACATGAGGCCTTACCAGGGCAGAGTAGAGGGGGAGCAGAATCTCCCTCGACCTGCTGACCACATTCTTCTTGATGTATCCCAGAATGCCACCGGCCTTCTTGGCCACGAGGGCACGTTGCTGGCTCATGGTTAGTTTATTATCAATCAGGACTCCCAGGTCTGTCTCTGCAGAGCTGCTCTCCAGCAGGTCAATCCCCAGCCTGTACTGGTGCATGGGGTTGTTCCTTCCCAGATGCAGGATTCTGCACTTGTCCTTGTTGAATCTCATGAGGCTCCACTCTGCCCAACTCTCAAGCCAGTCAAGAACTGATCCCTGTGGAACTCCACTGGCCACAAGCCTCCAACTCAATTCTGTGCCACCAATCACCACTCTCAGGGTTCTGTCATTCAGTCAGCTCTCCATCCACTCACCCACTTTCTAGAAAAGAAATGAGAAGCTGACCCCAGTAGACTCATCAACTACTCCATTTACCCAAAATATTAAGCAACACATTTTCTGCCTGCCAAGGACACAAGGCCCTTTTTTTTGGAAAACAAAGCAAAACAAAACAAATCCCGTAATACCCAATTAAAACAACCCCAACAATCACATCACATCATCCCCATCACCTATATCACTTGTAGTTGGGCAACACAACCAAAATCCCTCCCTATACAAACACTTTGCATGTTAAAAGCGTATTTCCAACACAATCTCCTGACCTTTGCAGGAACTTCTACTTTTGGTGCTCAGGAACAATGACATTATAATACTGAAAACTTATTCTAGCAGTCTTTCTCCATTTAAGGTAATAGCAATTCCTAAATCGTTGTTTCAGTCACTCAGGTCTTTTGGCAAGGAGAATGTGTGAAAATCTGCTTTGAGTTAATTATCTTTCTCCTTTGTAAGGCTGCCTTTAATATACATAAGGGAATTCCTCCATTAGCTGGACTCATTTATAAGCTCAGGAGTCCCACTCCATAAATTAATAAAGACAACTAAGTAAGTAAAGGTATCTTACATGGAAAGATGGAGAACCCCAGTGCAGTTTCATAGCGCTTATCCAGTTTTTTGTATTTACTTTCATAGGGTCATCAACAGTTCATGAGCCGAAAAGCCAGTGGATTACTTTCTTGTGCAGCCACATTTAAGTTTTAAGGCAAGAGCAATGGGGAGCTGCTATAAGCTGCAGCCCAGAGGCTGGTTGTATAATGTGCTTGTTATCTGTACTCAAAGCTTGAAGGATATACAATGAAAGGCAGCCCAGCATAGTGAAAGCACTCCACTACCACTAAGTTAAAGGAGTGGTACATGCCAAAATACATATTCAACCTTGCTGTGTCTATAATCTGTTTATATTTACTAAATATACACTTAATGCTTCAAAGATCTACTAGTCATTTATTTAAATTTTTTCCAGATTAAGTTTAGCTTTTTGGTTTGAACTCAGTGCAAGCAAGGAAACAGGAGGGTTTCCATCCTCCAGCTGAAGTTACAGACCAGCTCTGGATTTAAATAGCACCTACAATTTCAGCATTGCAAATAGCTCCAAAATCCTTCCTAGCTCTAATCTATAAGTTAGAACTGAAAACAAACATGTTACACATCAAAGCTTCAGACTATATTCCCAAATACTTGAAATACATGATCCCAAGACATGTGCTAGGTTGTAAGCACTACTTGACAGAATATTTCTTTTGACAGTTTCTCCTCTGAATACCTCTAACACCATCATCTCTTCTCTAGGTTTCTCCTCATTTCTCAGAACTTCACTAGACCCGCAGCTTCACTAACATCTATCTGCTCCTGTTCCACTCAACAGTCATAAAGCCAACACGGGATCTGTAGTGACATTCCTTCACCATGGCTTAGAACAAATAACAGTATCACCTAAAGTCCTATTACACGCCACATTTTTCTGGGTTAGGTATTTCTGACTTGATCAAGAACAAGCCTGACCAACAGCTAACCAGCCTTCTTCACTGACTTTTTTTTCCCTGGTGTTTGTTCCAAATCACAGGGAAAAAAAAAAAAATCTATGCCAGAGGTTAAGGCCAGAATTGCAGTGCCCTGGCTAGCTGGTCAGACCACAAGCATATACCTTTCCATTGGAGGTACCTGGCTACACTGTAAAAGTCTTCTCAGACCACAAATTAAGACCTAAATGACTGACTGCAAAAATCAGTTTGTAAGCTTCACTGCTTTGCCATCTGTGGAAATCTCACATCCTCCACCTTCAGCTCTTCCACCTAAGGGAAGTGACACATCAGCCAAGCCTATAGAATGACCATGATGTTACACTGTGCCCTTCTCCAGGCTGCAGAGGAGACTAAAGACCGCTTCAAGGAGTTTCCATCTACTTTTACATCCCCATCCCTAGAGCAGCACTTCCTATATGAGCACAAGGTTTGGTGTAACCACAGATGTGTTCCATGTAGTGAGTGGCAGTAACCTGCCACTTCACTCAAGCCCTACACTAGATCCCCTTTCCAGAACCTACCTGCCCAGCAGAGCCTCAGCACCTGAAGACATTAACTGAAGAACCTCCTTTTAGTAGGACAAAGGAGGCTCTTCAAGTCATTTTAAAGAAATATTTAAGTTGGCTAGCTAGAAAGCAAGGGAAACATGCAGGAAAAAAAATGAATCTATTTCTGAAAACAAACTTAAACCCAGACAGCATTTCAAAATAAAGAAACAGACATGGCAAAACATACAAATTTAGTATTTTGCAGTGCCTCTGTACTTGGGTCACAACAAAAACAAACAAGACCAGCATACCACTGATTAGATAGCCTGTGACAAGCTTGTTAAATACTTACCATATGCCTCCCAAAGAGCAGGTGGCTCCCTAGGACCTGGTGGCTTTCAGACAGGATTAATGGGTTAGTGTTGTGGGAGCCGAGATAGATGCCGTCAGGGCTGACAACAGGCAGTGCCACCTCTGCAAAGGGCATCCCACGAGACACCACCAGAAGGGCTGCAGGAGCTGCTCACAGCAACCCCACATCCCTTTAAGTAGAAGTGCTTGATGTGCCTTGCTGGCATAAACAGTCATCCTTTGTAGAATGCTGGAGTATTTTGAACATTGGGAAGAGTAGGGAACCAAGGGTCTAGAGCTATATTGATAGAGCTCAGACTGCAGAGATAGTGAATAAGACATTGGATTATGTTACAGAAGGCCAGGTGTATCCTCCTTCAATTACCCCATATTCATACAAATCTTTAAGTTACTTTCTTTTTATTACACAAACAGTAAGAGCACCTGCTCCTTTATTCTGCAAAGATAAATTAAGAGATAGTCAGTGCTTGTAAGCAATCAATGATGCTTCCTGCAATTTACTTCCCACTGCTCTGATGTATACTGCCAACATCATTATGGCTATCCAGGGAAACAGATGTCATTTGTAACTACCATTATTGCAATTACCCAGTGATGTGAAACACTTGATAATTCCATGAACAGTGAAAACAGAGACAGAGCAAGAAGAGGATTAAGCTGAAGAAAGTTAGAGAGAAAGATGCCACGAGCCATATAGAAGCTAAATCCTTTGGAAATTCATAGACAAATTGAAAAGTCTTTATTTGTTCCTTAAGAACTAGCATTACATACTTATGTAATACTGGTATTTATGACTAAGTACACACTTAATCAAATCTTGGTGGTTCTGTTAAATAGGAAAATCGTAGTGGAGAATGGAAAGTTGTTGAATAACCCATCACGGCCTCAGAGTGAATCCACTAGGTTATTCCCCAAAACATTAATCTGAAGGCTTCTAGAAGAGGTAGAGATCTTAATTTCTGAGTAAGAATTTGTAGGATACAAAACCAAACATCTGACTTGCTTAAGTACAGGTAAGTTTTCCCCTTTAACTTTTTTATCCAACACAAGGACAGTCAGGACCTTGTGCTTAGACTAGAAACACTAAAGAAGACAGGACTCGGTCCTATTACACAGCTATCTACTCTTCCCTCTCCTCCCACTCCACTCCCTACACTTTCATATACAAGGATCACTGAATAAGCACATCAAAAAAGGAAACCACTAAGAAATTTGTGTCCAGTGCATAGGAATATTTACTGCACATAGTCTAATAAAACACAGCTCTTTTCTTTACAGGCTTTGTTGTGGTCACTACCCAAAGTACCTAAAAGCAAAACTAACTTGGTTTCCCTCAAAGGTGTTGGGAAACATAAGTTAGGATGGAGAAAGCAAGGTGGGAAAGGGTACAGAGGATGAAGTGCCTTTAATCTGAATTCTAAGTACCTTTTATTTTTTTATTTCCCAAACGAACACTTTAACTTTGTATCTGTAAAACACAGTTGTTTCCAATGATGCTTCTCTAGACAGCTGTACACTTCGAACTGTGGCTGAAACCTGTGGGATTTCAGCAGGACTGATTCACATTAGGGATTTAAGAACCATGTTGGTTCTGGAGCATCGACTTATTGTGCAGACCCCACAGTCGACTAAGACTCAGGAAGATGAAAGTCTGAAATTCAACTTTTGTGCTCCAAAATGGAACATCCTTCATCTCTTTACACCTTTCAACACTACCAAAAACCTGTCTGTTAGTTTCTGGCTTTTCTCCAACTGCTACTTAAAATAAAGCAGCTTTACCTTCTCCAACCCCACCTGGACTGCAGCAGCAGAGGAAAGAATCTCACTTCTATTGCCTCTCAAATCTGACAACCCAGGTCACGATTTGCAAAACAGCTCAGCTTACAGGCAGAACTAGATGATCTTTTGAGGTCCCTTCCAACCCTTAAGATTCTGTGAAATCTGCAGAGCTTAACGGTTAAACAGGTAATTACAAGATTATGTGAAAAAAAATTAAGAATCCACCCAGAGACAAAAGATTAGCTTAGGGAAAAGAAATTGTCTTTGAAACATAACTAAAGCATCCTCCCTGTGCATGTTTAAGTCATAGAGGTTTAAAGAATAACTGTTACAGCTACTTTACTGAAAAGTTACTTTCTTGAGCTACTTTATTGAAAAGCCTTTTCAGTAACATCCTGACAAGCTTAAACATAGACAACTCTTGTAAAGCATGAATGCATCCTCAACACTTGCAATTATGGACAGAGTGGATACTGGTTACACACATGTAACATGAACACTGATGAAAGAGGTTTTTTCATATGTGTTTTGAAGTGCAGATGAAGATGTTTGATACTTTTTTTAAAAAGACAGTATTTTAAATCTCCTTTAAGTAAATTTTCACCTTCTAAACTCAAACTCAATCTGTACTGTGTTTATGTCCCCTTTCAGTTACTAGCTTACAGTTCTCCACACTGTCCATCAAGTCAATATTAGGTTCCTACCAGCTTGTGAACATTTGCCACCAATTTACAATTCTCAAATTTCTCAAACTCAAACCACACCAAATACATACACGCAGACCCCCGGTTTAGGCAATATGTGCATTAAACTTTGGCCTCTTGAATACTTCCTGGTGATGCAGTTTTTATTACTCAAGATCAGAGAATGTACACTTTCACTGTCTATTAAAACTTCTTTGTAATGCCTTGAATTAATGTCTACTATTGCCAGTAAGCACCTACAGAATTCTTTGAAGGCAACTATGCAATTTCTCAAGTCAAAACATGTCTGACTGTAAACTGTACTGAAAGCATAGATGAGTCTTGATTTTATTTAATGTCATATTTGCTTCACAGTAAATATGTGCAAGAACTATGAATACATCAAGTACTCAATCTTCCTGATCTTGGCCACTTGAAATTCAAGGACTGTTTAAAATCTTCACTACATACTATCTCTTCATCTATAACATTTTATCAGCTTCAGACAGTTCTCAATGTAGCAGCTCACACAAGCTTTTCAGGATGAACTCAGGTTTTTATCTCAAGAGGCCCATGTTATTTTTTTAGAAGTATGTATCAGATTTTAGGATATGTGCATAATCAGATAATGGGGAATATAGCTATAAGTTATAAGAAAGTAAGGTTATTAGAAAAAAAATCCCCAGTAGGGCAGAAGTAAAGTTACTGGAATACCTTTTCTCATACACAGGAAACTGTTAGAATACCTCAAGATACAAGGTGTAATGTAAGAGCTTTTGATTTTTAAATGTAAGTACAGTACCAGGGTAAGACAATCAGTCAAAATAGCTCTTCACTTCAGTAACTTAAACCCAACCAGAGTCAGCAACAGACTTCAGATCAGAGGCTATGAGGAGACCTATGTTTAGGGTATTTACAGTCTATTAGAGAAGCTACTCCACAGCTTCTTGAGGAACATACCGCAAGAACTGAAACACAAGTTGGAAAAAAAATGACTCCATGGAAAAATAGTAATTTTTTTTTTATACCTTTTGGATTTTAGTACTGTTAACTCTTGCTTCATGTTTTAAGTACCTGAAGATGTTTGAGCCCCGAGACTCTACAGCAAGCTACGGTCAAAAATTTCTGAAGTTCATGCCATTCTTATTCCAAAAGTAGGAAGTAAAGATTTGTTTTAGCTAGTAAGAGCCTTTTCCTACTATTACTATTGCATTTCAGTTCTCTACAACACCAGGCACTATCCTCAGTTGTGTAGGTTTGTAATAGTTTCAAAGCAGATCTGGGCTCAGACCACAGTTTGTGAGAAAGAGACGGGTAGAAAGCCTGAGGAGGCAAGTTCTCTATTCTTCCTCCTAAAACATCTGTTTAACACAGAGATACAGACAGGTTAACTAGTTCATTAAACCCAAAGCTTACAGTATTTTAATTTTTTTTAAAATCCCCTAAATTCTAGTCAACTGTAAACCATCTTTAAATGCCTAGAGAATTCAATAAAGCTCACAGCATATCACTAAAAGATGCCTTTTCCCTCAACTCTAATATATATAGTAAAATATTTATATATCTATATAAAACCAAATCTATGTATAAAGTGTCACACAGGGATTGAACCAAAAGAGGGAAAGTTTCCTAAGTTTTCATCATACTACTACATCTGTTAGAAAAGAAACACAGAATCATTAATACATAGGTAAATAAAAGTTAAGATGACTCTTTCAGAGCTGGTAACACATCTCATTTATACCTTGAGTTCACTAGAATCATAGACAATACACTAGTTCCCGTACTGTAACTTTTTCATATTACCACAGTGAAACACATAGAACTTTTGAACATCAGCTTGGACAATATCCAACATGAAAACATTCAGCTTCATTAGCAAAGCCTAGAGTGCTTTATTTTTCAAAGATTTACTAACGGATCATTAGAAGCTAATTACTTTGGAAAAAAAGGCTATAAAATAGCATTTATATCTAATAAGAACTATTGTGTCAGAAGATAAGCACAGCTCTTATAGCTTTATTTGTCCAAATTACGTATTTATTCAACTCCAACCTTTGGCCTGAGACTAGACTGTCTAGACTCATTTTGCAGACTACTGACAATTACTATAATCTTTAAGTTTTGCAAGTGTCATAACCAGAAGTGCCAGGAAGGCTGAAATTCCACCCAAGTTATCTAGCCATCTTTTTCTTTAGCAAGGATAATTATTACTAGCCTTCGCCTCCAATCCTTGCCCAGTCAAAAGCAGCTGTCCTTTGGAGACTTGAAAATTTTGAAATGAGAACACCTGCCTACCCATGAAACAGTAGACTTACTGAAAGTGTGTTAATCATTCAGGAGTGCTAACATTTGCAGATACATGGTGCATGAGGCACATGGAGCAGTAAAGTGTGCCACAAAAGAAAAATCAATTAAGACAAAATCGTACTGGGCAACTTCACCTTAGATAAAAAGGTATGTGAACAGCTTGCAGGTGGCAGGCTACCAGCAAAAAGCTCGTGCTAGAAAACTACAATAGTGATCATGTACTAAATGCACCTTTTTAATTAGGCAGTTTAAGTTTTCCTCACCCCACACCAGAGCATGAACGCCACACCAAAGCAGGCTGATGGCCCCAATACCTGCAAGGCCCAGGCCGCAGTGCGGGCACCTCGGCACTTAGGAGGAGTGCCGCAGCACCAGGGATTTGTGCAGACCCGTATCAGTCACCATACTGTACTCTAAGATAAAAGTGGGCTTTCTGCCTCCCAAAACCATTTCTCAGAAGTTTGTGGCTAAGCAGTAAAACCTCAGATAAGGGGAGAATTTGTACTGGTCAACAAGCTTTTTTTTTTTTATGTTTGATGTGATCTGTACTTTCAGATTTGGTAGCTCAGGGCAGGGCCAGTACACAGGATTCCACAGGGACCTGGAAGGGGAACAGAGCATCTACATACCAGTCACTCCTGAGCCCAGGAACAAAACACTCTGCAAAGAGGTTTTTCATGAGACTGACATTTCAGCATCAGATTTTTAACCCAGATACATCAAGGGAAGTATTCATAATCTTACTTTGGGATTTAGAGCCAAACAACAAAATGCTTAAGAATATTTTTCGCCTTGTCTACAACTTAAGGTGTCAGGTTAAACTACCTAATTGTGTGAGCAAAAAGGAAGAAAGAGGATCTCTTCCAAGGTAGGGCAGACCATGCAAGAAGCCTCTTTGCACTAGGGACGGTGTTTTCAGATCTTCCTGGCACACAAGCAGTCCCTTTTGTTTGACTGCTTGGGCACAGTATTGGACAGATCTGACTCTGACAGAGGGAAAGAAAAAGAGATCAGGCTTGGTCACTGTCAATTGAACTTAGAGCAATGTGACAAGTTACTCCATCCTTATAGCAAGACAGAGAAATCCTACCTCATCTTAGCAGAGAAACACCTGACAGATTTCAGAGATTCAGGCTAACCTGAATCCTTTTGATGCCTGTTGAAAGCACAGGTATTTTTATTAAAGACGCTAGTCTCACAGGTGTAGACATTACTGCTTCATAAGTAGTGGTTCGAACTAATACCACTATTTCCAAAAACTCCAGGTTTTTATAAGAAGAGTAGAAATCCAATATATGGAGTTGAATGAACTGCCAGCGCAGACTTGTGCAACTGAAACAATGCTTCAGCTGAACAAACGTAAGTAATACTCGGTATCTGCCATCACAGATAGAGCAGAATACAGTGCTTTTCTTTCCAGCCTAATCAGTGCTTGCAGAGAAGTTAAATTTTAATGTTCTTGAAAAATGTCTTCATAGACTCTCTTACTATTACCATTAGATTTCAAGATTACATGTTATTACTCCTTTGCACCTGATAACAGTGCAATTCAGACTGGTTTTCTCATCAGGTGCTAAGGTGCAGCACAGTGCATGAGGATAGGTTACCATAGGAAATGTAGCATTTCATTTCTGACCTTTCAGAAGCAAAGCCATGTGTATTGGATCTTTCACATTACTGACAGTTCAATGAAGTTCCTTTAGGAGTAATGGAGAAAAAAAAATAAGTATTCTAAATAGAAATAAAAAACAACAACAAAACCTCAAACCAGACTCACAGCTGCTCCATGTTTTGTGTCAGTGTCCCACAAGTCACTGACACAAGCAATCTGTCCTGCAGTAGTTCCAGCCCCTGTGTTTTATTTCCTAGGTCTGTGCACATGGCTGAGCTACACTTGCATCCATTCCTCAGCAGAACAAAGTCACTCTGAATCAGTGAATTCACTTTTAGAACATACTTGCAGACTAAACCCTGAAGTTTAAGTACAGCAATTTTCCGTGCACCTCCCCCAACCCATACTTGCTCAAGAGTATCAACCTGGGCAGTACCTATTTTAACCAAATTGCTTTCACAGCATGCACAAAGTCACACGACAAGCAAGGGGAAGATGTTTTCCTGGCAGAGGATACATGGACGGTGGAACACAGGGAGGGCCAAACAAGAGGCTGCACAGTCACCCCCAGCAGCGTGGTGGTCATGAAGCCAAAACATTCACAACGGGAACATTTACTAGAGATGTTGACAGAAGCAAGTTCTTGAGTGGTATTATCCTCCCAATTAAGGCAGTTTTTAAAAACACAACGTAACCAATATCGTTGCAGATTGCATGTGGGGAAATATGTACAGACTCAAATTCCAGGAACCAGAAACTCTCAAGTGGTTTTACAGTTGCTAATCCTGACATGTGAGCAAGATTTCATTGCAAAAAACTGGTTGCAAGCTCTGTCTCACTAAAATATGCTTGGAAGTTGATCTACCAGGAAGAGATCCTAAAGCCTCAGTAAGCAAAATTCAAATGCTCTCAAGCAGTGCTAGAATCTTCAGTCTCAGCAACTTCAGATTTTTAAGTCAAAAGTGAGTGTCAAATGGAAATACGTTTGTGCCCTCAAATTTTATTAAAAAATGCTTTTGCCTTCAATATTCAGTATGCATATTTAAGCAAGCACCAATTTCCATCTAAAAAAAAAGCATATTTACCAGCAAAATATTTGCTTATACTAAAACCAACCACAGTGTTTCTTCCCCTCCGCCTCTGCAGCTGCAGGTGTAATACCACTCTTAGTCAGCATCACTCCAAACCACAGGGCAAGGAAACACATAGGAAACTCAGAGGGAAACTTAATAATTCCAAGTAAAAAGTATGGACACCACATAGAATAGAAAAAGATAAAGATAACCAACATTACTTAGCATCTACAGCATTAACAATGTTAGATGAGGATTTCACCTTAGAGCTAGCAGACCAAAGCAGTTAGGTATTAATCATGTCTTTTACACTTTTAGGGCTGTTTTTACTCAGAATATGATTATCCCCTAAATCAAATGCTGTTCTAACCACTAAAAAAAAAAAAAAAAAAACCAAAAAACACCTGCATCTCCTGTAGGGCACCATCCTCAGTTAACAAAACCCAGCTACACAGCATGCTGAAGAGTGTTAGCAGGCTTGCTCTCACGTTAAGATCTGCTTCACACTATATAATGCCACAAACTACAGTTTTATGTGCAAATACCTACTTTCACATTACAAAAAGCCACATCTATTACGAGCCACATCAAGAAACTGCAAACAAACCTTGAGCTGAGGTGCTACATAGTCAACCACCACAGGGAGTCAACAAATGTTTTCACAGCATGGCCATTTATGGTAGCAGTAAAGAACGCAAATGAAAGATGGGAGCAGTTTTATGCTGAGCATAAACTACTTCCCTGAGAGAGCTGATTCTAAGCAACAGAAAACACCCCCATGATTTGCATGAAACACTGAATCCATGGATGATCCCTCATTGTAGGGAATCCAGTTTGAGACACAAAGTAATTTGCTAGAGTCACACAAACCTTAGACTAACTCGAAAGCAAGGTCTAGCATTTACTTCGCCAACATCCTGTTTAGCAGTATGTTAGAGCAGGTTCCAGAACAGTTCTCTACCCAGAGTCTGTGAGAGGTTCCTCCAAGGGGAAGGAGAGCTTAGAGAACAAATTGAGAGCAAACACTATAGACAGTCTCATTCAGAAGCACACATGAACAACCAAAAGGAAACTTCTTTGAAGAACTGGATGCCTAAGCAAAACCTGGGCTCTCCAAAGAAAACCTTTTCTCATGAAACTACAGGCATTGCAACTCACTGAAACACAAGTGCTCCAAATACTAACCTAGCCAGATATGCTGTGATAGCACAACACATGTAGACATTCTCCACTTCTGGTTCTGTCATCTAAAGCTTATAAACACAGCCTTGCTTAAGTAGCTGGCTCAGTAATTAATGTTGTAGGAAGGGCTTTGACATCAAAATGCTCTTCCTCCAGTGTAGAGGCAAACACTCTGGAGACTATTAAATGAATCTGGAGAACTTAATACTATTGAGAAATACAAACTGCTATCAGATCTAAAAACATTCATCTTCCTTTTTGCATTCTTCCCTTGCTCCTTACCCAACTCTTATATTAAAAACCTCTGGGGAACCATCTGTGCTGTAGAACACAAACCCTTCCAGGAGGGTATTTCTAGTATTGTATTGGCTGGTGTTTCAAAGCTTAGCAGCCTCACTGCACCCAAAGCTCTTTCCTTTCTGTTAATGGTATCTCATTCTTTCACATGTTTTGCTTTAGGGAAATGTCCCATTCCAACTAGAAGAGGACAGACTCAGTACCAGCTTACTTAACAGATTGCATCTCAAGTCAGTTAAGCAAAATATTTTTGTCACCTTTTTGTAACATTAACTTTCTATGCTTATTTGAGGATTCTAAACATATTTCAGCCCAGTTTTCTGGTGGCATTTCTTATTAATAAGAGCACAAGTAAAGTCCCCCCCATGTATGTCCACACAAACCTTCAAGGTCAGCTCTTCCTCAAATTTCACTTGAATAGATTCAGTTATTCTCTCCCTCTCCTGCTACTCTTGTTCTAAATAAAGCACCACTTTGTAGTTTAGCAAGCCTCCAAGTTCGAAGGGAAAATAAGGGATGCAACACCACTAAAAATTTAAAGCACTTGTTATTCTCCTACCCTGCACTCATGCTGACCAGTTCATCATCCCATCCTCAAGATCGGCAGGCTTTTGGATTTTTAGGCTTGTTGAAGGTGTTAACTTCAAAACTATGGGTGCAAAATTCCGACGTTTCAGTTTAGGAACAGTATACAGTCAAGAATCGTTCTGGGGGTTTCCAGCAAGGTGATTTCCCTTAACTCCCCTGTGTGCTCTCATTCTTACGAAGAATTTACATAAATTCTCAAATAAACCGGTGGTTTTTTTAAACTTATGAGCTGTCTTCAGCCTGCACAGAGCAGCAAGATCACATGATTTACTTCATCTGCATCAGAGCATATGTATCAACTTCTCTATGTAATATTTCCTTACAGTCTTCAGTTGAGAAGAAAAGTATCACTATCTAGAAAACACAGATGCACACCAGATACACTCAAGTTATGAAAGGCATCAGTAAACATATTGTTTAAAGCATGTACAAGTATGATCAAAGTAAGGATAAGGGCTGATGAAAAAAACACCAACTCTATCATACTAGTCTTATTTCTCCACTTTAGAGAAGTTGGTTCCACCACCTGCCCCAATATTTTACCATTACTAACTTGTAACAAATCTTCAATGAGGTAAGCTATCTTCTTCAGGACAAATTCTGTGAAGAGTCACTGCCACAAAAGCAACTCACTAATTTGCTCATTACTAAGATATTTTGCCTTGAAAAAAGTTACTTAGACCAATACTCTTAAAGCAGATAGCAAGCTCAAAGAGGAGGCTACTTGTATGAATCCAACCAAACAGCACAGAAAGTATTAGGTGTTTTTTTTGTTTTAACACAGGCTAGAAGCAATTTACAAGGATGATCCCTTTTGTTTATCATCTTACCATGACAAATTAAACTTACACTATCAAATGCTATAATTGGCTACACTATGCTAGTTCACAGCCTTGCACCTTGACAGGCCTTTCAAGAATTTCCAGGAGAGACGCTGTTGTTCCTGAAAGGTAATCTTGCTGCTCTTAGTTGCCTTTTGACCCCTGTAAAGCAATCCATCAATTCCCTACCTCATTTCTGGACATCATCATGCACATGGAGGCTGATGATATAGTGCAGAAGGCACAGCACCAGAATAATTAACTATCCCATGCAAAGTGCAAGAAGAAAGAAGGCAACCCAGGAGTTTCTGTAGCAAGAAATAGGGCAATTATGAAGTCCCCAAATGAAAATATTAGAAACAAAACATATTCAAATTTTCTTCTCTCCAAGCAAGCTCATATCAATAGAAACTGGGCAGTTAATAAATAAATTACTTGAGCCTAATTTTTCACATGTACAGAAGTGAGGAACTCATACAAAACTACCCAAATCCATTGCATGTCATAGCCCTCTAGTATCGTAACAGGTTAGCAGCACTTGAAAAAGTGGTTTTATTGTACATCTAACAGGGAAGACAGCTTCAAAGATCTTGTCCTGAAGAAAAGAATATACTTCATCACCTAACAACACTCATTTTCATTAAAGTTATCTATACAGCAAATTCTAAATTCAAATTGTAACTTGCAATACTGTTCCCTGGCCCAACAGGCACACACAATAAAGTGTAACTTTAAGCAGATAAAGTCATTACTGGACATTCATGAGCAAAGTACTTGTGCAAATGTTTTGTTTAAATGTATAAAGAGGTAGAAGTACAGTAAATGCCATCTTAAAATGTGTGATCAGTGTGCAAATACTTTCAATTTGTTTACTTTCAGAAGAAGGGTTTAGAATGTATGTGCTTTGATCAGAGGGTTTGTGTTGTTTTCTAAAAACCTACTGCTATTTCCGCTCCCATACTCTACCCAGTAGTGATCTTGTGGTAAAGGCATTCAGTGAAGAGAAAACAGAGCGTGGAATGCACAGGCAGTCAGCCTTCTGCACCAAAACCACAGGAAAGCACATCAGTTTCTCTCATTTTTATAGATTAGAAACAGGTTCTTCAACTTCATCACACTTTGAATAATGGACTACTCAGTGTTATTCAGATTTCCAGTAATAGTAGCTGAGGTCTCTGGACAGGCAGTACATCAGTATGAAAAGCAGAAACTCTTCAGATCACCTTAGCTCCCTGCTGATTAACTCCTACATAGCCAAGTGTAAACATACCTCTGAACCCAGCCATAACACCACACAGCTCTGCCAGCTTTTAACATGCAGCAAAACTTATGCTGTTTACAAAGTGGGCTACCAATTATGGGCAAACAGTTTCTCCTCTAAGCTTTCTTCCAGCACTAGAAAGCATTTTAATTTAGATGGTAGGTCTTATAAATTTGTTTTCTGTGCCTGTGTTAAAAACAACCTTTCATAATGACCAAAACTGGTTAGATGGGCTGTATGCACTACAAACAAACTGAATTGAATAAAGACCACTCTACTGCATTGTGTTCGTTTTTTTGGTTTTGCGGGTTTTTTTTGTTTTTTAAGAAACAAAGCAGATTTAAAAGTCTTCTTCAAATAAGTTTTGGCTCTGACAACCTACATGCTTAAGTTTTAGGAAATGATTGACAAATCCTGAAGACATAAAACCAAACCCAGGGGTATCTTCCTATAGTGATTCATAGTGGACCATGATAGCCCACTGCTGGGGGGCAAGTGGCTGACATCTTGCAACAGCACACATTTAAAAGCCTGGAGTGGGAGCTGATCGTCAAATACTTCAGCTCAGAGATGCTCAGTAAACCAAACTAGCATACAGACTGGATTTTGTTCAGGAAAATCAAGTAGTGTAAGTCCCCTTCACTTACCACACTGCCTGTATCTTCTAGATTTAGGACAGAGCAAAGGTATCACAATCCATTCAAGGAAGAAGTTACAGCAAGATGATAAATACCTAACTAAATAGGGTCAGGCACTCACAGTAGCATCTCATAACTACTATCACTGGGGATGAGCTTTCTTGGGCTACTCAACTGACGTGGAAGTATTCATGTATGAAACAGCTAAAGCACAGGCACCGCAGGAAATTCTCAAGTTTTAACATAAGATGTTCAGCTGTTAGGAAATCCAGTCTCAATTATCTGCTCTGAAGCAAGTGACTGCATTTTAAATTATTCATCTTCTGCAATCACCCTTAAATTCTTCCAGATCACCACCTCCCCTCATGCAGGAGGCAGCACCTTTTTCAGGAGATCACATCAAGAGACACAGGGGTTTTGTTTTTATTTTCTTCAAAATATTTCTAAATTGAAGAAACACACAGAACACAGAATTTCTAGGTGCAGCTTTAGCTCTTAAGATAGAAAATCCCAATCTCTTAAACCTTGCGCGAAATCCCTAACTCAGTGAGACTTTCAAACCCTAGGTGACAAGTCCACTGAATGGACATCCAATCAGCCCAGATCACAGTATTTTCAAATTCTGATGAAAGTGAACAATTCTATCATCTGTTTCCTTTTTTGGGAGAAGACTTCTAGCATGTCAGTTAAAATATTTGAGTCCTCCCACAAAACAAGTCAAAGCAGCTATGGAGGAAGGGAAGCCACTATTAAAAATGTGTGGAATGTAACCTACTTGGAAGAAGGCAGATAATAATGGGACAAGGAAACTCATACAGTCTCACCAACATAGATACTGGGAAGTTTAGAATACATAAATATTCGTGAATTTCAACCACCTTTGTGGAATGTGACCAAAAAATTAGTCACACAGAAAAAAAAATCATCAAAACCTTTGGTTACCCCATACACACTATATCCATTCTAAGGAGTGCAAAAGGCTTCTTCGATAACAAAAGTGTCTTTCACTACTTCTAGAAGCTGAGCTTTGAAGTGTCTTTTATTAAATTCAAAGAAGTTGAGATGCATGCATCGATATATTTGAGTGTACCTTTGCCAGAAAGATAGAAACAAAGCAGAAACTCCACAGTAGACAAAACATTCCTATAATTAGTAGACTTAGGACACATGTATTAATTGAGAATTTTTTCAGGTTTTCAACATCCTAGTTAAACAAAAACCACTCAATTTTAAAACATCTCATCATAGAAATAATGCTCTCAGAACCGAGGGGATCAAAGAGCTAACCAGACACAGGCAGTGAACTAACTCTCAGCCTCAGTGGTCTCAGAGATGCACAGGCACCTACTGTCGCTAGACTAGTCAGAAGACCACAATCACTTGAAGCCTCAGAACTGACATTTTCAGCTGAACCTGAGAGAAATCAAACCTCTTCCTCCATTAGCTGACCTGACACAGTCTAACATTTTTCAGCTGAACACCCTCTTCGTCAGACAACAGAACTCACTCATCAGTATTACAGACAGGAGGCATTTTGCAACTCCTGTTTGCTCTACACAGTAAGAGCAACGGCTCTAAAGTCTCATTTTCCATCTTGAGCAGAGCTGGAACGGGTTAACTTCCCCCCTGTTGCACAAGGCTTCATGCAGTTGTACACACATCATTTTCAGTGGTTAACCCACAGCAGAAGTTGCTGCTTGTCCCATCCGTCCCCCATTCACTCTGCCTGCACACGGGTCTCAAAGCTGCATTGGTCCACACTAGCTACAGAGAGTTTGCCTGGGTTTTTGTCCTTTTTGTAGCATCACCCCTGACAGCTGAAGCAATGTAACAAAGCAAGTTATGAACAAAAAAACTGCTAGAAACAGAAGCATTTCAAATTATCTTCACTGCTGAAGAGCAGTTTCCATGTAGCACTTAATGCTAAAAAATCATGCTCAAGAAGCTATCAAACAGCCCAACTCCCTTCTCACAATCTCCTGATGATACTGAAGCATCTCCCATAATCTATGTGTGGTGCACATCTTAAATACTTAGTTATTGCAGTAATTCACCAGGACGAGAACTTTAAGATTTTTTACTTAAAAGTTAGTAGCATCACCTGTACCACATAAAACAACATCGCACCAAAAACTAGAGCAGAAATTAAGCCAAACACACAAGACTATACAACAGTTTACTGTTTATTTTATCTTTGCCCCTAATTTATGGGAAGGGATCTCTGAACCGGAAAGAGCTAGATGCACAAGCATCCGAACCAAAGCTAAGCAGTCAATGGCACTGGTGGTTGGTGACAACCCATTATGAGCCAGCAGCAATAGTAGGAAGGCAGGATATTCAAGACGATCCACCCACTGGATGCCAGAGGCAGAACATTTCACTTCTAGGAACAAAAAAACCCACCTCACTATACACACATCCCCTACTCCTACAGGGACAGAAATAAAAGGTATCGCCACAGTTTAAAACTTCTCATTTAAATACTCTCAGATTGTAAGGCAAGGCATATTTGGCTTAAGTGAAGAACTGTTTTACCTTGCTTATGAGCTAAGAAGGATTTTGGCTTCATGGATTTACCTTCAAACTTGAGGGTCTGGAAAGCATTTAGCATGGCACACAAACTACTGACAAAAGTCTTCTGAATTTACTGCAGCACTACAGGAGTGCTGCTGAGCACAGGGGAAGATTGTCTCCACCCACAATATTTTAAGACCCCCAAGGAGGATCTCAAGTTACAAAGTCCCAGCAGGCTGAGAATCCGGTTCATCACAGGAAAGAACACAAGTTAAAAGAAAGTCTAAGTATGGGAAATCAAAATGATACAGCATGTACAACTGTACCTTGGGAATCTCAATCAAGACATGCAGTCAAGATTCAGATAACATCATTTGGGATCTAGGGGGAACAAGAAGAATAAGACGCAAGGGCAAAGAGAGTAAATTTCTGGAAGACTTGGAAGAAAAACTGTCCTAGAAAAATCTTTAACAGTGACTGAAATTGCAAGGCAAAGTTGAAATACACTTATCACTGCATTCTTAGTAATGCTGCATCATACAAACGCCAGAATCCTTTTAAATACATCACCGTTACTTACTTTATCAGGTTCTGCTAATGAAGATTTAGGGTGAGTTAGGAAAGGAAAACAATGTATTTATTTTTAACAGGATCTTGTAGCAGATGCACAAGTGTATTATCAACAATTAAGTTTTAAAGATAAACACAGAAATACTATTAGAAACACGCAATTTAGCAACCCCCTACCTCAACCAGCATCCTTAACACTATCCTTACACAGAACGAGTCTAATAATAGGAGAAATTTAGCAGATCACCTTTCGACCCAAAGATGCCAGATTCTTCACACAGGTTCACCACTGGCATCCTATCATTCCATGGTCTTCTTAGCATGCAAGATGCAAAATATTCAGATTTGCTTGCAGGTTTACAGATTTATATCTGCTTAAATGAGGAATGCTGAAGATGCTCTGTGGTAAGAGCTGAGCCAGTTAGTTTTGTCAGAAAAACTCAACACAGTAACTGTGCCTTACAACCTCTCCTTTCTTTAGCAAATGTAACTAGTAACTCAATATACTATATCACTACTGTTACAGAACTCAGAATAGGACTGTAAAAATAATTTGATAAGTTGTGTGGAAGCTCAAGTTTATTTTCAAGCTTAAAAGACTTGAGGGAAATGAGACACACGATAGTTATTAAGATGTGTACTTAAGGTTAATCTGATGAGAAACAATGCTTTTCACAGGTCTTCTAAACAAACACCTCGGTAGAGTACATTGGTTATTAGTGTTACTTTTTTTTTTTTCACTTGAACTACTAGCATTTTTGTGTGTCAGTGCTAGATGTAGTTAATGATTAATGCAGACGGGCCTTTGCAGCTAGTACTTCATGCTATCTTTAATAGTGCCCTCTGCATACATTCCTACCTTCTGAACTCACTCCTATCTAGATCCACCCAAAGCGACGGCTTACTTTCCGCACACAGCTGAGAAGCTGGTGCAGGTCTGGTTAAATGAGCACAACTGCCAGATGAAGTTGTTTGCAGAGCAGCACAGTGAACCAGACAGGGTAACCAATCCCAAGGAAAAACATTCCCTGGTTATTTTTAACTCTGATTGCTTGTGGAGTTTCAGGGAACTATAGGGGAGTAAATAACTATAGCAGCAAATTCCTGGGGCAGCGTGGGGGACTTCTGAGCATTTTTCCTTACTGGTAGTACTGGCTTATCAAATCAAACCTTCATTACAGCAAGGTCCTGCTTCTTCAGGCTTGAAGGATAAAAATATCTCCCTAGCCTGGCTGTCCCTTCTAAATAGCAAACAATGGAATTACCCTTACTTCCCAGGCCCTTCCATTTCTCCAGCCACATCAGTATGCTGCTACCATATGCTGCAATGACCCATGGCAGCTTCAGCATGGCCCTGATGCCCTCAACA
The DNA here is from genome assembly GCF_028858725.1 of Colius striatus. Lineage (NCBI taxonomy): Eukaryota > Metazoa > Chordata > Aves > Coliiformes > Coliidae > Colius > Colius striatus. The sequence continues at coordinate 12,463,797 of NC_084765.1, forward strand.
CAGCCCTCACTTTCCCTCACAGCTTTGGGGAGCTCCATGAGAGCCTCCTCCAGACACACCTTCTCCTTTTCAGTCCTTTGTGAGTTCTCCTGTGAACACACTTGTATGTTGCCCAAATTCACCATGGCACTCATTATCCAACAGGATGTCCCTTTGCAAGTAGTGCTTACAGCACTTTGCCAGGTAACCAGGGAAGTTACAGCCCTCCTCAGTAACCCCCACCCAGCTCAGGCTCGAGGCTCTGTGTATACTTAAGGCCAGCTACAGTGCAAGTTCTCCAGCCTTTCCCTTTCCAGCAAATCCCTCACTGTAATGACGGGCAGCCCTTGCGCACAATGTTTGATTAGTCGCAAGATCAAGCACTTCAAACGTGAATACGTGACCTTCCTTAACCAGGAGCAGCCCATGCACTGCATTCCAGCCAGCCCTCTAACAAGCAGCCTAGTGAAAGCAAGCAAACTATTTAAAAAAAAAGGTAATTTTAACCCCATGGAAGTTCCATCTAGCAGCAGTGCTGCAGATCAGGCAGTTTATACGTTAGGATATGACTAACTGAATTATACACATGATGTGTCATTGGAGAAGAATAAGTAAGAAAACACAAAGCAAACAGATTAAATAAACATCCTTATTTGTCTGCTATTTACTTCAAGTAATCAAGTTAGAAAAAGAGAAATATTTTCTTTTGTGTTACTTGTTTCCTTACAGGCTATCCTGGACCCAAGCTGACACCATACTTAAGCTGTCAGACAGAACATAAAAATGGCAGAGAACAGAGGTAAAAAAAGGGCCACTAAAAAAAATAAAAACAACAAACCTATTTACAATCACAGGGTATATCTCTTAGTCAAGAAAGGAACAGTTCAAGACACACAGGAAGGGCCTCACTCACTGCTCAGCTATATATTATTCACTTGGGATTCAAGTCTACTCTCTGTAGTAACAGGCTACCACTGCTATCTGTCAGCATTTCGAAACAAAAACTCCAGAAACCTGATAAAGGCAAATCATTTGCCAAGCTTATGCTTATGGCCATAACTGAAGATAAGACTACCAAACCAGTGCAGTTAAACCACGCGTATGGTCAGAATTCACAGAGAATTTATCCACTTGGAATTTATCCACCAGTCTAGACCTCAAGAGTAACTAATTTAGGAAGGTCTGCAAAAAAAGCTAGTTTCCTACCAGCTAGCCAGAAGACTGCTACGTTTCACTTCATGAAGCTGGTGTTTCCTTTCAGGTCCATCAAGGAGTTCTGCCACACCACCTTCATTGCTGGCAATGTTTTCAGTGAATGCAGACAGGTTGCGTAAGGCAAACAAACACGAACCATTCAGGTCCTTCAGAGTTCTCTGAATATAAGGGCTCTACTTATAAGAGTCACCCTCTGCCACCACTACTAAATACTGGAATTCAGAACTCCGGCCAAAACCAGAAGCAAGAGCCTCTCCCTCTAGCATGGGAAGAGGCAAAAGGGTTACGGGCCAGCGGCTGCCTATTCATCCCCAAGAGCAGAAAGGGCACACCAAGCAGTAATCCGGTTAGCTGTGCCAGCACTCCTTGTGCAAGTGGCAGGAGAAGACAACCTGATAACCAAAAGGTACGTCAATATTTACTTGCTATATAAGCAATTGCTGCTAGGGGTTAACACGTTGGAAAGGTGTTTCTGACTGCAGCGTAGTTTAAGTTATCCCAAAGGAATTTCACTTTGGGAAAGGACTGCAAGCTCCTCGAAACCAGAATTATTGGTATCTCAAAATTTAACACTACTCCAAATTTATGTCAGCTTGTGAACACAGCTCAGCTCTACCCTGTATAATACAGTGACCCTGCTGGCTAAGTGCGTTATACCACTGCTACACCAGAACACTCATGTGCAAATCAACACCTCCTTCTTGCCTGCAAGTGAAGCCCAAAATCACCTACTACATTTCCCAGGCTGTAGATCTACAACTAACTGGTGTGAGATAATTCCTTTGTTTGGAAGAAGTGCTCTCAGAAGCAAGGAAATGAGTAGTTTAAGCTTCACAAGAAGTGCAACAAGCAGCCCTTATTATTTCAGGTGACTGCATCACAAGTGCTTTGTTTTGACTGGGATTTTTATTTCCCACCTTTAACCTCAACAGATGCCAACAATCAGTCGCTCACCATCCCAAAATGTATTCTGTTACCTTGTGTTACTTGGTGCTACTTACCATAAGGAGGCCCCAGGCTTTATCAGAATGTAAGCATACCAGTCCCAGCGTAGCCCTGCATGAATCTGCAGCCTGGAATTCATGGTATTTTATTCCTTTGATTTTCTTCCGTGCTTAATTGAAGACCATTTTTTCCTGTCGGTCATCAACGGTTAGTCAGAATATCTAGAAAACTGCCGAGGGAGTTGCACATCCCCCAAGTCTAGCACACAAAAGTGGTACACTAAGACATCAGGGTCTGTCAAATATCCAGCACAATGCCTCAAACACCAGCTGCATTTTCAGTTGTTGCTTTTCAATCTGCTTTAATACTCTATTTTAGAGCTTCACCACCAAGTTCAGAACAAGTTACTTTCCTGCCCAACAGGTACCTCAGAAATAAAACACTTTGTTATAACCCACCTGTACTGCTAGTTAATGAGAACTAATAGTCTTGTGAAAGTAGTAGCTTGAAAAAGGAAAAGGGGGAAAAAAGTCTGACCATCTGCAAGTCATATATGCCTCAGATGACATTAAAGAATCAACAAATCTAGATCCAACTCGTTTTGCTCACTATATACAAGAACAGTAAGCTCAGCTCCAATCAGACCACGTTATTGAAAGTTTAAGAGCAGCAGGAAAACTATTTTATAAATTTGGCAGTAAGAATTAAGCTCTAAATACAGCACAAATTAATGTAAACAAACAAAAAACCCCAACCACTGAATCCCTACATACATTTTAGATCACATTAAGTGAAGTTTCAAACATGTCTGTGCATTACCATAGTTAACATAAAGATGATTAACAAACTAAACTCAACTCAGCCACACTGAATTACACGCGGTCAATACCACCTCAAGGATCCAGCGACATTTATTAACTAATGCACTCTTGTTAGTCACCAAAGTCTACTCTGTGTGCAAAAATGTAAATATCATTGTCACAGAACAAAAGCCATAGTTTTATGAAGAAAAGTATTACAATTTTTAACAATTCTGATCAAAAACATTCACTATTTTGTGGAGTAGATTAAGTAAAAAAAAAAAAAAGGCAGCAGCATGCAGTAAATGGCAACTGCAAGACTGAGAAAATGCATGGTGTGATTAGGTATTTGCTAGGCTGTACTCCCTCTGAGCAAGGAAACCTGAATATTACAAAGGACTGAGTTAGAAGGGAATGTGGGGTATTTTGTGACAAGACCTCTGCATGACAGCTGGAGAAAAGCTATTGTGGCAACAGCTGTGTGCTCTGCACAGCCCATACTCCCAAATACCTCAGCCTGCTAAGAGGCCAGTTAACTGGCTGCAAAGCATTGAAAAAGTTTTCTGCCTCTTGGGATGTGAGCGTGATGGATTATTTGTTTATGTTTTAAATAAGAGAAGGAATGCTTAGTTTATCACTTTGGGTTTTATGAAATACTGTGGTGTACCATTGAACTATCATTCACTGTGGCTTTCCTAAAGTTTACAGCCGAGACAGATCCCATCAACTCTCTACAATTAAAACATCTTCACTTCCTGTCTTACCAGTGCACAGCCTTGACAGCAGTAAATTCATATATCATATCCTGATTTAAAGGAAATGATTTGATATTTCCAGGATGAAATCCTGGCCCACCAACAGCAGTATCGAGCCGCGTTTATCTCCCCAGAGGAAGGATTTTGAGGAACACACCAGTCATACAACCACCGAAAGCTTTGATCTGCTAATTTGTACTCCAAAGTTTCTCCAAGTTGTTAGATTAACTTCTCAAAAGTGAACTCAACATCATAAGCAATTATACACAAGTGACCAGTTACATCTCATGTACCATTCCCACTGCACTGTACTAATTAACACAACAATGTCAAACCCAGTGTGTCAAAGAGCTTTCATTGTAGGACACGGGTTTGCTCACTCAGATGCCTTACAAAAACATTGTTGTTTCAGCTCAGACTGAGGCAAAACCTTCAGGAACTGATACTCTCACACACAGGACAACATGGACAGGAGAGCTTTACAGGCTGATCAACACTACAGTAAGAGTTCAATCTCAGCCATTACTTCTGGTGAAAGAATGAATGCTCTCTGTTGCCTCACCAACACCTAAAGAAGGCTAGAAAGGGTGTGCTGTGCACAAACCCCAGAAAGCTGGCAAAGGAAAGAAGATGGGCTGGTTCTTCTTACATTCTCAGCTCCTCATGTTCTAATTTATTTCCTCTGAAGTGAAGAAAGCGATTCCCCATTTCCAAATATGAATCCCTCTTTGTCTTTCAAAAACACAATGTAAATCCCAGCACATGCTTTCCCATGACATCCAACCACCACAATAGTCCTGTTTACTGGAAAATAATCAGCAGCACTGAAGTAAAAGCAAGAATAACTGTACTTAAGCAATGATTTACTGAAAATCAAATAGAGTATTATAGGAAAGCAAGACCAAGTGTGGAAATACTTGCTAGTACCAGTGAGAAAAAACTTTCCTTTAAGTTTCAAAACAGAGTTGGTGACAGACATTTTAAATGCAAGAAACAGAGAAGCAAAAAGAGAACTTAAATCCTTCACTGACATCAAAATTCATCATGTGGCAAGAGCTAGTACAGCTCCATGTTTTAGTGAAGGCAACTACAATTTTGTCACTTAATCCTAAGAAATTCCAAAAATGAAGCATGTGACTTGGTTGTAATCAATTTTAAAACAATCTGGATCAGTTTCTATGCAGTCTTAAGAGGCAAACAACATATCTGGCAATACACTTGCCACACAGAAACTACACAAGTGGTTGCATGGTATCACATGCACTTGATAACATCAGTGCTTTAAGAGCTCAGGAAGATACTGTGATGTATAAATAATACACCAAGTCTCATCTCTTATTGTCTGTAACTACATAGCAAGCATAGAAAGAGTACAAAACTGTGAAGTATCTGAGGTTCTACTCAGAAGGTCTTTACTTCTCACCTGTTTCTCTTTTTTTTCCAGAAGGCTAAATTTTCTGCTAAACATCAGTTTGTAGCGGCAAGATTTTATCTGAAGATGAAGCAGCTCAGAAGGTAAAAATATATACATAACTTAATACACACTGACAACATGTTGTTTTGCAAAATTCACCCTCAACATGTCAGTCCAACACTACAGTGCTGTTCCCTCAACACTATTTCAAAGGAAACTATTTCTCCTATTAATCTGAAGCAATCCTGATACGTGACAAAGCAGATTCAGGTTCCTTTTCTGAAGATATTTGCTGAAGACAAGTGTCAGACACAGTACTTGTGCCAAAACTTTCCTTTCTATAGGGATGTCGCTCAAGCTTTTAGTTTAAACAATTAATTTCTACCAGCACTCGAAGTTACCAAGGACTTGGCAGAACCTTACTGCTATTAAAATCAACAGACACACCCAAGCATCAAGCATGAAATTTGGGGTTTTTTTTCCCTTCTTATATCTTTTAAAGAAATCACATCAGGGTTTTCTGGTGAAGTTAAAGTCACACAAAAGCCTTTAACTTCGCCGGGGACTGAAGAGATCCCTTCAGCAACATTTTCCAAAACAGCAGCATCTCAGAACTGAAGCCATGCCCAGTTGCACACATTACTGTCACCACTAGTTTCAACATCCACAGGAAGATGGAGGCAATACCATCTGCAGCAGCAGTACCAGGTCCATGTGAATGGCACTCTAAACTGGCCTTAGTCAACCACAACAATCATCTCCATATACAAGCACTAATGAATTCAATCCCCACACCATGACGACTGCAGTTTTTCTGGCCCTGTCATCTTCAAACAGACCAGTGAGCCAGTACCTGACCAGTATCTGACCAGCTACTTAAGCTTCCGACGAACAAGGCACCTCTGCAGTTCATATTTCCATTCCATCTCAAATGCATCATTCAAACTAATTTCCCAAGAACTACCTCTTCTACGGTGTCAGTTATTTTACCTTCCTGTACAATACTAGGTCTTCAAAGCATTAATTTATCCAGCACTTATCCAGACTTTGAAAGGGCTATTTTCTATGTAGTTAGTCTATGCTGCAGACTAAATTCTCAGGATAACGTTACAGCTAATGAACACACAGATGTGTGTGTACAAGTGAAAAAAAACTGAACTAAAGAAATAGTCTATTGGTTTCCAGATCACTTACTCCAACAAACTACTACTTGCAAATATCATTGCCCCAAGCATTGAAAGATGAGTTTGCCTCGTTGTCAAACAGCTTGTCTTAGGGGCAAGTAGAGTAGTACAGTCTCTCCTCAGCAGTATCAAAGTAGAATCAGTAGAAAACAACCAGAAAGTCATTCTCTCCCGATTTGCTGATCTGCCATCGGCAATACCAGCACACAGAACGCAAGCAGTTGTCTCCTCCTTCCACCATAAGCAGAGGTAGATTAATAACACTCCCATGACAGCAGTAGAAATGCTAAAAGCAACAGGGCAGAGGCTAAAATAAATACAGTAGATATGACAGAACGAGTGGTGGAACATCAAAAACGGCTCTTCCTCACGAGAGCGACATGCACACCTCATCACCTATTCTGTCACGATTTTTACTGAAAATGGATTGAAAGAAAAAAAAGTTCAATCATCCAGAAGTTGACGCACCAACAGCGAGAGCTCAGAGGGGCGGGGCGATGGCGGGGCAGGCGCGCCCTCCGCAAATCCCGTTCCGCTCCTGGGGGAGCTGCAGGAGCCCCCACGCCCCGCTCGGGCCCGCAGCAGTGGCACGGGCTCAGCCCCGGGCGGCCGCCTTGGCGCCGGACGCCCCGCGCCTCCGCCGCGGCTGCCCAGCGCGACGGCCGCTTCCCGGGCGGAGCTCGGGGCCGGACACCGCCCGCGCACCGGGAGGACGCCGGTCCCAGCGCCTCGGCGGCCCCGCCGGCCGGCTCCCCCAGCGCTCGGCGCGGCGCAGCCGCCCCACGGTGGCGCCGGCCACAGGAGCCGGGCAGCGCTGCAGGGCTCCCGGCGGGCCGGGGCCGGCGGCAGCCCCTTCCCGCCCTCCAGAACCTTCCCGGGGGCTCGCGCCGCCCCGGGGCGCCGCGCCCCATCCGCCGCCCCGGGCCCCTCAAGGTCACGCCGCCACCTCCCCGCCCCTGGCTTCCCGCTTCCCCGCGGGGCAGCGCGCTGAAAGCCGCCGGCGCCCGGCAGCTCCGCGGCGCCTCCGGGAGCCGCCGTCCCCGGCCCTGAACCGCCCCCCACCCAGCCCCGCGCTGCGCGTCGGGCATCGCCCAGGCCGCGGCGCTCGGCCGGGTGGAGCGGTTCCCCTCCGCTCCGGCCCCTCACCTGGATGAACTGGATAGTGAGCGCCGACTTGCCCACGCCGCCACCGCCCACCACCACCAGCCGGTACTTCTCCTGCCCCGGGCCGTCCCTGCAGCCCGCGGCCATGGGGGAGCCGAGCGGAGCCGGTCGCGGCAGCGCCGCCGGGCCCGGCGCCTCGCTCTCTCTCTCTCTGTTCCTCTCTCCCGCTCGCCTCCCGCCTGGTCGGTCGGCCCGCCGGGGCTGGGCAGCCGCAGGCCCCTGGTGCGGCAGCGCGGAGCGAAGGGAGCAGCGCCCGCCCCCGCCGCCCGGGAGCCGCGGTACAAATGGCCGCCGGGGGCGGGGCCGCCTCCCCGCTATGCTAATGACCGCCGGGACGCGCCGCCCCTCCGCTCCCCGCCCGGGCCCCGCGAGCGGCGGGAGCACGGCCAGCCGCTCCGCGCACCGCTGGGGAGCGGCCACGCTGCCCCGCGCCGAGAGGTGACTGCTGGTGTCCTCCTGGGCTTCGCTGGGCCCCACATCCTCCCGCCCCTGAGTGCTTGGTCCACACTCAGGAGCCGCTTTGGATGCCCACGACAGGAGAGGGAGGTATTACTTCCCCGACTTGTAGCTGTAGCTGCCGAGACGGGGCACGGAGGGACTTAAAGCCAAAGCATCGTCACTGTCAGGCCCAGATTCATCAGGAGGGAAAAGAGAAGAGGTTATAGAGCCCACAGCCCTTCCCCACCCTTCATCAGATCTTTTTGTGACTGTACTCGTCAGTGAGTTTCCCCCTTCCAATTCCAAACCTCCACTGGATTTGTCTGCTTAAAATGAAGCAAAGTTTAAAACCTAAAAGCACGATAATAACACTTCAACACCCATTCTGTCTCAGTGGAGGGGAAGAGCTTTTCAGCATAAAACAAACCCATACCTTGTGGGGTAACAGAGTAACTCTGTGAGAGGTACGTGAGGTGTCACCATGATTCACAACTGTCTCTTGGAAGAGCAAGCCAGGACTTGGGTCCCACTGTTTTGATGTTCTCCTGTAGTGATAAGCTGCTTTTTCACATCCGTTGCACAGGCTGATCCAAAAGAAGGAACACTCACACAGGAGAAAACATATAGCCTAACATTTTCGAGTTTGGAAAAGAGATAAGTGAATGGGAGATTTGTCAGAGGTCTGTAAAGTCCCAAGCAGCACAGAGAAGTTGAACAGAGAAAGTCTCACGATAGGAAAACCAAAGGATGCCCAGTGATAGTGGGAAGAAACAAGTTTAAACAAACAAAAAGATACCGTTGTCCACCATCGTGGAGCTGTGGAAGTCACTGCCACAAGGGACTAGGGAGAACAAAACTGCAGCTGAGTGACAAAAGGTTAGGCAAAGTCACAGAGCATAAAGAAGCTGCTAAGCCCAGCGATCAGAGACACAGTTTTGACTGGGGAAGTTTGTGGAACACCGGCAGCCTGAAGGCTGGTTGGGTATGTCTTGGTCCTGGTGCTCTCACCTACAAACTGCTCACTGACCACTGTCAAGATCAGGAACATGTGTGAGTATTAAGCCGGCAGGACAAGTGTGCTAATTTGTAATTGTGTCCTCTAGCCTAAGGAAAATCGAAACTACAGACTATGATGAAGTGAAACTGCTGCTGGTTTATCAAGTGTTGGGTGGTTTTTATTAAAAAAGGTTAAAATCTGAGAGTAAAGTCCACTGTCAGGAATGGGGGTGACATTAAAAGCAGATTTGAAGTGAGTTTTAAGAACACATGAATCTCTAGACAAACTCGTCCAACAGGATATGTGATTTCTTTTTTAAAGATACATAAAACCCCAAATATTTTTATTTTCCCTGATCTTTTTTTAGGTTTCAGTTTCCTTATACATCCTTTTAAACAGCTTTTCTCACTGATGTGGCTAGCCAATCTGATGAATTCTAAACAACGCTGACAGCAATGTTAAAGGATTAAAACAATTAACACAATCATACATTACATTAAAAAAGACTCCAATTTAACTGTTACTGTTAAATTCTTTGTATTTGTTATTTTTGATAATGAAGTCCAGTTTCATGAACAGAATGTTATTCATGCAAAGCACAAGGTAATAATCATGGACGAAGAAGAGATGGACAGCAATTAATGAACAGCTTATCTTTTTCTTTCTTTTGTAGTTTTATAACTGCGTTCAGAGACCGCAGTAAGAATTGTTTTGTCTTTGTTGTATAAAGTCTCAAGTACTGAGATGTTACATTCCGGAACCTTGGGTGTTCAAACATCTGGACATAACAGAAAGGTTGTCTTGTACTCCCTGTGCTGTCAATGGGCAGAGGAGGGACCCTCCAGAGCAGGATGCCAGGGCAGAACCAGCCCTGGAAGTGCCCATCACCGTGTGTCCTGAGCTCTGGCAGAGACTCAGCATCTTGTCTGCCCCTGGGAGCAGGCCTTGCTGTGAGCCCTGGTTTCAGGAAACAAGGGGTATTCAGGTGAATAAAGAAATGGAGGTGATGGATACAACACACTCCAGGTTTCATTTCAAGATCAGCTAACCTGGGAAAGACTAAGTGATGAGGTGTCTAGAAGGTGAAGACAAGAACCTTGCGACTGTTACCAGGCATCAGGGAAACACGATTCAAAAAAGGTTTCATATGGTCCCTGCAGTCGGGAAAATAAGTTTTGCAGCACTGGTTTGCATATCCCTAGGGAGGTAGAAAGTGCAGGGTTTCATAATACAGAGGAAGAACTTGAAATACCAAGACTTGAGATGATGAAGACATGATCAAAGTTTTGATGAAGCGTCTGGGAAAGAAAGTACAGCTTTTAGAACCATTACATAGAAAGAAGCTGCGTCATTTCAGGTCTAGTCTGAATATGCATGTTTAAAAAGAGACAAAAATCAAGAATGACATCCAGATGGCAAGCTTAAAAGGAAGAGCACTACAGCGCTTTATGTAATGACAGGAAAAAAAAAGATTTCAGGAAGTGCTTGGGGGAAAGATCCAGAACTTTATTTTATATTGGCAGCCTGGCAAAGAAGTGGGTTTGGAAGGTTAGAAGATGTATACGCAGTAAGTGACATATTGAAAGCTAAAACTGCTCTGTGAGAACATAATAGCTTAATTAAAAGAAAACTTGTTCACAGGCATATCACAGAAAAAAAGTTTTGAAACATCTTTAAGACATGAGTCAGCATGGTAGGTAACTTTAACCCTGAGTTATTCCACCAGTTTAGGATTATATGTGTAACTAATGGTGGCACTTCTTTACTTGCCTTGCTCAAACAGGCCTTAAGCATCATCCCCCATACCGTGTGGATATTTTGACCTAAGGAGATCCACGTGCTGCAATTCCTACCAAAAACTGCACTGCTGACCATAAGAAGATGAGAGGGAATGGGCTTTCTCAAAGCCATAAAAAAAAAAAGGTGGGAGAAAAGTTACGAAGAGTTTGATTTTTCTTGGGATAGGAATGTAAGACTTAATTCAGGATAAAACAGGCAATATTTTTTCCTGTGTATAAAAAAAAAAGATGAACTATTTGTTACACTTACAATGAGCACCCAGAAACTAGAAGATAGGCCTTTTCTCCCCCAACACACATACGAGTTTCTATCTGAGTGAGAAGTAAAGCTATTTTCAGCAAAGTAGCTACATCTTTTTATAAATGTTAATCTATTTTTGTATCTACCTATTCCAGTAGTCTGTAGTAAACACTTCAGAATGTCATTTTCTGTTGTGCTTAAAATTAATCTACAAAGGAACAATACTATGTTCTACCCCTTTTTTTTGCTGTAATTTTTAAGGTAGTCTTGACGATTTTTATTAATTACTGTGATTAGCAATTCAGATGTGTTTATACCCAATGGTAAAGATAAAACAATAACCTTCCAAGACAAAATAGTACAATAAACTGTGTAGAAATAGGATTTTTAGACAAGATTATTTAAGTTTGTGATGGTATATATTTTTCCTAACACTTACATAACTGCACTGAGCAATTAACATGTGGGCAAATTTCTTTCTTTTTTTAACCAGCACCAGTTATTCAGGGAGCAGGTCAGGTTCTGCACATCCAGTCATTCAGGCAATCTTCTAGCAAAGCAAGCAATCCAATCTTGATTTATTTTTTCTATATATATTTAGATGTTATGTATTTATATATTTTCATATATGTGTTTATGTAGTTATTACGTGGTATCACTGGGATAAAAAAGAAGAAGGACAGAAACCCAGCTTTTAGACCTTCTCCATAGACCTTTAAAATGTGAAAGCAAAGCACAAAAGAAAGTTTCTCCACAAATCACATCTAAATTACTCCTTGCAAGAAAGCCCTTACTCTATTGAAGAGTGTATCTTCTCTGGTCAGCTTCCAGCTGAAGTGAGTGACCAAGGATGCAGCCACTGGTTGTGACCCAGAGCAGAAGCATGCTTAGAGCAGATGGCATTTGCTTGTTGTCCTGCGTAAGGGCTTTCTGGCGCTGTGCCTGTGGCCGTGCTGCACCTGAAGTGCAATGCCTTCAACTCCTTAAACTGCAAACCTCTTTCTGTCCACTGTGGTCACCACTGACCCATCTTCCTCGCAGAATGGGACCACACCAGAGCATTGCCTGAGGCTGGCGAGTCCCACACATGCCCTTGTAGAGAGCTGCCCAAGAGCATCACAGGGGTCTTTGTGGCATCTTCTGAGATCGGTCTCTGGGCCAGAGGGATAGGACAAGGCCAGATCTTGCTGGCAAGCAGACTCCAAGCGTCCCAGAGGAGCTTACGTTATGGTGCTTGTGCCTTGGTGGATAACTGCATCTATGATTTCCAGAGGCATGTTGAGCGCTGTCTCTCAGGGGCAGGCAGCTGCCATGCAGCATCAGAATGAGCCTCCAGTGAGAGAGCTGCTGCAGAGCCCTGCAGCTCCTGACTTGCTGCAGTGAACCCGTGGGTGGTAGGTTCAGGGCTGAGACCTGAGGAAACAGCTGCAAGTCTCTGTACTTGGGCTCATCTTGATGTGCACCCCCAATGGCAGCATGTGCCACCTGCATGAGGTCAATTTGGGGGATTTACAGCCTGCCAGGCTTGCATTGGCACCCCAGTGAGCTGCTCCTCTCTCATGTCACACTGTGGGAGAGCTCCCTCCAGCCGGATGTAGTGCTCAGCAGCCAAATTCACTGTGACCACCACCTCCACAACTTGGGGGGCTCCAGAAGGGAATGAACTGCCAGTGCTATAAAAAACAATCTCATAAACCACAGCTGGATTTCCTTGGCTAGGAAATGAGCTACCTTAATGCACAAAGAGACTTCATATACCATGGTATGACCAGAGCTCCTGCACCCCACAAGACACAGAAACTAGGGGTTTTCGTCCTCACTGCCAAAAGGCTAAACACTTCTGGTTTCTTTTCCCCTCATACAGGATATTTGAAACTTATTTTCCCCTAATTCTCATAAGCCTATTTGCTTTCTTACATTTACGCTAACACTCATAAGCTTATTTACTTTCTCTACCTTTATGATATTTCCACAGAGTGATGAGAGAGAGGCAGGATAAGAAGGAGATGGTTCTTGTGCAGGAAATGCCTGAATGTCTAAAACAGCCTCCTGGGGAGCAGCCAGGTTTTCACACAGCTTTTGGTCATGCATGATCCTGCTGCCTCAAAATGGAAAGAGGCAGTTAGCTTTTACCACCTGCCCCATGGAACCTTTGCTATACACCTTGTAAAAAAAACCTGAGGGTTTGTGGGCACATGTATTGCATCTATTGTTGGCTTCTTTTGCTTTCCTGGAGTCAGTAAGATAGTGCAGCTGAGAGAGCTGCAATGTCAAAGCCGCATTTCCACTACTCACACAAAGCTCCCACACCAGTACTGCTCTTCCAGATCCACTTAACTGTGATAGTTACACTTGAATCAAGAAAGAGAGTGTGAGAAATCACTTTAGTAGGTTGGACTAAATCAGCTGGGCCTGACATTATTTGTGGTGAGCAATCTCAGAGGCATTGGTGTCTACCCTCAGCACTTCACAGAAGACAGGTTAAAAGTCCAGGAGACTTGAAGAGGATAAATACATAAAAGAGAAAAAAGGAAGAGTAGAGAATTATGGATCAGTTGTTCTAATCTCATTTTCTGGAGAAAGTATTAAAACCAATAATTCAACTATTTGTAAATACCTGGAAGATAACAAGGAGGTAACTGACAACCAATATGTTCTTCTCCAGGAACAAACTGTGTCAAATCAAAATATTTCTCTCCTATGATCCATTATCAGGCATTTGAGTAGGAGGAAGCAGTATGCGTTCTGTATCTTGATTTTAGTAAAGCTTCTGATGCTGTCTTTCATGATGTGCTCATGAACAGGCTAGTTCTCTGTGCTCTGTTAGATGGCAGCACTAAAGTGAGAGCAGTGCAGGTGGGAACGTTGGGCTTGATTTTCAGTGGTTCACTGACAAAACTGAAGATAGTACTGCACAGTAGAAGACCTGACCTGATCTAGTATCATTAAATATTTCAGTGAATTGAAAAAGCACATATCCCACATTTTCAGAACCTGCACGCTGGAGGAGAAAACAAGCCTTTTGAATTACCCCAAGAATTACAGTTATAAAAAGAGAGAAAATAATCCAGAAGTAACACATGCATCGTTCCAGACGTAGGCAAACATTTATTAGTTAATTGATTGCAGTGAAGTATATTATAAAGGAATGAAAAAATGTGTCACTATGCCCATCCCTGGTGTTTTCCCTCGTTTCTTGGTGTTGTACAGTATGTGAGCTTGAACTCTCTCTTTTTACTTACATACTTCCAGAAATATCCTTCTGTGCATTATATTTCTCTTGATAACTTACAGTGTGATTTCCACAGTAAAGGACTGTATTACCATTTCAGCATAACTCCTTAGTATGATGACCTACATTTCATTTTCTGCCTGTTTCTTTCTTACACGGAGATCAAAGGAGAGCTAATGATTGAGGCACTCCGGTCTTACTAAAATTCCCGTCCTCCTTTTGCACTAAGGTGCTGTGTGCTTCTGCTTCACAGCATTTATTTAGTAAATTGCCAACTCTGCTATTTCCTATAAACTCATTTTTTGTAAGGCCACACACTTGCAGCTTCATTTCTGTTTTGCTTTATCCTTCATGACCCATTCTCACAGATTAATTTTCTGTTGCGATTTTTCTAGAATCCATTGTCATTTCTTTCTGTACCTCAGCTGGATACAGAGTGTTATCTGGTTAATTCTGAGAACTTGAAATCCGCACAGGAGCAATGCACTAGGAATCATTTACTGAAATGCATGACCTTGAAATAGCATAGTTCAGTAGCACAGATGGAGTTTACCAGATGTCTGAGACTATGAAATGATGAGATATAAAGGATTCAGTACTTCAGAGTGCTTTAAGCAACTGAGATTGCAGTGTAGAATAGAGACACTGGTGATATATTTAAATAAGCACATTTATACATGGATCCATGATTTGGGTGCCCAGACTAGTTTTCCTGCCCTGCCTCCACAGTATGTACTGTACTCACCTGTGCTATGCAGGCGCATTCTGATGAGAGTGAAAGATTTGCTCTTCATCGATACGAAGTGTCGGTTCTTCCTTGACCCATCAGAACTGGTCTGGTGCTGACAAAACCTCTGCTGTTGGCTGTCCAATATTTGGTTCTTCAAGATGTCATGTTCTAATCTCTCGGTGGTGACTGAAATGACTGAAATCCATATGATGTGGGATTCACATCTAGCCACACAGAATCACAACATCTTAAGGATTGGAAGGGACCTCAAAAGATCATCTAGTCCAACCCAGAGCTGTCCTTCAAAACACTCCCATCATCTTTTAAATTTCCAGTGTTAAAAATAGGGCAGTAATGATTCTGCACCTAGGTGGTGTCTTAAAACAGTACTGTGGTTACCAATGGGGCTTGTACAGCAGGTACTGTCTGTAGATAGTTTCGCAGACACATAAACATTATTCTTTCTCAGGGTAAAGCTGCCTGGAGACAAGAATTTCTTTTTAAGGAAATATTTTTCCTGTCCCCACTCTCCTTTTCATGTTATCAGTAAAGTGCCTCATTTCCTCATACTTCCCAGATGCCCCAACAGTTGAAGCCTCCTTTACTAATTTGGTCGACTCTTAGCTACTGACCATGGATGCTTATTAAACACAACAGAACATCTCTATGGCTGTTAAATAAAGGCCAGGCTAGTCTATCTGTGTTTTTAAGTGTCACAGCTTACTGAAATCACTGCTATTGCTTAGTGAACTGTTTTCTCAGCCTACAACAATTTGCCTCAGCACTGTCATTTCATCACATAAAGGTTAGTTGAGGGTGAACAGTGGAAGGTTCAGCAGTTCATTTTCGTTGGACATGAGAATTGAGATGTCAATGTAAAAAATGTGTCAAATCCCGTAAAATGTGTCTTTCTCTTATCTGCCTTATTCTTCTTTTTTCTTTCCATTCCGTGAGCAACACTTGCTGGAAACTCCCTCTCTACTGATTTCCCCTGCCAGTCTTGTCCTTCACCAAGTCCTGCAGCCTAGCAGTGTCATCCAACCCCCTGAACACCTCAACGCGTGATTAACAATGAAGTCAACTCTCTTTCCACCCTCTTTTTTTGTTTGTTTTTTCAAAATTCAATAGACATACACTATTAAAGCGAAAATGTTGTTTTCTGGCTTGTTCCAGTTTAGATATGAGGAAATAGGAGTGGAAGGATAGTTGCTGGAGGTGACAAAATAGACTGTTTCTGAGTTTCAGCAATTCCTTTCCTTTTCTTCCTGCCCCAAACTACGTATCTCAAGGAAACTCTATACGTGTAGCAGAATATCCTAATGTTCAAAATACTTTCCATTTGGCACTTGAGCTGTTGGTTCAAAGATTGTTAGAAGACTTTGCCAAATCCATCATATTTTGACCAGTGAGGTCTATTGCTGAGAAAAGCACTTGTCCAAATATTTGAAATTAGTTTGTACTGAGATTTCAGATGACGAATTAACATTTCATTTTTCATAGTTGTACAAGTTTTTTACCACCAGTTTAAAGAGCCAATATTAGTGGGTTACACTGGTGGATGCTGTGCCAACATGTCACAAGACCCAGTTTCTGTCACATGGAAATTACCGTCTAAATAGACAGAAGAAATATGATTATCCTGTTCGCAGACAGGGCATTCAAGCACAAACATGCGAAAGAATATGCCTGAGGATACATAGAAAGCCTACATCAGTCAAGTGAGCCAGACTTGGGAAAAAACAACACAAGCCCTTTACTTACTCCTTCTCCAGACACTCTATGTCTTTCTTTAAATCAGCCTATTAATTCACCACCAGCAGTACCACAGGTAAAGAAGGTGTTAACATAGAACTTCTTTTTGTTGCAATTTTTTTATATGCATGAGAACAAGGGACTGTCAATGTGAATCAATGAGATCAATATACTTACTGTAGGAACTCATTTTAACTATTTTTTTAAATTACATTATGCTTGTTTATGCTCTTAAATCACCAAAAATCAGAATCTATCTGAAAAGTGACAGTGTACCTACCAATTGAAGAATGGGGAAATTAAGGTAAAAACAAACAGGCCAGCTTGATAACAAGTGCATGATAAACAGACATTTCACTGAAAATGAGGCTTTTCAGAGATTTCCATGACATGTTGTTGCCACTTGAAATGTGGTGCCTTCTGGTGCTGTCTCAGAATATCTGGCAGAACATGTTGTATGTAATCAGATGCTATTTTTTCAATGTATAATTTTTTAAATCCTGTCTTCTCCGATAAGCATCGTGCAAGACAAACGTTCTGCTTGCTAAATAATATCCTTTGGAAAAACTGAACACACAGACATCTCTAGGATTTTATGTTACAAGCAACTCCAACTCCCATTTTTAAAAGTCCATAATAAAAATAAACCACATTTTTTCAGATGCTTTGGCTCACTATCAAATCTTCTGTTAAAGATATACAAATTTTAAAATAGTAATCACACAAAAGAATGATGGGATAAATTATAATAATCTTTACCTAAATTTACCTTTCTTTTAGTTACATAAACAGTTACATTGAGGCTTACTCTGTGAGCCCACTGAAATGTGGGCATTTACTCCTCATAAATTCACTCCTGTGTTTGAAATGGGACTTTACTACCTTGCAGTGAATGAATGCTGATCAGTAACATTCCAGCAAAGTCTTATCCAATTAAAGCATTTCTCGGTTCTCCAGACAGAACCAGTGCATGAACATTTTCAAAAGCATCGACAAGGTTAGGGCCTGATTTTAACCAGTAATGTTTTAAAAAGCAAGGGACAAAAAGGAAAGTGGTGAAAATGAAAACCAGCAGAGACAATGCTAAATAACACATTCAGTGGTGATGAGAGCGTTTGTGAGATATCTGACCCTGAGGCTGGCACATCTTCCCTGGCCATGGCAGAGCTTGCACAGGAAACCAGCAACATTTTCTCACATTATCACTTCTGCAGGGAGTCGTGTGGGGAAGCACAGAAAGTGACCTGCAGTTTTCCTGGATTCTGGCATCAAGTCTAGTGCATTAGATTTGCACTTCTTCAAAACAGCTTATAAGACACAAGCAAATATTTGTGCACTTGGCTCTCCACAAATAAAAACATTTAAGCTCTTGCTTGAGCACTGTCTGTCTGCTAACAAGGAACACAGTGAAATGGGAGTGCATCAGGAGATCAAAATCAACTGTGCTGAGGTCCCTACAACTGCAGTATGCACTGCTGTTTTTGTTTTGCTGTACCATTTTGGACAAGATGCAGGCTGCTTCCCTGGACTGAAAAATCATGCATGAGGTTTGAAGTTCTGCCTCCCTGCACGTTGTCTTTCTATCTGCCACATATGACCCCAGCCATCCTCCCCAGTACAAGGCCACTCATCCACAAGCTTTTTTTTTCTGATCATAATACTGCCTCACTTGTTCCTGTCCTGTTCCAGGTGATACCACAGGCCTGCTGCCCAGGCCTTCTCCCAGCACTGAGTTTTGATCACAGATGGAGACAGAGAGAGGCGTCATGCTGCAGCCATGGCAGCTTACACCGAGAGTGAAGGGACTCTTCCCAGACAATCTTTTGCTTGGAAAAGAAAAAAAGAAAGGCATTGAGTTTCTGAAGGACTTTTTCTCTATAATTGCTTTGTCCCTTGTCAGTTGAAGACTTTGAGCTAGGGAGATGAACTTGGACCAGTGGGTCCATCAGCAGCAAGATGCACAACTTCAGAATGCAACCCGTTGGCACCACCACTGCTCTGCACCATTGTGGTTGTGACCTCTGAGTCCCAACAGCCAGCTGCCAAGCCCACTGCGGTGGACAAACCCAACATAGGTAATGAATGTCACGAACGAAGTCATGAATGAAGCTCCTGAGGCCATCCAAACCTTTTGATTGGACTGCATAAGTGAAACAGAGGTGAACAGCAATGAAACATCCAGTCCACTGCTCTCCACAGGTTCCCTGTGAGACATGTCCCACTCTCCCATCCAGTGCCCATCCCAGAGCAGCTGCTTAACCCACAAGGGCTACCACTCAGCTGTCAATAGGCCTCAGTGGACTCACCAACACGGATTTACAGACATACCAGCAGGATTCACTAGAAGGCTTCATGATACGTGTATTTTCCCCTTCTTCAGCATCATGTTCAAAGGGGATACTGAGACCTTTCCGAGCAGGATCATTCACAGCATGAAGTGGAAGAGGCTGAGACCCCTCAGTGCTGTTGGGTGATGAAGCCATGCCCACATAACAGTGGAGAACAGGGCTAGGACATGCAATGAATAAGTGAAATGAGCATTTTTTCTTTTACTAGCATCTGGCAGATACTGATTGACAGACAAGACAGAAGCATGCAAAGTGCATAAGCTGCTCAAACCAGTGCAGCTGTGTCCTACACAGCTTCTGCAAGGAACTGGCTGAGCCTTTACATCTGGACCACAAGAACAAGGACTAGTTCCTTCAGCAGCTTCATGCTCAACTTCTGCACTCTCGGAGCAGCTGAAGAAACCAGATGACTCCCTATGTCTGACCATGGCTTCATTAATGGGATAAACTGAGCAGATTAGAGTGGAATTCAACTAATTATACACGACTTTTTTGTCTCATTCTGTTTCCAAGAGTAGAGGTTTAGGTTTACCTGATTTACCCACTCGCTCCTCATGGGATCACAATCCACAGTTCTTCTGGGCAAGCACGGTCACTCTGACTGCATCTGTCCTGGTCCTCTGTGTCTGTTTTTGCCCTTTTGAGCATTCTGGCATGTGTCTGTGACTGCTGCTTCCACAGCCCTCAGGAAACATCGCAGGCTGAGGGCTATGTGTTTCGCTGAAGAAAAATGCAGCTGACAAGAGGCTGTGCCATGCAGTTCAGGAAGGGGGGAGGGTGAGAAGAGATTTGCTTGCTGTCTCTGCTTCTTGGAAGGCGGTGGAGTGACAGAGGGAATAAGGCTGTGTAAGCAGCTCATATGGATGAGGGAGTAAGATTTGATAAGGGCTAGAAAGGCAAGGGGTTGAACCAGATGACAAAAAAAAGCACCCTTTCACCAAGGAAACCTACTTTCCCCCTGTCCTCAGGGACAAAAGACCTTCTGTCCTGTGCTGCTCTCGCCTCTATCACTTAGAGAAATTGACCTAGGCTTTTGGCCAACTGCTCCATTTATGGAGTGGCCATGCCTTCTGAACCTCATGAAAGGCCTCCTGCACCCTTGATGTTATTAAAATTCTTTGGGTTTTGGAGAGGAGATGCCTCAATGGTCACCATGTGATATGGGGCCTGTCCTTTCAGCCTACAACTAGAGGTCTCTTCAGAGAGGGAGACACAGCAGGCGTTACTCTTACGTGTGCTCCATTAACTGGTCTACATGGCACTTCTTAGGAGCACAACTCAGTGGCTCTAGAGGGAGCCAGAATTTCTCCTGCCAAATTCTGCAACTCACTCCCCGCCCATAGAAAAGCAGTCCACTTACTCGGGCTGGAAAGAGAAGTACTGTTACAGGGGATTGCTGATGCAGACTGGGGCTAGGAGTGGGCTGAAGAAGTTACCTGGCTTTGCCTTTTTCATGGGACTCTGTGGGGTCTAGAAGCGGGATCCAAAGGATACCTTCTCCTTGAAAATCTTGTGCATGGTCTGTCCAGGTATGGATATCCCAATGAGTGTCTGATTTAGTCATGTACTCTCACTGGAAGATCTTTTAAAGTTGTCTGTACCAGATGGGGAGTAGCTGCCATGTCACCACCCTGCATGGTTCTTTTCTTAGGTCTTCAAGGACATGGGCACCTTGCACTTGCTCTCATTATCAACTGCCAGCCTCTTGGTAGCACTGTGATGTTTCATTTAAGTCCTATGTTGCTCTGCACTGGCTTTTGTGGAAGAAGAAAAGGACAGATGTTACCAAACAAACAAAGTCCAGCATCAACAACCCTCTCCCCCTAAAAAAGTGCTAAAAGACAGAAGTTCTTCAGCAAAGGGAAATAGCAACAGAAAGTTGCTAACAGAAATAGCAAGCAAAGCAGGGAAAAAAATTAAGCAGAGAAAGCCTTAGGAAAGATGAAGTCAGTTGCAAAGGTTAAGAAGTCTAACAGCAGGAAACATGAGGGGCCTGACATGTTTTAGGCCTTTGTACATCCTGACAAGTACCTCAGAGCATCACAGGATTTCTCAGAGAACCTCAGTCTATGCTGGAGGCTTTTTGCAATGGTGCGGCCCACTTGCTGCTTTGGACACTTTAGGAAGGGGCAAACAGTAAGTACCCAGCTGGAAGTAGTTTGGTTTCCTCTAGAAAGGATATACTCTGCGTGTACCAAACCTGCTCTGTGGTCCAAACTAACAGGCAGCACATGGGGACAACTGGAGGCATTCACTCCAGAATCATGCCAGCAGTCTAAGCCAAACTGCGTATATATCTGCAGCTGATGGCCACATCGCACAGGACAAACGTAGCTGCTGCTGTGAGGAAATGATAAAGCAAGGACAAGACTGTGATACAGCCCTGAGATTAGACAGAACAAGCAGACTCCTTATTACAATTTGGCACCAGATCAGATCACAAACACAGTCAAACCTAGTACTGCCAGGAGTATTAGCCCAAGGGACTGGGAGCGGGTGTCTGTGCCTTCGGCTGCAGCCTGCAGTAGTGAGGATGATCACTGGCCAGCCGTGGCCAAGGAGCCTCCTCCAGTGCAGCACTGTGCCTGAGGCAGGAGGAAGCAAGCCCAGCTTGCTTCTCAAGAGGGACTTGGGAATCAAATCACCAGAAGTCTTTAGATGATACAGCCAAGAGGTGTGGTCTGTTAATTTTGTTTGGATTTACCTGACATTAGTGAAATGATAGAGATTTGCATTGGTACTGACATTAAGCTTTTTACATCTAGACCCAAAGTGGCTTCCAAATACTTTCATCAAGTCGTACCCTTGCATTTGCTGAAAATGCTTCTCAGTTTGTTGAAAGCAAGATTTCACACTACATATTTGATGAAACTACTTCATAATTCCCCTCTTGGAAAAGTAAATTTGTTTCTCATTTCATTGTAGGATGTCAAAACAAACAAACCTGTCATTCACCTGTGCCCTGCAGGCATTTTAGACACTTTTATTTTGTCACTTGTCTTACTATTGGAGAACCTTTCTAGATAATTGGGCAATGAAGTGTTAACGCTCTCTGGGGTGGGGAGTGAGGGATAGGCTTTGTTCCCAGAAAGAAACAGAATGATGTCTAATGTAGACAAAAAGATATCTACTGTAGACAAAGCTTCAGGTTTGTTCTTTGTTGACCTTTAATGCAGCATACATCTGAGCAGGGATTCACCCTCACCACTTCTTTCTTTCATATCAGTCTGGGTTTAATAACAAGAGACAGAGTGCAGAGACCATCTTTTCTCGCCATTTGGGAATGGACTGGACACAATTATAGCCATTACATCCACAAGCAGCATGGTTGTATTACTTTTGTGTTTCAATATATTAAGAGCTTCCCTACTGATAACAGGCAGGTCTAAGTAATGTACAGATAACATATGGGCTCCTGCTGTGCATTTTTGACACTCCTTAACGGTGAGAATTAAGATATATGGTTCTCATCTTCCATCTGATAACATCAAGACAGGCTGCAGTAACTACACAGAGCCTTCCTGCAATCAAATTGGTCTTGGAGCAAACACAGAAGTTCATGTGGGAACTACCAAATAAGGACAGTTTAGAACTGCACCTTAAACTGCAGCATATCTAGAAATTAAGCCCTATTTACTGCAGCAGATGTAGCTTGTAGCTGTAGCTGATAGTTGCTTCTGACTTGGGTCTGTGATGAAGGGTCGTGGTTTTATTAGGGAAATGGACAGGAACTACCAACAGCAGCTCATAGCTATGCAAAGAGGTAATCTCCAGTGGAAAAAACCCCAACCGTCACCAAATAATTAATCTTGCATTCCACTTGAGATCTCTCCCACACAAATGGGGGAAGGTGTGTCATAATTCAGATCACTGCCAAAATAGCACGACATGGCATTTCTTAGTTTAACTGTTTCAACAGATCTTTTTTTTTTTCCCCTCCTTTCTGTAGGAATCAGTTTAATTTGAGGTCTCTTCCTTGAAATACCAGGGTGAACTTCATTAAATGCAGTTTACCTTCATCAAGTGACTTAAAGACATCCAGTACTGGGGGAAGTACAGCGGACTGAACACTCTCCAGGCAGCTAAGCCAACACTGCCCATTGCCAGTCTTAGCTGTGCCTTCATCTGTCCTTCAACATGTGTTTAACATCACATAGCAACAGTTTGGAGCAAGTGGAAAGAAGACTGCTAGCAAGACCCCCGAGAAGGCTGGATTTTGAGGGAGAAAGCCAAAGGGAAATAGAGTGACCTCACTACGGGGAATTTGAATCAGACAGACTTCTACCTTCTCACTTTTTAGTCACGAGCCATAAGAACCACCATAAGGATGTTCTTATGCCCCAGGAGTCTCATGAGAACATCCACATACAGCATTGAGAAGAATCCTTTGAGTGCCTGCCACACACCTTACTCACACATATAATTTACTCATTTCTTCAGTCAATGCTATTTGCTCCCTTAGAAATGTCAGAAGTGACTTCTTACATTAGTAGTTTCAACTCAACACTTAAATACTAGGGACAAAATAAGTATTTTTAAATAGTTTCATAATAAGTTCCTACAAATTCCTAATTAGACAATTACCTGCTTAAAACACTGGATACACATCCAAGGCA
This sequence comes from Colius striatus, assembly GCF_028858725.1. Lineage (NCBI taxonomy): Eukaryota > Metazoa > Chordata > Aves > Coliiformes > Coliidae > Colius > Colius striatus. The sequence goes on from NC_084765.1 coordinate 12,487,406, forward strand.
CTGAAATGCTTTTTAGAGAAATACATGAGTGCACATGACTACTACCAAGCTACTACTAACAAGATACTGGGTTTTCTAACCATGCAAATACCATATTACAAGAAAAATACATGACAATACCAAGTCAGCTGTAGAAACAAGTCAGAGTAATGGGCTACAGTTTCCCAGATTTTTCCCTGTTGAATGATAAGCATATGTAGTGGTTTTGTCTGGGTCAGGTTTTGGTAGCAGGGGGGCTACAGGGGTGGCTTCTTTAAACAAAGAGCTTCCAGAAGCTTCTCCTGTAGCTGATAGGGCCATTGCCAATCAATGATAAGATGGACCCACCACTGACCAAGGCCTGGCCAATTAGTGATGGAGGTAACATCTCTGATTAATGTATTTCAGAAGGGGAAGAAGTTGCTATACAGTTGTTAAATGCTGGCAACCGCAACAGGGATTGAGAATGTGAGAACATCTCCACAGACATCATGGTCAGTGGAGAAGGACAGGGAGGAAGTGCCTAGGCACTGGAAGAAAGACTCCCCTGTGCCCTGTGGTGCAGCCCATGGTGAGGCAGCTGTGCCCCTGCAGTCCATGGAGGCCACCAGGGGGCAGAGACCCACTCACAGCCTGTGGAGGAGCCCACACCAGAGAGGGTGGATGCCTGAAGGAGGCTGTGACTCTGTCGGAAGCCCATGTTGGAGCAAGTTCCTGGCAGGACCTGGGAGCCCGTGGAGAGGAGCCCAATGCAGAGCAGGTTTTCTGTCAGGGCTTGTGATCCTGTGAGGGACTCACATTGGAGCAGACTCTTCCTGAAGGACTGTTCTTCTGGTGGATGACCCACATTGGGGCAGGGTGTCAGGAGCTGCCCCCATGGGAAGGACTCATGTTGGAGAAGCTCATGGAGGACTATTTCCCATGGGAGGGACCCCACAGTGTAGCAGTGGAAAGTGTGAGGAGGCCTCCCCCTGAGAAGAAGCAGTGGCAAAGTCCATCTGAACTGACCGCAACCCCCATCCCCCATCCCCTGAGCCTCTTGCAGGGGAAGGAAGGAGAGTCCTGGAAAGGAAGGGTGGGGGGAAGTGTTTTAAGATTCAGCTTTATTTCTCATCTCTGCTTTGTTTTGATAGTTCATTAATAAATCAAACCTTTTTCTCCCCAAGTTGAGTCTGTTCACCTGTGACACTAATTGCTGAGCGATCTCTCTGTCCTTATCATGACTCCCAAACTCTTGTTATATTTCTCTCTCCCCCGTCCAGTTTAGGAGGGGGAGTGATATTACAACTTAGTGGGCATCTGACACCCAGCCAGACCTAAACCACCACAACATATTTTTGTACCACTTACTGATGTACATTGAGCTTAAGATGAATTCAATTTGATTTCAATACTGGGTTCCTGAGCAAAGATTATCCATGGATAAACAAGGAAGTTGGAAACCACAGCAAGGTAAGCAAAGTACTCAGCAATTCACCCCGAAAGTGATGTTTTATCTATCTCTTGTTAAAAGATTAATGCAATGCTGATTGGAATTGGTAATGATTTCACTGCAGAGTTAATAAGAATTGACAGTTTTAAATTATGACAGAAAATAGGGCTTTTACAGTCCATATGGAGGGCATGTGAAGAAATAGGAAATAAGTTTAATTTTTAAGTGTCATAGTGTTTGTCTGAAAGTAATCTGTAAGTTCATATAAAGTGCATTAGTTCTCTGGAACTGATAAAGAGAAGTAGTTCCCTTTCACCTTTACACTGAGATAGCCTTGCACTGCACTTCAGTAGGACAAGCCATAGGTCACATAAGCAAAAGATTTCTTCAGGACAACACAGTGTCACTTACCTTATCTTAGTCATCAAAAAATGGAACCTGCACTCTTACAGAGTCCCCAGGATCTTTCTTTGACATTGCCACAGAGGTTGGTTTCCAGCTTTTAGAAGCGATATTCACATTTTACTGTTGCAATTAAATGTTTGAATTTATTTCGCCAAGAATAATGAAATAATACTGATAAATACAGATACCCAAGACAGGAAGTATTCTGTGGTCCAGCATCAAATATCTATGTTTACTTAATATTTTTAAAGGTCAAGCCTAGGAGAAATAAAGCACAAAAACCGCGATTCAATCCATTCATCCTTAGAGGGCAAAGCCTCCTGAGTCTTTCAATTCCAGACAGCACCTGCCCAGAAGGTAGCTTGCAGTAGTTACTAGTGAACTTGTACTTTGTCCTTGATTAAATAACAAACATCAACAATGCAAATAATACTTCCCAGAGTAGTAGGTGAAACAGAAATCAGTAGCGTGAGAAAAGCAAAGGATAAACCCACAGTGCATATGACAATGCTGAAAAAATGTGTCTCCAGACTGGTTTTCAATGGCCCTTCAGCTCCACCTGAAATCTGAGAACAGCCAGCCATGACTTAACTAATATACACAGTGGGGATAAATGATGGATTCACTTATACAGTATTTGCAGTGACAGTAATTTATTCAATAAAAAGCAGCTCATGCCCACCCTTGTCACAAATCTCTAGTAACTAGATTCTATTTGTCTCTCTACTTACTTCTTACTCCCATCTTCCTTGCCACTCTTTATTCTCTGCAGTCAAGAGTCACAGCATCTGATGCATGGCTTCACTGGCATTCATTTCTTCAGTTTAAATCTCAACATAAACATCTCTTACTGCTAAAGCTCAATCATCCCTCAGTACTGCTGACCTCCCTCTATAGCCTCCTAAACCCATGACAGCTATTCCTTGCTTCAGCCTAAGCTGGTCACAGAAGAGCCCTAGTATTAAGTCATCTTCCCCTTCACTGTCTTGGAATCCACTTCTTTTGGGGAATTCCTTTGCTGACCTCTTGTCTTTGTGTTCACATTTCCCAGTTTCAGTGACTGACACAATATCACTTCCATCATCAATATAATTTCTCCCTTTCTTAAAGCTCTCCTAAGCATCTCTTTTCGCTGAAGCCCCACATCTTTGCCATCATCTCCTTTCTTTGCAACATGCTAAAACTGAGATTCTGTTCAAGCACTTTGGAGACAATTACAGTTCATGGAAGGTTTTTTTGAGATCATACATGTCTAAGGCGAGAGATCACACATCATTGTAATACACTATTAAAATGTCTCCTCAAGCTATATTTGATGCATCTGTAAAATCGGAAATAGCAGTAACACAAAGGTAAATGATAATTGCTGAGAATTTTCAAGAGCTGTAGCATATGCCAAGGATAAAAGATGGAGATAACAGTAATCAAGATTAGACTTGTCTGCCTGCCCCTGATAGTTATATTTTGCATGGAGCTCTCCTGATGCCCATCACCACCAAGAGGACAGATTGCAGAACCCATTATCTCATAAGTTAAGGTGAATAACTAGTAGGTGTGATGGGAACATCATTTGAGGCTTGTTGTAGCTTGTTTTCCCTAAGCAAAGGGAAGAAAAATGTATTGTGCACTGGAAAAGTATGAAAGTGTCCTGAGGCTTCTCCTTGTACACTACTGTTCACATACAATCTGTACCGCAGGGTTTTCCCTTGCCGAACATGGAGAGAGAGAACAAGATTTAAAAGTTCAGAATGTCGATTCAGGGCAGAGTGAAGGAGGAGAGCAATGGAGAAAGAGACTGGAAGGTAAGAAATAGTGTCATAGGTTAAAGTAATTTTAAATAAAAAGAGACCCCAACAACAGAGGATGAGAAGCTGGTGGACATAAATAACAACAGAGCTGAAATGTAAGAAATTTGAGCATCAGAATATTTCCACGTATAATATATGATCATTCCTATCATCGGCATCGTGGGAAGAAAGCAAAGACATCAGAACAAAAGAGAAGAGTGTAAAGGGGACAAGAAAGCCTAAACAAAATGTCAATTTCAATATTGAACCATTTCATGATTTTCCCAGTGTCACTAAAATAGATCATTACAAGCAAGTAGCATTTTCCAGAGAAAAAGGTTACTTTTTAAAAAAAATAATATATTATCAGCTCCTGCTATAAACAGTACTTGCCTCTGTGCCCAGACATTTTGCCTTTGGGTGCAAAGCAGAGTTCCTCCCCACATCTGCTGCTGGAGAGATTTTACAGCATTCCCTCGTGGTTCTTCCTCATGGTTCTAGTGAAGAACTTGGTTTAGTTTGGAGATATGGATAGACCATGATGAATTTTATAGAGAGGAAGAACATATTTAAAATGTAGTTCTAGAAAGTTAACTTTCTGTTCAGCTTCTGACAGGTTCCATACGACTGGCAGATTATGTTTTAATTAAAATACAGCCTAGGAATATCAGACAGAAGTTAGGTACAACATAGAGATAACACAATTCTCACCACTCCTAATGAGAGAACAAAAACCACTAGCCAAATGCTGTGCCCAGCTCAGATGATTTCATCACAGAAGTTCGTGGTCCAGGAGTCAGTTCTGACACACTGAAGATGCCAAACAGAAAAGAGCAAGAGGGGTGGGCAAGAAAGCAGGCAACAAAAGAGGGAGTCAAATCTAACAGGAACCAAGACTTTGAGGACACAGCTCCTAATTTGCTCTCCTTCTGTCTTCTAAAAGCTATAATAATGGTCCCTGTAGTACACTTTGTCAGAGGGCCTTTTCGTTACTTCTGTTTGGTTTTATTCAGGGGGAGTCACTCAAGAGTTAGATTGGAAGGAAATAGTAAAGGTTATGAAAGAAGCATGGCAAGGTTCAAATTTTAAATAGACTTGCAAGTGAGCCTTGCCTTTACCTTTTCACTGAAGGAGAAAGGTGGAAACTTATATTGTACGCTGCTGAGAAATACTCACCTGATGCAATAAGACTTGCACTAAATAAACTCTCAGGTCAACCACATTTAAGAAGTTCACCGGATTTTTCTGCTTTTCTGTTGAAGGTTCTTCTATATTTTGCAGTTCATTCATTACGAAATTCTATAGATCTACAGGCATTATATAATCTTCCCTAATTACTATCAACCATTACTTCTTCAATATTCATCATTTTTTCATACTCTGGTAGATTGCTTGTCCTCACTTTTAATCAGCCAGCTCATCCCACGAGTCAGAATCCATATAAATGTCAAGCCAATACTTAATTCTGTTAAGGTTGAAACTGAAAACCTTATCTTATAAACCAAACTACATTTTGCAGTATGGGCTCCGAGTCAAAGTCAGGTGACATAAGGGAAAGCTCAGAGACTCAGAAGACGTTCCTGGAACATTTTGTGAGCAGGTGACAATAAATTTCATGTCCCACCAAATTCCACCTCATGTAGATCCCTGCCACCCCACGCTACAGCACACTGCCGAAGGCTCACTATTTCCAGTAATCACTGTCTTTTACCAGGGACTTAAGGGATATTCTGCATCCATTAGTGGCCTGCTGAAAGGCTTAATAAATTGCTTGAGATATCTAGAATAGTGTATTATCAGTCACTTATTAGAAAAGTACCAGGCAGATTATCAATTTATTCTCTTTTATTTTTTTAAGATATGTGTTTTTTTAAATTAATAACTAGGGAGACATTGCTTTTAATGACAGGAAATTTCAGTAATCATTAACCACCCAGAGATGAGAAGCCATAGAAAAGTTACGAGGAAACATATAAAGGTGCCTTCAGAAAACAGTAGGTCCTGAATCTGCAAAGATTTTCTAATTTCAAAGCTTCAAGAGACATTATTTTTGTGATTTGACAAGAAGAGAAGAGCAGAGACTTATGCTCCTGCTTAGATGTTTACTAGGAACTCAGTCTCCTAGCATGGCGACTTTTTGCTCAGCCATTTAGTTAGATGTGAGATTGAATTTACAGCTAAATTAGCTTTGTAATATTAGTAAATGAGAATGCACTGCTTTATAGTCTTCTTGGAAACTCAAGATTCATTTGCCTTTTCCGAGACAGATATCAATGAACAGACTAAGAACCCCAAGCCAAACATTTTCCAGAAAAAAATCTCTATTTCAGGTTCATATTATTTTACTGATTTTAGATATAATTGAGAAGAGGCACTAAAATCTTTGGGGTTTGAGCTGCTGAGTATCCTACATTTTCTATGAAAGACACATTTCAATAACCCAGGTAGGATGCATCTCTGGATGGGACCTGTTTAGGCTCTGAGGAGTAGGGAACATTTTATGACTTCTCACAAAGCCCTAGGACTGCTTTGAAGGTACTAGGAAGGAAAATGCAAATAAACCAAAACAAGCTGGGGTGGGAAACACGGTAATTTCTCATTTGAATAGATCTTACAGCAGTGCAAGTGAAACCTTTAGAAGTGTCACCACTAGACCTGGGCACTGACTTTGCTGGAAAGTGTCCTATCTCCTAGTGACTGTAAGAACCTCTTCGAGGTCCCTGTAACTACTAACTCAGGTCATCAATCCCAGGGGAAAGACTGATGCTTTTAAAATAATGCTTGTTTTAAACCAAAAATTAAAATGTTAAGGTGATTCGTAGTCTTAGAACCCATTAAAAATATTTCTCAGATACAGGTCTTCAGGTAAGGCATGGACTTCAATAAATGAATTCTCAAGTAGTCTTGAGGCATGACTGGAACAACTTTGGCAAGATCACCCATTCTGAGTAATCAAGCATGAATTTTTACTCCCTCAAACATAAAAATCCTGCTGCTGTTGACTAAAATAGTGCAAGGGGATACAGAGCTACAACTGAAAGAGGACAAAAGTCATTATTATGTTATTCTCCATGCTGACAACCACACCCCTGTTGCCCACTATCCTGCCCTCAAACCCACATCCTGCTGTGGCAGTGCAGAGAGCACCTCCACCTCACACCAGCCTGTGCTAGGGGGACTGCAAGCACTCCTCTGCATTACAACAGTATTTTGGGGTTTGAAAGAGGGCAGAGACCACTTGAAACCACAGTTGCCTCTCCTGAGCAGTGAGATTCAGATAGGACTTTTTCGCCCTAAGTAGGACACCTTGAGAGGATTCATAGGATCTGTTTAGGAGAATGGGGAAGGGTCCTCACTGTTCTCCTTTTTGTCTTGTTATCCAGAAAACAAAATACAAATTAACCCTAACATGTCATTTTCAATTTACACCTGTTTCTTGGATGTGCTTGTCTCTGAAACAGAGAAAGTCCAGACTGTCACCATGCTATGGCTGGTGAAGAGGTCAAATGCAGAAACCTTGCAAACCTGCACTTGCCTGCCACAAACCAGCCGGTGAACTTGGAGCTGCTGAGGTCTGGGCCAACTGCTGTTAACCAAACAAGTTGGCAGCAACTCCCTTTTCCACTGAAAAGAAAGGCTTCTATGTTAGGTTCGATAAAGTCAACTTTAATTTAATGAGTCTCCTCAATATGAAATAAACTGAAATGAGAATCCTGCATTATGGAATTAAAGCTTTTCCATAAGTTTCAGTGTTTTTTACATCATACAGTGGAGTGTCTGAGAAGTACTGGGGCAGAGTACACTTAGGAACCTGAGAAAGAGGGTTTCTACGTCAGGCTCTTGGCTTGGTTTGCTTCTTGCTTTTGAGCTGCTATATTCACTGTTTTGTTTAGCGTTTGTTGTAGCATCTCCTCAAATAGTGAATTCCTCCACACAGGGGTTGTCTCCCACCATGTATGTACAGAGCTCAACAAGATAAACCTCCATCCAGGTCTTGCTGAACTCCGAGTAATTAGCTGGTTTGATTGTAGCTGTGGATATACCTCACTAAATAATGGGATATAAACACTGACAGTCATTTAAAATGGCTTCAGGAACAGTAAATTCCTCTTTGAGAGCTGATACTTGGAATAATAATTTCCAAAATTAAGCACACAAACCCAAGCAGAAATGCAAGGCTACCTAGAAACCTGAGTGTGGCAGGAGCTATTTGTCCAAGTCCTGCCTTGAGTGGCCTGTCCCTGGGCACTCAGGCACATATATGTAATGCGAATGCGAAAGGGAGGCACAGAGCAAAGAGGGAAGAAAGTTCACCCTGAACAAGTATGGCAGCCACATCACAAAAAACACTTTGGTGAGCAAAGAAGGGTGTAGTCTGTAAGAGCACGGAGAGACGGTCTCTGCTCCAGTGGTTCTCCTGTGCTTGAGGAAGGACAACTGGCTTCTCAACTGTTCCTAGCAGCACCTCTCTCTTTCACAAGTTTTTCTTAAGTGAGACAACCAAAAAGATCCTGATGTTTTTGCTAGATACACACATCAAAGAAGTATCAATGTTAACAATACTCTTTAGTGGAGCAGGAACAAAAAATGCCAGGGCAAATGAGCCAGGAAAGATACATGTTGTGTTTGTCCCTGAGAGATGGCAAAGAGAAGATCACTCAAATCTAAAACTCCCACTATTTAGAGAGTTTTTCTCCCCTGATTATCTGCTGTTCTGTGATTTTTATTCTGCCTTTGCTGCATCAGCTCACAAGTGATCATTCAAAAAGAAACAATACTGATTTTCTGAATCTACAGGCACTAAAAGCTCTCCACGAACACAAAGCACAAAAGAGCCACGGGTTCCTGCAGCAATACAGACCTGCAGAGACACCATGTAATTCTGCTTCCTTTTTGTCTCCTAGCAGAACAAAAACTCCACTTAGATCCCAAAAGAAAGAGTCACCAAAGGGCGTGTTAGGTGACCTAACAGACCTTTTACATCTCTAACATCTGATTCAGTGCAAAGAATGCAGACCCGTGAATCATGACACCGAGCTGAACAGGCAGTGACACGGCTGGAGCCAAAAGATCTCCAAACAATTCCAGTCTATCCAATGCCTCATCTATCAGAAGCATATCATGAACAAAAAAGATGATATGTTCAAGGCAGAAAGACAAAGCAGAAGGCACTCTGATAGCCTGATCCCTCCAGCAGCATGTTTCCCTACAGAGGCAGCAGGTTTTGTGCTAAAGACTGCGTGGGCAGGAAATGGAAAAGAATCCCAAACTCAGTACCTCTCAGGTAGGCAGAGGATCTGATTCACCTTGTAATCATTTGTAATAGCCTGCAGTCATAAGGCTAAATACTTTCATCTCCTCATATCTCATAAGCTAAGCAGCGTTAGATGGATCAATATTTGCAGTGGCAGGTCTCCAAGAGGCAGGAAGGCAGGCAGGAAGCGCTGCTGGTGAGAGCTGGGCTCAACCCAGCGCTACACCAGAGCCACAGGTCAAGCTTTGGAGTTACTCAGCAGCGTTGCCACTTCTCAGGTAAGGCTGTAAAGGGCAACCTTGGTGATGTGTGGTCAATAAATGCACCAGGCCACTTTCTGCACAAGTAGAGTTTCCTAATACCCTGCACAAAGTCTGGCCTATCCAATTGCATCCTAACCCCTTGGTGCAGCTGGAGACAACAGGAATTCTTCCTGCTAGCAAACCTCATGCGGGTCCCTGAGCTCTCTCTATGTGCTGATCTCATGCAGTCCAGAATCACAGTGATTTGCAGTTCTAATTAACTTTGCAAATTTAACAGGCTAAAGCTGCTAAACCGGGTCTGAAATCTCAGACTGATTTAAATAAAACCTAAGGATATGCTTAAGGAATTCATTGGTTTTCTTGAGCTGTCGTCTCCAGTTAAAAATAACATGCCAATAGATAACACTAAGTTTAAAATGAAGATCTTCACATATGCTTCAGCTCATTTCATCTATTTTGGGAATGGCCAAAAAATTCAAGACTGAAAAAATAACTACAAGCAAAATACAGTTGTTCCCTTGTTATTGAAACAAACACTAAGTCATATATTGTCATTGTCATAAAAAAGACTTGCTCAGGACAAAGAGACTCAATGCTACAGCCTGCAGCAAAGATACCATTAATAAAATAAATCACATCATTCACAACTACGAGTGCTTCACTTAAAGGCAAAAAATAGGGAGAATAGGACTGTGTGTACTTGGATGAAACAGTACAATCTGTATCAGTGTACTCCACACGTCAGTGCTGCTCATACAATGAATAAAGAGGAAATGCAACACAGCAAATAACTTTATTAATCTTGTGCACAATGACCTTCTACTAAACTCATATAACCAATGGTCTACATGCTATATAAGCTATCAGATTGCTCCTCCATGAATAAGTAAAATTCCACAGAAAAAAAGAAACAGAATGAAAGCTCAATTAATGGCATCTTTTAAGGCTAGTGGGCAAATATTTCAACAAAATAAAAGATGACTTAGGGCCAAATAGAAGCATGTTGAAGTTTTTCAGCACAAGAAGCAAAATGATATTCCTGTTAATAACAATTTCAGCTAGATTTGAAATTTATTACATGAAATTCTTTTTTTCTTCATGCAAATCAGCTGGATGGAGCACAGAAACACAAGGAAGTGGTCACATAAGAGAAGAAAAATTGTTACAATGAAAGGGCAGCCAGCTGACTAACAAGTGCATCGATGCTGACCTGTCAGTCGGCCCATCCCTAACTCTAAGCCAGCCAAAATGCTGCTGCTTGCTGAGAGGAATACAGAAAAGGAGACTAGAAAGCCTTACAAATGCATAAAGAAATGCAGTGTGGATGCAGAACACAAATTGGTAGGAAAGCTCCTGTGAACAGACAACTTGCTTTTCTCAAGGAGTCTATGGTTACGCTTTTAAACTGAGAAACCAACAGGCCAAATCCTTCACCCTGTAAGGAAATTTGATGGCAATATACAGTTCTAAATGACTCAGAGGCCCTATTACAGAGCACCCAGTGTCGAAGGATGCATTTTGGTGCCAGCCATCCTACAACCTCCTCAGAGGGGGAAGATGTGACAGGAGCAGAGCTGATCTGAAATGCATCACATAGAGTCTTCCTTCAACACAAACAACTTTACATCTGTCTAAGGTTGAATTTTTGGACAAGAGAGGTTCTGGAATTGGAGAGATGCAATAATCTTCCTCCATTAGTTCTAAGGTATGGACAGCAACTTACCCAACATTGATTTGGTTCTTTACATGCTGTGTGAACATGACATGTTTCAAAAAATAATTTTAAAAACACTAACCAAGATCCCAGACAGCTCACAGAGACACTCAGAAATAGTCAGAAAATATTTTAAAAATACAGAAGAGTTGATGAGAAAGTGTAATCAAATTGTTAAAAGATGAATTGCCTTGAAAAGAAAGCTCAGCATGAAGTCCTGAAGGCATAAATAAAGACTGAGGACACAGCATGCTCAGGAAAAGATGCCATCAATTAATTTTCTCAACCAGGAAGGCTTCTAAACTTTTCCAGGTGAATCCTATCAGGAGAAAGAATGGGGTAAACGCATCCAATCTTCACTGCCTTGCAGGGATATAAGGAAAGAGACAGTCATTCAAATACCTTGGGTCTGAGTCACTACAAGCGCACGGGCACACTCAGTTTCTGTACCTGGCAGCAGAGGTAAGGGCACGCAGGATGCAGCTCCATGCACACGTGTGTGAGTGTCAGCACCAAAACAGCTGTGCTCTTCACCTGCTCACTTGGTCCTAGCACAGCCCCTTCGTGGGATTGTTAGAAGCCCCCACCCTGGTGTAAAGGAATAGCCAGGGGCATCTTCATAGGACAGAAACAACCCTCCAAACCTCATACCCTCTCCAAAATAGGGTAAATATGTTCTTGTTGCATTGGCTTCAGATGAATTAGAAAAATAAGGAATAACTAAAACTGACTTTGAATCAGTAAAGCAAAGAGCTATTACGTGAATATATATGGACAACAGATCTGCTGCAAAAGGGCCTGATTCAAAGCCCGTAAGGAAAGGTATTTCAAATAGCATTCCTCACAGCGCCATTCCCTTTTATAGCACAGAGGAGATGCAGGGCTCTATTTAGGATAGTCAAGCAGAAAGCCCAGAAGCAGAGTAAGAACCAAAGAGTTTTTATGTCAACAGAAAGGTATACTTTCTTCTCCCCTCCTTTCTTCTTTACACAAACACATTATGCAGTGCCAAAAAAAAAAAAATTTAAAAGAGAAGGAAATGAAAAGAAAATGGATCAGTTGAAGCCTCCAGGAAAGATAACCTTCAAAGGAAATTTAGTGGAAAATTGAAGAAAATAGAAGCTGAGGTTTCTCTTGTACCTCATGGCTACAGAAAGAGATAAGTAGAAGAAAAGGCTGCAAGCGGCATTGCTCCTTTTTGTGAAAAGAGAGGAAGCTCCAGATATATTCAATCAATTCCAAAGGGAGAAAGATAATGAGAAATTAGAAATACCCATGAATAGGTTTGAAGTCTATTGCTTCTGGACACACACCATTGACAAGCACATGCAATTTCAACACAGATGAGAGAGGGAATCAAATGATCCATATTTGACACACTTAAACACTCACAGAAACACTCAACCAAACTTTTAGAACTTATCAATCTTATCAAAACACCATTCTTCCAATTATTACAGATGAATCTGTCATTAAGTACAAAACTACTACTTCATCTACAATCCAACACTCCTGAGGATTGTGGCACCCGAGCACAGCTACGCTAATGACCAAAAAATTACACTTCCATCAACTTGTTACAACCTGCACGGGGAAGGGAGAATTTGGAAAAGGAAAAAAATCCCAGGAAAAATACGAGGAAAGGCTATGGGACCTGGGGCTATTTAGTCTAGAAAAGAGAAGACTGAGGGGGGATCTTATTAACATTTACAAATATCTAAAGGGTGGGTGTCAGGAGGCTGGGACATCCCTTTTTTCTATAGTAGCTAGCAACAGGACAAGAGGTAATGGGATGAAGCTGGAACACAAAAAGTTCCATTTAAACATAAGAAAAAAAAGATTTCACTGTTCAGGTGATGGAGCAGTGACACGGGCTGCCCAGAGGGGCTATGGAGTCTCCTTCCTTGGAGGTCTTCAAGACCTGCCTGGACATGTTCCTATGCGACCTGATCTATGTGAAGCTGCTTCTGCAGGGGGGTTGGACTAGGTGATCTCTAAAGGTCCCTTCCAACCCCTACCATTCTGTGATTCTACGAAAAATCAGAGACAGAAATATCTTACATTAATATCTTGATTTAAGATTAACAGCAATTACCAGAGACAGGGGTTATTTTGGTTTGTGGGTGGGGTTTGATTTTTTTTGTTTGTTTGGGTTTTTGTTTAGCAGGATACAGTCTGACCACTGGATGAGCAGAGGGGCTGGAGCAAGAATTCCAGTGTTCCTTCAGCTGTACCATCTTGATTTGGCAGCAGGGAGAAAGATCAGCATTTTTTTAATGGTTTCTGGGCTTAATTGACTTTCCTGTGATGGCAGTGTGTCCCTGAAGTGGAAGAAGTCTGCTGGAGGGAAAAGGCGGCAGAGAAAGAAACACGAGATTCCCTTCTTTAAAACGAGGGAAGAGGAGGGATTAGCAGCGCTCAGAAAACAGGTGTTGCTAATTTGTGCAGGGGAATAGCTTGTCTCCACCCCCCGCCTAAAACCAAATTGTCCCACCACTGGGCATCCTCTAGTACTCGCACAATTAAAGTTGATCCCAATAGCAGGAATCCTAACAAAGAGTAGCCATGGAAACAGGGCAGTCCTACCAAAAAAACCCAAAAAAACAAAACAACAACAAACCACCACAAAAACGAACAAACAAAACCCACAAAAGCTTTTCTGCAACATCAAGGCACTTGCTAGTTAAACCTCATTTTCTCTCATGGATTTCCACTGTAAACAAGAAAAATGAAATATCTGCAGTTTTAAGATGACATCTGCAAATGACCTGAATCTTTCAAAACACTTTCATCACAGACAAGGCACCCAGTTGGAGAACTGCTCTTCCAGTTGTCCATGGATTCTGGCCTGTGATCAGCATTGGCAGTAGTCTTGTGAAACAAATGAATCTTTAAACAATAAGGTACAGATTAAAAGCCTGAGAAGCTCCCCTGTGATCCATGAAGAAATAAATGCATTACAGAGCAGGCTGGAGACTGGTGGTGCAGAAAGTTAAGTCACTGGAGACATGAGTTCATATTTGATGCATGGGTAGAGGTGAAGCAGACTTAGAGCCCTCAGACACTTCAGGGATTTGTTTCACAGCACTTGCGCAGCAGCTGTTTGCTGCTGACCAGAGTCTAAAGACTGGATTAATGGATGTGCTGTGGGCAGAGACAACTGAGGTTCAACAGTAGCACTGAGTGGAAATCTGTACTCTGTACCTGCCTTGTCTCTTATCAAAAGTACCATAAAATATCTGTCATCTTTGGGTTTAAATGCCAACTACACCAGTGAGATAAGTGTAATACTAAACACAGAATGGATTATTTCTGCTGCTGACCAGTGAAAGATGTGTATTTCCCCTTCTCTTTATCTCTCGCAGAATCAGAGTGCCTGCATCTGCTGGTAACCATCCCTCTCAAGAGCACAACTATCTGTTCCTAGGGACAGCCAGGGGAATATAAGCAGCACAAGGACGTGTGTTGTAATGGACAGCGTGTATGTAAAGTAAGGTGTACTGCCCCTGGCTTTGCACGATTAGAAAGGGAAAACATGGACAGCCTGTTCTTAGCTGTCATTGATGGGAAACTGATTCCATACCAGTGCACTTAGAAAAGAAGTAGTTGTTCCAAAAAACCAGAGGAGTCAGTTGTCTTTTTGAAGCTGCTGTTTCTAGCAACAGTACACACAGCAAAAGAGAGAAACAAAAGTTGTTTTGGCAGCAGCCAGCCCTATGCCATGACCTGGCTCAGCTCAAAGCACAGGAGAGGGAAAACTAAGAGGCAGAGGCCTGGAGCAGCAGCACTCTCCTCCATCTCTTTCGTACACACAGACAGTGGCCTTTGCACGGCACAGGCCTCGAGGGAACCAGCCATTGCATTCGAGACTCCAGAGCTGCTGCTGTTGCTGCTGTTCAGGACTTCAGGTGCATTGGCCTGGTGAAATAAGAATATTTTCATTTAAAATGTACTAATCTCTCAAATCCAACTGGCTATGAAAAAGGAACACTGCCACGGGATTCTTACCTTGTATGAAGCATGGGATCATACAAGTCTCTTTCTATTAAAAACGAGGCAAAAAATAAAGCAACAATGTGGGCACATAAATGGATTTTCCCCTACAGCTGACACTGAATCTAAATTAAACTAAATTGTTCTCATAATTTGCAACCTCTGGTTTCCCCATAATTACAATGTTGTGAAATGAGCAGGAACAGCTAGTATATACCCTTAGGGAAGAACTACATTTAGTGACCCTATAATGATCCAGGATGAAGAAGATGCAATAAAGGAACCCATAGTATTCATTAATGAATAAGATCACTAAGAAAAGAGGAAGTTAGAGTTAATGAATGTATACAGGATTGAGATGTAGAAACTTCAGGCAGAAGGAGCCAATAGTTTTATGCCAGCAATGGTCTTCACCATAAAACACTTCATTAGAGACAATCATCTTCTGAAAAATCCCCAAACTCTCCAAATCTGCAGAATGATGGACAAAAAGACTATTTTAAAAATACTTGCTCTTTAAAATATAATGTAAAGACACGTCACTCCATCATCAAGTCTTAACCTCATCTGATTTTAGAGTTCCTGCTTCCATCTGTTTTTCCCTTGCACCGCTGAACTGTCTTTCTGTTGACCATCAAAATTAAAATCACCTCTCAGTGATACTGTGCTCTCCTTTTTTCATCTGCTGTTGATCTGGGTCTGTCAAGTATTATTTAAAAAAAAAAAAAAAGTATAATCAAACCACTATGACAGGTGACTATGGAAACTCACAGAAAGTTAGAAAGAATTTCCCTTCCTACACATAATCTTCTCTTGTTTTTTTCGTACAATCCTTTGCTCCTTGGTGAATGAGAATACACACAACACTAAGTAAAGAGAAGGCAAAAATCATTTTGACTTCTGGTATCACTCAGATAACCTAGTCATAGCTGACAGCATGGCACGTCATGGTCCAAACATGCCTAGCACATGTTACATACATACTATCCCTGTCTCCATAAAGCTTATCTGACAACCTAGATAAGGTTCAAAACGTAATTTTATGGTGGGAAAAACTCATCTAGTTAACACAGTGTTCTGGCTAAAGCACAGTTTGAGGGGTACCTTTTGGGAAAGGCAAGTTCTCCTTTGCTGACATAGTTTGCACTAATTAAATTGCGGTTGCACATTCGCACCTGTGACTGTTCTGTACAAACAAAGACTTGGATTTGTGCTCATGCTTTGACATGTAGATACAAAATCAGAAAATAAGCTTTAGCCTGCTCCAGCATCATTAAAGAATGCAATATTCCATACGTGTGAACTCTATCCTGCCTACTTCACACTCCTACCTTGCAGGATTAAATATACACTTGCTTCTAGGGAATAACTACATCTGGTATCAAAACTTGATGGCGTACTTCAACCGCCTGATAGAACACAAGAGAAGGATAAGCATTATAGCTGCCATTTTCTTCAAAGACCACTGCTGAGCAACTACCTGAGAACCCTGCTTCCTTACCCTCAGGGACTAGGCATCCACCAGTGCTCTGAACTGTTAGAAAAGGTCAATTATTTAGGAAGTAGTTTATTCAAACAGTTACTAGTTCATTAAAAGTAGCCTTCTGTTGATATGAACAGTAAGTACTACAAGCAACAAACCACTGGATGGCTAGCACTCTCATTGTGCATTAAATACCCCTCCAGTGATAACTAAAGAGGGTAAGACTTCCTTTTGAAAACTTTAGAGCACATGCCTTTTAGAGCTCCCAACAGAAGGTAATAAATATCTCAGAGAAACATTTAATCTCTCAGCAATCTGCTAGATGAAGAACTGCAAAGTCATTTATTTTGTAAAATCCCATTAGTTTTTGATAAAGTCTTTCAGACAAATAGTAATTTGGAATGATTCACCTGAAAAAAATAATGCACCCACACTTTGAAAATGCCATTGGGGTGAGGTCAGGCAGAGAATGAGTCTGCCACTGCAAATGACATCATTTGTCTCTTGTCAGTCTCCCACTTAGGGCACAAAAAAGTACTTCCATAAGATTATTGGCTTGACAGAGATTGAGAAAATTGATTGATTTTTAATTTTCAGGAAGTTTCAAGGAATTTAGAATAATAGATCCTTTCAAAAACTTTCAGGTGCTCAGAGAGTATGTAGGTCTGGGTGAGCACAGGGAAGTGCAACTCCCTGGGTTTTTTCTGATGGAAAAAACAGTTACATAGTACTACACTATGCACAGTTGTGAACATTTGTGGAAGTAAGCACATAGTACCTGGGTTTCAAAGTACAACACAGTCCTTGGCAGAGACCCCTAATCCCCTTTGGATGAGGGCTGCAATGTTCACATCTAGAAACAGGCTTTCCAGATCAACTCTCCTGAGACACACTCCCAAAACATATCAAACATCTTCGTTTACAATTCAACCCTGCATTAACCCTCTTTAACACATTTGCAAGTGGTAGTACAGGTTGATTCTAAGGTTATTGGCTAAGGCCTCAGCATTAATACAGCCAGTTGGAACTGCTATTACAACCATGGGTAGTACTCGGCCTGTAGACATTATAACGAATGCATTAGAGGGAAAACTATTTACAACCCTCCCATTGCCCTCAGATCAATTCCTCCTTGTCCTTCTCTTGCTGGGAGCTCCAGTCCAGCCCCAGCCAGCCCCCCTCCTCCTGTGCTCCACGATTCCAGATTCTGTCCTGCTTACAATTCTAAGAAGCTCTAAGCTGACTTTGACTGGGATACCAGTAAGCTTCCTTGCCACTTCACGATCAGTCTCTAGCAAATGATAACCTTCCTTGTCTGCCATGTCAATGATGTGATGTACTGGTCCCAAATCTAGCCCTGAAGAAACTTGAATTAACACTCAGTTACTGCACCAGTTACATGGCAGTGTAACTGTGCATGAGGTTATACTTCCTTGGATACAAACTGCAGGACAGAAGTAATCATCAGTTATTCTCAAGCTCAAATGCTGTTTTCATTCCATAACTCAAATTCTGCATGGACAGAACTAACACGAGACCCATTTATCTAAGTAGCCACTTAAGTTTTGAAAGCCAAGGTTTAATGGAATTTCAGAGAGACTGGGATCTTTCACCCAGGCATAATCATCAGAATTAATTCCAGCTACAGGAATACAACATATATAAAAACAGTTAAAAAAACCCCAAACCCAAGAAACCCCAAAGCTTTGAATCTTCATTGGCAATCTCTATGACTTACGAGGGAAAAGAAGGATTGGGGAGCTGAGGGCCCCTTTCCAGGGAATTGCTCTCCTGTGCCCTTCTGCACCTGGGCTCCAAGCACCTGCTCATCCTGTGCCCAGGCTCCCTTGGACGAGGTGGTGGCACAATGCTGCAGGAGGATCAGAAGTCCTTCATTTGATCCATTCCTCTAGAAGTGGAATTTGGCCTTCTGCATCCAGGGACATGCACATGATTTAACATCCTACTAAAAAAGAGGCTTCCAAAACTAGTGCCCAGAAGATGACAGAAGGACTATTGCTTTTGTCCTCCAAAAGCAGCTGTGCCTGTATCTGTTAAAGACAAGACATATTGGAAAACAGATCTAGAAAATATGCTTTCACTATAACAAGGTATTGCATAAGGCTGTGTGGAAGCAGCAGGATAAGCTTGCTAACCCCATCTTTCAATTATTCATCAATTCCTTTTGCTTGGCCGATGGGAAAGATTATCTGAAATACACTTGGGCTGTCCCTCTTGCAGATTAGTCCTGCTACTACCAAACGACACTCCAGGTATACAACTGTTTATTAGCTTTTGTGCACATCAAAAACTAGTCTTGCTTTGCTGAGAGCTTACTGTCTTCATATTAAACCTTGGCAACGTGTAAATCATGGGATAGGGCTGGCAGTGTCTGCTCTTCTGACAGTTAGCTGCTTACTAGCACTCCTTTGCAGCATGTGCACGGCCACTCAGCTCCCAGCTCTGTCTTGGTGCACTCACTCAGATCTTCCTCTGAAACTCGAGTCAGCTCAGTTACTTGTCCATTTATTGACTAGGAAGATGGTGAGGCCTGATGACTAGGTTTTCAGCAGAACAGCAACTGAGCTTCTGTACAGAACCTTTCACCAAACACTTTGCAAAGGTGGCAGCATCTTTCCAGCGCACAGCTACGAGAGTGAGGCTCTAAGGTGATTTTCCTGGGCACGTGAGAAAAAAGGCAGAACTTTCTTTCATTCTCAAGACCTCCTCCCATATATTAAATATTGCTACGAAAATTAGTTGCGAGCTTTAGAAAAATGTGGTTGCCCCAACTACAAAACCCATTAATTTCCAAGAAAACTGGTAATGAAAAATACATTGATAACAAAAAAGCAAAGGTTAAACAAGATTTGCAGCTCTATTATTTATGTGCTTTAATATATATCACTTGGGAAGCCAGAGACTACTTTGCGCATCCAGAAATACAAGTATATGTTAGGGCTTGTATCGTCATGCTCTACAGTAACACATGAGGAATTAGCTGGAACACACACACTTCCTGATTTTTCACTTAATTAACAAATGCATTCCAGTCTCCCATGATCCGTATTTTCCATAAATAATAAGCTTAACTGATTAACTGATAAATGTCTTCATCTGCTTTTAGCATCTGCATGCTGCGAGAACAGGTTTCTTCGGCATTCCATACCTCTCTCAAAGTGACAGTGTTTCTAAGGCAACGTTCACATTTATTAAGGTTGGATATAGTATCACTGCTGAACTTGTGTGCCTGAAGTGGAAGTGAGAACAGGCGTAGGAAAAAAACACCTGTTCTTACTTACAGAATAGGAATACAAACCCTGGAGTAATTATATCTCTTGTTAAAGATGCATTAACGTAGCGTAACATGCTTTAAAATACAAGCACGGAAGTATGGCCAGGTCAAACAGTTGAAGGTTGTAATAGCTTATTTTCTTGCACCATTATAAAAGAAAGTTTGATACAGCATTACACAAAAATCATACAGGAATTCAAGGCAATTCCTGCTAATCTAAGAAAAAGGCAAATCTGTTTTCTGTGATGGAAACATTTACATCATCTAGGTAAACTATCAGTAACAAAAGTTGGGTTTTGTCAATCACCTGCTTGGTCTCTGTATGTCAGACATTTCGAATGCAGCCGCTGGATCATGGGACAGTACAGACTGGCACAGGGAGCCAGCTGCCATACTTAGGGTGCAATTGCTCTTCTGAGACAACCTCTACCAAGTCTATGTCAGATAAACTAGAAAACCAGAACACTCCTATAATGGGTTTTGTACTGGTGGGCAGGTGCTATCTGAGCAGGTAAACGCCTCTCTGAATGCAAATCAGTAAACTGAGGAGGGCTGGATTTATAGAAACAGGAGGTTTAGGAGCTGGTACAGTCAGCATGACCTTCCCCAGGAACACACGTAGGATCCTGCAGATAGTCTGAACCAGTCAGCAATTTGTGCTCTGCTGCAAGTGCCACTCGTTACAAATTCAAGTGTCCTTTTCTTCTCCACCTAGCTCAAATATGGATGATGGATGAGCTACAGGATCCTTGAGGTCAACAACATTTCAAAGAACCATAGCTCCTGTGGAAAAACAATTCACTCTTTCTCCTTAGGAAAATAACACATGTCAATATGGATCTAATTGTAAGGAGACACTGAACACCGTCACTTCCTACATAGTAACAAGATGAGCTAAACTAACCAAATAAACTGGGACACTTGGACTTCCAGGCTGGAATCAGATCTCTGAATAACACACAATAAATTAAGTGGACCGTTTTAAGTTGCAGTTTTTTCATATTAGAATATGGCAAACAAGCAAAAATGTTGCTTCAGACCTGAGACCTGGAGTAGAACTCCCATTTGGTACAAAGAACTGTACATCCGGTCTATGTGACAAGACATCCCATCTTGTAGAGTGGCCTCCTACCGACAGGCACAGGAACAGCATCAAAGACCTCAGAGCATGGAGCAATGCCTGTAACAGGCAGCTGCTTCTCTGCCAGCAATCATTGAATGAGGTAGGAATAACAGAAATAATAAAGTGAATCTTTTGGTCTGACCTGTTGCCATTCTGGTACTGCACATCCAGGCTCAGTCTGAACTAGGAATGAAGCTGGCACCAGACCCCGGTTCCAGGAGCACCTCACTCACACAGGGACCTAATGGCTGGAGGTCTCCACAGCCACATTGCAAGCGTGGCACCAAGACAGTGCTCCGGTTCACAACTTCAGCCCAGGTCCACCAAGAGGAAAATTGCTCTAAGTGCATGCCACAAGACTACAGCTAAGGACAGAAAGCAGATTCACACCTAAAACTATACACTTAATTATTAAAGCAGACAAACTCAGTGCGTTTTCATTGTGCCAACAGGTCTCATTTTTCTGCTTTATAAGTAAAAAAGAGAGTACACTGGGACACCCCTGAAGGGGCAATGCCACCCTCCAGAGAAGGGGCATATGCATGCCTGCACCATCCACTTACTATTCCTGGCCTCAAAAAAGAACTTACTGCAAAATGGTGTATGCTTCTGCATGTGAACAACCCTTTCATGTGTTTCAGTAGGCACAGCTGAGGAAATTGGTTCACTAGCACCGCTGAATTCCATAGCTATTGGAAAGAGTGACAGAATTTTGTTGGAAAAGCAATTAAAAGCGGGGATGCCTATGCATCATGCCATGTTAGTTTTGGACAGTACATGAGATCTACAGTTGTCAGTAACAAATATTTAAAATCAAGGAAGAAAAAGAAGTAAAAGCCACAGGGAAGCTCATCTAGAGTGAAGTTTATACTATTCTCATATTCTCATGTAACGTATAGCTTAAGGACACGGATCATTCTTTATTCTTTTTTCTGAATGTGACTGACAGCAGTTATTCTAAAAGATCAGGTTAAAAACTCACAGCTGCGTTTTGAAATTCAAATGGCCACTTCTGTAGAAGAAAACGGTTTCCTAACCTTACTAAGTATAAAGGTTAGATGACATTTCCAAACTCCAGAAATAATTACAGTCAGAACCATGACAAAATTTTTACAACTCTTTATGCTATTTTAAGACTCTGAAAATATATTTTTTTTATTAGAAGATGCTAATGTGACCAGCTGTTGGAAAATACTAAACCTTTGATCAGATACTGCAGGAAAAATAAATGTCAAACCTCAAAAACATCGTGAATAAGATGTAGGAACAGTGAGGCCCACTGACTCTGCTCTTGTGTTGGGACCAGGATAAGAGGAGGCTTAGTTTGTTCTGCTTTCACTAAATGAAATTCCAGTGAAAGAAAGAGCAAAGTAGTGACTTGCAAGCCACAGAAACTGATGATTTTACACCTATGCAAAATAACTGTTTTCAGCAACATCCAAATTCTTGTAACTCAACTATAAAATATCTACAATGTATAGTTGCAAGAATTATGCCCATCTTTCGAAACAAAAGAAATCACATTGTTGCTATCAATTCCTTTCTATTCTTGGCACTTTGGGATCATCCTGATGATATACTGCACTGACGCAATAAAAAATGATACACGGCATTTAGAAAAGGTTAAAGTTACAAGCTACAGAATACAGAAAAAAAAATCAGGAGAAATAAGTAGTGAAATAAGATGGAGATTTATGGCTTTGCTCAAACAAGAAATTGCCTAGATTAGTATTACAAACGTACATGCAAAGCCACAGTTAGAATTGCCTGTATTTCACCTATATCCTGTTCTTAATGAACTGATTATAATGTCTTTCAAACAGGAGATCCTCTCTGGGCCAGCTGTATACAGCCAGATCCATCTCATTATGCTTCAGGAAAGTCAAATCTCTAGAGAAAAGGCAGCGTTCAAACAGATGTACTGTATTAGTAATCTGAGCTGGCGGCATAACTGTGTGCTGCTTATACATAGCTAGGCAACCAGAAAATATACAAAAAACAACTGAAAGTGACCCCAAGAGTAGGCCAAAATTACCCTGTATTGCTTTTGTGACGAAACCTGCAGCACATCCTTTACTTTCTTGCTCGCAACACTTTTTAAAAAACCCGATCATAAAGATTTCTCATCAGTTGAGAGGCAGCACCCCCTGGTGTCGTATCCCAGGAAAACCTTAGCAACTTCATAAAATAGCTTCGTGATCAGGTGCAGCTAATCGATAGATATTACTATGTAGATTACCCAAAACGTGGATTAACTGGCTGGGTCTTTACATTCTCCGGGTCTTTACACTCCAGCTGCAGGTCTGTGCCAAAAGGTGCACGTTACAGAGCAAACACCTCTCACGTGAGGCTCTCGTTCCTGAGTTGCATAAAGCTGCCTCTACAGAAACCACTTACAAATCTTTCCAAAGGTCAGTATACAAACTGTGTTCCCCCACAGGCTGATTTCATTTTTTACTTACATTATAGACCTTCATATTTTCTTGAGATAACCCCTTCCTTTCCTAGATAACAGGGTTGCCTACATCATGCAGCTCATCCAAAAAACATTCCTGTTTCTCATGTTATCATTTAAGTAGGACACAAATATAAATCCTTAAATGAAGGAACAGCTCTTAGCAGCTCTACGTTAGAAGCACAGGCAAAGGAGAAACTGTCTGCCTGCCATGCCAGCACTGCATCATGCAATAACTTTCTAAAACTTTCAATGGAAAAGCAGTGAGTTTTTTTGCTCCAGTGACTCCTACTGGGAATTTATTCCTGTTCTTATCCAAGTTTCTGAAATCGGAGCTGTGGAATAGCACCACCTTACCCAAGTATACTGCTATGCAGAAAACAGAAGAGTAACCTCCTTGTACAAAGTTTTGAACAATACAGCATAGCCACAGCTATACACTACCTTTAACTAAATTTTGCTGCAATGAATAAGCTGTTAGTGGATCCTAAAGTAGTATAGTCTGTGTAAGATTTTCCTTCATGTACAGAGAACAGTGCTCTGTTAATCTACAAAATGTTTTGCATCCCACTGATGTTGACCAAACAATTAAAGAGTTCCCATTTTTCTTAGAATGGCAATTGATAAAGTGATCAGTGGTGCGTCTGTGGTTCTCAGCTCTCCTCTTTGCTCATGATTGCAAATCCTCGTGAAAGCCACCACAATCATATATGAATTTTCCTCCTGTTTCCTTTCCCTACAAGTAGTTGTGGTAGCTGACACAAGCATTTTAACTCATTCACAGGCCTGTCAAGGAGTGCCTGAAGACCAGGGAAGCAGCATTCTCAAATAACACAACCTAAGAATCCTGTTGGTGAACACCAGTCAGCCCCTCCTTAGGACACAAAAACCTATTTTGAAAAGAGATGCTCTGAGCCAAAATGAGCCTATACTCTTGAGGTACTGAAGAAAAGCTGAGCCAAAACACATTAGGATATATATGAAAGGACAGAATTTCAGCTCTGCAGTATAGACATGAAACATGTACCTAACTTTTTTTTTAGTGCTCAGGCCACTGAAGAAATGCACGCATCAATGGAATTATCTGTACAAGACCAGGTCTGCAGGAGAGTTATTTAAAAGCATGGCAAGTAGAAAATGAATCCAAAGTCATGGTGGCTTTTGCTGAACAGGTGTTTTCATGTCCTTGCATAAGTTCCAATAGCAAAAGTTAAATTACATGCCCCTCCCAGTTAAGTCACATGAAAGTGGTACCTGCTCAGGCCAGGATGTTTTCCTGTCCTCTAACAAGGATGGCAGACTGTGACTGAAATAGGGCTTGGGTAACAGATACTGAAAGTCATTCTTCTCCAAAAATGTATTTTCCTTGGCAAATTCAGCAATTCTATTGCATTCACATCAGTCAGTATACACACAGGTATGACACAACCCCTGTTAAATGTCCTACTAATCCACATCTTTGTGAAGATAAGAAATGATTCACTGGGCTCCTACAACTTCCTTCTCTCTAGGTTTGGCTTAAAGTGATTGGAGAATAAAATTTGCTCCCACGCACCCCCAAACAACATACCAATATCCATGGAATTTCACACAGGAGCACACACACCACACTCTTATGCTTTTCTCTCATCATCATCCCCCAATTATGAAGTATGAAGCAACTAAGATCACAATCTGACTAGCCCTACTCTATCCTTGTGTATCTGGCATAACTTCACAGAAGGCAAAAAGACCACTATGAGATTAGAGACACATGTCTTCATTATCAAGGCAGACCTGCATATACAGAGCTTCAGTTCCTGCTGGTATCACGTGATGCATGAGTTGGAGCTTTCAATAAAAAAAGCAAAATAACAGCAGAACCAAAAACACATTCCAAAACACGCAAAACAAAACAGGTGACTCTGTAAAACCATGTTGCAGTATCTTACTGATTTACCATCTCTAACATCTGCAAGAGCTGGATACCTCTCATTGTAGCAGGTAATGGCTTTAAAAATCACGTTGCCATAACACTTAGTGTCAACAATATCTACTGTTTATATCTGAAATATACCTTACTATGACCTGCACATTGCATGACTGTATTTGATGCTCACAGAAGTGTACAAGGTAATCAAAGCCTTCAGAAGCTACTTTCAAGTTTTTTTTTCCTCCGCTCTGGCAAACTTGTGGCAACAGCCTTGCTTACCTAAGATCTTTTTCTTACTGTATGTAACAAGCGTGAGGCATGTAAAAAAAACAGTAAAATAAACACAGCATAGCTTTGGAAGTCATATATTTCAAATCTCGAATACTTAACAAAAGACACAGCCTTAGCAGCTGTACAGGGTTGTCTGTAACAGATGCCCACACTGGAGTGCAGTAATGCAGAATTTGGTACCATTGGATACAGCATGGCTTTGATGGCTAATAGCTTAATAAATGGTTTTGATGGCTAATAGCTTAATAACTATCTACTGCCAGCAGACTTCTATTGATTTTATGATTTTTATGTACTAAAATGTCTGAATTGTACAGCTGCATCAGTACAAAGTTTTACCTGTTGACAGATTTGCCCCATTTTTCACTTTGGCCAAATTATTTTTTTCTCGTACCTAGGCCTAAGAAAAGGCTTGGAATGAAAAGTGAACCTAATGCTTCTAAGAACAGACCAAAGTTAGCTGGTAAAAAGTAGTACTAAGTGTAACAGGTAACTTCAGCAGCAAGACTTTCTGCCAAAACGAAGAGTACTGCTGGCTCTGGAGACTCTTCTGTACATTTAATTGCTTGTGATTTAACAAATTCAGAATTAATGCTTAACAAGTTCAGATAAAAGTATTTTCAATCTAATGGTTATATGTTTTAATTTAACGCTAATTTACAGAATGTTTAGTAGCCAAACTGTTGTTAACTCGCTTCCACTTCTCAACCTGACCTTCATTCACAATTCTTCCTCTTCCGCAATTCCTCAACTTTGTTCAATTCCTTGCAAGATCATCACCAGCCTGGATCCTTCCTTCCTGAGCTTAAACACGTGGCTAAGGGCTGCATTCGCTGGAAGTACTGGCTGTGCTGCTACAACTTTAGCATTGCACTTGGCTGTCTTTTCTGTACTAACTGAAAAATAAGAACAGCACCAGCAATGTTATGCTATGCATGGTAACGCCATCAGGAAAGCATTTCAGAAACAGAGTGAAAGGTTCTGCTACTTGCTGGAAAGAGATGAGTTTTGAGTCTGTTTCCTGATATTACAAGCTTGTCTGTGACAAATGATTACATTACTAAACCACATAAAACTTACAGCCTTCGACTCAGTTGTCAAATATATATTCTCCTAAGTATACCAGAGTATTTTTAAGTCATGATCACACATTCACACAATTCGGGTCTAGTCACTATTGTAAACACTTAAGCTATTATACACTCCCACTTTCTCAGAGTAATAAAATACCCCTCACAGGATATTCAATACTGATCAAATAGTACAGAGATTATGGTTTACTGGCATAATTTGTTTATTGTATGTGAGCATCAGTATATATTAGAGACAAAGAAAACATGACTTCCAGGACAAAGAAAAAAAACCTGGAGATTTAAAGTTTTGCTCAGTATCAATCATGGAGAACCTATAAATTATCTGCTGGAATGCTTTCATCTCAAAAGCTTGGCTTCTACAATTACAGAACACTGAATAATACAAGATGTTCTGGATCCCAAAAGCCACATACCTAAGATTAAACTGTAAAAGACCTGAAAAGACATTAGGTAAAATTTATAAACTTGTTTTCTTCTGAGACAAATTGATCTTATCTCCGAGACTCAAGGCCATGCCCTGTAAGGAAAAGAAAGGAAACATTCATGACATAAGGTACTTCAAAATAACTTTAGTTTGCCTATATTAAAATGAACGTTCCATATCTAGAAATCCATGAAGTTAGTGGCATGGAATCTCGAGTATTTCTAACTATTCATTTATTTATATACATTATAGTGCACACTTTCTTAGTGTTAGGTAAAGGCCAGATACACATCTATTATAAAAACAATGAAACTTCAACAAGCTAGCAATTGCTAAATCTGTTATCAATAGAACAGGCAGAGTGTTAAAAAAGTAAGCCTTTTGACCTCCCACCAATTGAAGGTATGCTGCCACTTGAGAAATTACAACTGTCAGTCCAGCTACTGAAATTCAGCTGTTTCAAGTCTCAGTGATGACAGTAACACTCAATGCACTAAAGCTATAAAAATTAATTTCATCACAGAACCATATTAATATTGCAAAGAAACTGAAGAAATCTCAAAAGAAAGTGCATGAATAAATCTACACAACCAATAGCAGAATAATTTCAAGATGAATCAAGCTGGCATATGTAACTGAATGCAGTCTTATGTAGAAGTACCACTGTACCCGTCAGAAACATTAAACCACTTCAAAATCTTTACAGTGACATGACATAAACTAAATGGTCTCTTTGAATGTGAAAACATTCAGGCAATCCTTTACTGTATGCTGTTTGAAATACTTTTATTGCTACATTGTTTTTTCTCATTGAACAGTTCCAAATGGTGTACTTTTTTTCAGCTGGAGGATAGAAGTTCTAAAACTCAGAGCATACTCATAGATGCACCTACAGAAAATAATCCTACTGAAAAATTTTGGGGGTTTTTTTTTAATTTTTTAAAAGAATCAGTGAACAGCAATTATATGCATAATATTTCTTTCTTGTGTGAAATTGAAATGTGTCATTTAGTAGGAAACAGATCATGGAACCATAGGAAGCATAGATAAAATAAGAAAATCTTGGGCAAAAGGTCCATTTTATGGTAATACACTGGGTGAAAAGAGTGGGATTATACCTAACTAGGAAAACATTCCTTCCTTACAAAAACTGTATAAGGTAAGTTTTAAAACTAAGGCTAAAGTTCCTATAGTCATCTTTCTTAAAATTTTCCTATTACATCTAGTACTACAAACTAATCTATGTCCAAAAATTTGCAACTTTTTATGGTGCTTTGTACATTCTCTTAAATATGACAGGAAGAAACAGTGCTCCAAATAGAAGCCACGTTACCTGACTCTTTGCACGGATTCGTATGTGACCCGTGACAGGCGCCTCTGGCCCAAGATGAATTGGCTTTTCAATGCTGACATTTGCAAGTGCATCTTCTCCAAATATGGAACGAGCATAGAGATTGGCTGCCATAAAGCCACAGTAGCCAGAAAGTGCCTATGGAAAGCATATTTCAACTCCTTAGAATAAAGGTCAAAATCCTTTAAACACATTTGAATCGGTCCTAGGTTAGCTAGGCAGGTAGCAGTATTTAACGTTCAGACTTCACATACAACATAGTGTAAAAGGTGAGAATCATGCACTGGAAAACAGTGAAGGCCTTTTACTAAAATTATTATTGTAAGAGAATCAATCTACAGCATTCAACAAGGCAAGGAAGGGTGGGAGTTTGTGGTCTGATTTACAAACAGCAAAATAGTAAATAATAAGCTAAACAGTAGCAATAATCACTATACTTATTTTGGCTACTCTACATATATTAGCTAATAGCTAATTATACCTACTATATACTAATAACAATCAAATAACAAATTGGGATTATTTTGCTTTATAACAAAAAGACTAAACTGTCAAAAGAAAGGTAAATTTTGACAGAGAAGGAACTTGGAGCTACTGAGAAAAACCTTTAGAAAAGAGATGGCTCCATCAAATCCATACTACAGCTTAGCTACTACAACTTAAACTAGACATTCTGATTCACTATCTGAGCAAGAAACAGTTGAAGCAAATAAGCAACACAGAATTTTGATAACATTAATTTGCTTTTATTCATTTCAGACCACTTATTTAAAAACTTTGAAGTTTATATACTACTTAATATTGTAAGCAAGCATCTCTAATAATATTAGCAACAAGTGCTAAACAAATTGAACAATAAAGCATACAAACATGGAAGAGTGTCTAAAAGTCTCAAAGCAACTCTCACCTTCTCTGGAGTCAGGCACTTCATATTCGTTGACTTCAGTATATGCTGTAGATATTCATTTAGATCAATGATATTTGTATTCACTGTAACCTTCAAGAAGGGAAAAAATGATAATTACTTTATTAGCACCTCAGCATTTCTGACACCATCTCTTCTTCAGGGCTTTATAAAGGAGATTACCACTACATTACTCCTTGAGTAACATCACATGCAGCAAGCTAGTAACACTTCCCATCATGTGGTGGTATTTAACCTCCTGCTATCCACTTGTTAAGAGTGAGAATTTCATGTTATTATCATAGTTTCTAAAATGCATTAGGTGAATGTCATATTCTGCTCATCACACACTCTCAACAGCAGTTTCCACCTGAGATACTTAAATCTAGTCTCAACTGCATACATGTAGCAAACAAGGTTACAGTTTATGTAAACTATCTTCCATTCTGTCTACTCTATCATAAATTATGTTGCTCTGTCCTATGAGATTGTCTCTCCCAAACCCTTTTTAACAGGTCTATAACTAACAGTTTCAGCATCCTCTAGTATTAAGCATACCCACCGTTCTGTTGGTCTCACATAGTACCCATAAGAGTATGCTAAAGGTTATTGGATAAAGTGAAAGTTGTCCCTGCCCAAGGCAGGTGGGCTGGACCAAATGCTCTGTAAAAGGTCCCTTTTCAACCTTAATGATTCCATTATTTTAAAGAACTGTATAGGCTGAGCAGCATAAATAACTCTGTAGTCTCAGCATTAACTTGTTATTTCACCTTTTAGCAGAAATGCATAGCAACCACCAATGAATTTAGACCCTTTCTGTACAGGAGGCAAGGCTCAAGCCACATACCTCTTTTGTAAGAAAAAAAGTAGTTGTATCACTAAGCTTGTGAAACAGATAAGATGGCTACAAGAGAATGAGTTACTTGAGGCCAACATCCAATGCAAATGTTGAATGAGGTTTATATAATGAGCTGATGTAACAAACTGACGTAGAAGAAGAAACAGAACTATACTTCATCAAGAAAAAACCCAAACAACATACAAAAAATAAAACTAACTTTGTTTTCCCACTCAAATTCTGCCCACATCTGTCTGAACTCCGCATCTGTACATGAAGCAGGCTGGATGTAATCCATGATGTCAATGTGAATATCACTGAGAACCACACAGTTTCTGTCGCTGGCTGCTCCAGACACATCATACACTGCAATATAAAACACAAACCACCTTAGTGTGTAAAAAATGTGAGTTTGAACCAAGTAAGAGTGCTCAGATTCGACCTGCCAGTTAGAAACAGTCAGCACTTGCTCAGTCTCATTGCTGACCTCTGTCCTCTTCAAGTGCTTTATCCAGTTGCCACAGAGCTTTCCATTAAGGGTACTGGTCGTTCAGGCAAGGCTGTCTAGCTCATTTCAAATTCAGAGACTTGGCTCCAAGTGCCACGCTGCTAATCATTAAAAGGCAGCAAGTTCTATTATTATTTAAAGTAAAAGCAATACAACTTTTACAAAAAACAACCACAAAATATACATATGCTGTAGAACATTTCTTTTCCTCTAGGAAGGAAGTGTTACTTTGGAGCTGATTAGGCAGTGAAGAAATGCTACACATGAATGTTAATTTCACGGACCAAATATTTTACTTACCAATATTACCAAAAATTATTCCATTTTCTGTTGAAGCCACTTTGACATTAGCTTTAATGTTTGCAAAATCATGTGGAGCAAGTGTCAAAGGAGATGGTTTTTCCACAAGTTTCAAGTCACCTGTGTAAAGAAATTGGAAGATGGGGATCAGGGAACATTAATACCATGAGTTTAGCTTTCGGAACAAGATTTTCTAAATTTTCTTGTCGTCCAATCCCAATGAGTTGCATTAAATACCACAATGAAGGTATTAGTTGATTTGGATATTTTTGGTTGGTTAATTTTTTTTTACAGTTAGCAACCTGCAGGGCAAAATAATTTACATTACATTAAAAACCCCAGTGAAAATGAATGCAAACACTGACTTAAATCATAGAATCATGAAACAGGATGGGTTGGAAGTGACTTTTAGAGATCATCTAGTCCAACCCCCCTGCTCAAGCAGGTCACCTAGATCAGGTGGCATAGGAATGTGTCCAGGAGGGTCTTGAAGACCTCCAAGGAAGGAGATTCCACAACCCCTCTGGGCAGCCTGTGCCAGGGCTCCCTCACCCTCTAAGTGAAATAGTTTTTTGTTATGTTTAAGTGGAACTTTTTGTGTTCCAGCTTCTTTCCATTACCCCTTGTCCTGTTGCTAGATACAATAGAAAAATGGATGCCCCAACCTCCTGACACCCACCATTAGACATTTATAAATGTTAATAAGATCTCCCCTCAGTCTCCTCTTCTCCAGACTAAACAGTCCCAGTTCCCACAGCCTTTCCTCATAAGGAAGATGCTCCAATCCCCTGATCATCTTGGTGGCCCTGCACTGGACTCTCTCCAGAAGTTCTCTGTCCCTCCTGAGCTGAGGAGCCCAGAACTGGACACAGGACTCCAGATGAGGCCTCACCAGGGCACAGTAGAGGGGGAGGAGAACCTCCCTTGACCTGCTGGCCACACTCTACTTGATGCATCCCAGGATGCCATTGGCCTTCTTGGCCACAAGGGCACATTGCTGGCTCATGTTTAGCTTATTATCAATCAGGACACCCAGGTCTCCCTCTGCAGAGATGCTCTCCAGCAGGTCAATCCCCAGCCTGTACTAATGCATGGGGTTGCTGCTGCTGAGGTGCAGGACTCTGCACTTGTCCTTGTTGAACCTCATGAGGTTCCTCTCCACCCAACTCTCAAGCCAGTCAAGATCCCACTGAATGGCAGCACAAAATGAGCTTTGGATTGAGTCAACTATTGAATTTCTAACAATCAGGAGATGGTTAATTCTACCTTGTGTTTTAATGACTGACAACATTGTAATACCTAATCCTACAGTCAAGCGTCTCAAAACCAAAGTTCAACATCCAGAGTTACATGCACAAAGCTATTTACAAACAGGTCAAAGTATCACCTTGATTTTGAATATAATTGCTCCCAGGAAACAGTAAGAGACCTTTTTTTACCCTAATCCATTAGCATGCGCTTTTAGCAGAGTCCCTAGTTCTGTCACACTGTGCAATCTGAGAACACAGCATGAACAGCACCAGCTCCACACACAGGAGTGATGCATCAAGTCAGTTTTTACAACGTATCTGAAGATGCCAAGTAGGAAATACAGCATTCTACTTTATTGTGCTGATAAATAGAAAAATACAACCTCTGAAGTAATAAATTTATCTCTATCATTTGGCTGACCAAATGATTTACAAAAGATTAGGAGGAAGACTATGCCCCTCCAGTCATACTTACATCAACTAAAAGAATGTAACATTCTTTCCCCTAGTATGTTATAACATATTTCAACTCCTGCCTCCAAAAATCAGAGACAACCAATAGGAAACTGGTTACTGTTCTTGGATTATTTGCTCCAGTTTCTCCCCTAAAAGAAGTAAATGAAGCCTCGGTATCATTCAAACAAGCCTGTAGTACAGCTGTTGGTGCAGCGTATGGTTTCAGTTGAGTACATCACTATTTAACTACTTCAGCCTGACTACAAGAACCACCTAGACAGATGTCTTTTTGTTGCCTCAGAGTTGCTCTGTGTCAGTTTGGATTTTGGCCTCTTGTTCTACAGCAACAGAACAACGGTGAATAAGTGTATCAAGAAGTCTGCTCATGTTTCAGGAAAAAGAGAGAAAAGAAAAGAAAATGTTATTTTTCTAGTGAAAAAAAACAGGAAAAAATTAAAAATGTGATTATAGTTTATATCATCAGATAGCACTGTCAGTGCCAATTTATGGGCCTTTTGCCATAAAAATGTATTTTTATAAGCATTCAAAAACATCTGTTGTAAACAGCAACTAGTTGGCACAAATTTGTAACTATTTACAAGAGTTTCAGAAACTCCTTACAACTGTGTGCCAATGGCCAGAACCTTACTGCTGCTCAGTGTTTGGTTTGTTTTCCTCATCACTCCTTACCCAGTGTAGCCAGCTCTAGTGTGCAGTTCTGCAGTGTGTCGCTGGTCTGGTTGACCACGAGCACATCCAGCACAATGTCATACTGATTGACGTGGACGTACGCCTCCGCGTACACAGGGTCCGAGAAACCTGTCAGCTGAGTGACCTGTGAAAGAAAACAGTTTTAAGGTATCTCCTGTCTCATAAACCAGTATAAAACATAGAATCATGTCAAACAATGACCAAAAAAAATAAGAATAAAGTACAAATAAATCCATTGCTCTTTAATATGAGCCATAATATGGAGTGCTGCATTCAGCTCTGGAGCCCCCAACACAGGAAGGGCATGGACCTGTTGAAGCGTGTCCAGAGGAGGCCATGAAGATCACTAGAGGGCTGAAGAGCCTCTCCTAAGCAGAAAGGTTGACAGAGCTGGGGTTGTTCAGCCTGGAGGAGAAAAGGCTCTGGGGAGACCTTACAGCAGCCTCCCAGTCCCTAAAGGGGCCTACAGAAAAGTCAGAGAGAGACTTTTTACAAGGGCATATAGTAACACAAAAAGGGGTAATGGCTTTAGACTGAAAGAGGGGAAATTTAGATTGAGGTTTGGAAGAATTTCTCCCTTGTGAGGGTGCTGAGACACTGGAACAGGTTTCCCAGAGAGGCTGTGGATGCCTCACCCCTGGCAGTGTTCAAGGCCAGGTTGGATGGGGCTTGGAGTGGGCTGGAAGTTAGTGAACTTTAAGGCCCCTTCCAACTCAAATCATTCTATGATTCTATGAAATCAAGCAGCTGTGCAAAGAGCTTTTAATTTTACAGAACTTACTACTAAGAAAAAAGGAAAAAAAAAAAAAGAAAATTGGAAAAAACATTGCAAAAAGAAATCACCACAAGTTCTGTCTAGAGAATACTTTTTAAAGAAGTTGTGATGTTTAGGAAATCTAAAGCTCGTGCCTAAGTCTTCCAAAATAAACAGTTTCATTGATTTATAGCTAAACACACAGTGACTGTCCATATTACTCATATAAACAAATTTTAACCTCCTTCATATGTCCTTTTGTGTACACATTACATTTCATCTGGAAAGGTTCTATAAACGTATTCTGAACTGAATTTACTTAAGTTCCTGAAATATGGACTGTAATGCCATTTACTCTCAAAAAGACCAGCAAGACAAAGAAATGGTGCTTTAAAACGAAAAGGTAACTTTAAACAGTAAAAAGAATTCACCCAGACTTCTGCAGATTAAAAGTCTGGGGTTTTTAACTCTAACTAATGCATAAATCAACAGAATTCTCCTCTTTGGACCTTCTATGTAGGTCCTGATAACAAGCACCAAAAAAGGTATAAAGAGTGAAAGAAGGATGCATTGCATTTGACAATAGGATATGGGAGGGTTTCTAAGCACTTATGACATCCCTGCTCCCCTCCCTGTGAGTTTTACTGGGCTCTTCAGACCAGCAAACTATTTAAATTTCTTCTCCATATTCCAGTTTCCAAGTCTCCTCCTTAAGTCTTCCCTTCCCATGTGAAGAAGGTGACAACCTTAAGCACAAGGGCTTTTCTCTTCATCCTGGTCCTAAGCAGGAAAGACTCAAGTCTTTACAATGAGCCAGCATAACTTGGTTCATCAGTTCCAGCCTGCGATTCCCAAAGCTGATCCTGTGCACTAGCAGCATAAAGTGTATGTAATTAAAACACTGCCTTTCACATTACCTTATTAAGTTTGGATGCAAGAGGATCAGCAGCCTCCTTCCTCTGTGTGTTTCCCATTGCTGCAAGCAGACTAAGCTGAAACTGGTCTTCTTTTGAGCTCATTTCGTTTTTAGCAGTAAGCTGCATGAAGGAAATGGGATCATCTGGCTGAACCGTCACATTCCTCTTCTCAGATTCTTTCTGCAGGAAGAGAAATATTCCCAATGAATTTCATTCCTTAGCACAGAAACACAGTCAAACAATGGCTGACCTACACAGAGTCAAATGGTGACATTTCAGGGACTAGCTTGGACATGAACATCTGTAAAAAACGCCACGTGTTTATGGTTGCACACTTACAACAACTCACCTTCTGGGAAAGTTTCTCCTCTTCTAGCTTGGCCGACAGCATGTGAGAGAGGGACTGCCTGCATTCTTTGTTGAAAATATCATTCATGAGAGGAGAGCATTCTGACAAAACCTTCAGACACAAGGAAATGCGATCCACATCGTCATCTGTAATTGGCTTCTTGGGAAGAGAGGACTTCCCCAAATGGAGAATAGTAGCCATCAGCAGCATAGCTTCAGCAATAAAGGACTGAGGAGGACAAAAAAGCAAAAAGAATGGAAGAAGTTACTGCATTTTACATAGCTTTACAGAAATGTTTATTTCTGACTTATTCACAGAAAGGTGCATATTAATCAAATCATAACATCTCTGAAGAGAATACTTAATGTTTTTAGTACTTGTTATCTAGAAACCAAGCAGTATGATTTACAGACCATCTAGATAGAGTGGTTGGAAAGCAGTAGGCCCTGTTTGTGACCCAAATTATCATTATTATGCAATCACATAACTAACACTTCACCTTAGACTTAACCCATTTTGCATTTGTTCAAAAGAGACAACAACCAGCTCTTCTTCCCAACTACAGTGAAAACACAATAGATGACTCACATTTTGTTTCTTCTTTTCCTGAACTAGTGAAATATATCGTAAAGCAATCTTAGTTAAAGTTGTAGCAAGAGAAGCTGCAACAAAGAAATCGCCATCAAGCAGGAATCCTCGTAAGGGAGGTCTGCAAACACAAAAGATAATCAGGAAGCTAGTCTTGGATGACACTCTTTAGCCTACTTATCTTCATACCTCAACATGCATACTGTACAAACAAAATAAACTTGAAATGCCTCAGAAGTGTTTTTTTTTTTTCCTCTAGAATTAGTTTCCCAGATGCAGAGATATTCACAAGTCATACAGCCATTTCCAGACAAAACAGGGACTGAAAAGTGTATAGTATAATAATTTCATTGTAGCTCTGAGATGATAATGACTAGTAAAGATGAAGTAGCCCATCTACAGTAATTCAGGAAATATAGCAATTATCCTAGCTACCTATAAACTGGAGCAAGTATTAAATAAAATAAGTTGATATTAAGGAAAAAAACCATTCTATGATCTAAAGGCAACTTCTCTGTATCTAATAAAAAACTGCGAGAGGACTTTATATCTAAAGAATCAACTAGAATTTAGGATACCACAATTAATAATGTTATTTTCATACACAGTAAGCTTTGATCACAAATCCTAAGCAACTAGGCAACTTCCTGTCACGTGCCATCTACTTAGGATAATACTTTAAAACAGTAATTACCTCAACTACTAAAATCTGTATGAGAGACAATACTGCTTACATGGAAAAAAAAATTAACCAAGTCCTGGCTTAGTATGAATATTAAATACCTGTCTTCTTCCTTTTTGGCAGGTCGGGAGCTACTGAGAGCACTCTGTGTTGCATAAGTGCCCATCTCTGTCACCAATTTCTGAGCTGGACCTACAGACACCTCTTCTTCAGGTTTTAGCTCACCAGCTTCTTTCTTGATTTCAGATTCCACTATTGGGATCTAGAAAGAAACAGAAAACAGTTGTTACAATTAATACAGAAAAAGAAAGACAGTTTTGTTCTGCAGAAGGTTTTAATAAAAATTATTTGCATTGTTAAGGTTTTTATAAGTAAAAGGTCAGTTACAGTGCAATAGCTTTGAGAGAATTTGAGGAGACAGGCAGATGATGAAATAGAAACAGAAGCCTCCTATCCATACAATAAAGCCCACACTTCAGATTATCTTAGATCCTTCTCAGAACAACCCAGATTTAAAACACTATTCCTTTCCTAGTCATATAATTACATTGTATCTTAAAACTGTCATAATTTTATGAAATTGATTTCTCATCTCTCTTAGCAGATATCACTTGTTCTGAGTACATGCTAGCTTCAGGTATGCTACTTTAAAAATAATAATGAATGAAGGCAAAACCCTATTTAGTTTTTATTTTCCATTTCTTGTGCACATGCCATTACCTATCACAAGTGCTCAAAACCCTGGTGCATCTTACTTGATTTTCAAAAACATTGTTTTCCTAGAAAACACTCCACACTAGTAAAACCCCAAAGAGCCAGCCTAATGTAAACACACCTCTCCAAGTGACCTGCGAACTTCTGTCATTACACTCTGTATATCCTCTTTTGTGCTGCAATATTCTCCAAGGATCCATAAAGCTCCTCGATAAATCCTAAGACAAGAACAATAACTTAAGTCATGCTTTCATTATATACTGAACTAGCATCAAGGGAAGTGATTTATGGTCAGGTGGTAAAGGCCAGTCTTGGCAAATTCAAAAGAACGCAACTGATAGAACGTGCGTTTGATCAAAAGCAAACATCCCTTCAGCCTTAGTAAACTAAGGAACAAGTATATCAAAATAGAAGGAGTCTCTGCTACAAATTTATTCTCATCTGTGTTAATCTGGATAATCTCAAAATTAAATTTCCTTATGAACATAACAAAATAATTCTACTGTATGCAATAAAGTCACCTGTAATTTCTCCAGTTAACTGAGACAAACAAATTTTTCCTTTGTACAAGAGAAAATTAAAAACAAGAATATGAATGAAGACTCTGGGCAAAAAAGCAAAGCTTCAGAGGCTTTTTTTTCCCCACTTAATGAGACGAGATGATGAAGATACAAGAGTCAATTTCCTGTGTATTGGAAGAATGGCAGAGTAGTGTCTTGATACACAGAAGTTCTAATAGGTCTTAATCTTTGCAGATTTATCAGAAAAGCAAGTTTTCAGAGCCTTGAAAGGTACTAAAGAAGCTCTGCAGACTACAAAGTCCAGTCTATGTTAGACTGGGTTTTCCAGTAAATGTACAAGTGCAAATTCCTGTTGAAATAACTCCTCAATAACTCCATTTTGACAAACACAACACTTCTGAGTTGGCTTTCATCACCAATGCTATCTTCTAACAAGTGGAAATACAATTATCAATTGCATCATAACAGTAAATATTACTTTTTCTTAATTCAATGCAATGAGCACCCAATATACCTATTGTACAAGTAGGCAAGAAGGACCTTTAGCTAGTAATCATCTACCCACAAAATATCACAGCTTCAGTTATTTTCCTTTGTGTGTAGTTTGAAAGGATTTTAGTACATCTTACAGGACAATATATACTTTCAATGCAAGCAAGCCACAAGGTGCTCCAACGTCTGATATCCTATTTTGTACTCACTTGACAGATTTAATGGCATGAAAGACTTCGAGCATCTTCTCAACAATAAGAGGCCTGAGGTTATCAAACCGCTGGATCGCTTCCCGCACAAACTCCAAGACATCAGCAGCTGCCGCTTCATTGTTATCACTAAGGAACTCCATCAGCTAGCACAAGAGTGAACGTGAGCACAAACAGCAGCACAGTTAAGTTTGTACAATAGTATTTTCCTTCTACATTCAGAAAAATAAAACTGCACATGTAACTCCTGTTAAACAAAGCACTAATCAAATAACCTTAAGTACATTCCAAACAATTACCAACTACCATAATCCCAAATCTGTTTTTCTCATGATACAAATTCTTGCACTTTTAAGTAAAGGTACTCTTCAGCTTACGTTCTTCAAAAATATTCCTAAAAAATACTCAGAAGACAAATAACTACAGCATCAAAAGTCCTGTATTTCTTTAGAAATCAAAAATAGTGCTGGTTTGTATGAGGCCACTATTAGAAACACCTCAGCTTCAGTTATCCTCCAGGATTCAGGTATAGCTCAGACATATTTAATGACAATATAATTAAACATTTGCATACCACTGGAATAACATTTGCAGCCATATCTGGAAACCGAACACTACAGGAATGCAGTGTACGAACAAGCAGCTGCCTGTACTTGTCTGTGTCTTCATGCTCTGTCACGTTATTAGTTTTAATCACTTCCTTCTTCAGAACAATCACAAGCTGCAGAAAAGATGAAATAAAATTGAAGAAAGTCTCATATTTTTCCAAAGAATAAAACCCAGCAGAACAAAACAAAAATAATATGTATTTTACCTCCTCCACATTTCTTGAAGAGACAAGGTCCAAAGCCAGCTGAAGGGTTTTTTTGCGCACTTCTAGATCTGGGGTACTCAGGACTCTGAGGATGTCCATAACTAGATCCTGAAACAATAACAAAATGCCAACTACTTTGTTGCTATAAATGATCTCCTTTCATAGAATTCTAATTTTCAGTCCTTGATGATTTTCAAAGACTTTCTGGATAGGTAATATAAAACTTACTGACAATAAAGGAACACATCCCAGCCACATAACTTAATGACAAACAAGCAAGATTTCCCACCCACCAGAAACTTCGTTTAAGTCATTCCATGCCAGTGTAAAAGTCTACCATGCAAGTCGCATCATTAAGTTTTGCAATCAAGAAAGCATTTTCCAACTGTTAATTCTTACACAGACAAAAAAAGCAGCAAGTCATACAAGTCCATCCAATGTGTTTTTACTGGAAACGTATCAGTAGAAGATTTAAACTTCAGAAGCACATTTTTCCATACATCACACCCACTGAAAGTTTCAGTGAGGGAATAAAAGCCTTCCACAAGCTTGCAGGAAAAGAGACAGCTCACATACCTGTAACACTCGCTCATGAGAGGGATGCTCTTTTAATTCAATCAACCGATCCAAAACAATCAGTTTCACGTTATTATCACTTTCTTTAATAATCAAATCTATGTAGCATTGGGCAGCTGCCTATAATTAAAAGGATCAAAATTTTTTTCTAAGTAATGAAGGAGAGAAACTTGAGAAATTTGTCAAGACACTTTCTACATCACTATTAAAGTAACTACTCAAAGAGTTGGCACAGAAGTGAAGCTCAAAACAGACTTGAAAAACTTTTTGCTCCACTGTAAATATCGACTTTACCACCATGTTACAAAAATTACATGGAAGGCGCACGATGGTATCAACTTACAACGCACACACTTGACTTCAAATTCAGAACAAGTCATCAAGAGATGTATTTCCTGTCATGCTTTAGGTCAGCTCTAAAGTACAGAGTAGGGCATGAAAAACGACTGAAAACAGTTGCCAATGTTAGCCTATCTGGATGTAGCTTTAACAACAGTTTCTATGTACAATATTCCTACTTCACAAAAATTACTACAGTAAAGCGAGGATGTTGGAATACTCCTCTTATCTTTCAAAACAACTATCTGAATGCTTTTACTCTTAATCTAGACATGCATATTCTATTTTTGAATTTTCCATACAAGTTCAAAATTTCTGTGTGATCAATTATACAAACATAATCTAGGAACCCAAGGTCCTTCAGTAATCAATGTAAATCTTCACTGCTTTAATGCTCCCATCTTAGTCAGAAGAGAATATTTATGAGTAAAGAAAGTAATTCAATCCCTGCAAATCCTCAGTGTTAGTCTGCTTTGGTAAGTATGTCAAGAAGATTGCAGGTTGGTACCAACTATTGTACAAAAAGTTTGCACAGTAATCAAGCTTATTCACTACCAAAGTGACATAGAGTCCAATAGCCACAGGCCTGCAAAATACAGCTTCAGTCTTTTTGTGTGATCACTTTTAAGAGATATTTAAAGGTGGTATTTCACAAGTGAAGAGTTAAACATCGTATTACTAAAGGTTGTGCTCTTTCAAAGCAGCAACATACAGCACACAGTATTCATTCCAGTGCAATAAAAGCTACTGAAACATCTGAAAATGCCACTTTTATACCTTGATTGCTGTTGGTGCACTGGACAGTGTAACTAGAGTACCTGCAGCTTCATACTTCACTGCAGGACTCGATGACTGCAGTAAGTTGTAGATACAGCGAATAAACCGAGCTCTCTCTGATGGATTCGCATGACAGACCTAGGCAAGAGGAACGATATATAGTTGCCACACGAAAGAAGAAAATAGCAATCATATAGTTCAACTGCTTCATTACCTCTCAACAAGGAGAAAACTAAGCAAAAGATAAAAAGCTTTTCTGGGTATAGGAAGTCTCATTCACAATTGTAAAATATAATTATAAAAGCTATCAAAAAGCTGTTCTCAATAATTCGGTGCAACGCTATAAGGTCTTAAAATCTCAGATCAAAACTAAGAGCATAAACTCTACTACTTTCTGTAACAGATTCCCTGCTCATGTCCATGAAGAACAGTCTGATAATACACAGTCCAGAGATACACAATCTGATGTTAGAGACATATTGCTCTATACCGCTCTGTATTGCTCTGCAGTAAGAGACCTGGGAGTCCTGATTAATAATAAACTGAACATGAGCCAGCAATGTGCCTTCGTGGCCAAGAAGGCCAATGGCATCCTGGGATGCATCAAGTAGAGTGTGGCCAGCAGGTCAAGGGAAGTTCTTCTCCCTCTCTACTCTGCCCTGGTGAGGTCTCATCTGGAGTCCTGTGTCCAGTTCTGGGCTCCTCAGCTCAAGAAGGACAAGAGAACTTCTGGAGAGAGTCCACTGCAGGCCACCAAGATGATCAGGGGAATAGAACATCTTTCATATGAGAAAAGGCTGTGGGAACTGGGGCTGTTTAGTCTAGACAAGAGGAGATTGAGGGGAGATCTTATTAACATTTACAAACATCTAAAGGGTGGGTGTCAGGAGGTTGGGACATCCCTTTTTTCTATAGTAGCTAGCAACAGGATGAGGGGTAATGGGAACACAAAAAGTGTTTTGAGAGACAAATCTTACTCAGCTTACTAAATACTGACACATTCCTGACATGGATCAGATGACAACTATAATGCCCTTTCCAGACAAGACTCTAA
Source organism: Colius striatus (assembly GCF_028858725.1). Classification (NCBI taxonomy): domain Eukaryota; kingdom Metazoa; phylum Chordata; class Aves; order Coliiformes; family Coliidae; genus Colius; species Colius striatus. Next base: position 12,529,414 of record NC_084765.1, read on the forward strand.
CCCTTTTAAAAAGCAGCCTAATATAACCTAACAAGTGTATTTACTTTAAATGTGCCACAATGTTTTCCTTTTACCTTATAAATTAGTTCAACAATAACCAACTGCAGTATGTCACCAAATGTCTGGACTTGGTCAATACAGGTACTCAAATAATCCAGAGCTCTATCCTGTATGCAATAATAAAAGATAAATTATTGTAAATTCTTATGAGTTTGCTCACTAAGATATATTGTAAAACAAAATACATTTTAAAGATCATCATATAAACCAGCACACATTCAATCTTTCAACTTGAAATTCAAAACAACTTATGAAAACATTGTAAACCTGAAAAGCTAATTAATCCCTTCTGTCTACAGATGGCAAAGAGAGAGAGACAAAACTAACGGTAATCAGGCACAAAAGCCAATTGCCTGTAGAGCAAACAATCGAAAACACTTAACAGAAATTGCCATTTCTTTCTCATGACTACAGAAGTCATAAAACAGTAGGTAAAGGAGCAATTCTAAGCTCACTTGGCAAAACTAATTAGTTTTCAGCACCAAAACATATGCCTTCACCAAATACAGTAATTTTCCTTTAGAATAAAGACAGCATTAAGGCCTACTTAAACTTTTTCAGTTATCAAATAGTCCACAAAAGAGTTCTATATAAATTTTAATATAAACAGTTTATACTATCAACAAACTACCTAGGTCACTTTAAAAGTGTTTAAAACAAATTTAAGGACAAGAATCCTTACCTGATCTGCATGAATTAGCATCATAAATGCATTTCTTTTGCAGCTTGCATCTTTCTCATTCACCAAGAAATCATGGATCAGCTCAGGAGCATCAGGTATAAGGTGTTCAAAATTTCTTTTTTAAAACAAAATAATCATAATTAAAAGAACAACTGGTAAGGAGCAAAACCAAAGGCTTAAGGGCATATCCTACAAACAAGCATTTACAAAAATTCCAACGGTGCATATTGGCGATAAACAGCTTTTGTGTAGCTACTTTGAACCGTAAACCGACTCAAGGAGCTTTAAAAAATTATCACAACAGCTAAGACATTATCCCATCAATGATTTTTGTTTAACAGTTACATTCATGATCACGGGACTGGAGCATCTTCCTTATGAGGAAAGGCTGCAGGAACTGGGACTGTTTAGTCTGGAGAAGACGAGACTGAGGAGAGATCTTATTAATATTTACAGTTATCTAAATGGTGGGTATCAGAAGGTTGGGGCATCCATTTTTCTGTTGTATCTAGCAACAGGACAAGGGGTAGTGGGATGAAGCTGGAACACAAAAAGTTCCATTTAAACATAAGATAAAACTATATTATTGTGAAGGTGAGGGAGCTCTGGCACAGGCTGCCCAGGGAGGGTGTGGACTCCCTGTCTCTGGAGGTCTTCAAAACCCGCCTGGACACATTCCTGGTGACCTGATCCAGGTTGACCTGCTTTGGCAGGAGGTTTGGACTAGATGATTGCTAAAGGTCCCTTCCAACCCCTACCATTCTATGATTCTACGATTCAGCCACACTGTTCAGGTAAGAACTGCAGTAATGTTTAGTACATAACTGCAGTATCTGATGAATGTCTCGCTTCAAATAAATGTATATATGCATATTCCTATGAGGATGACTCTGTATTTATGATTGTGGATAATCGTTACTATTAATAACATTTAGATCACCACATGAGGCATTTGCCCATACAAATTAACCTGCCATAAAGAGCTCAGTCACATCTGAGAACGCAGCAGCAGTACCTTTTGCTGTTCCAAAGAACTCCATTAAATAGAGGAGAAAAAGGAAACCAAGAAAAACCCCAAACCCCGAACACCACAACAGTGATTAATAAATGTTCATGAGATTCCCAAAACTATTCAGATCACTAAAGCTAGCCTTGGTCTTGTGCACTCACAACTTTAAATTCTGGCATTTACCTATAAATGGTGTAAATCGCAAGAACCGCATTTCTGCGCACATAGCTGTGCCGATGTTCTAGGCACGCACGGATGGCTGGCATCAAAGGCTCCAGCAGCTCTGCTTCTTTCAGCTTACAAAGAAAACGAAGAGTGGAGCCTCGAATAAATTCATTCGGGTGCTGAAGATCCTAAAATCAACAACAAACATATTTGAAATTCCAGACTCTTCAGTCTAATTGTTAAGCTCAGATGAATGCACTTGCTAGCCTTCTCACACTCTACGAATTCCCAACAACCACAACACCACCTCACTGTCTTCTTGTGAACCACCTTTTCAACACACTGCTGCCCCACAATATTTAAAACTTACAGTCAAAATCTGTGGGATTTTTTTCTGTATTCTCTGATTACTGGGGCTGTGAAAGCTCACCCTGCAGTTGTGCCTGCACACTGGATACTAACCTCTAGCGTGTACTAGTTCCTCTCTTTCTGACCCAGTCCCAAAGAAGCTGAAGGACCTTATTATCTTTGTGAGGGAGTGTCCTAAATACACCACAATGAAGTTATTCCAAAAATAGTGTCCTTTTATGACTTGTGGCTTATCCCAAGACACTATGAAGATGGTGATTAGGTTACCCCTCATCTTTGAGGTTCACTGATTTGGAAACAAAGAGCACTAAACTTTTGATAACTTGTAAAAGAGCACATAAAAACTCCCTGGTAGTAAGTCTGCTCTTATTTACAATTATCCAGTTCTGAAGCACTGAGACATAACAGTTGGGAACGAAATGCTGAGCATAAACCATTTTTATGTTTAATAAATAAAACAAATTGACATACTTTCTATGAAGATCCATATGGGAACATAAGAAATAAACAATGGGCTACCTTTCTGTATGCATCGCATACAAGGATCATTTCTTGCAGAAGCCTGCCATCTGGAGTTGTCTTTGGCACTATCTCCCAAAAAACAAGCAGCAGTTTTTTGATGGTATGATCTTGGAGAGGCAGCACAAAACGTATGATGGTCATCAGAAGGCCGGGTAGTTTTTCACCATTCAGAATCATGATGATTACTTTCTTTAAGGCCTCTGTCTTCAACTTGACATCTCCTTTCTCTAGAGGAGAAGGAAATGAAATCAGGAAGGCTAACAGGTCACAGGGAGTTTAACAGGAATACTGATCATCAGTATCAGAAGACACAAACACCCTGTGAAGGGATGTAATATAGTATATCAATAAAATTCACACCCTTACTTCTACAAAAAAGATGATATGGATCCTGGTTACGAAAGGAGACAAAGGCTCATCTTCAAAGCCCTCCTTCCAGAGTGCCCACTACAAATAAGTATGAGGCACTGGCGACAAGGGACTTCAACAAACAATTTCCAAAAGGGGAAAACCCACTAAACAAACCATCAGCTGCTCCACCTGCAGTAGGTAATGGAAATCGTAGGAAGAGGCGATAGGTGCTTGTTGTGGGTGACTCGCTGCTAAGGGGCACTGAGAGACCCATCTGTGGAGCAGGTAGGGAGTCAAGAGAGGTGTGCTGCCTGCCTGGAGCCAAGATCAGGGATGTGGCCGAGAGAGTGCCACGGCTCGTCAGGGATGCAGGCTACTACCCCTTACTTGTGTTCCATGTAGGTATGAATGATGACATGAGGCATGACATCTCCAGGATCCAGATGGATTTTAAATCCTTGGGGGAGCAGGTAAAAGGTAGAGGGGCTCAGGTTATTTTCTCCTCTGTCCTGTTCACTAAAGGATGAGTTTGCAATGGAAAAATCAGCCAAGTGAACTCCTGGCTGAGAGACTGGTGCCGGTGGGAAGGCTTTGGGTACTTTGACAATGGATCCCTCCTTGGGGTCTACAGCTTGATAGGACGGGACGGGATTCATCTCTCCCATAAAGGGCACTGGATTATTTGGGAGTAGACCAGCAAATTTAATAAAGAGGTCTTCAAACTAAGGGACTTGGGGGGTGGGGGGAGAAGCAAAACAGAACAAGCTGTCCCCTCTAGCTGGGAAACAGGGCAGGACAGGGAATGCAATAAGTGCCCTTCATCTGCACACTGGGCTGAGATACGCAAGGCTGACCACCCTGAGAAAGAGCCAAACCAGGGAGGAACCTCCTGCACCCATCCAGGGAAACCTGTGTGTTTGAGTAAGCCCCTGCGCTGCCTCTACACCAATGCACACAGCCTGGGGAATAAGCAGGAGGAACTGGAGATGTGGGTGTGGATGTGGGGCTACGACCTCATTGCGGTCACACAGACATGGTGGGACAGCTGCCATGACTGGAGCACAGCCATGGAGGGTTATGTATTGTTCAGGAAAGACAGACTGACAAGGTGTGGAAGTGGAGTTGCTCTCTATGTGAGGGAGCAATTAATGTGTTCTGAACTGTGCCTGGGTGGGGATGAGGAGCAGGTAGAGTGCTTCTGGGTAAAAATTAATGGCCAGGGCAAGGCAGGTGATATTGTTGTAGGAGTCCACTACAGGCCACCTCATCAGGAGGAGGATGTGGATAAGGCCTTCTACAAACAGCTGGGAGCTGCCTCACGATCACAGTCCCTGGTCCTCATGGGGGACTTCAACCACCCTGATATTTGCTGGGACAGTCACACAGCCAAGCACACGCAGTCCAGGAGGTTCCTACAGATTGTTGACAACAACTTCCTGTCACAGATGATCGAGGAACCAACAAGGAGGGGTGTGCTGCTGGACCTGGTACTGATGAATAAGGAGGGCCTGGTTGGGGTTGTGAAGGTTGGAGGCAACCTTGGCTGCAATGACCATGAGATGGTAGAGTTCAAGATCCTGTGTGGAAGAGGCAGAACACAAAGCAAGACCGTGACCCTGGATTTCAGGTGAGCCAACTTTGGCCTCTTCAAAGATCTACTTGGATGGATCTCATGGGATATGATTCTAGACAGAAGTGCCAATGAGGGCTAGTCAATCTTCAAGCATCACTTCCTCCAAGCCCAGGATCAGTGTGTCCCAATGCGCAAGAAAGGAGGAAAAGAAGGTAGGAGGCCTCCATGGATGAGCAAGGATCTGCTGGGACAACTCAGGCAGAAAGGAGTCATCTCCTTGGAAACAGGGGCTGGCTTCTTGGGAAGAGTATAGGAACATTGCCAGGGCATGCAGGGGTGCAACTAGGAAGGCTAGAGCCCTTCTAGAATTACATTTAGCCAGGGATGTTAAGGACAGGAATAAGGCATTTTTCAAGTACATCAGCAGCGGAAGGATGGTGAGGGGGAATGTGGGCCCGCTGCTGAACACTGAGGGTGTCCTGGTGTCTGAGGATGCACAGAAGGCCAAAGTGCTGAATGCCTTCTTTGCTTCAGTCTTTACGGCCAAGGCTGACCCTTGGGAAGCCCAGTCCAGCAAGGATAACAGGATGGCCAGGACAGCAGAGGACTTGCCCTGGGTGGAAGAGGAAGAGGTTAAAGACTTGTCGGCCAAGCTTAAGGCTCATAAGTCAATTGGTCCTGATGGGATGCATCGTAGAGTGCTTAGGGAGCCGGCTGATGTGATTGCTAAGCCTCTCTCCATCATCTTTGAACAATCATGGAGGACAGGTGAGGTGCCTGAGGACTGGAGAAAGCCCAATGTCATGCCAGTCTTCAAAAAGGGCAGGAAGGATGACCCAGGAAACTACAGGCCGGTCAGCCTCACCTCCATCCCTGCAAAGGTGACGGAACAACTCATCCTGAATGTTATCACTGAATATATGAAGGAAAAGATGGTTATCAGGGGGAGTCAACATGGCTTCACCAAGGGGAAATCCTGCTTGACTAACCTGATATCCTTCTATGAAGGCATAACCAGCTGGCTAGATGAGGGGAGAGCAGCGGATGTCATCTACCTTGACTTCAGCAAGGCTTTTGACACTGTCTCCCATAACATCCTCATCAGAAAGCTCAGACAGTGTGGCTTGGATGAGTGGACAGCGAGGTGGATCGAGAGCTGGCTGAATGACAGAGCCCAGAGGCTGGTGATCAATGGCACAGAATTGAGTTGGAGGCCTGTAGCCAGTGGAGTTCCACAGGGATCGGTTCTGGGGCCAGTCTTGTTCAACATCTTCATCAACAACCTGGATAAGGGGACCGAGTGTACCCTCAGCAAGTTCCCTGATGACACCAAACTGGGAGGACTGACTGATTCCCCAGAGGCTGTGCTGCCATTCAGTGGGATCTCAACCAGCTTGAGAGTTGGGCAGAGAGGAACCTCATGAGGTTCAACAAGGACAAGTGCAGAGTCCTGCATCTGGGAAGGGGCAACCCCCTGCACCAGTACGGGCTGGGGGTCGATCTGCTGAAGAGCAGCTCTGCAGGGAGACCTGGGAATCCTGATTGATAATAAACTAACCATGAGCTAGCAATGTGCCCTCGTGGCCAAGAAGGCCAATGGCATCCTGGGATGCATCAAGAAGAGTGTGGCCAGCAGGTCAAGGGAGGTTCTTCTCCCTCTCTACTCTGCCCTGGTGAGGCCTCATCTGGAGTCCTGTGTCCAGTTCTGGACTCCTCAGCTCAAGAGGGACAGGGAAGTGCTGGAGAGAGTCCAGCGCAGGGCCACCAAGATGATCAGGGGATTGGAATATCTTTCATAGGAGGAAAGGCTGTGGGAACTGGGGCTGTTTAGTCTGGAGAAGAGGAGACTGAGGGGAGATCTGACTAACATTTACAAATATCTAAAGGGTGGGTGTCAGGAGGTTGGGACATCCCTTTTTTCTATAGTAGCTAGCAACAGGACAAGGGGTAATGGGATGAAGCTGGAACACAAAAAGTTCTACTTAAACATAAGAAAAAACTATTTTATTGTGAGGGAGCCCTGGCACAGGCTGCCCAGAGGGGTTGTGGAGTCTCCTTCCTTGGAGGTCTTCAAGACCCGCCTGGACATGTTCCTATGCGACCTGATCTAGGTGAACCTGCTTCTGCAGGGGGTTTGGACTAGATGATATCTAAAGGTCCCTTCCAATCCCTACCATTCTATGATTCAATGAAGAGGAATCATGAGGCACTTCAAGAATAAGCACTGAGTTCAGACTCAATTCTAGGATCAACACACCAGATTTACCTAAGTACAACAAATTTCATTGAATGCTTAAATGTGAGGCTTTAATACCAGGATACTACAATGTAATTGGATGTGTACTAAACACTAACACTGCCATTTCTGCCAACAAGTGCACTAACTAAACAATAACTTGTTGCTCATCATTACATTGATTTAATCTTCCTTAGCCCCAACAGGTACTACTTCAAACAGAAAGACAGAAAAAAGATCTCAAAATTTGGCGCACACTGAGCGGAAAAAAACAAAAAACTCCAGCCAAAACAGGTAACATAAACATCATGAAATTTCTTAAAACACAGGAAACAGAAGAATGTAAACATTTCAAAAATCAAAGGAACAAAATAAACACAAAACTGTTGAGTTTTAGTTCATAAAATGTAAACAATATTCTATGAAAGGCACAATGAGAAAATGTGAGAATAATTCAGGTAAGATGGAGTATCCTTCAAATTACTGTCCACTACTTGCCTAGGTCATTTTTTAAGCTGATTTCAGATGGTGGTTCTGAATCCATTGGAACATTGATTAAGGTGTAGCACACATTCTCTGCAGCAGTCATTGTTCTTGGTTACAACAGTTCTCTCAGTGGAAGAATTATTTTGACACAAATATCAGACAACCTAAAAAAAAAAGCAAACAAGGCCATCCCAAAGTTAACAGGTTTTATTAACAGGTCACATAAAAATTCGTTCATAACTGACTTAACAAATTGTTGGGTTTCTTGTGAAGCCACATTCAAATGCCTTCTCAGCTTTCTGTTATGCTAAAATATTTCTGTTAGCACCAAAAAAATGAAGAGCAGGAAATTTCCCAAAGACAAAAAAACCCCCCACCCTTAACCAATAAATGAAAGAAATCTTTCCAATACTTAGGACATGGAGACAATACAAGCGTACAGGCCCCTGAATGAAGCCGAACAGATGCAGCAGCTTTTCCCTCTTCTAGCCAATCCCTCATCCTGGCTATATATTCCCACCACCCTCCTGCAGTCCTTTGCCTCGCCAGGTGAACTGAACCAAGCTGCAACTTCAGATGAAAAACAACACAGAAAAAAACCCAAAAAAAACCAACCCAGAGTTTTTGTACTTGTTTAACAAGTTGAATCAGCCTAAGAAGGCAGCTTTAAAGATGAGTATGAGAGTCAACAGAGCAGAGACCGAGGACATGGTGGAGAGGGACAAAGGACTGCCCTTTTACCTGCCAAGGATCATCAGGGTAGCTCAACTCTACTGTCTAACTACTTCCCTAGATAGTAACAAGGAAAGTATTTTTACAGTGAAAAAGTCTGAGGTTACAGATCTATTAAAGCTGCTGTGGCTGACAGCTCAAGATAACAAAATTAGTAATTAAGTTCAATCCTCACTCTCTCGTTTGTTTTTTATAGAACAGACATCTAGGATCAAATCAAATCTTTTGTTCCATTTCTTACGTAATGAAAAATGCTCAAGTTCGAGCTAGCTCAGTTAACACTAAGATAGCACACTTACAAGCACAGCAAACTGTTACTTTTTATTACATGAACACTTTTGTATTTTCTACAGAATATGTGTCAAAAATTTACAGGAAAAGTTACTTTCTCTGTGCTTTTATTGCTCTAAATTTTCTGGAAGTCTTAGACTGAGTTTAACAAATCATTAAAACAAAAACATTTTAAACTTTAAATCATTACACTACAACATCAGTTAAATATTGTGTAAAACCACACTTGTTTTAAACAGTTATTATTACTAACCATTATTACTAAGAGAGCCAACAGAACTGAACAGAATGGTCTCCATCATTTACAAAAAGAAGAAAACATGAAGCTCTCCAACTCAAAGCTGTGTTTTCACTGCACATCACTTCTTCTCAGAGTTAAATGATCTTGAGCAGTGCCATACCTCTGTGACAGAAAGCTTTCAATAACATGCTAGTTTAAGAAGTTATCACCTGGACACAGTCAGCTTCTACTCCACATCACGTCTCTTATTTGTCCAGAAAACTTTTGAGATACAAACCTTGTAAACTCTCCACGTCTACCTTATTTTTGAAGCAGTAAGAAAAATAAAGTTGAACTGACCAACAAAAAACAATTCCCAGGCTGGTTCAAAGCACTGCCCCACCAGTTGCTCTGAGGAAAGAAAGTGAAGGTGAGACATGGACTTGCAATATTTGAATAAAGGGCTGAGACACCACACAAGCAAGTACTGGCTCCAAAGTCCCTTTTCCCATCAAATGGGCACCTGGAGAATCTCAGGCTGAACAGCGAGCAGGTAAGTTGTGCTAACGTAGGCTGCAACCTCTTTCTACCCAAGAACTAAAACAGTACCACAGCTACTACCCCAGGAAAGAATGGCAATAACTTTTTTTAAAAATGCCTCTTTCTGTTAAGAAAATTAATTTTTATGGACTAGATCCTTCAAGATTGCTGCTTACAGTATCAATGGCTCCTCCCATTTAGAAATATGACTGTTTTCTGCCACAGCAGCAGCTTTTTGCGTAGTTTTTCCATACTGTTATCCAAAACTCCTGACTCAAAGCCCTGCAGCTAGCACCTTCGCCTCCAATAACTCATGCAGACCATAAAGCAGATGTTTGTGAAAAGTAGTCCACGTATCTTTACTCATACAAAGACTTCAACTGCAGAAACTCTCTAAAAAATCAGACAAACACGTCTCCGAAACATGAGAATGTGGAGTGTATTTTATGCTCTGAAAAATAAAACTCTGCTAATATGCAGAGCTGGGAGGTATGATGGGGAGATCTACCACCAAGTCTTGAAATCACAGTTTAATCTTACAGAGAATTGCCAAAGACACCTAAGGTGCTACTCGACTTCCTCAGCAACAAAATTTTTAAGCATCGCTATAAGGAAACTGAAAGTTACACAGTATATACAATACAGAAAAACAAAAAGCCACGCCTGCTCTCCAGCCACATCTTTGAGGAGCTTTATGACCTGGGGTACCTTATGAATCAAAATTCTGGGAAATCAAAATTTCATTGATGCACGAAGATCTCCCTCTTAATTTTCTAGGTGATCACTTTTCGGTCAAAACACCTGGCATTTTCCTCTAAGAGGTAAAACTGAACACTCGGATGCCACCATTTGCCAGCCATTTCCCGGAATAAATTCGGAGATCTACAACACCACACCACCACCGCACGTCTCCAAGAGGCCGTGACACAAGGTACTCCAAGCCCTAAACCCCCGAGGCCTGTGGCCTCCCGTCAGCAGTGCTGAGGGCTCTCCTGAGGGATCCACCCAGAAGGATGCTGGCGGGGCTGTGAGGCCTCAGGCCTGCGGGCCCCATCGGAGCGGCAGCACGACTACAGTCCCCACTGCCCTGCACCCCCTCCTTCCCCGGCGCCGCTGCTGCTTCGCAGTCATAAGGCTCCGTACCCAGCGCTGTGGCGGCCCGACCCGGTCCGGTCGAGCTAGGTGCGGTGCGGAGCTCCTGCCCGCGGCGCTCCCGCTCCGGCGATGGCTGACGTGGAGCCGCTCGTTTCCCAGGCCACATCGATAGTACGGCGGCCGTGGCGGGACACTCCTCTCGCCCGCACGGCAACGCGAAAGGGGCGGGACAGATCGTGGCGTGCCAAGGTTGCGCGCGCGAGCGCCACGAGGGCGGGAGGCGGGGCACGGGGCCGTGGGGTGCAACGTCAGCGGGGCGAAGGGGGCGGCAGAGGCGGGGAACACGCGGCCCCCTGCCCCAAAACAGGGAATTGGGGAGAGGGAAATGAAGGGCGGGGGGCGGAGGGAAAGGAGGGGGGAAGTAGAAAAAAAAGTAGGAAAAGAAAGGGGTAAAAAAGTAGAAAAATAACAGGAAAACTGAGAAGGAAAATAGTAGGGGATAAATAATGATAGAAAAATAATTTAAAAAAAGACAAAAGAAAAGCAGGTTGACCTAGTGTATAAAACCAACTACACGCCCTGGAATAATTCTTTGTTAATATGTTTTTTCATGATGGAACTACCGAAATGGATTCCTGCTTCTGGAAGGGGGTTGGACTAGATGATCTCTAAAGGTCCCTTCCAACCCCTTCCATTCTATGATTCTGTGATTCAACACAGTATTTAGAGCCTGTCCAGGACAGCCCCATGCTTTATAAATTAATAAAAGACAAGATGTAAGTTTTAGGGTTTTTTTTATAAGTACATTGAGCAGGACACAATGAGTGTGTCCTGTGTGAGTTCATCCCAGACTTGCTCTTTTCAATGTGTTCCTTGGTGAGAATAATTACAATAGAACAATCCAACATGGGGGGAAAAAAAAAATCCCACAACCAAACACATTAAAAAAAAAAAGCAAAACTTGTCTTGCTTAAAATACAGCATCACATCTACATTGCACCTTGGAAGCACCAACTCACTGGCCTTCCCCAACAGACATTCCCAAACTTTGTGGCATTCTAGCTCGAAGCCAAAGAGGCTTTGAGTCCTCCCTAGTCACATCACACAGAGAAAGCTGAAGGGACAAAACCCCACAGAACGTGTTTGTTCAGCAGCAATGCAGAGATCCATCACCTGAGGGACCCATAATGGAGATTTTACATGCTTCCCTTGCTACTTCAATTTAGGTCGTTAGTGAGGTCAAAGCCCTTCACTACCCCAGGAGCGGCTGAGGGCTCTAAAGAAACTGTGAGTCATTTAGGTTCCGCACAAGCTGGATAAAGTTTACTGAAGCAGAGAACTCCCAAACCAAAACACACACTGGCTGGCAGCTGGCTGGCTGTTTCTGGTAAACAGCCATGACTAGAAGTATCTTTTCAAGTTGAGTTGGAGACAATGACAAGTCAACACGGGGAAACGTGCTGCATTCTGTTTGGTTTTGTAGGGATTTTAAAGTCTTCTCATCTCAACAGTTTCCATGAGCAACACATTTTTCTATAATAAGTAAATGCTCAGGTTGACAAATGATCAAGTACATGACAGTACCTTCACATAACAGCAGTTTTTGAATAAGTATTTGTTCAGATTACAAATAACCACAATTCACAGCAGATTCCAAGAAACTGATTTATTTCCACTTGTCCTTACAAGTTAAAGACAGCATGCTTTTCATTAAAAAACTGTATTGTGTACTATTTAGAAAATGATTTTGCCTTTCCTGTCAAAGAAAATACACCCAATTATGAGCTCCTGTCTACCTTTTAGGGATAGGTGGGTTGGTTTCTTTTTTTAGGAGTAATCCTTGAATGTATCAGCAGAAAACGCATATAGGTGAGCATAAAGTTATCAGAAAATGGGGAAACGTTCCTGTATAATTAGACATACATTAACAGAGAGGAACTCATCGACCAGCTAGTGCTCCATGGGCTCCTCTGCCTTTTCTGCAGGTTCATCAGCAGGTGGAGCAGGCTTAAAGAGAGAAAAAAACCCATATTATACAAGGTCAAAAAACAGCACTTGACAAATCAGCTTTATCCTGGACTGAGAATCATGAGTTCATCAATGTAGCTCAAGTCACAAGCAGCTTATGTAGTGTCATGCAAATAAAGCATGGAGCAGGACAGATCAGGAGACCGATGATGTGCCCATTCTGATGAAAAAAAAACCAACAAAAAACCAGTACTAGATCACAGATGAGGAAAGAAAAGGACTTTGGAAAGGCTCATCACCGATTCAGCATAAATTGACTGAATTAGAGTCTTAGTCTCCAGCTAAGATTATATGGTTTTAATGTAGCAACATTCCTGAAACTCTACTGGAACAGTAGATACTGTTACATGTTGTAAACATAAACCTGACAGGTCATATATCACAAAATGTTGTCTTTCAACAAAGCCTATTTATTTAATCTAAATCACATACCTTTCTCTGGGGTCTCTCCTCAAGACCTTCTAGGAACGGTGCTACATCATCATCATCATAGATGGTAAACTCCATGTCTTTGCCAACAATTCCAATGGAAACATTCTGTTAAGCAAATTTTTGGAAGAAGTGAGAAGCATTTTTTTGCTCATAACCTCCTCATAACCCTACTACGTCCCCCCCTTTAGAGCTTTTGCCTGTGAAACAGATGAAAGTTTCTTCCCGTAAGAGAGACTCATTGTGCTGTTTGTGTGTACTTAAGGAGAAAAGGAAAGTTTGAGAGGCTCTCTCGTTAGTAGACTGTACTAGAAAATGAAAGCAAGACAGATTTACTCCCTACCAAAGCTATGTTTCAAAATCTAAGTAAAACTTGTTTTCAAGGATTTCAATATCTTTATATTTTTTGGTTGCTTTTAATAATAAACATGACTTTTTCAGACACTTATTTTAATCTTACTTTGCATTTTCGTTATTTTTAAGAGTCCCAGAAAAGCCACATGGACTAAGAATAAAAAAACAACAAAGCTAGAAAAGGGCAGATCAGCCACAAGCAGATTATCAACTAATGGATCTCCTTAGGATTTTCTTGTTCAACAGTTCTTCAATTCCTTGTCAGTTTCTGCAACTTTTTACCCTGATCGTTGCTCACCACCCAAGTGAATTACTGACTGTACTTACAATGCAAAAGTCATGTATCTTAGACACTGATCAAAGTTTTAAACAGAATGAAGCAACAAGGGAAACCATGTCTTATTTGAAGTATAATTGTTGTTAAGAAAATGAAATCTGAGATAATTAGGGAAACTGTAGATAAAATCGTGACATAGGAAATGAAGATGATACTATCTACCAGTGTTTGGCTTCATAACATCAGTGCCAGCTTTACTTTAGATTTTGTTTTCAGATTTTGTTTTCAGATTTTGTTTTAATTTCTATTAACAATGGCAGTATAATGTCTTATTAAGAAAGCCTAGTATTTACCTTGGTGGTCAGATCCTGTTCAGCAGGAAGAGTCTCTCTCAGGGCACGCAGTCCATGTTTAACTAGCTCATTTAGATTACCTTAAAATGAAATCAGAAGGACATTTCCTAAACACATGATATTACCTCTAGACACTCATTTCCCCTTCTTCCCACTCCTAATTGACAACTAGAAAAACCCTTTGGCTAGCTTGGCTCCAAGAACTCCTTGCCTTAGTGCTTCTGGTTGGTTATAAGAGTACACTTTGAGAAACCAGCTCTTCCCTACATTTAAAATCGAATGCCTCTGGTTCCTTCTTTACTAAATGCAAAAGAATGCAGCAGTAGCAGAAAAAGTGCATAAGCGAGGAACAGCATTAGAGAGACAGGGCCTCATTACTCACAATCCGTAAATTCAGTCATGTGTCTCTCCAAGTAAGTTCGTGCTGATTGTGAACGAGCACCAATGGACATTGCTTTGCAGTCAAAATAGTTTGCAGAGGGACAAGTCTGGAAGATGTGAGGACCCATATCCTGCAAAGAAGGGAAAAAAAATCCACAAAACTTAAATCAAAATGTATGCATTCATACCAAGTCTGCTACTAGAACACATGGGATTTTCTGAAGCATAGTTTTGCTACTTGATACACTGCATAGCTGGTATGTATGCACATGTATGTATTTTACACTGCTTATCTATCATACCACTGTTCTTACACAATCCCTTCAAAGCAATTGTAAAAATCAATCAATCAATCAATCTTTCTTTATACTTTGTCCATTCAAGTGGAATTTTTAAATGGGCAGGGTAGCTGGCACCACAAACGTTTCTTCCTCTGTTCCATAACCTGTACAGTGTTTATGTATGCTTCATACTTTATGGCTTGCAGCAGATATACTGCACATATTCTGTCTTCTCTGCACAAAAGTGATAACTTGCCGTAGACTTAACCACATCATGTAAGATTTCTGTCAAGGTGACAGTTTCCTTCAACCTTCCTCAAAAATGTTCAGGGCATAGACACTGTGTGCTGCAATCAGCAAACTGTTGCTGATAAACAAGTAGGCCAGTGATACTTTCCATAGATATTTTTATTACAAAAGTATTTAAAATAATTTGTAAAGTAGTAATTACTGCAAGTGTGGGAGCAACATTTTGGTCCCTTAAAACATGAACTAATGAAATTTTTAAAAAGGAAAAATTTGATGATTTTTAGGTGCAAAATGAAATACTGCAAATGTACACGTCGTAAATGTAGATAGGAGTCACTATTAATAAACATTTTTAAAGGTTATGTTTTAGGACAGGATATAGGAAATTATTTCCTTATTCTGAGAATTCTGATGAGTCTACCTCTTCCTTCTATCTTCCCCTCTTAACATCTATTTGTTGTACTAAATTGCATTAAGTACATTTTCTTTCAGATCAATAGTAAATGGCACAGCTTACTTACATCATAACCTGCAATGAGCAGTCCTACACCATATGGTCTTCTGCCATAACGCTGCGTTGGTATCTGGGTTTCTTATGTAAGCTAAGGAAACAATCTCAAAATAACATGGTAATTACCCCAAACATTTTCCCAATCTGAGCAGAGATGCACCAAAATTATCACACAGTCTCTGAAAACATTTTTGCAGCAGTGAAGGCTGTGTTCAGAGAAACAGATCTTGGGACTTATTTGGAATCCCAATTTCTTTTTCACCAAAAGAAAATTTAGCAGTTAGCTTTCCCAAAATAACTGAGCAGCGCAGTCAACCAAGTAATACAAACAGTCACAGCCTCATTTAATTTCTTATCCCTTTGAATTTTTTTCTAGGTATCTGATAACAGAATATAACCCCTTCGCTGTGTTCCATGCAGAGATAGAAGTTGCCACAGCAAAAAAAATCTGAGCAAGCAGCTACAATCCAGTAAATAATGATGTTTTGAAGAGTGCAGCCACCTTTCACAGAATCACTGAATCTTAAAGGTTGGAAGGGATCTTGAAAGATCATCTAGTCCAACCCCTCTGCCAGAACAGGACCACATAGAGTAGGTCACACAGGAACTTGTCCAGCTGGGTTTTGAATGTCCCCAGAGGAGACTCAACAACCCATCTGGGCAGCCTGTTCCAGTGCTCCCTCACCCTCACATTGAAGAAATTCTTCTTTGTTTTTCTTTGGAAACTCTTATGTTCCAGCTTATACCAACTGCCCTTTTGTCCCATTATTGGGGATCATTGAGAAGAGCCTGGCTCTCCCTTCACCACATGCAGAGGCATGAGAACAGTGCTGTGTTAGATATTGCATAGCATTTTGTTGCTTCTCTACCAGTTCAGTGCATGTTACAGGATATTCTCTGAAAAAATACACAAGTAATGTGAATAAAGAAAAATTAATTTTGAATTAACCTTTTTTATTCAATCCAACTTTTAAGCTGTGATATATGAAAATCACTTTATGAACAAGCAAAAAGATGTGTTACAAATACACACAAAAAAGGATACTGCTTCCAATTAGTGACACTAGACGAGAAACTGGAAGAGGTCTATCAAACACAAATCTAGAATCCAGACACTCCTGACGCATGAAATTGCTAGGAGGGAAAGAGGAAAAAAAAAAGGAAGAAAAAAATCAAACCGATGCATAGGCAAAAGTCACAGTAAGTTTTTGTTTCAATACTTGTCTGTTAAGGTAAGTGTATTTTTGTTTCAGCTTTGCTCACTGAGAAAAAGGGTCAAAGGCATCACATCATTTCACCATGACCTATTATTGTCATTTAGAAAGTTGACCGCTCACACGTTTAGAAGAGTATTATAGTATTTCAGCCACACAAATGCAAAGAAGGTAGAAGTTCACGCAGGCAACAGACAGTTCATCTGGAAAAAAGCCATAGTTAAATGACAATGTTTCTTTGTAACACTACAGTAATAAAATTTATTCCAGAAATTCTTCCTATTCTTTCCTTATCAAACTGAGGAATACTCCTTTCATGTATGTTTACCTCATCTGATGAGACCAGCAGGTAAGAAGTAAGCCCCTCTAAGGCAAACACATACAGCAGTGCATGTTTTTAACAACTTTCTTCAATGTGTGTGTACAGAGGCAGCTGTAAGAGGGAAGTGATGTACCTTCTCAGACTGCTTGGAAACCCCACCACTCTGAGGAAATCAGACTTAGGTTTTGTTTAAGAGCAAAGTTTTGGGCCAAACAAACAAGATTTATACCAACTAGTTAAAAAATACCAGAACTTCATGCTGAGCTCTTCGGCATAGTACAACAGAGCAGTAACTCAAGACTAATCCTTAGCTGCCCATAAACTTTAATTTGCAATAGTCTACAAATGAACTTTCACTCATTGTTGCAGAACTGTTATGTCAACAACCATGATACTCACCACAAGAGTCTTGCATCAGCGGTAAGTCCAGCAATTGAGATACCAATATGGTTGTCAACGTACAGGATTTTTTTCTGATGAGCTGCCAGCTCAGACTGTGCTCTCTATGTGTAAAAGGAGAAGGCTATGTGGCAGATTGAACAGTTTGCCAAGCACTGTGGAGAAATCTGCTAACATTTATGGCAAGAGCTGAAAATGGTCACGAAAGAATCTTAAAAAAATTAAATTTATGAACTTGCAACTGAAAACAAGAAAAGTCTAATTGCACTTCAGCAGGAAACTGTCAGAATGAAAGAAAGAACAGACAGTCACTCAAGCTTTTGGAAAAGAAGTAAATAGTTTTACTACTTAGGAACTGATTAAGAAAAAAAAAAACCCATGGCTTTTTAAAGGGGAAAAAAAAAATCTTTCATTTACTCCCTTCACCATTTTGTCAAAATCTGCTTTTCATAGGTACTGAAAATATTTATGGCTCTATACTGCTACTTAAGCAAAAGGAAAATGGGGATTGTATTACATTACACATAGAAGTTGAGACTGTGGAAAACTAATTCACCAAACCAAAACTTATCTACTAACACTACTGCCCTGAGAACACAGTTTTGAAGTTACCTTGAGAGCAACCAGAACAGCATGTGTTTTTGACTTCAGCCCCACAGTAGCTGAGCCTTGTTTCACAGCTTCCATGGCATATTCTATTTGATGAATTCGGCCCTACAGAATAAAATCAAAGGTAACCATTCTAAAGTTAATCCTCTGTATCGATTTTCAGCGTTTTTTGATTTTCACACCTTTTATTCCCCCACCCCAACAGGTACACTTACTGCAGAACAGGTTAAACTACCACCAACAGACTTACTCAATTATCTTGTGCAAACGCCTCACCATTAACACACAGTAATCTGGCAATCTCACTAATGCACACAAAGAATCAGGCAAACTAAAAAGAAAGGGTTAATAATCTTGACACTGTAAGAATCACAAGACTTTTCTAATTCTCTTCAGAGGAATCAGTATTTGACACAATGTGATTCAAAGACAGAACTCCCAGCTTAAGTTGAATGCTTAACTTTTAATCGAGTTTCCTGAATAAATGAGTCTTATGCAATTGTTTTGTCTCCATTCACTCCCTAATAACTTCTGGACAACTTATTAGTCAACTGCAGTGAAGACTGAAAGAGGAGTAGAGGTCTCAGTGAGAATTAAGTCCCCACAAGTTCTGCAAAGGTGGGCAGGAGCTTTGCATAAAAATAAGACAACGTCCTTTTAATGCAACCAGTGAGGGCAAAGTAGCTAATTTTCTGCACTCTGGTCAGTCAGTCTATGTCAAATAGTCAGCATTTTCACCGCTACTGTGCCAGTACTGGAAATACTAACTGCAGCACAGTTGTAAGCTACCAGTTGTGATAGAGTTTAATGTAATATCTGTTACAGTGAAATGTACAGGGATCAACCTACAGGAAACCACCTTTCATTAGGTTGCTGGTGGTTTCTGTGGTAAAAGCTTTTTGATTTATCTAGAGAAATACGCAGTCCACCAGATGTGTAAAACACCCTAAAGTGCCATTTCATCAACTAAGTTATATATGGAATTTCAATAACATAGGGTATTTCCTGCCTTAGAGCACTATAGAATCATTGTGACCTGCCCAACATGTGTTTATCAACTTTTGTGGATGACTTGCAAGGCTATAGAAGTGTGAAACCTCTTCAAGTCCTTAATCTTGTTTTTCCTTTTCTTTACAATATATGCAAACTTCCACCTATAAAACGTGACTCTTCTTTGCTCCTGTGTTAACAATGCCAAGAATTATTATGCTATCATACCGCAGCCTCACCTGCAGCACTGTATAAAGCAGTAATTGCAGCACAGTAGCAATTTCAAATGACTTTTTTACAAAAGATATCAAGACTATTAATATTTTCAAGGAAATGTATGAAAAAGTAGAAACTACTGCCATTGGTAACTTCACAATATATACTAAACGTCTCAAGAAGACATTACAGTTTAAAAGTAACCTTTAAAGTAAGAGATAGATCAATACATTTACAAGTAAAGCTCCTGATACAGAATCTGGCAGAGAAACAAATCATTAAGAGGGATGAAAACAGTTTAGAGCCATCTACAGCTATCATGGTATTGACTAAATAACATTCAAATATTCAAGGCTGTCTTCACACGGCATAGAAAGTATGAAATATGCTGCTACGATGTACATTGAAAATGTATCTTTTCAACAACATGACTACACTAAGATTTTCAGTAGCAGTACATCCCACAATTTAATAATATATTAATGTTACATCAATAAAATTTGCTATTTGCATTTAAAGTAATTATTTAGTTTAGTTAGAAACTTGGTCAATTTAAAGACATGGATTTTCCACAGGTAAATCTAAAATCCTAGAATATTTATTTTGACATCAATATGTCAAATGTTTTAGGACACACAATGTACATTTTTAATAACAATACACAAGATGAAACTGATTAAAATCCAAGTGTAAATCTCAATATAATGTTAAATACAGAAACAGTGTGTAGCCTCCCTAACATTCCACAGCACAGGAAATGGAACACACAGCTGCACAGACTTCACAAGTGAAGCACAATGTAAACTGCCCTACAAAGCGCTAGAGCTTTTAATTACTTAAATGTTCTAGCTCTCAATGTTACAGTTATAAGTTTTGTACATGGAAGTCACTCAATGGGGATGTTTGTGGCCATTTCAATTTCAAAAATTAAGATCTGTGAATTCATACTACAAAAATCATTATCTCAGATTCTACACCTCAGATGTAGGCAGAGTCATTCAAACTGGGGCTTACAGGGCAGTAAAAATTGTGTGCATGGAAACAGGTGTCACTGTGCCATACTTGAAGTCAGCATATTCTCACTTCAGCTTTAAATAATAGCTTTTAATAATCTGACTTTGTTCTGAACAAACTGAACAAAGTGGGTGGTTGTTTTATTTTTTTTTTAAAAGTTCCTCTCAGTTGTAAACTAAATAGTTCCTTTGCAGTATAAGCTAGTGAATGACCTGGGAGTAGCCTAACACTGGGGAGATTTAAGCTCAGCTTCATATTTTTTCATACCTTACTTACCAATTTTTTACTATAGGTCTGTACATCCATCATAGAATGGTTTGGTTTTGAAAATGACCTTAAAGACCAACTAGTCCAATGCCCAACAATGACAATCTCTTGTCTTGGACCTCACAGGTACATTCAGAAAGTAACTGTTTAAGTACTTTGAGGTAGCAGGACTCACCTGAGCATCATTCAGATTTATGCACTAGAATCTTATAGATATGGTAATGGCTTTCTAGAATCCAACAGTCCACAAAACAAGACAGAAGCAGACTGCAGTGAGCTTTAGGTGCCTGAACACAATTTATATTATGATCATAGCACTGCTGCAAGACTGAAGAAAACCCAAAAACCAAGTAGAAGGCCAGTTGAGGGAGCTTATAAAGATTTTACCTGCGGGCTCCAAACTGTGACATCATTGTCATACTGGTTGCGAAACTAGAATGAACAAAATAATACCCATTAGTATAACAAATACATCGGCGGAAAGAGCATTCGTGAGTGAAGTTCTGATCGTTTTCTTTACAAGGCCTTTTACACAAAGCACCTGCTCCGAGGCCTGTAACAAGGGACCGTTCTCCAGTCAGATTTCTTTCCACGCCGGAGCAAGCGCAAGGCATTTAACGGGCAGCACGAGCAGCGAGCCCACTGCCACGGTATCGGTATGTTAGGACCAGTACGAGCTGCCGGTGCCGAGCTGGGCCGCTGCCGGCCCCGCTCTCGCCCGCGGGACACCCTACAGAGCCCCCCGCCGCGGTTAACGATGCCGCTCGGCCCACGTCGGGGTGGCCCAGCAGCCATCGGCCTCTCTTCGTAGTGTCAGGCCGCGCGGGCCGGGCCAGGGGATCGCATCTCTCCGCGCGTACTGCCTGTCCCGCCGACGGGAGCGCAGCCGCCGCCGGGTCCCGGCAGCAAGGCCCAGGCCCGGCCCCACATGGCCCGGGAACTGCTTACTCACGGCCCCGCTCCCTCCTCCTCGCCATCCCCCTTGGTCCCCCACTCGCCCCACAGCCCGGGCAGGGGGCGCGGGGGGAGCCCTTATCCCGATCCGGCCCGGCCTCGACACCGCTCACCATCCTCCTTCCCCCGACAGCAGCGCGGGCTCCGGGACGGCGAGGGGGTAACCGCTCAGGCAGCGATCGCTCTGGACTGGAAGCGGGTAAGCAGCGCTAGCCGCACCTCGAGTCATCGATGGAGCTGCCGGCGGCTCGCCCCGCCCCTACGGCGAGTCGTGCGGCGCGGGAGCGGCGGCGCATGCGCGTGGGAGAGGCCGTCGCGGGGAGGGGCGGCCGCCCCCGCGGGGTCGCGTTTGAGGCGTCGCATCCCGCCTCGGCCAGTGCTCTGGCGCTGTCACCCCGGCAGCGTCATCCCGCAGTTTAGCAACCTGTGTCAGCCGCGGAGTGCCGGCGTCCTGAGCGGCTGCCCTCAGCCGGCTCTGCCTGTGCTTGCTCGCTCTGCAGTGTTTCACTCCAAGCGGTGCAGCCTGCCTCTGGAGAGTCCTGTGCGTGAGTTTCATCTCCTGAGGAAAATTTGCACTGTGGAATTTTAAGTCCATTTATTTTTCTTAGTAAAGCTCAACGGTGGCCATTTTATTGGTTTTGAAAAAGCTGTAGCCTGTTTAAAGCCACTGGCGATAAAGGCGCTGACGTTAAACAGGATTCGTGTGCTGTTGTGTTTTCTTTGTACTTTGAGAAATCTTCCTCTTTGTTCATTATATTTACAGGATATAAAGAGAGCAAGGGAACAAGCACAGTTGTTACAGCCCTTGTTAGGAGTATGGTTTAGGTTATAGGAACACTTAAGCCATAAGTAAGAGTACGTATGGATAAATACAATCGCAGTTACTTTTTACAAATTCATTTAAAAAACCCTACCACTGCCAACTTCACAAGTGCTATCCCTGAAACAGCTGAGAGGATTTGTTCACAGAATCCCGTTTGTGCACAGATGCACGCAGATGCTCAGGTGCTGCAGAACAGTCAGGTTTATACTTTTTCCTCTCATTTTTAGCATTCTGAAGCAAAATCCATTGCCATCAAGGAAAAGGTATCTCTAGAGTGTACATCTGTTGCACTAATCCCAGCACAAATGGCATCTCTCGCTTCAGAAAGCTGCAGGGTGCAGTCGTAGCTGTTCTCAAAGTACTAGAAGGTTTTGAGACTCTGTTTCAGTCGTTGCACTTTTATCACAAGCATGCTGTTCATGCAGTTATGTTCTCATACAGTGTCCAGGCTAACAAAGCTTATGAGCTAAGGCAGTTCAGGGTAAAAAAAACAAATGAAAGCTTTTTGGTAGGAGTGAAACAGTCGTTGTTAATCAGATGTAGCAGACTGGAAATCCTCTTCTCGTTTTCGAAAAAAAGGGTATAGGAAGTCTCTGAAATGACATAAAGCTAAATGAGAAGCACTATTATGAATTATATTTTTTTTAAATGGTGCCATGTCTTTCTTTATTGCTAAGATGTAATTAAATTTCTAAATAAGTTTTTTTTTTCTCTCAAAGATAATATGCAAATTAATTGCTTACTGGAGCTCTTACTTTGAACAATGTAAAATATTTTTACATAATTGTAACTGAAAAGTGAGTCAATTACTATGAGAACTGTAGGACTGCATGGCTCAAGAATTAAGACAAAAGAGCATATATTTAATACTGCATTAATAGGTTTTATTTTCTTAACAAGTGTTGAGCTGCTGAAGTCACAGTCATTAAAGTCAAACTAGTGTTTGGTCACCTTTTGATTACTGTAGGACCAATGGCACATTTCTCTTACCACTGCAGAATTTTCTCCTTTTCTCTTCTACTTTCTTTTCTCTTGGAGAGGGCTGTGGTGGTGTCTAGGAAAGAAAAAAAAAATCTAAACAGTCTGATTTAAATTATCTAACTGTGAGTTTAAATCCTTCAGATTAATAAAAATTCAATTGATCTCAAGTAACTTCCTTTCTTCCTCATATTTTGGTCTGCACTGAAACAGGATACATAAGCCTTTTATTAAGTGAACTGAACAGCTTTCAAGTTTCACTGAACTTCTAGTAAATATTCCAGTAAATAGACTCTGCACTAATGCTGTCCTGTAATAACTTCCTACAGCAGTACGGGACTCCCAGAAGATCCGTTTACCCCACCCACAGTAACAGAACAATAGACAGATATTTCCTCTCTTCTGGCAAAAGCACATTAGTTTTGATAGAACACTCAGCTGTGCCAAGACTCTCTTGTTCTCTATACATGCAGCAAGTAGTGTTAAGGAACCACGCCTTTAGTGATAAAAAGGCAGGATTTTTAAAACTTCACATAGAAAATTGGATAAATTCTGTGTAAATTAAGAACTTTTGGAAGCTATGTGAGCTATTGTATAGGTTTATTAAATAAGTATTTTCCTGTGTAATATGTCTTCCTTTATTACATGGATAGAAAAATACTTTCAAACCTAGACTACCTAGATGTCCATCTATTACAAATTTATTCTACAGCAAATTGAGGTCCAGTGACAGCAGGAAGGGTGGCATGGAATAGCGTTCCAGCTGCTCTCCAGGGCTTCAGGAAGAACAACTGTTACCATATTCCCAAGACAGCAGTACAGGAGCATGTCAGAGGCTGGAATAATCTCTAGAAAGGGGAAACGATGTTTATTGTGGAAGGAAGTAATTCACTTCCTTCTTAGTGCTCCTTCTTGCCCTTCAGGCTCAGTACCAGCCCTCTGTAGGCAGGGCTAAAGCCAGGGCCTTTGTCGTATATTACTGATTACATCTCAGTGCCATCCTCCATTGATGTATTTGAACCAAAGGTATAATATTTATATGCAAAATAAGAGAAATGAATGAGCAAGGCAAAATCAAATGGCTCTTTTTCAGATAACAAAGGTGGCAAATCAGAAAGGAAGCATTTAACACGTATTTTGCCCAAATATGGAAAACAGCTAGGTGATGTTAGTGGTTTGTCAGGCATCCAAAGTTTTCTAGAAAGTCTGAGTGAAGGCCTTAAATGAAAGTTGCATTAAAGTTTAAGCGATGGCATAAGCATTATGTTGACCTCTGCACATCAGAAAATGTTACCCTTGCTATATTTAATGGTGGTACAGTGGGCCTGTACGAAGTGATCTGACAGTTTTAGACAGCTTTATAGCAGATAAAAATCCACATGACAAAAGAATTGACAGACACAGCAGAAAAAACAGTGCTGAGTGACCAAGATAGTTAAACCATTGTTTTCTCAAAGCCATGTTATGAGGCATATCGATGAGGCAACGTGGGACAGAGCTTCACATTTATTTTGCCACTGATGTATCTGATCCATTTTTAAATATTTACAAAACTATCCTAATTATCCTTATCACCAACACTAATTTTATAATACTGAAAGATACAGGAAAGTGCATTAAATGTTTTCTTTGGTAAGAGTCCTAACACCAATATTAAGATATGCTTGCATAATTCCATAGGAAGTTTGAATTAATAGAAAAAAAGAGGATTAAAGAAATACAAATTTAATTGGAGAGGAAAAAAAGTGAATGACAAACAGCAATCAGCTTATTACATCAAGAAATTACAATATGAAAGACTACAGGACTGAAAAGTAAAACTAAAACTATCCTCACATTTAAATAATCTAAAACATCTATTTAGAAGAAAATAATATTTTCTTATTTATAGTTTCACAGTTGGCAACCTGATAATTAGGATCACTTCAGAGAAATTAAAACATAGCTCTATGAAACCCTGTTCAATACTCAGTAATGGCCAAATTAAATGCTAGGAATTGTTAGGACAGAGACAAAACGTGAAGTGTTACTATGCCACTGTGTAAATCCATGCTGCATCTGACACCATTCAGACTTGAATATTGGCTGTGATTCCTGTTTCGCACCTTAAAGTGTTGTGGCAGTGCTGAAGGCACTGGGAAAAGTGGAAAGAATGACTCAAATCATGGAATAGCTTCAAACAAACAATGAGGGTAAAGAGTAGAAGTCTTCAGTCTACGTAACAATGCAAGGAAAGATAATAGACGCTTGTAAAATCACAGCTGGCATGGAGATGCCCCTCAACGGTGGTATTGGGCTTCAGTAAAAGCAGCAGGCTCAAGCAAAGACAAGGTGGTACTTTCTGAGAAATGTCAAACCTGTTCTGTGAAAACCTTTGCAACAGAACCCATTGTGGTCTTTTGGTCATGTATTCAGAGAGCAACTGGGCAAATTCATGGCCAAAACAACTTTTCAAGCCACCTTACAATACTGCTGATGCAATATTTGAACTAAGTTCAGCAGTGAAAACATAGCTAACCTAAACATGCATATACAATCTCAAGAGAAATTAATTATACTATTTTGTTCTGTTATGTTTCCAGCGTAGTTATAAACAGCATCTGACATCTGAGCAATGGCAGGCATTGCTCTGCAGAGATTAATATACAGGAACTAAAAGGCAAGGCCATCATGGTTTCTCTTCTCCTGATTCACTGGAGGAAACAACATTCCATTAAGTCTCCTTTTGTGATACCACTTACCATAAATCTATGTTGGTAGTTATATTTTTTGGTAAAGGATTGGCTGCACTGGGGTCAGTGGTGACACTCCCAGGGAATGCTTGTTTTGTGCAACCCTAGGTACAAGGGATTGCTAAAGAAGAAAGAAAACTCTCTTGTGCCAGAATAAGAGAGGGACTAAATGAAGGCAGCATCTCCATCCCCTTGGAGAAGAGGGAGGAGAGGTCCCAGGGAGATCAAGGAGACACTCCTGTCAGATGGACAAGGGGTTACCAGTAAATAGCAGTGCTGTTACTGTTGATCAAGTAGGAATGGGCATATTACTGCAACATTCAGACACTCTAATTTATTTGGCCTATATTTCATGAGTCATGTAATAAAGCTTCCTTCACTTCCTTCACTTATTTATGTATAAGAATACAAATATTATCAATCCCAAAATATTTTTTTTAAAATCTAAAAAAAAAAAAAAGTTGGGACTCTGACTGTTACTGTTGGAGGAAAGAAAAGGTCAATGTTAGCCTCAGAAATATTCCTGAACCAAAACCAAAGGGTCATCAAATATTCATCAGTGAATATGTAACACATTCAGACAGACATCTATGAACAACACGCAAGTTCATCAGTGAATTAGTTTGATTAGTGTTGAATTTTTTCAAAATTTCTACCTATGAAAGAATTAAGTGTAATTGTCATCAACAGATTAGAAGTAACAGATAAAGGGATACAGAAATAAAGCCTTTGTAATCCATGAGACCACTAATGGACACCATTTCCTTATGACAGACATTATTGTATTAAATTAATGGCTAGACAGAGTATCACCTTCTTAGTTAGGTATTTATAATCTCATAAATATTTTACAATGAGTACTTACATGTAGATCCCACAATAAAATATCCACAATGTTTTTGCCAGTCTATTATTGCCAAAAGTTTCTGCTTGAAAAATGGAAATACATCCACATACAGAAATAAATTTGCCAGGGGCTATCAAAGCAAGGACTTTAAAAAAAACAAAAAAAGGGGAGAAGATCCTAGGAATTAGTATTCCTGGCAAGACATTAAGGGTTCCTGTGACACTTCTCTTCACAGGTATTTTCAAGTTCCATAGGAGTGTTAAAGCTCTTGTAATAATCTGTCACTATTTAGGCAAGAATTCTGGTATTTGTGGACCACACTTTTCAAAGAGTAACTCAGCCCATTCTTAGCATGTACTCAGTTTTTGATGTGGAAAGACTGCAATACAGTATTAATATGCAGGGGAAAATAAATGTTCAAGTAAGCTTTACTTTTTAAAAGGCTTGTTGTCATCAGCCAGGTTTTTCTACTTTTGCCAATCTCATAATTTTGCTACATGGATTTTAACAGCTTTGGTGTTATGCATATCCCTGTTCTCATAGTACAAGCTTTATTTGGCACTGCCATCTTTATTGCATATATTCCTAAACTAAGAACAATGCAAGTAGAAATCTAAGCCTGTCCTGACAAATGAAAGAGTGCTTCTGGCAGTGTAATATCCATTAACTGCAATCGTTCTGACAGATCACTGAGCTTGGACAGTGCATCATACATACTTAAATTATGAACAAATTCCATTCATCTAAGGATAATTCTAAATCCAGAGTATTTGGCGCAACCATTGACTTCTAAGCCTGGTCCATGGAAGGATTCAGGGCCTGAAGGGCTCTAAATGCATTCCAGACCATCTCATTATAATCCTGCCTTGAAACTAGCTAGTGAGTATCTAAAACCCTCTGTAGTAGTTATTCAGATATCACTATATAGTTAACACATTTACACATCTGGTTTTGATTTTAGGAAGCATATATATCAAATCAATTTGTGACTACAGATGTTTCATTCCCAACAGAATCTGTGGCACCAAAAAATTTTTAAGCTGTGTTTATCACATCATTAAACGAACAGGAATAATAATTCTTCAACAACAAGTATCACCAAATGGATGAGTTCATACTTGGAATAGGGAAATTTTAAAAAGAAAAAAATGCAGAGAGAGTGAAATCAGAAAACTATCTTTGCATTTGTATGCACCCTTCCAACTGTGTTATAATAATTAATAAAAACAGGAGGGTGTTTTCCAGGTCAGAATATGTACCTTCGCATTTTGAAAAGTGATCAGTGATGGAGGCTATCAATTTTTTGTTATGCAACTTGAAATGCATTAAAGCATTACAATTACCAGAAAGCCCCGGGTATCCCCTTGTTTCATAGTGAGCAGAAAATATTAATGGCTTTGTATTTCTTTTAAATTTTGTGCAAAATCACATAGATGAAAGTTAAAAAATAAGCTCCTCTCAAACACAATGCTTCTTTTATCAAATTCTGTATTCTCATTATTAACTTTACATATATTCAGCATACACAATATTCAGCA
Organism: Colius striatus; assembly: GCF_028858725.1. NCBI lineage: Eukaryota > Metazoa > Chordata > Aves > Coliiformes > Coliidae > Colius > Colius striatus. The sequence continues at coordinate 12,557,511 of NC_084765.1, forward strand.
CACGTTATTTAGATTAGTTTCAGATAGAAATAGTTTTCTTATCACTAAAGCAAAACATTAATTTAATTTGGTTAGGATCTTATAAAAAAAATCACTTACACAATGTAACTGGAAGTATATTATTAATAATATCTTATCAATAATTACCAAACTTTGCGCAGTTACATGGCTTCGCCTTTCAGAACGTGGCATTCTACTGAAGTGATATCAATATATATTTCTAATGCAAATCAGACTAGTTAAACATTTCTTCAGAATATATTCAACCCGAGTTTTTCAATCTAGTTGCTGAGTTACAATCTTTATATCGTTATCAATGATTTTTTTTCACCGACGTTATAGCCACAGTTTTACCTAGATCTTGAACATGTAGTTGGTACTGTCAAACTTAAATCAATTTAAGAAAGTTTACTAAATATAATTGATTTCTGATTTTCTTGAAAACTAGTGGGTGCGTACATATGTATCCAAAGGATTCATCTAAATTGGCCTGTAGCAATCTATTTGTGAATAGTTGTCTGGGTGTTGGCTCAAATCTGGTTAGCTACTAAGAGGGAAAGAAATTAAAAAATATAACAGGAATTGACAGAATAACAAATTTATTGTGCATATTTGTATTTTTACAGAAGTTTTGAATAATACGGTGTTGCTCCACTGTAGCATTCAAGTACAGTGATAGCAGTACTTCATTGCTTAGGAGTGGTTTACCTCTCCTTAAGAGACTTTTGAGCACTGGTATCAGATTGATGAACTTTCTCTGGTTTCTAGATAGGAATGAACTCATTATACAATCACTTCTACAAAATGAACTAGATATGAATTTCATAGAATGTTACTCAGCTTGGGAAATAGCATTTCTTAAGTTGCATTGCTGCACATATGTGTATCACCATTTTAAGGTATTTAAATGGTCAATAACAGTTTTAATACATATCTAGCTTTGCATGTTTTCTTTTGTACTTTTTCTTTCTTAACGCATACCTCTTTCCAAGATTAGCCTAAGTTATGAAGGACCTGTGATAAACAAAATACAAAATACAAAAGCTTAAGTACCATTTCTCGACCACTCAAAAGTTCTTCAGAAACAGAGGAAACAACTATGATATTCAGATCCTACTAGAAAAATATTACATAAAGGAGAAAAAAATACTAACAAACCCTTCAAGATACAATCACTGTAGTATCAACAAAACCAAAGAAGCCACCAGCCTGGAAGTGTGGTGCTGAAACAGCTGTCAAATAGACTGATGGAGGAACTGAGCACCATCCCAGAAATAAAGCAGAATTCCAGACAATGAGGCTAAGGAAAGGAAAATTGGCTTTTCTGTGTATCACATGGCAAATAAGTCTACTTGACCAAGTAAATTTGCCTTTTATTTGCTCTTCTATATTAATTATGGGAGGAAAAAAAATCTTTAGACATTTAGAAAAAGGACTTCAATAATGAAGCTGAATAGAGAAGTTCAACAGAAAATTGAAATAATATTAGATCTGCCTTTTGTTCATCCTTACCAATCGGAATTATCATCATTATCCTGTTTTATCTTTGAAAACAACTGAGAACATTTGAGAACACATGTATGGTTGACATGAATGTATCTGCCTCCTTTAACAGTTGATAAAAAAAGGGTCTGGAAGACACTGAAGTTAAAAGGATGGCATTTCTTCTTCATGTCCATGGGAGGAATAGGTCTTGGTTAACCAGAGTCTTGTAGAGAAGTTTCCAGAACACTGTCATGAACATCCACTTTGTGATAGGGATGCTTGAAATTACCTCATCTGTTTTCCAGCTTGCTTAAGAACCCAGGCAGATTGTTAGCAGAAATGTCTGATACCTCATATACTATACTTCTGGGGAGGATAGCATACTTCCTTCTGATCTAAAGCCACTCAGGGACAACTTCTAGCCAAGCAAGCAAGCCTCTATTACAAAAACCTGGAAAAATGAGTAATTAGAAGAACATTCTAATAATAACGTTGTTCAGACTCAGCCACAAAAAGCCTATACTTCAAAATAAAGGGCAAACCTTCATTGAACAACCAGTAGAGTAAGCTATTTCTTACCACTTCTACTTGCTTCTAGTATGATGCTCCAGTTCATCCTGCTTTGTGGTCTGTAATGCACCTTTCAAATGGATGCTAAACAATCTCTTTCTTTATGTTTTATTCTCCCTGGAAACACACAAGCCAAGAAAATTGCCTAAGAAATAAGGAGGTGAAAGCACAGACTGCTGTCTCTGCTGTGTCAAGTGAGACTTGCCTAGATGACATATGACCCTCAATAATTGGAGCGTCAAACTTCTGGCAAAAATCTTTGGGGAGTAATCTGATAAAGGTCACCAGATGGTCAAAGACTTTGTGGATTGTTGTGGTTTAGCCCGGCAGGCAGCTGAACATCACACAGCCGTTCGCTCACTCCCACGCATTGGGATGGGAGAGCCAGTCCCCAAGCAGCAATCAGCCTCCCTGGCCAGCTTCCCCCAGTTTATATACTGAGCATGACATCCTGTGGTATGGAATAGCCCTTTGGCTAGTTCAGGTTATCTGTGCTGACCATGTTCCCTCTCAGACACTTTTTCACTCTCAGCCTCCTTGCTGGCAGGGCAGGGTGAGAAGCTGAAAAGCTCCTGACTTAGTGTAAACACTGCTCAGCAACAACTAAAACATCAGTGTGTTATCAACATTATTATCCTAAATGCAAAGCAGTGCTGTACCAGCTACTATGAAGAAAATTATTGCAGCTCAGCCAGGACACGGATATAGTTTGAGAAGCACAAAAAGTAGTTCCAAATACAGAACCGAAGTCAGGCTGAAATGTCCAGTGTTTTATGGAGCACAAGTAACTCAGGAGTTCTTAGAAAAGTAGCCTTGAAAAGTATTTATGAAGCACTGATTGGAGATGAAGATCTTTTCCTTAAAACATTATAATATGGCAACAGCCTGTATTTGGGCTCTCTGGAAAACGGGTAGTGTGATGCTGCAGGTCTGCCAAGCTTCTCCAGTTGCCACAATAGTCATGGAGCTGACCCACTACTAAAGTCTTGCACAGGAATCAGAGGGTCCCAGATTTGGGGGTTTGTCTTTGTCTGGAGTACAGTTCTTTGTCAGCTTGACTGAAATTATGTAGTTGTATTGATGGGATAATAAGCTATTTTGATGCTATGTGATCCTGAAGAACCCATGAACCTAATTAACAAGTACTCCAGAAGCTAGTGTTAATGATCTTTATTGGGCAAGAAGACAAAGAAACATGGGCATCAAAGCAATGGGAATGATTCTCAGATTAAGAAACAATTGCCAAGATCAGTGCATCTCTCAAACTTCAAAGCAGAACCGAAACAAAGTAGAAAAACACCTGCAGTAGCTAAAACTCTCTTATATCTAAAAAAACCTGAAAAAGTTTCAAAGTTGAGAGTCAACTTTCCATACACCACGGGTACTGCATGAAATGAGGTATCATTTTGATTCAGCAGACATTTAAGAGCAATTGGTAAAAAGAAGATTGTGTTTCTTGTCACATTGACACTATGCAGGGAGTTGATACTTGTGCATGCTCCTGCTGCTATCGGTAAGATTTCTTCTAGCCAATAGTGCTAGGTACAGATATGGTCTCAGGGCAAATGTGAACATATATCAGCTGAGAAAGAGAATATTGAATGCTTGCCTAATAATGTTTAGCTTACTATTAATCACCAAGAAAGCTTTTTAAGAAAGCTAGTCCTTATAGAGTCTTGTAGCCTGTCTACATGGAAAAGAGAAAGAAGTTGGGGAAGGAGGAAAAACAGCTGACAGATTTCTTATCAGGAGAGACAGCTTTCAACTCTTGGAACATATTGTTTGCATTCCATGTCTACAAAAATTTACATTTGCATTTGTGAACTATGTTCAGTGGTTAAGTGACTAACAATACATGGAAAGTAATTGATTCTGTTGGCTAAGGTTCAAGTAAGTTAAATTTCTGCATGTCATTTTTTCACTTAAAAGTAACTTTCTAAGTAACTGGAAAAGCACTGCCTGACTTCATAGGTGTTTTATAAAACATGTCCATTTATGAAAATAGTTTCTACATTTTTCAGGTTTACATAAACAGACAACAAATATGCTTGTGCATACTGCTCTGGCAACTGGAATCTTGTTACCTTAGGTATAGTAAAATTAACTATTACATACCTATTTTGTTTGTGTCCCAAGTCAATATATGCCTGTATCTGCTATAAAAACAAAGGCTTTTAGCTAGACCTGTGAGAAGCATGATCTTGTTTATTGATCATTATTACCTAAAGCCTCTGTATAAAAAAACTCATGTAGTATAACTAAAGCAGCATTCCTGCTTATCCTCTCTAGAGTCTTTTACTTTGCTGAGTGGCATACATTCTTTGCTGTGAATTGGGCCTCTCAATTGAAAACCTGAACATTCCTTAGTTATTTTAATGTACGTGACAGAATAATGTATTTTACATCAATTCCATGTTTTTCTGTTCAGAAATATGTTAATTGCACCATTAGATTTCATACAGACCGACTTGTGTGGGAGACTTGGCTGGGCAGAGAACTAGATTACATCCTAGGATTTCAATTAGCACCATAACTGCCTCATGTACAGTTTAACAATTCCTAAACTATGAAATATATAAATTATAAATTATAAAATTATGTAAAAGTTATATTCTCCCCCCCCAATATCTCAGAAAGCATTTAACGTTTAACTAAATATTTCCTTCAAACTGTTTTCCTTCTTCCCTCTACCCTTTTCAGAACTTGCATGAAAAATGGCTCTATTGTGGGAAGGGGGCATGTTAATAAATAAAAGCAAAACTAAATTTATGTGTGAAGGGTAGACTCTTCCCTTTCAGCATTAAAGAAAGCAAATATGCCAAGTACATAATGTTTTAACAAATAGGGTTATTTAAGTAACTTCACAGTAAATAATGAAGGCCAAAAGTGAAGAACATAAAATCCAGGTTTAATCCAACCTCTAACAATACTACCTGACATCCAACGTTCACTTTTTGATATAAAAATGCCTCAAAATTAGGAGCAGCAATCTGAATACATGACGTAAGCAGCTTCAAGTATCTCACTCAATTCTTTGTTATTTGGCTAAACCCCTAGTACATAGGGGTTTTTTGTAATTTTTATGTATCATATAATGAAAGCAGTGTGTAGGGTTTTAAATTCCAAAGGCTGCATGCATCTAGGAGACCTACACTTAGGAAAATACATTACAATAAGCCCTACAGTAATAACTTCTAAAAAATAAAGTGGCTAGGAATCACAAACTTTCAAACCATTATGAAGCACACTCTGTTACTAACCAGTAATTATGATGAATTTTAGAGTCTTTGTAATTAGCAGCAGTTGCAGAGAAGCAGATTACAAATCAGCAAATTTTACAAATCAGTAAGTAAGTAAACAATAATTAAGGGTAATACAGGTACATGTTCACTTCATTTACTAATGGTACTGTTTGTTCACTATGCTTTTTTCTGTAGCAATATATTGGCATATGTTGTGATTTAACTCCAGCCAACAACCAAGCCCCATGCAGCCCCTCACTCATTCTCCCCTGATGTGATGGAGGAGAGAACTGGAAAATTAGAAGTGAGCAAACTTGTGAGTTTGGATAAAGAGAGTTTAACAAGTAAAGCAAAAACCATGCACATAAGCATAGCAAAATAAGGAATTAATTCACTGCTTCCCATGGGCAGGCAGGTGCTCAGCCATCTCCAGGAAAGCCAGGCTCCATCACATGTAATGGTGACTTGGGAAGACAAACACCATCGCTCTGAACATCTTCCTGTTCCTGCCCCTTCCCCCAGCTTTATATGCTGACCATGACATCATGCAGTCTGGGATATCCCTTGGGTTAGTTGAGGTCAGCTTCTTGTGCACCCCCAGTCTCCTTGCTGATGGGGTGGTGTGAGGAGCAGAGAAGGCTTTGACTGTGTAAGCCTTGCTCAGCAGTAATGGAAACATTCCTGTGTTACCAACACTGTTTGCAGCATAAATCCAAAATATAGCCCCATACCAGCTAAGACGAAAAATTAACTCTATCTCAGACAAAACCAGCACAGCATAATAGTAGTAATATTTAATACGCATTCTAATTCTACTAATGATGACATTTTGAATATAGCAATACAATTAATCAAGCAAACATAGCACTGCAGTTTGTTTTAGGTCAGCACTGGTGAATACTGTATCAATGAAATCTATTATGCAATATCTGTTCCTCTTGAAAAGAATTATTTGAATGCTAAATAAAAACCTCCATAACTCAGTTCATAGTCAATGTTTTGCTAACAGTTACAATGAAGTAACATACATGTATTTCCCGTAACTTGTAATTGATAATTTTTTTTTCAAAATATAATTAAAATTCCATCAAACTTGAACTAGACAGATTTTCAGGTCTCAAAAAAACCTCAAGATTTTCTTCCATGCTTCCATAAACTCTTACATACTTTAAACAAATCACAAGAGGAATCATTATGGAATAGTATAAATGACATTGCAAGAACGTGATAAATAATAAATAAGTTAATGATGTAAATTTAAACACAGTTCTTCACTGGTAGTGTTTTGAATTTGCTGTATTAAGCATCAGTCATTGCTAACTGGTTAATACCAATTGAGCATAAGTGCAAAGAGATCATAATGTAAACTTCTAGGCTTCATTAATCAGCTTGAGTAAAATCTAGTGCTGTGTCCAGTTCGCTCTCTTTCAAGGTCCTTTCTTCTCAGGTTGCTGTTCATTCAAGCACATAAAAATTGACTGAAGTTGTTACACTTGCATTATCTAGATTCAGAATTTGTAACATTTCCATAGCACACCCTCACTCTTGCTTGCACAGTCAATTCAGAGACGTGGTTAACAATAAGGGAAAAAGGCTTTTTATGACAGACTAGTCTTTGTTGCTTCAGTAAAACCCACAGAGATTAGCAGTATTTATTCTTAATTATAAAAAATATCATCTAGTGAGAATATTTAAATACATTTTCACATCCAACTATTCTTCTTCCTCGTACTGTAACGTCATGCCTAAAGTGCTAGTTTTGAGCACAGAAATAGCTAAGTTAAATGATCAAGCCATATATCTGTTACTTGATATTGTGGAATGGCTCTCTGCTTTACCCACATTTGTTTGCCTTTGACAACTAAATACAATCCCTCAATGTTAGTAAATAATCATGATGTATCATTGTACCACATAGAGGAGAAAAAAACCCAGCAAAACCATCAGAGTTACAAAAATATTTCAAGTCTTTAGCTGGTGTGCAGTTTCTGATGTGGCAAATTCAGGCTCTGAGTTGTCTTAAGCCCAAAGCAGAGAATGGATCCTGCTTTCAGTAAACTGAATGGTGAAAGAGAGCAGAAGCTTCAGCTCAGCTGTAAAGAGTAAGCTGATAAATTACTGCAATTGTACACAGTATTGATTACGAATGCTAAACAGTCTTATTGCATTATGTGAGGAAGAAAAGTAACTAAATAAATAGACTTAAATAGGAAAGATTACTGAGACAAGTTGTCTGGAATTGGAAGACTTTCACTGCATGTCAGGACTTCCTGGAAAACATAGATCAACAACTTAGTCTTAACAATTAATAACAGTATAATAAAATTAACCTAAGAAATGCTGGTATCATCCTTAGGTTTTAGAGGAAAGACATAAAACATATAAATTTATCATTATAAAACCAGACGATTTCCGTCTCCTACCACAATTTATTCCTGTCTGCTTTTTCACTCAGTTTAATTCCTTTTGTGGTTGGAATGACAAAATACTTCCACATTAATGAGCTAATTAGCTTAACTGCATAATTTTGCTATTTTTTTTTTTATCTCACATTGAATCTACAGAAGGAATAGGTACTAAGTTACAGTTACAGGATTCTGTTACATTTCTTCTCTTTTTGTTTTTGGTAGAGAGGGAAGTTAGCTTTACTTGTTTTGTTCTGGAGATTTGCTTACATGGACTGTCTTATTAGACCATCATTACTTTGAATGCTAAACCTGAATAACCCTCCAAACTTTTTAAAAGTCAGGATAATGATATATGATAGTTTATGATAATATTTGGATACTGCATATATCAAAAATATTGCAGATTTTTTTTATTATTCAAGAGGTAAGAAATTGTACATATTTGCATTTATATTGTGTCAAAGCACTATCATTCAGCTACCTGTAGCTTAATAGTCCAAGTCAAAGGTTTCAGTTTTATTTATGAACAAAACAAAAAGTGAATATGGTTAATACTGTTTTCTTCTAGCTCCAAGTTCTTACAATACTTACCATAAAAAAACATTAAGTATTAAGAACTTCTGAATACATTGAGGGCTGTAAGGGTTTCATACCCATAACTGAATGAAATAATACAGCCAAATAAAACAGCTGAGATTATATTAAAGAATCTGCTGAAGCACAATCCAGACTCAGAAAGGTATAACTCAACTCAATTTCTTTATTGGGTGGTTTTATGCCTGCGGACAATATAATGTAATTTTAGTAATTTAACAGAATTTAAATTAATGTTAATTAACAAGGACTTGTCTTAATGACTTAAGAGTCAATAAAATGGGTGTCTGAAAGATGTGGAAATAAGCTAACTGAATGGCTCACCTCACTTTTTATTCTTTCTCCCATTCAATAAATGACCTACCTTTGACTGATTTTGATCTTTTTCAGAATACATTTATGCATCTGATGCTCATGTGTTAAGGCAGATTTGTCTGAAAAAACAAACCAGCTCCCTAGTTAGATTTAATCTTCAGCACTATTAATGAGCAGAGTCCATAAAAATGCCTCTATTTCAATTCAAGACAGGAATTTCAATTAGCAAGTTAAGGACTGAATTGCCATTGAAATATTAGTATGTATTCTTAAGTTTGATGCTATTTCACTGAAAGTGTAGGTTTTATAATAAAACATGATTAAGCATAAACTTTTTTCTAGAGATGCTACATAGAAAGTAAGTCACCTATTTCTGTTTCATTATTACACTTTGGTTTTGCTTAGGCCATAGCATAACAGCTTTGAAGAAGTGAAATCTGTCAAAAATGTCACATTTGACAAATCCCTGCACTTTTATTGTTCTTTGTTTTGTTCCACTACTCTTTTCCTCTTATTTTTTTTGGCCATGTGCCTGTTTATGAAAAATTAAACTATGAGATATAACCTGTATTAACTTGGTCTTTGCTGACACACATTGAAGATCAAAATGTTGACTTGCCTTTGAAACTGTCTGCTTTGCTTAATGTGGAATGCAACTGGATCTCTTCTTCCCACTTGTAGACATGCCAAATACATCAACACTACCTTACAGCAAGTATACTGATAACATGCATAGTGAATACACTTGCACAAGTAGCCTCTTTTACCATTATTTTTAAAATTCCTTTAGTAACCACATCTTGGTGTCTTTCAGTTGCTTGTTTCCATTATATCTGGTTGCCTATGAACCACTGATCTCTCTAGGCCTTTAGTGTGGAAGACATGGGCATCTTAGCAGCAGATATCATAACCTGCTTTGAAAGGACAACACATTACACACGGATATATGAGATCATCCAAGCAGCTCTAGTTGCTAGCTGCAACACGTTTCTATAGTTTACCAAACAGAGACAGTGTTTGCCACAATACAAACTTAGAAAGATAATGCTGCTGTTTCTCCAAACATTCACTCAAGTTTGGTTAAGACAGTTTCCTGAAGGGAACCACAGTGGTATGAGTTTTCTGGAGGTGTAGCATTTTTGTTGTTTGTTGGGGTTGTTTTTTTTTTGCTAACTGATTATGGTTGTAATAATCTAATTTCTTTATTCAAGCATCTGATGTAAAACTGATAATACAGTTGAGCTACACACAGTTACTGCCTGCATCACCTTAACTGTTTTTATATTAAGTTACAGATTAATGTCTCAAAGTGTAATATTCAAATAAAAATAATGAAAAACATGGTATTCAGACATAAACTTCCTCATGGAAAAAAAAGGCACAAATGCAGTAACTTATTAACTCTGAGCTCCAACACCATATATGTCCTCTGTTCCTACCATTTTTTTTTTTTTTTACCATACACTCTACACTGCACCAGTAGTCAGGTAGTAGAATATTGTTCCCTGAACAAGGCACCAATTTACCCATTCTACAATCACACACAAGAATTTCTACACAAATTATTCCAGATTATGAATAGAAAGCCAAACTATTTGAGCTACATAGCTGGTTTAGATTTCTTTTGTTTCCAATTTCAAAGGATACTTTGTTTCTAGAACTTGATTACATCTAAATCCATTATTAAAAATTAATCTGAAATAGAACAGATGAATTTAGGCCAAGATAAAGTTCAGACCTCAAGAAAGCTCTCAACCATGTCTGAGACAATTTGGTCACAGAAGGAGACTTTAAGAAGCACTGATGTGTCTCATAATTTCCTCAAATATTACCCTGTGAAAGTTTCTGAGTTGGATACAATATTGTTAATCACTTTCCTCATGTGGAAAGGGCAAGGATTACAGTCAGGGGACAACATAACAATAAAATCTAATTATTATTAATGATGAATACAATACGGAAGGAAATCTTGAAGGAATTCTTCCTAGAATTTGATTAACCATCCTATGCTGATACGAGAGAAAGAAAAAAAATGGTTTTCTGAAGTGAAGAGGTGGGCAACTGTGTCCAAAGTCACAAAACAGATGCAAAAGTTGTCCACATGGTAAGAAATTTATTAGAATTGCGGTTAGGAAGGAATAATCTAATGTTTATATTTGATGTGTCTGAAGAATAGGAGATAAAGTTAATTTGAGTTGAAAACCACCTCAATTTTGAATAGAGCTGAACCCGTGCATATCAAGATTATTAGACACACAATAGCCAAGGCAATGACCCCCCCAAAAAAAAGAAAAAAAAGAAAGAAAAACAGCAATGCCAACTGAAGAGAATTATTAAAACTTAGAAATATTCAGGTGGATGTGGTAAGATTTAGACATGTTCTAGATATGTGGGTGAAAAAGGAGAATAGGACAAAGAAGATGCCAAGTTTATAGCCTTGAGCAAAGACAGTTGAGGCCACAACATCAATAAGTGCAGGTATTCTATCATACAAACAAACAAACAATCTAACATAACAAACAAAATCACTAGACTACATATCTTCTTTTGTTAGGGAAACTGAAGATGACAAAATTATTACATTGCCCTGAAATTAATGTCTTCATGCCATTTTAAAGGAAATCATAGAATCACAGAATGGTAAGGGATGGAAGGGACCTTTAGAGATCACCTAGTCCAACCCTCCTTGCAGAAGCAGGTCCACCTAGATCAGATTGCATAGGAACATGTCCATGCATTATATTTTTCTATATTCAAGGAAAAATAAATGAAAAGGTTTTAATTCTAAAAATGACTCTCACAAGAAGTTCAGTTAATGTTTTTCTCATTTATGATAGATGCTGAACTACTCAACCAAAGGTTTCTTCATACTGAAATTGTTTCTGATTGGACTGTAAACTCCTTGGGATAGAGGCATGGAATATGCTAGGAAGAGTATTCTCAGGCAACAGAGATGCTAATAGAGAACAACTACATTCCCCATCACATTTTGGGAGTGAATTGTGTATCTGTTTCTTCAGAGTGTTTTTGCACAGATACACCACTGTGATAAAAGCATATTTTAATTAATGACAAATTCTCTGAAAACAAATACATAGTAAGGTGGCGAAGTATGCTGTTGATACTAATTTACTGAGGGTAGTAGAAATAGATCTAATGGAATCGGCATACAGCCTCACTGAGTGCATAGGCAGGTGAAATTAAATGGAGATAACCATAATGTAAACAGAGAAAAAAATCCTGTCCTACCTATAAAACTGTCTAGTGGATGTTGATGTTAACAGTCAGAAAATAGATCCTGGGATCTATATAGTTAACGCTAAGAAAACAGTGTTCAGTGTTTGTTCAGTGTTCAACAGAACCGCATTCAACGGTGCTCAGTTTATCTGCTTTCTCACTTCCCTAACAAAGCAAAACAAATAAATGAATTACAAGAAAGAACTGGATCATGACATGAAAACCATTATTTTGACAGGTCTTGTTTCTTGAAAACTGTGTGTAATGCCTGGTCTCCTCATCTCTGATAGTGCTCAAAAAAATAAAAAAAAAAAAGAGAGATTAATAGTGTGAAAAAGCACCAAATAGAGTAAAACCCTTCAGCTCAGAAAATACAATACTGAGGAAAGTTATAAAATAATGAGTTGAATAGAGGGAGTGACTAGAGAGCAGCCGTTGTTTTCTACCAAAATGAGAAAAATTTGAACTAAGACAGGAAACTTTAAAAAAAACAAACCCACGTTTCACAAAATGTATAGTGTAGTTGCATTGTGCAAGGAAGGACCTCTTCCTGTAGTACACTGCAGATGCCAAAAGCCTATGTGGCAAATTTGTGGAATAAAACTATACTGAGAACTATTAAAAATAAGACCTCACTTCTGATTCAGAAAGTGCTAAAGCCACAGATGGTTGCATGCAGGTTATTAATGGGTCATATCATGTCCTGTCTCTATACTCTAAAGCTCTTTCTAGTCCTACACACTGCAACACACATATACTGCTACAGACATACATATTCAAATACATTACCGTAATTATTTCTGGGATGCATTTATTTATAGATGAATTCAAGGAATCAAAAAACAAAGGATACATATAATAGCAAGATACATCTCAACCTTGAAAACATTTACATATACACTTGATTGTGGTCCAGTTGGTACTATCACATAGGAATAAAAATAAATGTAAGAATATAATCCTCAAAGGCAGTCACATTTTCTCTTTTGAAAACTTTTGAACACGGATTCCGTACCATCATATTGATGCTAAGTGTAGCAAGTCAGGGCAGATGTGAGTTTCTTTTCTATTTTGGGCAGAGCGCAGTAGTATTTCTAACACTGAAACATGTACATCAGTATTAAAATTTCATCAATTTGACCTGCCTTTTGAACAAAAATAAATTACTCATTTCTATCTTATGCACGGAAGTTACTTTGTCATTGCACACTGTACTTTCAGTCAGTAATCATGTGGGACGATTTCTGCATATTGTCAACCTTTAGGCCCGGATCCTGCAGCAGTGCTTCCTGCCACACCGCAGCTTCCCCAAAGCAACTGCTGCTCCGGTGCTATTCAAATGCAGTAAATGACAAGAAACGGCTGCAAGACATTTCAAGAATTCCTTGCAAAAGGTGGAATCACCGACTTACCTGATCTGATTTCTATATCAATTTAAGCAGTACAACATTATGTGACAATGTGTCTCAAAAGACATTAAGTAACGAGGTAAATATGCACAGTTAAGATTCCAAAAGTGCTAAGCAATGACTCTTCCAGAAACAAAGAGGATGACTGTCGAAAGGTATCATCACTCGAAATCCCGTTAGCTGCCTGTTTTCACCATGAGCAGCCTGAACACTTCAGTAGTCGGAACCTAAATGATCGTTTTGATCCATTCCGAAGGGGTTTGGAGGGCAAATCATCAAACCCGGTCAAGCAATGCGATCTAACAGGCAGTTTAGTTAACAAAAACTGAAAAAGTGTAGTAAATGACTCTAACCCGTACTTACTTTTCAGGCGTTAAAAAAAAAAAAAAAAAAAAAAAGCAAGAGACGAGGACAGTCCTTAAAGGGAAGGCACTTCATAGAATCATACAATGGTAGTACTCTGTGTTTTAAAACCAGTAGCAGTAACGTGGTATCTCAAAACTGACAGACAAGATTAAAAAGAAAGTTAAAGCAGCGCAGCGTTTCTCTCCCTCAACTGCCTGACCCGATGTGCCCTCCCGCAGCTGCGGAGCGGCCGCCAGAGCTACCGAGGGCCCGGCTCGCTCCTCATGCGCTCCCCGCGGTGATGGCGGGCCGCCGCGCAGGACGCGCTGGAAGTTTTAGACGGCCGGCCGAGGGCGGCGGGGGCTTCTCTGGGGCTGCGGCGGGAGTCGCTGCGGGGCCAACGGGAAGCCGGGCCTCGCCTGTCACCGCCAGGCGCGGAGCGCGAGCGCGCCTCGCCCGCCCCCGCTACCGTTGGGCCGTTAGCGCGTGGCAGTTGGCGCGCTACCGCCCCAGGGGCGCGTGCCGCCTCAGGGGCTTCCGCGCGCCGTGTGCAGCGGCTCGAGGGAAGGCGGGCGGGCGGGCCGCTGGCCGGGGGTTGTTCCTCTCGTCATTCCCACCCCCGCTGGGGCTCCGCTGCTGCCGGTCAGCGCTGGGAGGCGACAGCGAGCCCCTGCCGCCGGATCCGTTCGGGGAAAGCGAACGAGCCAACGAGAGTTTTACCTTTTCTCTCTTTTCCCGTCTTTACCCACCATGCTGCGGACGCCGCTGCCCGCGCAGGAGAAGCAGCAGCTCAGTCCGGCGCTTTTCTCCTGAGGAGATGAGGGAGGCGCGGCCGGGACGGAGCTAGCGCGACCCGCGCCTCTCCCGTGTCCTCTTCCCTCCCGCGTCCCCGACCACCATGAGGGAAGAGAGAGAAGTCGTCGCCGCGGCCGCCTGCCCCCACGGACCCAGCAAGCCCTCGCAGCACTGCCAGCAGCCGGACGGCGGCGGGGCAGAGAGCCTGCGGAACGGCTATGTGAAGAGCTTCGCGACCCCCCTGAGACAGGACTCCCCCAAGAGCTTCCTCTCTCTGCTGCTGTTCCCCACCGCTGCCGCCGCCTCCTCTCGAGCTCTGCTCAGCCTGGGCGCCCTGGCCGCCGTTGTCCTCTCGTTTCTGGCCTTTCACGGCCGGGGCAGCGCAGGGGGCCAGCAGGACGGGAGCAGCTGGCGGAGCCCTCGGCCGCTGCACGCCTTGCTGTGCCTGTCCCGCTGCTTCAGCCCCCTCTTCAGCATCGCCTGTGCCTTCTTCTTCCTCACCTGCTACCTGGCTGGCGGCAGGCGCGGGGAGCACGGCGGCGGCACGACCCGTTGGCGGCTGCTGGCGCTTCCCGTGTGCTGCTACTTGGGGGACTTCCTAGCGCTACAGTGGCTGCTGCCAGCTGAGGGGCACGAAGAGGAGCCCCAGCCCCCCACGGAGCCGCAGATGGTCCTAGGCAGGCTCCTGACAGTGCTGGGCTCAGTGACAGCGCTGATCCTACTGCAGAGCTCCCTGAAGTTGCGCCGAAGCCTCCTCGTCTTGGTCTTCTCCAGCGTGGTGTGGCTGGTGTCCCTCACCAGCCTTCACTCGCTCCCCCCAACCGTCAGACCGCTGCTGGCCGGCTCGGTCGGGATGGCGGGCTGCCTCCTGGCACTCTGTGGAGGGGAGCACGGCATCTTCTCGGCTCAGAGCCGAGGAACGCACCACCAGCATCATCACCACCCACGGCTCCCCAGCGGGGAGGAAAAAGTGCATGTGATCAGACCCAGGAGGAGATCTAGCTGCGTATCCTTAGGGGAGACTTCGGCCAGCTACCATGGCAGCTGCAAAATGTTTAGGAGACCCTCGTTGCCTTGCATTTCCAGAGAGCAGGTAGGTTTCTTCGAAACTGGAGGGAGAAACTTCCTGAGGAATGAGCGCCACTTGCTTTTCCTAACTATTCTGTGTGCCTTTGCTTGTTGTCTGCTGTCAAACTCCTGTGAAGAATAGAGGCAAATATTGTCACTTGGCGAGTATCTCATCTCGGTTCTGCAGGATCGATATAATCCTTTAGGTCTATAGAAGAAGGTAAATCATAATTTGATGTGGGACAGAATGCTTACTCGCTTTTCATAGGATCGTAAATATTAAAAAAGTAGTTCGTTTTGATTAAAACAAAACCCCAAACCAAAACATGTTACTGCTATCAGCTGTCGTGTTAGTTTAAGTGTTTCTTTTCTAAAGCCCACCGCCTCCTCCGCTTCTGCCAGACTTTACGAGAGAGAGAAACCGCAGCTTTCTAGCTGCTTGGCGCTTCTGATTCTTCTCTCTATCAACAAAATGATTGCCAAGTGCTAAAGAAATAACAGGTTTTGAGAAATTCAATGTATCAAATATTGGCGTTGTTTGAGTGGCAGCTATCCGTATGCCTTGCAGATGACTGTCTCTTGTTTCTCCATCTCACCCTCTCTTCCCCACTCCACGCAAGTTCACATTAGGTTTGGGTTGATGGCATTTAAGAAACCTCTTTTTACTGAAGAGAGAGCTGTTCAGTGGAGTCTGGAGGGATGCCCGAAACGCTCAGTTTTCTTGAATGGAACTCTGTTGGATTCTACCTCCCGGAAAATTTTTCAATGAGTCTTGTTTTCTGTAGCGCAAACCCCCATGGGAGGTGTGGGGGCTGTTTTTATTTGGGAGCTGGTACGTGAGCTGCGGGGACAAGTCGTTATGCTGCCGATGGAACCGGCCCGAGGCAGCTGCACGGGGTGGTAAGCCCATCCGTTATAGGAGGGAGAACAAGGGGAGTGTATTTAATAAACGTGCAAGCGAACAGTTTCTGGGAAGTGACCGTTGCTGCAGAATCCCCAATCTACTGCTATTGTGCCTGAAAATCATGGGTACTAAATGAAATTTTCTAGTTGTGCTTTGACATGTATTCTGTAGTGCGCTTCTTGTGATTGCCTGTGGAAACAGGTCTAAGGAAATAGGAAGTGAATTGAAATGCTGGAGTAGATTTTGAGTATTTCTTTCCCTGCATTTAAACAATAGAATTATAGAGTCATAATTGTTTTTACAGAAAAGGTTTAAATGCAAATGTGCTATAACAGGCTTCACAGATAACTCCTCCAATAAGGTGCAAATTATCTAATGCATGCTATGAAAGAAACATTAAACTATTGTGCTAGCAGTTAAGATCTGTAGGGAATATTGTGTAGTGATTTACTTTCACTGTACCCTTCTGGATAGTAAATGCACTCCTTTTTCTTGTCCAGAGTACAAAAAAACCTCAGAAAATGTGGTTTCATTAACTTTCTAGATGATAGAACATATTTGTTCTTATGCAAGTTACTAAATGCTTCTTTTGATATTCATCTGACTTCCGAAAGGCATGTGCATATTTCAAGTTAAGGCATTTATTATTCTTTAGGTAACATCATAAATGTCAATCCTAACTAAACAGGTAGAATTTATTGGCAGAACTTAAATCAAATGTGTTCATAATGAAATGGAACTGTTTGGTGGACTTCTAAAATTTATCTTTGTTATCAGTAGAAGTTAACAGAAACAACAAAGACATTTTAAGTTCTTTATTTTCCTAATAGTCTGTTGTGCTTTACAGTAAATATTTGTACTGTATTAAGCACACTTTAAATGAGGTTCATAGGTGTACTGTGCAGTATATTATATGTGATTTTATGCAGAGGTTAAATCCACTGATCTTCTGTCTGACTTGTGGGAGAGCTCAGCCATTGCAGAGCTGCTAAAACATGAGTTGGTTGGGGTGGTTAAGTAGCCCATAATGGTTGACTTTATTTCAATAAACACTACAAGGTTTCTATATTGCTTCCTTGAAACAGAAGCAGTGTATACATTTAATGCTTTTCACAGAGCATGTGTTATGTGAATTTTCTTTAGGACTGATTGCATGTTTTGCAGAACTTTGTAAAATATTGCAATGATTTCTTCCAATGTTATTATTTTGAGTTTAATGAGCATTGTTAGGAAAGTCACTGGAATACAAGGAATATGCTGCAGGTCCACCGTGACAGGGATACTTCGACAAATAAGAGCTAAGTTTGTATGAACCTCTACAAGTGGAGGCATGTAAGAATGAAAAAGGCAGATGCATGAAATCATAGAATACCAGGTTGGAAGGGACTCCATGGATCACCTAGTCCAATCTCTCTTGGTAAAAGCACGGACTAGACAAGATGACCCAGCACTCTGTCTAGCTGAATCTTAGAAGTGTCATATGTTGGGGAACGCTATTCCAATGGCCAGTTGATCTCTTTGTGAAAAACTTTCCTCGTATGCAGGAAAATGAGGAATGTTATTGAACTTATATTTTAATTGTCATGTTGATTTGAAATTATGCCCAACTCTCTGTCTTGTTGAATATATGAGAAAATAATAGGCGTTTTTTATTACTAAGCTCAAGCCAACAATTCTAAGGGGTCTGTGTGTGTGAAGAATGTATATGGGGGAACAGGTATGTGCAACCAGTAGTGTGTGCTTTCTGGATTTGAATGAAGCTGTCACTGTTTGCTGTGGTAGAAGGGGAAGGAGTATTTTTGAGCACAGTCCTGTAAATGCTTTCTAATGTGAGAAACCCTCTTGACAAATGTTTATATTATTACTTTCTGTACTTGAGCAGATATGGCAACCATTATGGTGGAGGTTTGATAAATGTAGATTACCTTTATTCTTATCTTTTATATGAATATCCATGCTTACTTTAGCCTCTGAAGTCTACAAATTCATGCTGTGTGGCTTTTTGGCAGTCCACGTGGCTAGCAATGTAGTTTGAAGTGGGAGGAATGAGTCTTCAATGGATTATAGCTTTAATTTTTTTTTAGTATACTTAAATGTCCTTATCAAAATATATAAATACACATAGAAGGAAGCAATATGAGTAAAAAGAAGGCTAACATTTATGCAAATGCATGTCTTTCTGAGCTATATAATATTAACACTTTTTCTGCTCACAAAAATTCATATAATTTAGCAGTGAACAGGCTTTGTGTGTCTTCAGTCAGTATTCATCTTGGACCTAGCGAAGAATTGGTTATTAGCAGTGTGACTGCAGTATTGATTGGATTTACAAATTTTGTGTGGATGATATTTTGATTGCATATATTAATTGGATGCTAATATGTTGGCACTACTGGTAGCAATGGGTTTATCTTCATTGACTGTTGCATATTTAGCACTTTTTTTTTCATGAAAGCCAAGTCAAAATTGGGAATCTAACAGGTGCTTATCAGTATTGCAAATCTTGTAAACATTTTACATCCAGAAAAATGTTGTAGTAGATTTTCCTTTTTCCTTTAACATGATAATGAACATGTACACAAGAGCAAATAACTATGTGTAGGAACTCATGCACAGGAACTTCTCAGAATCCGGAAAGAATATGTGATTTCTAAAATTAATATTTTTCCGCGAGTAAAGTATAGGCCTTCCTAATGAAATGTACAGGATATGTGTTCAAAACAGCTGCAAACAGAGCTAATAGTTTTTCTAATTACATGACTAAGTTCAAACACAAAGGAAGATTGGAATATCTCGCAGTTAAAGACTATTTTTGTGTTTTACTTTTAAGTACAGGAAGAATTGTATTGTCGTTTTGTTGTGGAATTGACTGCCACATCTACCCAGTTTCTGTTCCAAGCTGTCTTGTACCTTTGGTACATTACCTTAGGATGATCAGGACTCAGTTTCAAGAGTCTAAGATATTGACATAACTTGAAATTAATGCAGTTCCTGATTTGCTTAGACAATTTATATCTGTGTCTGTTACCTGTTTGTGAAACAAATTATGCTTTGTCCTTAAGTACTCAGGGTATAAACTTTCTTGTGCAGAAGCTATCTGTTAATATGTATTTCACAGTGTCTTAAAATTATTAAATTCAGATACTGCTTGTAGCCTAGAAACATGTGAGCCTTTACCTGTTCATTGCAGCCAGTAATGTAAGAAGTAACTCTTATTGCTATGTATTTGACAAACAGGATCTTAAAAGTTTAAGTTTCTCCTAGTGATTACAATGGCTGTTACCACAAGTGCATGTTAAACTTTGTTTCTGTTCTTAACAAAAATTTTGTATCTCTTGCATTGTTATTATTTAGCTTATGGGGAAAACGGAGATGGAAATGTAGGAGTGTTGAGCTGTGAATGTAATAAATTTCAATGTGACTGGGATTGGAGGATATACAAAGAGAAGGATTCCATGGTGAAAATAGCAGTCTTGGAAAACTTGATGGTTTTGCATCCATATTTCAACTGAGTAGGATTATTTTATTTCCGTCTGGTTCTCTCTGACCTTGAAAAAATTTTGATCCAGAAGTTTTTTTTTAATCCAGAAGTTAAATTCTTGAATTATTATACCATAAAGAAAGGATGATTTGAGCATGGTCTACTCATAGAGACCTGTAGAAAGGTCAGAGTTTGATATGGTATCCTCTGGGTAAGTGACCACCAGGACCGTACTGCGGTTTACAAAGACAAACAATGCTATTATGGAGACTGAGTGCAGTTAAAGGCCCTGTTGGCTAAGTTTACCTTAATCTGGTTTTTAGCTGGTAGTAGTTCATTTTCTGGACAGAAAAAGTACATTAAAAGCAGGGGAAAATATCTGTAAACTGTCAGCATAGCAAAGGAGGTTGACTGTTTCTGCTGATTTCCTGTAAAGAAAAAGTAAAAGAAGAAAGGAAGGAGATCAAAGACAACTGCCATGGAAATGCTGAAGAAATTTGGAGGAAGGTGAGGGTGATGTGTTACAGGAATGACCAGAATGCTAGTAGGAAAGAAATGAAGGAAGCTGGGAGAGAAGGTTCCGACAACTGCATGATTGGTTGTGTCAATTAACAGGATAAGTTGGATAAAGTACTGATTTTCATCTCTGACTAGGAAGACAATTTAAACTTACGAAATAAATTGTAGAGATGAGGAACTAAACATTCCCAGGAGAGTCTCTAGAATGTCAAAGAGGATAGCCTCCACATGGTGGTTCGTGAACAGTATATTCTATTAGGTTAAATATGAAAGGGAAGATAAATAGGAGTCAAGTATATTTTCCTGAGGAAGAAACTTATCTTTTGACAGACTGCGTGTGTGTGCATGTATATGCCTGACAGTACCATCTTAATAATTGAACTTGACCAGCTGAATTGATTGAGTACTGTGGCCTTAGAAGGTTCAAAGATATCAAATTCCAGCAAGTTTTATGAAAAAAGACCAATGGGAAGTGAAGACACCCTATGGAATATGCCCCCACACATTTGCTAAACTCTAAGAATCCTCATGAGAATGTCTCTTACGTCATGAGTGAGTGCCAGAACTGGGGGTGGGAATTCGATTAAAACCTAGGCCTTATTTGACATTCGATAAGAAAGTGATTTTTTTTTTTAAAAGCATTTTTCCTCCTGTTTTAGTTTTCTGACATCTAAAATGAAAACTTCATGCAGCCTTACCATCATTCCAACAAAGTACTGAACTAAGCCAACCATTAACTGTCTGGTCTCGTGTTCAGAAACTAGTTGCTGAAGATGGAAAAGGGTAAATCTTGTTCTTTTGTGCAAAGACAAGGATTACAGACAGGGAAACTGGGAGATGTAGTCTATTCTATTGTTGATGCAAAAACTTGTGGAAGAAAAGACTTCTCCAAATGAGAAGGGATGGCAGGCCATAGGAGGCTACAGCCATGAATATTTTGTTGGAATCTCACTTGTTTTTGTGGGATAAAACTTTGTGGAGAGCTGGAATAATAATTTAAGATGAGTAAAAGTGAAAGAAGATGTTAAATTTCAACGTGACTTTTTCAGTGGATGAAAACAATGCTTAGCAAGATGAAGTGATACTACAGAATACATTTTAATGGAGAAAAAAAAAATCCAAGGGGAGGGGGAGACTTTTCTATGACTCAGTAATAGTAACAAAACTTAAAGGTAAAAGTGAGGGCTTGGATTGGTCAGGGCAGACTGTGTAATATATAAGTGAATGTTAGTGAGGCGTATAAAGGACAAATAACTTCAGAATTCAGTGGAACCCTTCCAAATGTACAGGAACCTCAGATGCTAATAAATAGAGTTCACAGGGGAACAAGTAAACTGACAAATGATGGTGTTTGGGAGGGGCAAGTGTGCAAAAAACAGTTTGGAGAGATCTGTGCTTAAGGAAGACCAGTTAAATGAGTGACCTTATTGGTGAGCATGACAAAATGAAATGTTCTAGGAACTACAGACAGCATAACAATTAATGACTGCTGAAACAAAATTGTAATTTCTGGAGAAGTTTTTTTGTGAAAATGGATCATACAGCTTTGGGAAAAGATGTAATTCATATAAATACAAGCAGCTGGTGACCAGGAGTAAGTTTTGAAGCATTGGGCTGTCCCTATTTTTTACAGCTTTTGTATATAGTATGTTCCTTTGAAATGAGTGGAAATTATCTGGTAGAGGGACAGAATAGGTCACAGTTCTCCAAGTACATTTTTTATATCCCTGTTGATAGTTCAATATTTATGAAAACCAGTGCTGCTATGTAGAACATTCCCGACTACCTTACTTTGATAAGCAGTATGGAAAAAGCTGATGTATTTCCAGTTGAGTGGCTGATCGAATGGTAATCCTGACAAGTTTTATTACCCAGTACTAAGTTGCCAACCTTAATGTTCCTTTATGCAAACCAAAATACCTTCACTAAGTTAGAAGTATAGTTGCAGCAAATGTTCTACTTGTTCATTTGATAAATAAAAGCTTGGTTTGTTGAATGTTAAATTGATCTTTTTCCTTTTTGCTGGTTTTAAGCTGTCCCAAGATACTGTAGAAACTGTACCATGTGAAACTGTATTTTGGTGCTTTGGATTTGGTTTTGAGATATCTTTCCTCTTTTATGAGAAACATTCCAGGCTTTTTGGTATGAATTAGATATTGTTAAATCAATCTATCTATATTGCTATCCTGGTAACAGTAATTGAGAAATATATGTGGGATCGAATTTGGGGAGAGTACAATGAGAGAAACTGTATTGCTGTCAGGTGGTGATACAGCAAGCCTGAGTCACACCTGCCTGGTTAATCTTTTGTCAGTATGGTATTATCAGCAACGTTCACAATACAGAGTAAATTCTTCTGAACTGTCAGAAACTTAAGGTTTGCAGAGAGAAGTTTTGTCAGTTTTATTGAAATAACAGCTTAACTACGACTCCCTGCATAGGCACCTTGGTATTAGAGTGTCTTTTTTAACCTTCATTATTGATCATATTACATTTTCTATTTGATAAGATTAAACTCTCCCAACCTCCTGACACCCACCTTTTAGATATTTGTAAATGTTAACAAGACCTCACCTCAGTCTCCTCTAAACAGCCCCAATTCCCGCAGCCTTTCCTCGTATGAAAGATGTTCCATTCCCCTGATCGTCTTGGTGGCCCTGCACTGGACTCTCTCCAGAAGTTGTCTGTCCCTCTTGAGCTGAGGAGTCCAGAACTGGACACAGGACTCCAGATGAGGCCTCAACAGGGCAGAGTAGAGAGGGAGAAGAACCTCCCTTGACCTACTGGCCACACTCTTCTTGATGCATCCCAGGATGCCATTGGCCTTCTTGGCCATGAGGGCACATTGCTGGCTCATGTTTAGTTTATTATCAATCAGGACTCTCAAGTCTCTCTCTGCAGAGCTGCTCTTCAGCAGTTTGACCCCCAGCCTGTACTGGTGCAGGGGGTTGTTCCTTCCCAGATGTAGGACTCTGCATTTGTCCTTATTGAACCTCATGAGGTTCCTCTCTGCCCAACTCTCAAGCTGGTTGAGATCCCACTGAATGGCAGCACAGCCTTTTGGGGAATCAGCCAGTCATCCCAGTTTGGTGTCATCAGGGAATCTGCTGAGGGTACACTCTGTCCCCTCATCCAGGTTGTTGATGAAGATGTTGAACGATACTAGCCCCAGAACCGATCCCTGTGGAACTCCACTGGCCACAGGCCTCCAGAATGTGTGAATGCACTCAAATGTTCTTTGATACGTGCTCTTGCAGTTCCCTAGTTCCTACATGTTCTCACTCCCGTAGAATTATCCTCATTATATAGTATGACATCAAATTTCAGTTATTTTGAATTCCATTTTTGTAGATATAAGCAGTTATGGTCTTACATGTGTGTAGTGGAGGAGGGAAATTTGTGTTGAAACCTGAATGTGTGTTTAGCAGACTGATAAACTTTACATCTTCCTATGCCTGTGAAATGCCATCTGCTCTGGCACTGCCCTGAAGGAATTGGTTCAGGCTGGAAGAAGCTAACTAACACAATTTTCTTCTTGGCTAGTCAGATCTGTGGGAAGCAGACTTTATTTTGCTCAGAAGATGATGAATATTGATCTGGGTTATGCTATTTCCATTGAGATTGTGCATATAAAAGTGCACTGGAACACAGATGTACCTACTGTGTATTGCTGCTTATAGACTGGGATAGATCAATGCAAACCTTGATAATGACAGAGATTTGGTTCTTCCTAACATGTTAGTATAGGCTAGAGCAACATGTTTCATATCTTAACTAGAAAACCTAAGAATCTTCTATTATCCACCCTGTATGTGTTTTGTTTCAACTAGCTGCACTTCAGGGTCATCATATTATCCATTTGGGGATCACTAAAATGTGCTTACAGAGCAAATTTCAAATGAAACTTGCAATGAGAGTATTTCAATTTATTATGCACACAGATGTTTAACAAAGCATCTTTGAGTCTTTGATAGTAAAACACTGAAGAATGGTACTTGGGATCTTCCCAATGATTAAAGAAATGTGGTATGTTTATCTGAAGTTAAAATGAGTGATGACTATGATGTAAATAAGTTTTGTGCTGTTATGGAAAAGCACAGTTGAAAGTATTTTGATTACAAGTATCTGTTAACTTATTTTTATATAGTTATAGAAAAGCATTTATTGGAATCTGTATCAGAGTTCCTTGCTACGTGTTATTCATCATAACAGAATGTTGCCGTGCCATGGTAATATTGCAAATCTCATTTTTTCTTCTATTTGGAGTTTCCAGCTGAACAAGTTTGATTAAGAAAGAACACTTTGGAACAGCTTTTTTGTTAATGTACAGTCTTTTTTTTTTGTTTGTCATTGCTTTAAATGAATTTATTTTTCATATGTGGCAGTCTATTCATTGGATGCCAAAGATTTTTTGAAGAAACTGGAAAATAATAGGTTTGCAAGTGATTTTCTGTCATATCAAGAGGAAAATAAGAAAAGGGGGATAGATGAGCAGAGGCAGATGCTGGCTCTTGCATTTAAGGTTGGCCTGTGTTTTGCAGCCTTCTGAGGCAATGACCATAGATCAAAGATATCTTAAAAATGTTTTGAAGAAGAAAATGGTGCTTCAGTCTATGTGCAAAGGATAACCAATTTTTATGAAGTGTAAAAATCAAAACTAGTTAAAAGACTCTAAACTTCAAACAGACTTAACACTCCAATTGGAAGCTTCCTTAGTCAGCAGAGCATTTAAGCTTTCAAGTAGAAAAGATATGTGTTTTATAGTGTTTAAGGATTGAGATTATAGTCCTTACTTGTTTAAAAATTCACAAGTTTTAATGTAATTTATAATTTTAGCTGTCCAGTAGCAAGTATTAACAACCTCGAATGAATACATTTGTAAAGTTAGATTCCTTTCACCCATCTTGTGATGGACATGATTGGAGTGTCTTTAGAAGGCACATGCTTATTTTTAATTATTTGGGCCTTGAAAGTATCAGAGATTAATGTTCATTAGAAAATTGCTTCCTTGCTTATCTATTTTGAAATGGCATGTTTCTTTCCCTGTCCTTATCTTTTCTTACTTTTACAATAATTCTAGCACCTCGTCCTAAAACCAGTGTATTCTGGTTTTACACGTTACAAGATCAATAATGTAATTTGGTCCAAAATTACAAGTGTCTTTCAGTAAAGTTCTGACTAAAAATTTATGGTTTTAGAAACGTAGCAATCAAATTATTGTTTTTAAAAATGTGTAGAAAATGTAGTAATATATTATTAATAAAATTTGAATATTTATTTGAATTTACAGTATAAAAATATTTCTACAATCTCTTCTTTTGATACCATGTAAATATCCATTATTGAAAAATGATACATAAGTAGACTGCATTTGAAAAGATGTGTACATTTATTTTTGATATAGTCATACAGACTTTATTCTTTACCTTTATACTGTACAATATTGTAAAGTTGTTTTTTCATTTTCTTCATTTAGCTCTGCAGATTAGATGCAAGATGCTTACTCACCTGCTTTATTCTCCATAAGCATAACTGCAAATTTATTTATAAGATCTGAGCTCTTACTGTGTAGGATTTTGTAGTTAGGAACTTGTTCATTGCTGGATGTTTGGTAGTTTAAAAACTTAAAACAGTACTCTGTTTATTTCCTGTATAGAGGAAACGAAGGTTTTCTAGGTTCAATTGTTGGTTTTTGTTTGTTTGGGGTTTTTTTTGGGAAGTCTAAGACTAGCCATCTTGTTTATGTTTTGCCTAAATATTTCCCATTGTAAGCAAGTGAGGAGGGAGAAATAGGAGTAGTACTGGGTCAAGTGCTGCAGTTGTAGCAAGAGTTGGCTGACTAATGATAAAAGGGAGTGAACTATGCCTGAAAAAATAAATACTGAACATCTTACTCCCTTAACTTCCCCTCCATTCAAAACAGAGGGAAAGAACTGGAGGTTTTTTATCTTTCAATATATCTTACTGCAGTGTTTGACAACTATAAGAAAGCTTTGTCTCATCCTTATAATACTTGTATTAAATTAATATATGAATTCTGATTATGGATCAGGGTCAGTAGGAGCAGAGGAATATTTTCTGTCCTGATATCTTGGGCTTTAGGTACCTCCACAGGGCAAGCAACTTTAACTGGACCTTTTGGAGAACTCTTTTTTTAAAGAAATTTTGGATGTTATTTCCAATTTCTGAGTAATACTTTGCCTCAACATGTCTGTTAGATTCCCACCTGTCTTTCTCTTCCTATCAGCTCGCTTCATTTTTTGGAGATTTTGTCCAGTGATACCCCTGTAAATTTCAGGAAGAAGCCAAGAAAAGCCAGGATCAAAAAGGACAGTGCATCTGCCTCGTCATAAGCATCATTTGGGAGGTTATGTAGCTTGGTGGTCAGACATGTATTTCTCTTATTTTTGCTAGTCAGAGTATAGCAGGAGACAGAGCTGGAGAAAATCTATATATCATGACAGGAGATTCTGTAGTTGGATTTTTATACGGCACATAAAAATTCTGAGTATTGCAAAAGTACTAAATTGTATTTGGATAGACTTCTAAACCTTTTAGAGGCTAGTTGTCTATGTTGAAGGGTCTTGTCATGCATCAGTTACATAACTGAAATGATTAAGTCATTTGTTGCCAGTGTTCATATTTATATATAAAGATGTTTTAGGGCCCTCTAACAGAACTTGTATGTGACTGTTCCTCCATTTGATTCTAATCCAAGCGTCTAAAACCTCATTTTGTTAAAGATGTCCTCAGCAACCATTTTATGTTTTAGTTTTGGAGAACCTGTCTGGACTTTGAATCCCATAACCTAATGCTGTCAAGTGGCTCATGATTTTTTTTCTCAGGCCTGCCTGATCCACTGTTGAAGAGAGCTGAAGTGGGAGTCTTTTTATCCCAGTATAACTCTGCAACAATAGTCTTGATAGTCTATGCTGCTTTGCTTCCCTCCCTTATAGGGCTATTTGAGTTCATCTACGTGCCTTGTGTCATCACAGGTTTCTGCCTATCATTGCCTCTTCACCCCTGAAACCTGTTGATATTTTCTGGAATTTCATAATCACATACTAGACTACTTTTTTTTTTTTTTTTTAAATTTCCTTTATTTTTTTCTGAGCTACGTTTCCATTCCAAGAAAAATTGTATATTGTTGAAGAAGGCATTTCTTTATTTTTTCTTTCTTCTGCTTTCCAACCTTTTATGTGGATACTGAAACATCAGAGGGAAGAGGAATGCAGGTGTAAGGGCGGAAGCTAAAAAATAATACAGAGGAAAACTCTGAATAAGTTGTGATACTAGATTTGACTACGAAGACGTCTCAAGAAACTGGAGAGTTTATGATATATCTGAAAGAATAAGAGTTCCAGTTAGTAGAAACTCAGGACTGGTTTAGATGTCCATTTAGAGCAGTTCTAAATTGATGTGAACCTGGTCCCCTGAATAAGATTTTGTGAAGGAAATAGTGAGGAGTCCCAAGTGTTGCCTTCTTCCTGCACGTTCGTGTTTTCAATAGCTAGTTCTCTTAGTAGTCAGGAAGCTGCTGTAGCAGGTTTCTCTGGCTGGTTGTCATCTGTATATTTCAGAAGGCTTTAGGGGATTTCCCACTTAAAATGTTACTGAATAGATCAAACAGTGAAGGGGAGAGGCTTTCTTTAAGCAGTACATTTCATGTGTGTTTTGCCTTGGTGAAGCATTGCCCAGATTTTTTAACTAAAAATTATTACTTTTACCTTGCGTTTTTGCTTTCTTCATGCCTCACAACTATTCTATAGTACAGAAAACTAGTTATGTTTTACACCAGATAAGCACCAATGTCAGCACATAAAAGCTCTGTGCTGGAAATAGTTTGTTTCATGTTTATTCATGTCCTGAAATGACCACATTCAAGTTCACATTTAAAAATAATCCGTCATCTCTTTTTTTTTTTTTTTTTTGTGCAATTTGTCAGAAGGGCCAGAATTTCCATTTTTTAAATTAATATGTTTCATTTTATGTTTGCTCTAGAATCTGCAGTTACCCTGCAGGATAGCTCACTCATGAGATTCATACTTTCTGAATTTTTTTAGATAAAAATGTCATTTTTGTTTTCCTTGATGTATATAGTAACTGACTTAGGAGACATTTTCAAAACATCCTTTCTAGTTACATGTGAGTACACATCTGTTTGAAGTGAATGAGAAATAATTTTGATAAGTCTTCTTGATGTTTCTGTGTAATTTACTTTGGGTATAGTATAAAATTAGGAAAATAAGGAATTAGAAAGTTAACGTCAGAGATACAAATAATTTGATGTTTTATGTAAAATATGCAGGTGACTAACTTTTTTCAATTTATTTGTAGCAGAAACTTTCAGGAGTGCAAATAAAGAATAAAAGATATCTCTTACATTTATTTTTAATTTTGAAATGACATTTTCTTACTTGTGTTTTCCTTCTCAATTAAAAAGAAAATGTAGTGTAGACAGCTACTGAAAAAGCATGAGAAAAATAAAAATGCCTGCACAAAACATTGCTGTATTTATTGGTAGGATAGGTTCACTGTAAAGATGTTAGTCAAGGGTTAAGCTGGCTGCTGAGTGAAACAGGATGCAGTGACTACATTGTCAGGCTGCTGGTGTGAGTGCAAACAGATGAGGAAATGCTGGATCAGGCACTTTAGCAACTTGGGCTGTTACCTAGGAAACCACTTGCGTCATACTTGCCAGCAATTAGCTTACAGTTCTTTTATTTTTGATAGTGTTGCAAGCTGAACTCGACTGTTACAAAGGAAAAGACTGACTCCACGTCAAACGGTTTGACTGTGGCTGCGGCTTTGGTGCTCATGAAAATTTGCGAAGTGCTAATTTGGATAAACTGAAAAAAATATTGAAACTCTCCAGGCTACTTCACCAGAGAACATTGTAGTTATGCTAGATTCTGAAAGATGTATAATCAGATTTTTGTGATCTACATGAAATGGTCTTCCCTAGCTACCAAAACTGGAGACTGCAAGTTTCAGCACTGGTTCAGCTATCACCACCTTTTCTAGTAATTATATTGTGTGCATTACATATTAAAACATAGTTTTCAAAATTACTGTTACTTGAAATTTAACTTCTGAAGAAAAGGATTCTTATTCTAAATACTTTTTTCCTGAGTTGATTAAAATTCAGTAACTTCCAGTGGTTACCTAGCCACTAATATAAACCAGTCAGCATTGAAAGTAGTCTGTTTTTTATTTCAGAAAGTCATCCAGGCTTCTGCATTTCACTTAAAAACTATAAACCATTTAACAGGAACTGATTTAGTGTTCTTCACATGAGTATTGCTTTATGGGTAGTTATGGCTAGCTATTTTTTTACTGAAAAATCGTACAGTGACCAACAGATTAAACCAAGAGTGTCTGGCAGTCAGTGTTTGATTTTGGTTTTTTTGTTTGTTTGTTTGTTTTGGTTTTGGATTTTTTTTCTTACGTAAGCAAACACATGAATAAACCCCGAAATGTCCCAAACAAAACCCACCAACTCACCTCTCAACTCTGCCCACACCCTGTCCTCCCCAAACCCTTGGATACAGGTCTTAGAAAGATTGTCTCTGTTTCTGCACATTTATGATAGATTGATTTGGCTGTAAGAGCGACAGCCCATACTCTTAGGACATTTTTCACATTTTAGTTTATGGTGTCATCAGGTCACCACTGAGTTCATGAGTAGATGTCTAGTAACTTTGCCCTTTATTTAGGGCAATGCCTGCAAGTTACACAATATATCAAACACAGAATATTTTGTTGTATTCTTATTTAGTATTTTAGCTCTTTAAGCCTTGCCAGTCTTCCTTCAGTGAAGGAGACAGGATTTACATGATTGCATGCTTTATTTTTTTGCATAACTTTTAATATTGTTTAATTATCTGATTTTAATTTTCATTCTGGCACTTGTTAGCTATTTTCCAAGTGCTTTTATGAGCTGACAACATTCACTTGTTGTTTTCCAAATGTTGTGTTCTCAGCCAGACTATTTGGTGTATATGTGTGTTTGAAAAGATAAGTGTAATAACGCATGGAACTACATCGCAGTAGGGCACTACTTGTCTGTTTAATTTGTCAGACATTACAGTAAAGGAGTGCATTTTTTTTCAGCAAAGACTGAAGTTTTGTACCATTCCTGGGGAAGCATTGGTTTAGATCTTCCATAATCTCCTGCCCCCATAAGTTAACTTATCTGGTACTGTATGTTCTGTAACTTCTAGAACCTGTCAGATAGGTGGTTAATATTAAAAAGAAAATGGATGAAGGTCTCTTCCATCTTGTTCTGATTGTGATTTTTACTGGGGAAAACAAATCAGTAAAATGTTCTTCATATGTCTTATGGTATAGAGTATTTTGTAGAAGGTTCCACTGAAAAGGTCAAAGTCACTGACAGTCATTTCTTTATGTATGTAGCTAAAATGTCTGGCAGTCAGATCACCTTACATGGAGAGTTTTATGCATTAAGGATATTTTCATGTTTTCCTGAGCAACAGAGAATTTTTTCTTTATTTTCTTTTCTCATCATATGGTTATGTTTCTAAATGATTATTCAAAACATTTGAGATAGGCAGGCTTAAAACAATATTATTATTATTCCCATTGTCTAATTTGAATAACTGTTTCCCTTGTCTTTTTATTTTCATACCATCTTTGCCAGTAATGTTTTTTTATTTCCATGTAATCATTAAGTCCAATAAAGAAAATTATGTAGACTTGTTTCTATTTACAAGTCTTTTTCTCCTGGTATTAAAATCTCCCTCTTTCCACTGATCAGGAAGTTTCTTTACAGCTCTGCACTGGGACATCACAACTTCAGCCTGCACTAAAACTGTCATTGGGCTGCTTTGTTTGCTTTGAGTGTTCAGAAGATAAAAGCTAGAGGGAGTTGCAGAGAGGCATGCCTTAAACATCTCTAAATTTTTCTTGCCTGTCACAACTTGACCAGTATCTGACTGTTTCTTTGTTTGTTTGTTTTTCCCAGACATTTATTTATTTTCTATGTTCAAGTTAGTAACTTGTTTCCAGTTTCTTCAGTGTCAGGCTTTCTTTCAATGTGTTAGCTATCCACATAGTATTTGACTCCTTAATCAATCAATAGACTGTAACAATTCCCTAAAATCTTGTGAAATTGAGAGCTCATGTTTCCTTTTCATTGCCTTAGATTACAGCTGCAGGTGATTTTTTGCAGTCTTTATATCCCACCACAGATTTCTTCTGGGACAATAATTTCATAAATATTTATGACTTAAAAGGTTATCATCTGTGTTCTGTAGCTATTTAGAGGAAATATTTTTCTAAGGTGTACTTTGGAGGCTGACACTTCAATGGCCTTTGAAGTGGAACAAGTAACTTTTTCTATACCTCTCTCTTTTCCTTTTTTAAAAAAAAAGAAAAAAATGGAATGTTGAACTCTTGTATTTGTCTTTAATATGTTCTATTATTTTTTTTACCCCTGGCCCTTTTCATTGTTCCTTTGCATTTTGGTGGTGTTTTGTTTGGGTTTTTTGCTGATAATACCAGCAATGGCACTAAAATGTGTGATGCAACAGCAACTTTTGTTAACAGGGACGTACAACTACAGTGCTAGTCTTGATTAAAATTCCTGAGTTCTGACATTAGAGCGTGACATTTTTCTGATGCTAAGAACTATGTCCAGTTGAGATTAATTTTCATGTAGTCACAGAAATGATTTTTTTTTTTTTTACCTTTAGACATATCCTTTCTAATCTAAATACCTGTACACAAATGTTCCAGTTGTCTCAATGCTTTGTGGCACTTACACAGAAAGGAGTGGTCCATCTCTTGTTCCTGGCCTGGCACCATCCCTCTTTGTACTGACACAAGCATTGATGAGACTACATAGTGAACTAAACTGAGGAACTAATCCATGTTAAAAGTAATCAGTTCTTTCTGTAGTTCCTTGCCACGTGTCTGCATTAATGCTTTTGCTGTGTAGGGGAGGGAGGAACATAGGGTTGGGAATGAGCAATCGAGGCTTTATTGTGGCAATGGCAAGTTGTGCTGATTTAAAAGAACTAAGAGCACTGCAGTATAAAGAATGGATGTGTTAGAACCTCTCAATAAATCAGTCAAAATTACATTCCCTCACACCCAAAAGCCCCTATATTTTTTCTCTCTTGGGTGAACTGTATATTCTGCACCTGTCTACTTAAGTGAAAGGAACAGAATGCTTCAACATTGGATATTTGGAATATGGCAAACAATTATCTAATATGTAAGATACTAAGCAATTGCAGTCTGGTGTGTCACTGTGCTTGTAACATAGAGCACTGTACACAAAGTTGTACAAAGACCTTGAATGGAAAGGTGCAATTTTGATATCTAAGTTAGACTTGTACAGTAAATGGGGCAGAAGGTTCTTCTGAAGACAATTTAAGTTTGTGTAGTAACAGACAGAATCATACCTCATTCATATGAATGAACTGGTAAAGGATATGTGAATCAGATTCTTCCTAACACCCAAGTATTTGGCACTCATTTTAAACAGTTCTTTAATACTGGTGTGTTTATGTGAAAGTTCTTAATTATTTTCAGAGTGAAGTAAAATTCAGAAATTACAAAACTGTAACAACACTTTTGTGGGTCATCTGATGCACCTTGGATTCTCATCAATCCGTCACACTTCCATCTACAGGACTAAATATGTAATATGGTAATGGAGAAAAGCTCATATCAGCTTAGAATGTAGAAGTCGTTTCTTACAGAGACACGAAGTAGGTCTGTCCCTCCGATGCTTCTAGCTATTTTGATGATTTTTCTGCCCACTTTATTGGAAACTTAAAGTTTCCAATAAAATAAGTTGCTACAGTAAGGAAGCTTCAATCCAGCTCTTTGCAGTAACCCTTCTTATCTCTTAATTTTCATGTTGCCAAAAATTCATACGCGTTGGCAAGACAAAGGAAAATGAAATAAAAGTTGTAGTTTCTTGTTAATAGTTCAAGCCCACAGTGAACTTCATGGGACAAATAGGTCCCATGACTTTGTTGCTGCCAGCTTTAGAGTTCTGTCAGGTTTACAATTTTTTGCAATACGGAATTGCGCAATCTAATCATGTATCACACCTTTCATAATAACTCTTAATCTGTGGTACATTCATTTGAAAGAGGTCTTTGCTAATATGTTCTGTCCATCATCCCAGGAGAATCACCGGTGTAGAAGGTGTTAGCCGCAATGATAATTTTTTGCAGAGGGGTTGGGAGTGGAGAAATGGAAGCAGAAACACCACAAGTCTCATTTCAGCTTTTGAATAAGTTCATCTGCTGAGGAGTACACACAAGTGATTTCAAGTATCTGTTTCTTCTGTGAACTTTTTGAGTTTTTCTTCTACCATATGCCAGAGTTTTATGATCAAAAGGAAAATCTTGTGAAAACACCTGCAGCCCTGCTGCTTTGAGTTGTTAGCTCTACCCTGTTATAAAATCTGAAATATTAGATCTTGCATTGCACAAGTAATAATGCTTTCCTAAAACAAGGACAGTTTCTTATCATCTATTTTTTTCTTTTAAATAATATTCAGTGAGACGATGCAGAAATTTGCCCTTGATGAAATTCACATACTTTAAACCAAAGCATTAGCAAAAAAGTTGATTATGTCGATGCTTGACCAACATTAAACTCAAACCCAGAAGAAGTGAGAGGGGATGAAAGCAATGATAAACTGTAGAGAAAACTTTAATCACATAAAGAAGAAATTTTAAGTAAAACCTGATGTCAAGCTGAATTTACTTGATAATTAATCATTCTTACCAAAGATTCCTTCCTAGCCAGAAGATGGAGTTAGAACACTTTATTTATTCCTAATATGTCGTAATAAGGATTTAGCAATCCTTAAGACTTTATCTATTTGCCGATGATTGTACAAGATAATCTATTCTAGACAACGCTGTGTAAAGTATGAAGGATATGCTGGGTCCTCTATTACTGAAATCTTAGAATGTGGTCTATAAGTATGGCTAGTGGAAAAAGATATACTGCAGAGCTAAAACAGTACAAAGGCTTTTCGACTGAAAATATTATTAGAAATAAATGTCAAGAAATAATTGAAAGGAACTATTAATCAAAAGAGGTAGTGTGGCAAGCACTTTTGAAGAGTTTAAGAGTTGCCCTGAGCAGTCATCCACTATGACTGCAAAAAGGTAGGATGACCCTACAATATCTCAAGAAAAGGAGTACAGTGACTACTGTTTGTGATGGCTGTAAAACAGCCATGTCTAATGCTGCTAATGGTACAGCTGAGACAATCTGAAAATATTGTGAAACTCACTCAGAACATTGGATGAGTGTGGGTAAATATTTTGTGTTGAGTTCCGTTTTGCCATTAATCTTTATTGATTAATCTTTATTTTTTATTAATCTTTATTTTATTAATTGATCATTTGGAAAAGTAGCCCACAAACCCCTAAATATTTTGCCAACACTCCTGGTTGTGGCTGATTAAGTGTCAAAAGTGGAATGCTCTGTGAAATTTAGCCAATGTTTGCTGTAAATGATCAATGCTGAAAGAGATTTAGCCCAAGGCCAGCCTAGGCAATTCTGATATGTTTTCCCTGCTTTATTTTCTGTATTACATTGTTTAGGGCCCTTGAGTCAAAAACATATATGTGAAAAGCTTTGTTCTCAATGCAAATATACTTTGTACTGATTTAATTAATTAACATTGTTACGGTCCTGTATGGATTGGAGAAAATTAAAGGTTACCCTTTTGTGTGTTCAGAAACATACATCCAACAGGAGTGATTTCAGAATCTCCTAAGTGTTTCATTGTATTGATATTTAATATAGTTTGATCCACAGTAAGGTTACAGATTTTTTGTTATGTTAAAATGCTAAAAAAGCTGTAATGCATTTGTATGTATTAGAATTTGTTATATAAAATAGAGCTTTATTCTCTCTTTTCTTGAACACTTCTAAACCAAAGGATTCTTATTTCCCAAAGTGCTTAAAGGTAGTACTTTTAGAAGGTAATATTTTATAAGAAAATTTCAACAAAGTATTCAAAATGCTTGAGACTTTCAATAAGAAAACTAGATATAGGTGAGCTGATGTGGATTTTTTTTTTTGATTGTTGTATAGCTTTTTCTAAGAGCTTTGTGTAGCTATATTGATATTTTACTTGATTGAAGGATTGATACATTCAGCTGTGCTAGTTACTTAATAATGGTAGAACATTTGTTTCCAAGTTTTAATTAAAAAACCCCAAAATGGCAAATGCATATATCCCAAAATCCAAAAACTTTCTAAAAAGGAAAAAAGTAGAATGTCTAACACTGACAAAATGTGTGGTTTTGCCACCCCATTTTCAGATCTGTGTATTTAAGGATTGACTTGTTATATCTGTCTAAATATTGTAAAATGCCCTGTATGTTCCCACTGAAATCATGTAACTCCAAAGCAGCTACACAAATTTTTTAATATTAGCAAAGTTATTGTCAAAGTCTAAAATGTCATCAAAAACCTTTCAAATTAAATTACAGGTTTCATACACTTTAAACATGCTACTTAGTTTTCTGACTGGTTTCATAACATACATGAACTGTACAGTATGCTTTTGTTTAAGCAGTTGTAGACATTTTTAGTAACCATTTATGAACAATGAAAACTGCATTTTTTTAGTTTGCCAAGTAGTAGCTCATTTTCTGTGTCCTTAGGCAATTAATTAAAACTGTTTAACTTTGATAGTGAGAGTTAACATTGTTTAAACGTAATAGTGTGAGTCAGTCTTACAGTGTTTATAATAACAAGTTTCCATATCACTTTCTTTTAAGCACCAATACGTTTTTGGTTTTTTTTCTTACTGAAGACTAAATCAATTGCATTGTTCCATTCTATAAATGAGTTGTCATTTCTTCTGTAAGTAGCTTTTTCTAGTCTTAACCGATTAATGGTTTTGAACTTTAAGTTGAGTTTCCTCTAAACAACATCTTTCATTGTTTAAAGGTTTAGTCTTGAACTTGCACTTGAAAATGTAGTCTTTATAAGAAACTAAAGCATCTTTTAGCTTTGTAAATGTATCCCTAAGGTTTACATTGCAAGACAAAAAGTGATTAAGAAATAATTTCCTTTCTCTTATTTTATCTTCCTGTTAAATACTAATAAAAGAAACTATCCCATGCTGTCAAGCATCTGGATTTGGTGAAGTATTTTTGTTGCCTTGCCACAGATGTCTGTTTTCCATGTCATCTCTGAAGTGGCTTTTCTGACCTTCTTTTTTGGTGTACTTCTATAGGCGAATTTATAGGCAATAGAGCCCTCTATTAAATTATTAACCTAATGTTTTGTAAATGTGTACAAATTTAGGTAAGTGTATGTACATGTTTATATGGACACACATCATAGTTTAATTCAAATACTTTTTTGTCATGTGATCATTCGTCCCTACTATCTTTTAATTCATTGGCTTATTTCAGTTAAATTTGACAGAGGACAATCAACTTGAATAATACAGTTCTTGTAAATTTCATTAAAATCAATAGCCAGCAAGAGAAGAGAGCCTACTAGTACCCTTATTACAAAAAAAACCTGAAGAAGCCACAAAAGGCATATGGAATGAGGACTCTCCATACAGAAAAATGAGGTATTTAGAGCTTGCAATTCCGAGTTGCTGAGTAATCCAGTCATAAGGCAGAAGTGTTTCCTGTTCTGATGTTATTTGTTGAGACATTTTATTCAAGTTTTTGAAACATAGTCTTCCATGTAGTGAGACATAACAGTGTATTTTCTGTCATGTTATAAGACTTAATTTACCGTTCTTCAGTCTTTACCAGTTACAGAAACAGTCTAGCAATGACAGCTCTAAGATAAATGCAATTTTGTCTTCTTTATTGGCTGATTTGTTTATGCTCTGAGCCTTTCTCACCGTAGACTATAACTTTGTAACAGACTACTAGATGGGAATGGCAGTGGACATTCTTTGAAGGAGGATCTCAAACACATTTTGGCCTAGTATGAGGCATGCTTCACTGCCATTGCTGGGATATGAAAGCAAGTTGTCTCCCTGGTATTTTATTTCATGTTGTACCTATTCAGAAGTAGAATAGGTCACAATTTACTCTTATGGAGCCCTGAATAGTGAAATGGACAGCAGATAAAAAATTATAGCAAAGAAGCATGCTTTTCAGGGAAAACACAAATTATCATAGAATTTCTTTTCTCAGAATGTCCAGAAAGCCTAAAGTTTTATTACTATTGTTTCCCACTCATTTTCTTCACAGCCTTTTCTAATACTCCAAGTTATTTTTCTCCCCCTGAAGAAAAGTAACTTCTGTGTGAAGTATGTGTTTCTCATTATATCTCCAGGTTCGTGTTTTGTTTGCAGATAAGATGATTTATATGTTTATCATTTATTATATTGTTTATAAGTATGTGTTGTCTATTTCAGCATCAAGGTGATTTTTTAAAAAAATTAACTAGGTAACACTTATGAAAAAAGACACTTAAGCCACTTACACTGACCATTTCCAACCCCAGTTATTAGAACAACAAAATTGATCCTGCAGTAAGTCTTACCTCTTTAGGATATACAAAGCTGGTATTGTAGGAGCATAATTCTAGCTAGAATTCTGCAAGTGTGTGCTTAGTGCCTTGGCTTCATTTTTGGTAACAACTGTACATTTGCTTCTGGGTCTTTGCTTCCTGTCACAAGTTATATTGGAGAGATTATCTAGATGGTTTCTGATTGTCTCTGTATGATGAACCTGATATAGCAGGGTCTTCTGCTGGTGCTGCCCATCAAAGCACAGTTGAACTGTGTTTAAGCCCTTCAAAAATTCTCAAAGTATCGGAGCTTGAACATCTAGTTCTTCCCTTCAGCACCTTCATTGTTTCCAGATGCAGCAGCAGAAAAACAATGCTTTGTTTCGCAAGAGCATTAGAAAACTGGTAACTCTGTTCTCAGCTTTCATGGTGGGAGGTGTGATGGGAAGTAAATTCTGAATCCTGGAAGGGTTGACTTAAAGTCCACCTACAGGAATATAAATCAGAAAGCAAGCTGAAGCCATTTCTGAACTATAAAAGAAGCAACCAGGAAGGCTTTGTTTTTAGTAAAGCAAATTTTTTCTTTAGATCTCTCTGCTTGACTTCCAGATAAACTACTTAGACCTTTGACTGGTGACAGATTGCTTCAGTTTGGGACTAAATTGATATTTTTGGTCCACATTAGTTCTGCACATTGTCTAGAAACAATATTCTCTAGGGGTACATTGATGCCTCAGAAACAACTTTCTCCTGGTCACTGTAGCAGACCGAAAAATTACTAAAAGATGAAGGAAACCATGCATTTGATCTGCTTCAGATCAAACTCCTTTTCTTTGTCAGTGTTTTAGAGAATTTGGAGATGAACTGAGTAAAACTGTTTACATGTCATTAAGTTAATATTTAAAAAAGATCATCCCTGGTTTTTGTCTTTTATTATAATTTTCCCACTTTGCATGTGGATGCTGAGTTTTTCTTGGTGGGGTGAATGAAGAATATTCCAATTTTCATCACTTCCATTTGAAATAGCATATGTTTCAGTTAGCCTTCCCAAAATTACAGTAATTCTTATGTTAGCTAAAAAGGAAGAGGCAGTTTGTCTTTCCTTTCCACACAGTTTTTTGATAGGAGATGTTTACAATAAAAAACCTGATAAATGCATCCACAGCTCCTGTGTCTGAGTAATTGTAGTTCAGGAGTTGTGGAGTGAGTGTTGAATGTGAGATTTCATATTGGAAATACGTCAAAAGGATATGAAAATAAGCTTTCTGGTTTTTGTAATATTGACTCATATTGTTCAGTTTTCTTCTCTGCAATGTCCTTTTTTTGGCCATTCTAGTTTTAGCATCTTCCTTCATGTTTTCTCAGAGACAGCAGGAAGAATGTGAACACCCGAGGTGTATACTCTATTGTCTAACATTACAGTGCATTCCTCTTAGGCCCAACTCAGATGAGAAAACCACTTCATTTCCATACCCTGAAGCTGGAAAATGCCTGATAAAGGGGGAATACATAAATCTCACACTTAACTTGAAATAATATTTTTGCACTTGTGCAAACTATGCATTTTTTTTTCTTCTTCAATAGGTTTCCAAAAAGTTACATACAAGTGGTTAGAAACTGAATAATATATTGTTATAGAATAGAAAGTATAAGGCTACTCCAAAACTTGGGCTTTATTTGTAAATTACTCCGAACCAATAAATAAACCTATACATATATTTTTCACACACATTCTTTCTAAATTAAAATTCTGTAACTGTAAAGTTTATTTGGGAAGCTGTCATACACAGCTTTACAGCTATATTAGTTTTATATTGTTTTTGAGGGTCTTCAAAATAATTTTTGTATTGAGTTATTTAAAGTAGAGCACTTCTAAGTTCCTTAAATACTAGACTTTCTAAGCATTTCACTATTTAGAATATAGTGATGGGATGATTATTTATGCTGGTGCAAGTTGTTTTGTGAGGTCTTTTGTTTTCCTGCTATGGGAACAATGGGGCTTTGTCCCTATAAACAGTTACCCAATGAAGTTGTTACTGGATTTGAATTTTTGTTTACAGATTAAACAGAAATGAAAGAAGCTTGAAGCTTGCATTCCAAAACCGATGATTTTTAAGTTTTTATTGGAAGTGGGGGTGTAGGAGTGGAAATTATATCATTTAAAATATAGAAAAAATAAATGTATTACTCTTGGTATTCACTGTAGGATCTTTAAGCAGAGAAACATTTATTGAAAATCCTGTGACGTTTTAGAAAATATCTTTTGTAGTTTTCCTTTATAAATTTATATCTCTTTTTCTGAAGCCATGGTGAGCCCTGCATACTGTCATTCTTTTTCAATTGTAAACATAGTTTCGGTACTACCACTTTTGCACCACTGTTTCTAAGCGACTGCTGACGTCAGTTGGTGCAGCACAAGAAGGTTTGTGTGTTTATCTGCTGTGGGCAGACTCTTAGAAAAGACGAAAATATGTAACTAGATTAGGCCAGAGAGATTGCTGCTTTAAATAAGCATACATACTGTTGGCAATGTCATACTTTATTTTTTCTGTATTTTATTTTGATTAGCAGTTGTATCTTCTGTTGCATATGCCACAGTGTCTAGTTTGCAGAAGACGATAAGGAGGGGGTATATATTATTTTGCTTTAAAAGAGTAGCATTTTTTCATCTTTTCTATAGCATAATTAGAATAAGAACTTAAAAGAAGTATGTGTGGTAAGCTTTCACATACCTGTTTTCCAAGTTAGAATAGGACTTTTAGAAATTAAGGAAGTGAAAGATACTTACTTTGAGTTTTTTTATGACAGTCTATATATTTGGAAAAACTGGAATTATACTCTTGGAATATTTTACTACATGCCTTTGTGTCAAACAGAGTTAGAGTGGTGCTGGTTTAATGACCTTTGTAATTTTTTTTTCCTTGCTTATATTTGCAGCACCCTCACATTGAATAAAAATTACCCATAGCAAAAGCTACTTGTATGAAAATCTTTTCTTATGAAAGTAAAGGAAACAGTAGTCGAATTGTAGTCATGGTAGGCCAAAGACTGAAGCTAAGAAATTTACAGGAATTAGTAGTACTGAATGGTTTAATAAGGCAGAGAGAAAAATAACATGCATGGAATCTCTTTTTGAGGTTGAGTAATAGAAGCAGCAACTTTCAGAACCAAATGAAAGCTGAGAACAATTTCTCTAAATTAACTTAAATTACATTAAAATTTTAAAAAGTGCCTGCAGGACATAGAGTGACATTAACAAGCATAGAGGTGGAAAAGTTAAGCTAAATAAGGCCCACTTAGAATGTGGCTCATGATCTCAATGGTCTTGAAGTCCACATCAATCTTTTTCTGTCTCCTGTACTGTTATATTGTTATATTGTCTCCTGTTACTGTTGTATCCAGCATGGCCTTGAAAATCTTCAAGGATGGACACTGCACAGCCTCTCTGGGCACTCTGCTTCATCTAGTCCCACTGCTTGTATGTTGTCATAGTGTGAAATATTTTCCTTATGTGTAGTCTGACTTCTCTTGTTTTGATGTTGCCTCTCATCTTTGTGCTTTGCACCACTGGCTACTGCCTGGCTTTGTTGTCTTCGTAGCCTCCTATTAAACACTGGCAGGCTTCGGTCAGGTCCCCTGAAAAGCCACTGCTTCTCAGCCTGGGGAGGCCAGCTCCCCCAGCCTCTCCTCACAGGGTAGCAGTCCTGTAGTTATTTTGATGTTCCCTTGCTGAAGTTGCTCCATTTTGTCAATGTCTGTGTTGTATTGATGAGTACAAAACAGGATGTATTGAGAGTATAGACCAGCATACTGTTGGCTGTCTTAGCTGGCAGGGCATGCTGCAGGCTCACATTCAGCCCTTCATCCTTTTCAGGAGAGCAGCTCTCAGCCTAATATCATTGCAGGGGTCTCTTCCTTCCCAGGTGCAGGACTTCATGTATGACACTGTTGAATTTCATAGGACTCTTATTTGTTTGTTCCTCCAGCTTTTTTAGGTATTGTCTGATTCCCTCAATTTGGTAAGATCTGTAAGCATGTCCTGTAAACTATCATTGCTCAGAAGAACATAGTGGGTTTTAATTCACGTTAATAACAGTTAAGCAGCTGCAAGTGCTCTTACTCATTTGCCTTTACTGCTGCTGCTTCTAGGTCTTCATTAAATTTTCATTCCCTTTAACCATATTTTCTTTTCTCTAGCTTTCAATAGCAAAAGAGTTAGGAAATTACATGTAATTCAGTAAACTGGTCTTAAATGGTGAAGTTACTTGTGTCAGTAGTATAAAAGCATAAAAATGGCTCAGATTAAGAGTTAATTCTCTGATCTTCGTCTAAGGTCAAGTTTAACATATATTTTTATCAGTTAAATCTCTTTTTTGTCCTTGACTTGAACATGTCATATTAAATATGTTTTGGGGACCAAACAACGGATTAGAACTTTTTCTATATATCCTAAGCATCTGCCTGTTATTTCAGTGTCTCCAGAAGCAGCACACCAAGAGAAAAAATCAATAAAACCGGTAATCATAAGTTGCTGCTTATCGTCTTCCAGTCCATTACAAGGGCTAATGTGCAATTAAATGCATTAAAGATCATGAGGGGCAAAGAAAGTAGTCATAATCAGTGGCTGATGGAAACATATGATAATATATGATATTCTCTTCCCTCCTCCCCCCATG
This sequence comes from Colius striatus, assembly GCF_028858725.1. Taxonomy (NCBI): domain Eukaryota; kingdom Metazoa; phylum Chordata; class Aves; order Coliiformes; family Coliidae; genus Colius; species Colius striatus. The sequence goes on from NC_084765.1 coordinate 12,600,055, forward strand.
CCACCTACCTATGCTCTCCCAGCTTCCACCTATTTTCAGCCCAGGGGACTTCTTGATGTGGTTTAGGTACTTATAAGTGCCTGTTCAGTCTCCCCTCCAACTTATGGGCACTTTCTCCTGTGCTCAGTTTCCCCTTGAACATATTTAAACTTTTTGAAGCCGTAACTTCTTTGATATGGGAGGTTACTTGCTACATGTTAGTGAAGATCTGCCTCTTTCTGTTTTGGACCTGGCTTGCCCTGGCACTTTCTAATGGCTTCTGATTCTTGTGTTGTAAAAGCATAGTCTATTGAGTATAAATTTCAACTGACTAGATGGACAGAATTTGCAAAAATCATGACCTCAGTGTAGCAATACATGCATAATAGTAAGTGGTGAGAATAACTAACTTGTTTAAAAGTTATTTTAAGGTGATATTAGAGACCAGCTTGATACATCAAAGTTCATGACATTCTATATTCTAAGACTGAATGTGCTGTAGTGATATATAGTTTTGCTGTTTCCTGGAGGTTGATAACTGTATGCCATTAGGACTTTTTGTTGCAGGGTGATGACACTCAAAGTTTTGCCAAATGATAGTAGATGTTCTTGTGCAAAGCACCTGGTGGCAAATAAAGAGCAGAAAAATCTTCTCACTGAGAAACTATATCATGGTATAATATCAATTTCCTTTTTCAGGGAAAAGTTGATGATGCTGTGTTGTGTGAGATCAGCTGAATTACTAGAAATGTCTTTGCATAGAGAAATGGCTGCATCTTGCACATAGGGTTTGAGTTTTTATGAGTATTTGTTCTACAGATTCTGCTCTTGTTCACAGGTTTTCTAAATAAATGAATTAATTAAAAAATTACCTTTTCCATCTCACAGACTTCAAAAGAGAACCACGGCAGAAATCCCAAAATACAGTTTTATAGACAAAGGTCACGCCTTCCTTGTTAGATCATAGAATCATAGAATGGTAGGGGTTCAAAGAGACCTTTAGAGATCATTAGTCCAACCCCTCTGCAGAAGCAGGTTCACCTAGATCGGGTCACATAGGAACATGTCCAGGTGGGTCTTGAAGATGTCCAAGGAAGGAGACTCTATACACTTCCTGGGCAGCCTGTTCCAGTGCTCTGTCACCCTCACAATGAAATAGTTTTTTCTTATGTTTAAATGGAACTTTTTGTGTTCCAGCTTCATCCCATTACCCCTTGTCCTGTTCTATACAATAGAAAAAAGAGATGTTCCAATCTCCTGACATCCACCTTTTAGATATTTGTAAATATTAATGAGATTTCCCCCCCACTCTCCTCTTTAGACTAAACAGCCCCAGTTCCCACAGCCTTTCCTCGTAAGGAAGATTCTCCAGTCCCCTGATCATCTTGGTGGCCCTGCACTGGACTCTCTCCAGCACTTCCCTGTCCCTCTTGAGCAGGGGAGCCCAGAACTGGACACAGGACTCCAGATGAGGCCTCACCAGGGCAGAGTAGAGAGGGAGAAGAACCTCCCTTGACCTGCTGGCCACACTCTTCTTGATGCATCCCAGGATGCCATTGGCCTTCTTGGCCACGAGGGCACATTGCTGGCTCATATTTAGCTTATTATCAATCAGGACTCCCGGGTCTCTCTCTGCAGAGCCGCTCTTCAGCAGTTCAACTCTTAACCTGTACTGGTGCAGGGGGTTGTTCCTTCCCAGATGCAGGACTCTGCACTTGTCCTTATTGAACCTCATGAGGTTCCTCTCTGCCCAACTCTCAAGCCGCTCAAGATCCCGCTGAATGGCAGCACAGCCTTCTGGGGAATCAGCCAGTCCTCCCAGTTCGGTGCCATCAGGGAACTTGCTGAGGGTACACTCTGTCCCCTCATCCAGGTTGTTGATGAAGATGTTGAACAAGACTGGCCCCAGAACTGATCCCTGTGGAACTCCACTGGCCACAGGCCTCCAACTCAATTCTGTGCCATTGATCACCACCTTCCCTGAATTCAGCCAGCTATCAATCCATCTCACCGTCTACTCATCTAAGCCACACTGCCTGAGCTTTCTGATGAGGATGTTATGGGAGACAGTGTCAGAAGCCTTGCTGAAGTCAAGGTAGATGACATCCGCTGCTCTCCCCTCATCTAGCCAGCCAATTATACCCTCATAGAAGGATATCAGGTTGGTCAAACAGGATTTCCCCTTGGTGAAGCCATGTTGACTCCCCCTGATAGCCATCTTATCCTTCATATGTTCAGTGATAACATTCAGGATGAGTTGTTCCATCACTTTTCCCAGGATAGAAGTGAGGCTGACCAGCCTGTAGTCTCCTGGGTCGTACTTCCTGCCCTTTTTGAAGACTGGCATGACACTGACCTTTCTCCAGTCCTCAGGCACCTCGCCTGTCCTCCATGATTGTTCAAAAATTATGGAGAGGCTTAGCAATCACATCAGCCAGCTCTCTCAGCACTCTAGGATGCATCCCATCAGGAGCCATTGACTTATGAACATTAAGCTTGGCCAACAAGTCTTTAACCTTTTCCTCTTCCACCCAGGGCAAGTCCTCTGCTGTCCAGGCTATCCTACTATCCTAGCTGGGCTGGGCTTCCTGAGGGCCATCCTGGGCTGTAAAGACTGAAGCAAAGTAAGCATTCAGTAGTTCAACCTTCTCTGCATCCTTGGTCACCAGGGCACCCTCAGTTTTTAGCAGTGGGCTCACATTCCCCCTAATCTTACTTTTTCTGCTGATATACCTGAAAAACGCCTTATTCCTGTCATTAACTTTCCTGGCTAGGTTTAATTCTAGAAGGGCTTTAGCTTTCCTAGTTGCACCCCTGCATGCCCTGGCAATGTTGCTATACTCTTCCCAAGAAGTCAGCCCCCGTTTCTCATAGATGGCTGCTTTCTGCCTGAGTTGTTCCAGCAGATCCTTGCTCATCTATGGAGGCCTCCTACCTCCTTTTTCTGCTTTCCTACATGTTGGGATACACTGATCCTGGGCTTGGAGGAAGTGACACTTGAAGATTGACCAGCTAACGTGTTAACTGACAAAACAAATAGATTATTATATTTTTTTTAAAGGAACTAGGTGTTTGAGACTCACGATCCTGTAACAATCCTATTTCAATTTGTTCAACAGTTTAAACAGTTACTTTACTCTCTCCTTAAATTAAAGGTATAAAATATTTAAATGCAACTTTCAAGAACATCTGTGGTTTAACCATAATTATCTTAAATTGAGACAAGCAACAAGCTTTTATTACATTTCCTAATTGCAGTGCAACCTATAGCAAATGTTCTTGTTGCAGGTTTCTTAGTTACCATCCTGTATGTTCTATTAGTTCATAAAATTATAATCAGGCTCTGATCCAAAAACTTATCTCTGTAAATTTGTAATAGACAAACTGAGAAGTGTTTCTCTCACAACTTGCACGAAATACCCATGCTGGTTCTTTGTAATTTTTTGATAACTTATTGATTGATTATTTTTTTCAGTCCAATGCTGCCTTTCAGAAAATTACATTTTCAGTGCAGTTCTTAAATACATTAAAGCTGCGTTATTTTATCAACTAGGCTTTTTTTCAATACATATTAAACTGGCAACCACAATTTAAAAATTCTGAAAGTGTAGAGTCAAAAAAACTTTTAGGGATACTTTTGCTCATTTACATAGGAAAATCAAGTTTTAATAAGGAAATGGAATAATTTGAGGTATATGATGTTATTATGAAAATAATCTTGCATTGATAATTGGCCAGTAAGATTTTGTTGGTTTGCTCATTGTTTGCACAAAGATTATCAAAACATAAATTTGATCTAACTTTGATCCTGTAAATTTCTTCTTTCCTACTTTTCGTTTGACTTTTGCTTTTATTCCAGACATAAACAAGTAGAAAGCTAGTTTCTTAAGAATAATCCTGAAAACTTAAGAGACTTCAACTTATACAGCTTGATTTTGGTTAGCATATGTTATGAAGTAATTAATAAGAAAGATGGCTGATAAGATGAATTTATAAAGTTACAAATCAAGTGTACTGGTACATAAGCAGTGGACATACTTTTTGTCTCTATAGCCCAGAATAAACAGTTCTCTGAGGATAGTTCGCATGCAGCTACCAAAAAAAGGAAAGGTTTGTTGATAGCTAGGGATGATGTCTGAAACATTTGGTTTCAACTCAAATATGATAATGCCTAATGGTGGTGTTTGGAGGCAATTTGGACATATAGGCTTTATTTCGTGATTTCTTTTTGGGTTGTTCTTTTTTGGAGGCAACCACTTTAACTTGTTGTTCCTAGAGTGGTTCATAGTATACTTTGTGAGATACCAGTTATTATCTTTGTGCTCTTTGTAGCTTTTGCCTCATTGTCTTATTTCAGAAACTGACCATTATTTTTGCCTAAAAAATTGATTCTCTTCCACGTTGTACAGCAGTGGTCCCTAGACTACTTGGCCTGGATAGGGGTTGCTGTCCCACTTTGGGTTACAGCAATTGCAATGGGAGTTCCATCCATGAGGTAAAAAGTTAATTGCCTGTTAATATTAGGACTTCTAACTTAACTCTAGCAGAAATGAGGCTTGAAATGGAAACAAGGGAAATAAAGTTGGCAACTACTCCTTTTGGTATAATGGTAAGATTAGGATACAGGATAACATTATTTCATAGAAGACATCTACTACTGACATATGACTCTGTGACCTCTTGAAGCTCGTTTCAAATGGAAGTGTCCTAGAAGCCTATGTACCTGTTGGTGTGAAATTTTGTGTAGACATAGCTAACTAGTTCAGGTACTGCTGAGGGCATGTTTGCAATAGCACATAACTCTTCTCAAGCTGTGAATCCTGGGAAAGGAGCTGCGCAAATATTTAAATACTGAGTCAATGTTGAACTCCAGCCACTGTGGCTACTGAACTAATATTACCTAGGGGTTTTAGCTTTAGTTCTCTAGTTTTTTAACATAGTCCCTGTTAGCTTGTATGAATGAACTAGAAACATCTCAGTACCTTTGGCTGCTAATGATAACTCATTGTAGAAATAGGCTTTGCAACTTTATATGTCTCATCTTTCTTGGGATTTAGGCTTGCAAAAAAAAAAAAAAAAGCAATTTTAATTATTTTAACCAATAGCTCAAACAGTCTGTTACCTTACTAAGTTAATGTTATCAGCATGTATTAAGTCAATTTTTCAAAAGGTGATGGGAGCAGACTAAATGTTTAATGTTCTGAAATATGCATTTTAGATACCTGCATTATGTCCTTACTGAACAGCACAGCAGTCATAGCACTTGTATGTGCAAATCATGTTATGCCTTTAAATATCATTGAAACTTGAAAAATCCTGCTAATGTGATATAAATCCTAAGTTGCAATGGTGTTTAACTTAGCATTTTGATTAAGCTTTTTGATTTTTGGAGGAAAAATGTTCATATACGTTAACGATATTTTGCAGTGGTCTCTGACTGCAACGTTAACTGCCTTTAATATCGGTGACTGAACTCTTAAAACATTAAAACCTCTTGCTGACATTTTTAACTTAGTTCTTTTGTCTCCACACTACTATGAAACCTTTATTGATTTTGAATGCTGCTGTATAATGCTGCTGGTGTAATTCATGATAGAATGAGCTTTGAAGGATATTTTGCTTAAAAGCGTAAGTCTATATCTTCCTTTGAAGAACTGTGTTCTGTATAGGAGAACTATCAGAAATTTGCACCTCTTGAAATGGAGAAAGAAGTGATAGCATATATTTCTTGTCCTTCATTAAATTGCATCAGCAAAGTATGTAATACATAATGAATAAGCTACATACACGATTCATGTTACAATTTTTGAAGTATTTTACTTTGCAAGCACAAAATCTGTTTTAAAATTATTAGTTTGCAAATCGTACCAAATTGTGTTGTCTTTCATAAACAGATTCCAGGTAGATTTTGAACCCACTGATCTTTAGCTTGACTGCTAGTACTTGAGTTTATGAGTTTTATTTCTTTATTGTGAGTGAAAAGCCATGCAGAAGAGGAAGCCTGGAGTAAGAAAGGTACTGGATCACAGAGTAAGTTGAGATTTCAGTGCTTAAAGAGGTTAGTGTCTAGTAATGTTCTGCTAGATGTAATTTTCCTCCATTAGATTGAGGTGCTACGGTCTCTTTTGAGACTTTGAATTTTTTAAACTTGTTAATAACATCATTAACCATTATGAAGGGTTGAAGCAACTGTTTGATGGAGTGGACCACTAAGAAATCTTTACTGTTCTGTAACATAAAAAATGTGCTTCTAAGGTCTACAAGAACTCCTTATTGCATCAGTGTTATACTGGATTTATGCTACAGATGGCATAGAGACTATTCAAAGACATTATACTGGAAACTTGAGACAAATGCACTACATTTATCGTAACAAGATATAAGGGAAACAAGAAAGATGCAGTGATTAAACAGGATGGTAAAAAAGGCTCATAGGAAAAAGTAAGCATTCTTGAAAAAAACTGAGCTTCAAACAATTAACAAACAGGTTAAATGTGATAGTCCAAGGCAGATCAAAAACAATTGGAAGAGCAATTTGTAGAAAATATTTTTAAAATATTCATAATATTTATACAAATGCAATAGAAGCTTGAAGCCTCCCAGAATGCCTGTAAGACTGATAGGTTCTCAGAACTAGAAGGAGCAGGAAAAGAATCTTTTTGATAACATTTACTGGGGGAGAACCCGGAGAAAATTCCTATGCTGGAAGTTTACAGATAATGAAAATCAGCAAAATGTCAGGACCAGATAATGTATGCCCAAGGTTCTTGAGAATCTTTAGTATGAAACAACCAAATTGCCAAATGTTACGTGCAGCTTTTTACTTAGAATTGATTAAATCCCAACTGGCTGCATGTTGGCCGATGTCATGTCACTTCATGCAAGTTCTCCAGAGAGCTCTAAAGAACTGTTGGCCACTGATCATAGCAGGCAAATTGGCAGAAATCATAACAAACATTAACATTACTCATTTCAAAGCAAGATGATATTTTCGGGAAGAGTCAACACTGCTTTTGTTAGTGAGTCTTGCATTGAGAATTTTTTGAAGGAACCAGCAAGTTTGTAGATAGTAAAGATCCATCTGATACAGTCTGCTTGGATTTCTAAAAGGCAAGATTGGAAAAGGGAAGAAAAAAGGATACCAGGCTACTCAAAGTTAGCGGAAGTCATCTAGAGTAATGAATTATGATGAGAATCTAGAGAAGTAAACATAGCTGGAGATACCTAAGGAATGAAACCGGAATAAGAAGGTAAGGGGTAAGTCTGGATTAATGCTGTAAGGGACAGATGTGTAAAATTTGTATTCAATAGAATAAACAAAAGTTTGTGCCTCCTGAAAAACATTGCATTTGGAAGCCTGAGAAAAGCTCTTTGTGCTTTTTAATGGTCATCTGAAGAACAGATTCTAACCTGACTTCTACCACTGTTTTCTCCCATGGAACAGATCTTGTGGCTTGTCAATCCATCAATGTGATGACATAGGATGGATTGGGAGTTTTTGTTTGCCTTCTTGAGAACACTTAGGCAATAGCAATAAAAAAGCTAAAAGGGGCTGGTTTTGAAGGAACTAAAAAATAAATAATTCTGGAAATAAAAGTGCCCATTATTTTGCAAGTTCTAATTCTATAATTCCATACACTTCTCCCGTCCCTCCCTGCCCCGTCCACTACTGAAATTTGTGGTGCATCACAGTGAATCATGAGAGATGTTTTTTAATTTAGTTTTATTTTCTCACTGAAGTTCCCAGTTCTCTGTGCCCCCAAATAAGTGTAAAATAATGAGTCAGAAATTAGATAAAGAAGAGGTGAGCTTAGGGTTCAGGCGGCTGAACATTACATTGGAGAGCTTTTATTCTGACTTTGTCACTGAAATTTCTTTGCATCTCTGAAATCCTCGGCGAGTCACTAAATATCTAAGTTCTCCCAAGTGGTTACTAATTGTATTTAAGTTTTCTGGGTTTTTTTTTGTTTGAGGCTTTTTGTTGGGGTTTTTTTTGTTTGGGTTTGTTGTTTTGTTTTGGTTTTTTTTAGTATGGATCTGATTTGCAGTAGTGGTAACTTCCTATATTCCTTGTTGATGGGCAAAATTTCTGTTTCATTGACCCATCTGTAAATCTCTCAAAACTAAGTTACCTTAATATATCAACAATGAATGTTTGCTTCTTTTTCTACTCACACACACATTAGCATGATATTTTCTGAACATGATTATTGCATCACACTTGAGACATCCTTTTGAGACTGAGAATTTCCAAGACATTGAATTTGGAAAAATGCTTTCTATTTGCTTGAGTAAGTGATGGTGAACTATTTACATGCATCACTAAAAAGGAATGTGACAGCTAATTAATTGTTCTGCTACAATAGAACAAGTTCTGTCAGTCATGAATTGACATTTTTGTTTATAACACAGCAGCATGTGCAGTGGTACTGTGATCTTAAAACACTGACCACAATATTTTTAAAGTCTAGAACACTATTGGTGCTGCTTATGTACTATACAACTTTGTTACAAATATGTGTATATGATACTGTATAGCAAACTTTTTTTTATATTTCAACTGAAATATCAGAGTTTTATGTACAGCAAAGTACTGTGATGCTTTTAAGAAACCCGTATTTATGCTTTGTAGTTTTACTTGAAATATTACGATGCTAATAGCCTTCAATTCACTTCCATTGTATGTGATTATGATAAAGCCTTTCCTTTTCCAGCAGTCATTTATATTTTTTCCAAGTACAGGCTGGATGTGTTCCAAGAAAATAATCAGTGTAGATAATTACAGATATGCAGTAAATTCTGTATTTTATAAGACTTTAAGAGCTATGCCTTGTTTTGTTTCAGGGTTGTATGACAAGAAAAGATAATTTTGTGATTGTAATAGCTGAAGACAAAATCTTTATCTGATAGAGTGTTGTTATGCTGATAAACAGCCTATTTAAATTGTCTTTCTGTTTTGGTCTGTCTTTAAAATATTTATCATAATGCTTTCATCTGTCTTGGATAATGGAGAAGATTTATATATATATATATATATAAAAAAGCACTACAAAAAATTAATTAGAAAATTAATTTGTATTCTGTTTGGAAAGCTTATGGTAAAGAATGTATGAGGTCACACTAAATGCAGGGAATGGAAAGAAATACTGAATTGCTTTCTTACTTAAAATGGTCTAAGTTAACCTTTTATCCTATAATAATTTAGACGTGTGGGTGGGTATGTTTCTATGGGTTGGCTAGTTTATGACACATCAGCTGTTCTGCAGTAATTGCCAATGGATTTGCTTTTATTTCCAGTGTAGTAATATATTCCCAGTGTATTTTCTCTGAGGGGTGATAACTTGAAATATTTTGGTTTTTAAAAAAAATAAGAGGTTCAGACAAAGCAGCTGAAAAGTCTCAGCTTGCACCACACTAATTGCCTAATGGATGGGTCTGTGAGGTAATGGTAATAAAAATGTCCCACTTCACAGAGGTAGATTCAGCTTTGCATGACACAGCAGAAATTCTCTTGCATTATCATCCTACTTCTACCAGTTGAACAAACAAGTAGCTCACATTTCCTGGAGTTAAGATGTATTTATGGAGAGCATCAGATTTATCAGATTGATTCTGATTCATATTCTGATCAGATTGATTATGGAACAGCTCATCCTGAGCACCATCCTGAGGCACATACAGGATAACCAGCCAACATGACTTTATGAAAGTCCTGTTTGACCAATCTGGTCTCCTTCTATGACAAGATGATGTGCTTAGTGGATGAGGGAAAGGCTGTGGATGTGGTCTTCCTGGACCTCAGTAAGTCCTTTGACATAGTCTCCCACAGCATCCTCCTGGAGAAACTGGTTGCCCATGGTTTGGATGGATGTACTCTGCAATGGGTGAAAAACTGGCTGGATAGCTGGGCCCAGAGAGTTGTAGTGAATGGATTTAAATCCAGTTGGCAGCATCTCACCCGTGGTGTTCCCCAGGGCTCAGTGTTGGAGCCTTTTTTATTTAACATCTTTATCAATGGTCTGGATGAGGGGATTGAATGCACCCTCAGTAAATTTGCAGATAACATCAAGCTGGGTGGGTGTGTAGACCTTCCTGAGGACAGGAAGGCCCTTCAGAGAGACCTAGACAGACTGGATAGATGGGCCAAGGAAAATTGCCTGAGGTTCAACAAGGCCAAGTTCCAGGTCCTGCACTTGGGCCACAGCCCCATGTAGTGCTACAGGTTAGGGACAGAGTGGCTTGAGAGCTGTCTTGCAGAAAAAGACCTAGGGGTGTTAACAGCCATCTGAACATGAGCCAGCAGTGTGCCCAGGTGGCCAAGTAGGCCAATGGCATCCTGTTTCGTATTAGAAATTGTGTGACCAGAAGAACCAAGGAGGTGATTGTCCCCTTGCACTCAGCACCAGTGTGGCTGCACCTTGAATACTGTGTTCAGTTCTGGGCCCTTTGCTACAAAAAGGATGTTGAGGTGCTGGAACATATCTAGAGACAGACAACGAAGCTGTTGAAGCGTCTAGAGAACAGGTCTTATAAGGAGCAGCTGAGGTAGCTGGGAGTGTTTAGTCTGGAGAAGTGGAGGCTGAGAGGAGATATGATTGGTCTTTACAACTACCTGAAGGGGAGTTGTAGTGAGGTGGGAGTCGATCTCTTCTCTCCAGTAAAGAATGATAGAACAGGAGGAAATGGATTTAGCTTGTGCCAGGGTAAATTTAGATTGGACATTAGAAGAAATTTTTCACTGAGAGGATTATTAAGCATTGGAACGAGCTGCCCAAAGAAGTGGTGGAATCACCATCCCTGGAGATATTCAAAAGATGTGTAGATGAAGTACTGAGGGATGTGGTTTAGTTTAGTGATGGGCTTGGCAGTGTGAGGTTGGACTTGATAATCTTAAAGGTCTTTTCCAACTCTAATGATTCTATGATTCTGTGATTAAAAATATTATAAGAATTTTAGTGGTTTTATTACTTTATTCATCACTTCCAAGAGTTTAGTTTGCACTTTTACTTACAATAACAAGTTTTTTACAATAACAAGAGTTTACTTACAATACTACAAAGAAACTTGATCTACTGCTTGCACAGCACATGTAAGATTCTCAAATGGGTTGATTTAATTTATTACATCATTAATATTGAAAACCTCAGCATTTATCTTTGGTTTGAGTACAGGTTTAGTTAACATGCTTTCTGTCTCCTTGATTTGACCCATTAGTTTCGTATGCTGACTGACAGTTTTAAGCAGATTATAAAAGTCTCTTGAGACATTGGGTTGGGGTTTTTTTCTTCAAAATATTTCATCATTTTACATATATTCTGAAGATTTAGGTTAAAATTGCCAAAGTCCAATGAATATCTATTTGGAGAGCTGTCTCCACTGCTGTGGCAGGCAATTTCTGTCATTTACTCCAGTGGCATCCAAGTTTTTCTAAATTGTGAGTGAAAAACAGTCTCCCAGCTCAGTAAATGGTTGTGTTTAGAGTGACAGATTTTTATCTACATAGTATCCTGTGGTTTATTTTCCTTTTCCACTAGACTGTAGCAATTTGTTTCAAGTATTTGCATATTAACAATATTTTTTAAAGTCAAATTTGCATATTTTACCATCAGTAATCTTTTTCAATAAAGGCTGATGATGCAGTAAGGAGTCAGTTATGAGAGGGCAACTCATGAATATAAATAGTCCCTTTTTACAAGTATTTAGCCAAGGTCAGTGGGAGAGAGGAGGAAGGTCAGAAGTACCTCCTTAGTCACAATCACATCTGGAGCTGAAACAAACTCTTTCTTTGTCTGCAAAAAATTGGCAGTGTTTTAGGGTTGCCAGAGTTTAGATGCTAGAATCTAGTACAATGGCAGAGAACTAAACTATGCTTACATAGATTAACTATGCATGGAAAGTACAATTTATCTGCATAATAACCGCTTTTTTCTGGATGCCCTATAGCCTTGTGTTCTGCATGTTTGGAGAAACAAGTGTTACCACAGAAATACAGGAAAAGCCATACCCTCATATAGCATTGGATTTGCCCAGTAGATCATAATATGTTAATTATACTGCACATCTGGCAATCTGATGAGGTTCAGTCTGCATTTTTCCTTCATCACAGAAGAAATATTAATGCATTAGCAGAAGCATTCTTTGGATACAGTGATTATTGTTCAAGATAGCACTACTGGCATTTTGTTTTGACCTCTAAACTTGTTTCTGCTTGGCAGTGGCTTTTGGTATTGTCCAAGTTCAGACTGGTGTCTTTTAAAGAAAAAATATTTTTGTTTTCTCTTATCTGTCAATCTGTCCATTTAAGTAGTCTCTGTTATGATAATATTATAAAATGTGACTCCCAAATTGCCTCCGAGTGGATGTCGTAGTTCAAGCCCAGCAACAAAGCACCATGAAGCCTTTCACTTGCTCCTCCCTCTCGTGGTGGGATGAAGAAGAGGAAAACATTACAAGGGTCTTGTAGGTCAAGATAAGGACAGGGAGGGATCACTCAAAAATTATGGTCATGGGCAAAACAGACTTGACTTGGGGTGAAAACCAAAATCCATTTAATCTGTTACCAATAAAAAAAATCCCAGCAAAATCAAAGTAGGATGATAAAACCAAAACCAGATCTTAGAAACACCTTCTCCCTGCCCCCTCCCCTCTTCCTAGACTTAGCTCTGCTCGTGATTTTTCTGCCTTACTCCCACTGGCAGTGCAGGAGGAAAGGGAGGGGGGGTTACAGTCAGTTCACCACAGATTGTCTGCTGCTCCTTCCTCCTCACAGAGGGAGAACTCATCACACTCTTTATTTGCTCTGGCATGTGGTCTCTCTCATGGGAGAAAGTCCCCCACAAACCATGGGCTGCAGCTTCTCACAAACTGCTCCAGCATGGATGTCTTCCATGGGCTGCAGTCCTTCAGAAACTGACTGCTCCCATGCAGGCTTCCCACAGAGTCACAGCCTCCTTTGGGTGCCATGACCTGCTCTGGCATGGAGTCCTCCATGGGCTGCAGGCAGATCTTGGCTTTGCTGTTAATCTCCATGGACCACAGGGGGGACAGTCTGCCATCTTACCACAGGCTGTATGGCAGTCTGTGCTCTGGTGTCCTCACTAACCTTAGTGTCTGCATGGTTGTTTCTCTCCTATCCCACTTTCTCTTCCTGCTGCAGATTTTCCCTTCTTAGTGATCCTAGAGGTGCCTGATTGCCACAGCCTGGGGCAGAGATGGGCCTGACTTGGAGCCAGGAGCTTTGAGCATCTTCATCACAGGGTTCACCACTGCAGCCTTTTCCACACTACCACAACACCCCATCACACAAACCCAATAGAGTGGGGAAAAAAACCCAGCATGTCTGCAAGTTCTGCAAATGGTACTTATGTGATTCTTTTTGCAGTTTCTCAGTGCATTTTGAGGAAACTGCCTTGTGAATGTAAGCTTTTCAGGGAAAGAGGACACAGGATGTCTTAAAAAAATTAGCAACTAAAAGAACAGTCACCACAAAGAATACCATAGCCAATGGACATGGTGGTGGGTGCTTTCTAGAAAACATTTTCCAGACAGAATTGTCTCTTTTTTATGTATACAGAAGTTCATATTCAACATGTCAAACTGATGGAGTACATAAACTTTTTCTATAATTACTGACCAATCTTGTGGTTGCATTGAACGAATATTTTCTATTTGACAGTCATAGTTCTACATAATCAGTCTAGAATAATGCCATAAAGAGGAATCACTGAACATATGCTTGAGGAGTGGGATCAGTGGCCCTTAGCTATCAGCTGGTAAATAAACCAAGCATTTAAAAGGTTTTAAATGTGTTCAATTTTTTTTGCTGCACCAAATGATGGTTCATAACCTGCTGTTATCTTTGCTGGAGTGAAGGCAGAAGCCGGATTAGCTTCCCGTGGGCATCTGCTCTGAGCACTGCCTCAGCCCATTATTGATGAGTGCAGAGCTGAAAATAGGATACATCCTTGGATATTTACAAGTTTCAAATGATACTGCTCTTTGAATTTAGTGTTCTGTAGTTGCGTATAAGGTTATGACCAGCATGGCTATTAAAGCATGGTGCTAGCCTCAGTAGCAGCAGAGGCTCTTTTCATCTTGAAGTAGAAGAGCTTTTTTTGGGAAGGGCCCTGTTAGTCTGCTTCCAAAAAGGTTCATTCAATGATGAAAAAGCCATAGTGCAAACCTTGGGGATCTAATAACTAAGCCATCAAGTAATAGTTTTAAAAAACCTCTTTTGGATCAATGCAACAAATGACAGAAAGAGGTACTGGATTTTTTAATTATAATGAAGAAACTTTTCTGTGTTTTCATGCTACTGGGAATGCCTGTTGGTTGCATTTGTTTTGTGTTTTGATAGTGAGTGTTTATATACTCCCTTCAAAATGTATTGTCTGATATAGCAAAGCAAACAAAGCAAAAAACTCAGTGGTGTGACCTCTTAAGTGCTGTGTTCCTATCCCCCCAAAAGATCATAACTAAGAATTAGGATATGAATTGATTTCTTGTTCAAGTGTGGACACACAAACACATTACTATAACTTTTCCACAAAATGATATGAAGGGAAAAACATTGAAACTTGCTAAAAATTTAGAAAAACTGTTTAATTTTATCTGAGACTACTGAGTTGTTGTGTACTGATCTTAATTGTACAGTTCATAGAATCACACAAGGGTTGAGGTTGGACTGGACTTCTGTTGATCATCTGCTCCATCTTCCCTGCTCAAGCACACCAATTGCTCAGGGCCACATCCCAATAGCAAATGACAGCCAGAATGGAACGTAGCTTTTTGTCTGGGAAAAATAATAGGAAAGTTATTCTTGTTGTAGATTGTTCTGTAATAGACTACAGATCTTATTCTGTTAACTATTTCTTATGAAGACCAAACATAACATAGTTAGAAAAAGTTGCAGAATTGCTAAATATTTTCAATCTTTATATTAAGAATTAATAATGGTTTTGCTGCTGCTCTATTTTAGGAAGATTGTGCAACTAAAATATTACAAAATATATGGCTAAAATTGTAGATTTAAAAAATATTTTGGCTATTACATTGAAAAACTGATAAAATTTATTCAACTGTTTTCTATTCACATGTGACAGTGAGGCTTAAGATATGTCATTGTAGAATAAAGTTCATTCTTGACGTAAGACTTTTGACCTTCTCAGTTTGTCGCACTTTGATTTTCCTGCAGATGTCTTTGTCATTGTTTTAACTTCAAACACACAAGTACTCATTAGGGATGAGAGGAATTTAAAAAAAAAAATGGAGCTTGGCATTATTATAGAAAAAAGAATTGGAAAATAATTCTTCAGATATTTATACACTTACGTTATTACATGTGAACCATCTAATTTTCTTTTCACTTTTCAAGGTAAACTTGATCTTTGCTCAAATAGACTTCATCACAAAACCTGATATTCTTTTTGCAGATTATGCAAACAACATTTGTATTGCATAAGAATGCATTTTCTTTATTTTGTGACACAAAATTATTATTTATGTGTTTAAACTGCCCAGAATTCAGAAGTACTGTGAAGCAGAATGGAAGATTTCATAGCTATGCCCTGGTATGGCTGACTGAAAATGTTCATATGGCCCATCAAGCACTTGCAGTATGTTACTGCCTGACAAATGGCTTCTTGTTTGTTAGATGGTCTAAAATGGTCATTCCTCAGCTTATATTTAATAACTCTGATACTGCCATTACTTTAAGTAAATGGCACGCCTTGATATATACCTTTCTGTCCTGTCAGGTGGCAAGTGTTTATACTATCTGTATAAATAATGAAGTAGTAGCATGCATATAGAAGGCTTTTCTAAAATTGGCTATTATTTGGGAAAATCTTGCATCATGAAAGTTGTAGAGTTACAAGCTATGTAAATATTTTTGAAGGTTTTTATTGTTTTTGATTCATTACTTAAAAGTAGCAAATGCATTTTTAAGTATTGACAGTGCACCTTGTATCAAAATGTATTAAGGCATACAAAGCCAAATTTAGGATGGTACAATTAACAAAACCATAATATGGCTGAGGTCAGAGATTGCTCTTGTCCTTACCTGAATCTGAGGGGTAGCTCCATGGCTGCGGCATTTCTGTGTGATACAAGAATAGAAAGATGGTAGTGGCAGGAGAGAGACTGCAGCTCCTTCACATCCTTTAAATGTTCCTGGGAGACTGCCTGACACTTTATCATATCATTCACAGTTTTGACATTCTAGGTTCATGCAGTAGGTAGATCTAAAAACTTTTTAGAAATTAGTAGAGCAGAAAGAACAATTCATGTAAAGGAAAAAGTATGTTTATTCAGTAAGTAGTATTAGAGGTAAAATATGCATTATAGCTCAATTTACAAAGGAAGTGAAGCTTCTGTGATTCTGTCTTGCAGGCAGAAAGGTGCAGGAAAATTCTGTGTTGTTTGTATTTGCTTGTACACCTGTCCCCTTTTGCCTGCTAGCTTTTGAACCTATTGTGTCATTTCAAAATAATGAATAGAGGAATAGTTATTATAGTGATGACCCAGTTCCTGTAAGTTTGGGGATTGTAGGTGTTAAGGATTTCATTGTGAACTTCTGTGTGAGCTCTACTACTCAGTAGATTACCTGTGGGAGAAAGACGTCACAAAATTTTTTAAGTACCTGGTGATTTCAGTTTCAATTTAATTTTTTAGTGTATTTGCTTGGCTGTTCCCATTTGCTTTTTTTACTATACAGTATTTCATGAAATGAATCTGGAGGCATTCATAGTGAATTTTGGTTTTCAACAGTCTCACTTGAATAGTTATCCCCTTCTGAAAGATTTACAAAAATTATGAGGAGCAGAGTTCCTCTCTGTAAATGTTAACTATACTTCTGGTACCAGGTGATCAAGAAGGAGTTTCCCTTCTGCCTTGTTACCCTGAGGTTTCTAAAGGTGCAGAGTTCCTTATAGTTCTACTCCAGCTGCTCCTTGTCTATTCTCAATAGGTCTTAGTTGGGCCAAGTAGCTTGTTTGATTTCTAATATATTACTTTATTAAATACAGTTATAATGAATTAATTTTATTTTTGCTATAAGTGTGAACAAATCATTAGGCTTTTTGAATAATTTTATCTCTTTAGAGGGAGGATACAGAAAGTAAGAAGGTGGACATGTGATTGATTTAGATGTCTCTTCAGTTTTTCTAGTTTTGAAACCGAAACATAACTTTTACACACTTATTGGGGGAAGTAATGTTGGGATAGAGCTTGTAACAGGTATAGCTGTATTCTTCATTTAGCGTATCTTCTATTGTAGTGACAGCTGCCAATCAGTGATACTGTAATAATCAAACTATAATAAAATAACTAATCCTGCTAAGTTGGGAAAAAAAACAAACCCACCACCAAATAAGGTGTATTTGCATATTTGCTTTGATTTTTCCATTACGCACATGGATTAGTATGCGTTCTCTTTATAAACTTGGAGATAATCTCCTAATACACAGTTCCTCCAGTAAATCTATCAAAATACAAAGTATGAACTAATGTTTTTAGCTCTAACATAGTCTGACTTTTTCCTAGTCATAAGCACGCTCTGAGACTGAAAAATGTGCAGACCTTAATTTTTGTAGACAATTACTGAAAACTTGCTGTGAACAAAAATGCATTTAACAAATTAATTTGATATGATACAACTGTCAAAACTTACTCAGATGTGCTCAGCTTGAATCTTGCTTGCTATCTGCACAAAAAGTAACTAACTCCATCTCCTTACCAGTTCATGGCTGGAAAGGATTTATTTATTAAAATCTTAATTTCTTTTAAGATCAAAAGAAATTAATCTCAGATTATAATATCTGAAAGACGATATTAGGAATATTATTTATTTTAATTCCCTCATATAAGTAAAATATAATAATGTCACTTGTGTAAATTATTATAATCTTGTATTGAATAAGTACCCTGTGTTTTTTAATTAAAAGTAGCATTTCATTAATCTTGGGACTTAAGCAATTATTGTTAATTCCTGCAATGTAAATATTGTCTTTGACTTTTATGTTTTTGAAAAAGCTTCCTAGCTTTTAGGTGAAACTTAGTTCCTACTTTATCTTGTGTAAAAGCTGATGAGAAAGAAAGATCAGGTGGTGCTGCAGCATCCATACACTGTAGTTGAATGCTGAGAGTTCTTTTAGGCTGTCTCATACTCTGTCAGCCCTCTTCTGAGCCCCAACATTCAAAAATGCTTGCATAATTGGGTACTGTTTTGCGACTTATTAATTGCTCTCTTGGGTATATAGTTGCATGTGAGCCAGATTGGCTACTTGCCCAGCTTGCATCACTGGCAGCTGTTTTGCTTGAGGCAGATGGCTTGTAAGAGAAGCACCCATAAATTAGGGCATTGCTACTTTTTTCAAACCATTCTGTGAGAGTGAACCTGATGAGATGACTTTTCAAAGTGGTTTTTGTACACTAAGCTAAACTTCTTTAAAAGTGTCTAAATAACACATCTTACAGTCAACTCTAGTTTTTTTAAGGCAGTACAGGTACTACAATGTAGTAAGCATGAAAATGTTAAATTACATTATGAACCATTGGTGATGTTTTCTATATGAAAGAAGGTTCTGAAAAAAGAATTCGTATCACAGAGGAAAGAGCCTTTATATAATGAGAGTAAGAGCATTTTTAAGGGCAGTAGCTAGAGAGGAAATGGAATTGTGTATGACAGGAAAACTTAACTGGTCTACTGAAGAAGTGTTTTAGACTTATTTGTGTGTAATTTTTTTATTCTGGACTTCGTGCTCTCAGCTCCCATGTAAAAGTTTAATTAGCTAGACTTCTAAAAATCTACTTGTAAGGAGTAATATGAGACCTGTGCAATTTCCTTCTAGTTAAAAATACTATTGTTGTGCTTCTCCATTCATATGTTCATTTTGTCGGTGTATACATACTACTGCTTTGGAGACTGGAAGATTTCTTGCATGAGCAGGATGCACACCCACCAACCTTGCCTGTGTGTCTCCACGTCAGCCTAAACAAAAATTCTCATTCTGCAATCATAATTTCTTAAAACTAGATATCAATTTTAAGATACAGCATTTTATTGTTTTTGCTGTCTGTTTATTCTTTTGTTCCTGTACTGCTTTGTTTTGTTAAAGCAAATTACTTTTGGACTTTCGTAGTTTGTGCCTCAAAGATTCTCTACTGTTGACCATGCCCGTGATGTTGCAGTGGGTTTTAAGAACCACTTTTACTATAGAGACCCTGCTTCCTGAAATTCATGCATTCTGTGTACGTCTTCACAATAAGGCAGACACTTGAGAAATGTGATACTGGATTTGGACTCCTACACCAGAAAGTAAAGGATAATTAGAGAAAACATCAATAGTTTTTTCCAGTGAAATCCTAAGCTTTCATGTCTGGTGGCAAGGTTTCTGAATCTAACTCAGGCCTAGTTAGGACATTCTATAAAGGAGGGAAAATTAGGCTCCAAAAAAGAATTTGTCTCTAACCAAATTTAGCTCAGAGAAAATACTTTTTCCTTCTTCCCTGGGGCAACAATCTGCTTTAGTTGAGCTGTGTCAGAGCTTTTGATCAATAACATTGACCCAAGCTGCTTTTGTATGTGGACTGCTGTTAAATCTCTGTATTTCTTTGTCTTCTTGCCTTAGTGTAAAGAAGTACATGGGAACAGCTCACTTGCTTAGAAACTGGCCACAGAACCAAAGCCTGTCTGCTTTTATCATGCTGTTATTTATAAATTGCTTTTCAGTTGTTGAAAATTTACATAGTTTAGCTTTTGTGGTTATTACAGGTGTCTGTTGATGCTATCTGCCCACAATGTTTTTCAATTCTCTTGAACTGCCAGATTTGTTTGGTTCATTTGTTTTTCCTGCCATCTACTTCCTACTGGCTGATCCCTGGGTCAGAATACCTGGTAATATGTGTGGCAATTAGCCTATGTCTTGCTGATCTAATTGCCCATATAGGTCAGCTGACTGTCCTTGGCAGAAAGAAATAAAAAAAGTTGGACAGGAGAGGAAAAAAGAAACACTATGTCAAGGCAAAAAAGATGACATAGAAGAAATTATTGTGTCTTTGCATATAGTTCAGGCAACATTCTGCCAATCTGTTTTTGCCTTTATAAGTTTAAGGTTGCCTGACTTTAATATTTTGTTTGAATCTTTTTATCTGTAAAGTGTGTTTATTTTCAGTAGCATCCATGACAGAAAAACTTATACATCAGTGATTTTTTATTTTCCCAGTCCCACTATAAATAAATATAAAATGTGGTTTTTTTCTGTCTGTATTTGAGTTGGACAAGTATTCTGTATCTACTTCCCACTACTTTTCAGGGGAATAAGATACTGGTTATGTTGGTTATTATATCCTTATTTCAAAACATTCTCACTTGAATATGAGAATCAAAGTAGTTTAACCTTACATAATGCTATTTGCAGTTGGGCAAAGAAAATGCTGTAGTGACAGACATGAAATCTAGCATGGTTGGAAAGAATAGACAATCTTCACTTGAAGATTTGCTCTTGTTCGCTTTCCCTATCATATGACCTTTTATTTAAGAGGACATGTACAGTTATGTTTAAAAGTTGTTCTTTTAGTTTATTTGATCCAGTACAGTGGAATGTGCTCATATGATTGTTGATGATTGAGCCTTCACCATCAATATTTTTTAAAAGCATTTATGTAGATAAAGCAGATCATAGACCTTTGTGTGACAATCTGAGCAGTCTGGAAAATGCATTTAAATTAATTAAATAAACCTTTGGAAAGAAAATAGAACAATAATTCAGAATCTCACCAGAATTTTTGTTGTTCCTTTATTGACCTATTATCTGCAGCTTGGTTCAGTTTTGTGTTTGTTACATGGAGATCTGTGTGATCACCTCCTTATTTGTCACTATTGAATGTTTCCAATTATATTGAGTTATCAACCTGATATTCACAATTTGACTGTGTAAGGAGAAAGGAAGCTGAGATGCATTAAATGAAAAAGTTCTGTAGCTTGCTTTTTCAAAGGATTTTCTGAGCATATGCAAGATGACATTTTACTGTGTTCCTTTATTTTGTTGTTATTTAGTTTACTGATGCTCTAGGATGACAGAGGTGACAATACCTTTCGTGCAATGATATATTTTAAGAAACTTTCATGATGTAATTAGATACTTTATATACCACTTTCTGTAGAGTTTGTGTATATAAATATATATAAAAACATGCATGTACATACATACCTATGTATATAAAAATAATAAAAATCCCAAAACAAAATGTAAGAGAGGCTTTCCAAGCTCTTTGATCTGTGTGGTATTTTAGTTATTGGTGGAGGAGGGCTTCATAGTTAGTGTGAATTCTTCAAAAGGAGCTAGCAACAGGACAAGGGGTAATGGGATGAAGCTGGAACACAAAAACTTCTACTTAAATATAAGAAAAAACTATTTCACTGTGAGGGTGACGGAGCAGTGGCACAGGCTGCCCAGAGGAGTTCCAGTGGAGTCTCCTTCCTTGGAGGTCTTCAAGACCTGCCTGGACATGTACCTATGCGACCTGATCTAGGTGAACCTGCTTCTGCAGTGGGGTTGCACTATATGGTCTCTAAAGGTCCCTTCCAACCTCTACCATTCTATGATTGTCATATTTGAGAGTTAATATAAGCAAATCTGGTAGATATTGAAACTGTATTTCTTTTAAAGGGAATGGTTGTGTCATCTGGAACTATCTGAAGGGAACAGGAGAGTTCTGCTGCCTTTGGGAGCATATTGGGTAGAAAAGAAGAAGCTTCCAGGCTGCAAGAGTGGAGGAAGCATGGGATTTATAGAAATGAGCTGGAAACCTCTAGTTCAGTGACTGATAAGATGAGAGGAACAGCTCCATAACCAGGCCTCAGAAAGAAACTTGCTAAGGGTAAAAAAGGATAGTACAGTTTGCTGCAACTAGCAAAATTGCTAGGATGAGTCCATTTTAATAATTACTCAATTTACATTAATTGGAGATGATGTCAAACTGGTCCACCTAGCCCAGGCTTTTTATCTTTATTAACAGTCAGTATTAGCATTTGTTTCAGAAGTGATTTTTTTTTTCCCCTCTAGGGTTCTAGTGTAATTTTGTAAAATTACAGTTTGGGTCATCCTTAGCTAGAGGATATGGGTATGTTTGGGCTGTGCTTAGTAGCTGTGAGTTGATCAGTCTCTGTGAACTTTTTAAGACCTTGTTTCTATTTTATTTCTGTGAAAAATGATTGCAATAATTTAATTATGTAGTGTGTGAGAAATACTTCATGGGCTTGTGAACAGTATTGATTAAGCATTTACCTTATTCAGAATACAGATAATTATAGAGTGTTGTTATAACCCCCTTTTTTATCACACTTGAGGCATCCCAGTTTGTGTAGCTTCTCACAGTAGAAGCGGCTTAGTATCCTTGATTTCCATTATTGGTGTGTCCTTTTCAATTTCTTTGATACTTGTGTATCTACATGCAGCAGTCAGTGGGTATAACACAGGTTTGTGCAGTGATGCTGTTTTTCCTGGAATGTTGTGGTGTTTCTTTCCTGCTGTTTGACATATTGGAGAACTGGGCTGATGCAAATGACTTAAAAATCTCTTTCCTGATTGCTATCAATGTAATATGAGCCCAGCATTCTATATAAATAGTTTAAAATTTATTTTTGTTCTCAGCATTTACTCATTAGTTAGTACTGAATTTCAGCAATGTCTTGTTACTTATTTGCTCATTATATTAACATCGGGAATTTTGTGCATGTTGACTGTTCAGATTTCTGTTGTCTTTTCAATTAATTTTGAGTGGATTGGTTAAGATAAATCCCAGCTTGAATCATCAAGCAAGTCTCTATTGGCAGGTTTTTTAAATTTTTTTGGTGAACTTTCTACTCTTACTCTTTACTTTGATTGTTTTAACACATTGCTAATCCGAGGTGAGCCATTCCTTTCTTCTCCATGATTTCTTCAGAAACATTAAAGGGAGACTGTGTCAAAGTTTTTTGGTGGTTTTTGATTGTTTGGGGTTTTTTTTTTAAATCAAAGTATGCTGGCTGACTAGTTCAGATTTAATGCTGTGTGAAGCCTGTTTGAAACCGTGTAGTAGATTCTTTAGATATCCACGTATGAAAATTGTACTGATTTTTGTCAATATTTTATTTAAATGGTGCATCTATAAATTAATTTCATGGGGTTTCTTACCCAACTCCACCCCAGTTTTAGTCCATTTCCTTTGGAAAAGAAAAAAAAGCTGATGTTATAGCTGGTGTTTTCTAGTCCTGTGGTACAAGACAAAACTTGTTATTGGTTATACCACACAGTACAGATTTTACTTCTTTGAAGGTTACTATAATAAAATCTTATCTTTCACATATTGGATCAGGCATGATCAAATATTTGATTATTTATTTTGGCCAGTCTATCTTCTAGTCTAGTTTGCATGTTCTTTACAAGGGTATTTGACTAATATATGCATTTTCAATGTCATAAGATAAATGATTCATTAAAAATAGAGAAAAAAAATCTAATTGCTACGTTTCAGTTTAAAGATTGTAATTAAATGCTATAAAAGATATTTGTTATATGCATTAGTTTTAGAATGAAAGCTGTAATTTCTGTAATGGAATTTGTTTTTTGTTGTTTAATCTTTGTTTTAAAGCATAAGGTGTATAGCTTTTAGTTAAAAAAAACAAAACTCAAAACTATGCAACTATGTGCCTTTTTTTGAAAATACTATGGGGAATTTTAAAATGGAATAGACAATCACAATAGTCTGATAGGTGTCGTGAAAGCTTTTCTGTTTGCCTCATTGGGACAGTATTTTTCTAGTCAGATATTGCTGGGAATCTTGGCATCCCATAGCTTTCTGTGGTTAGTGTTAGTTTTAAATTGTAGCTATTTTCCCCCTTTCTGCTTTAAAAAATAAAATCAAAACATATTCAAGCCCTATTAGATGCTAGTCAGGAGCTGAATTTGTCAATACAAACATAGAATTAGTCACAGATGAGTATAGACTTTGTTTTTATCAGGTTTATCTCATTAATAGCTATTTTGAAAATATAGTCTGAAAGAGATTCAGAGCAAACACATTAAAGGCTGTTAGAAAAAAATGAGAAATAAAAAAAATAGTAGTGTTCCTCAAGAAAAAGTTATTTTGCATGCATTTATAATATTTGATAGATTCATTTGTCTTGCTATGCTGCAATTTTGTTGTAAGTAATCCTTATTCTAAATGGCAAATGACATTCTCACTGCCAGTGTTGATATCTGCAGGCATAGATGTAACTTTCATTATTGTGAGGACTTTGCTAAAAATGTCTTACAGTTTAAAAGAACCATGCCAGTACTTTTCTGCTGGTTTAGAAAAGGCTGATGAGCTATTCTTATCACCTTACAGTCACTGGAAGATACTTGACCTGTCTTGACCTCCTTTCATATCAGTTTCTCTGAGTCGTAATACTAAAACAAAAAAGCAAAGAAATTGTATTAAGTGTGAATATTTTTAAGATCAGCTCAAACCAATACATCACAAGAATTTGTTGTTTGGCTTTCTTGTAGGGAAGAGGTATTAATTTTGCCCATCAAAATCATAGGAGAACCTTTCATAGAAATTGGAGTCACTTAGAGTGAGCACTAAGTCAATGTCCCTGTTTTTTCACAATTCTCTTTTGTGCCAGAATTTCGTATGCCTGTATGCAGAAACCTTTGCAATACCAATGTTGGATGTAGCTGTAACTTGTGCTCAATGAACAGAGTAGCAAAGTGGCTTAGAGTAAGTCAAAACACTGGCATGATATGGATATGATTTACCATTACCTTTGTGTATGGCAGATTATACAGTGATGTGTGGGAGAGTCCTGTGATATTTTGAGCAGCTGATTGGAACATAATTTATGAACATTTATGTGAGGTGAGTGGTTGGAATCAATGACCTTAAAGGTCTTTTCCAATCATAACAATTCTATGAAAAGGCCAATGAAGAAAAGGACCTGGATTTTTGGAGATGCTGTGGGATGAAGATACTTTATCTTTTCTGGAAATGTACCTTTAGTTAACATATTATCAGAATGTGAAATTCTGCTTGCATTTACATAAAGTGAATGAGTTTCTGGAGAATGTGCTACTAAACTTTTTAAAAACCATTGGTTCACAGTAACTTCTGGTGTTTTAGGGTGTTGGGGATTCTTTTTCCCTCTTTTAACTGAAATCTGAGTTTGTTCATCCCTCAATCTTTCAATAGAGAAGTTCATGAGATTAGCAGCTGTTAACAACTACTACGAAAGGTGTCTGACTGCCTACTGTCTTCCTAGACAGATGAGTGTATCCTCAACAATGTACATCTCCCCAAGTATTTTTTGTTTTAATCTGGTCATCATCTAATGTTGAAAGTGGGAAGCCATTATTGTTCTTTCTTTTTCATTTAGAACAGCCTCACAACATTACTACATGGAAAAAAAAAATAATGGCCTTTCAAATCTGCTGTTGTTTGAGTCTTGTTTCATCTGCTTATGAAGCTGCCAAATAAAGCATATTGAACATGAATACATTAGAGGAAAGTAAACTGACACTTTCTGTAGGACACAGCAATTTGCATTTCCTTGTTTTTCTCTGTTTGTGACAGCAATCTGTGTTACATTCTTCAGAGTTTCCATATTTTTTCCCCCAAGAGATCTCATCTTGTATGTCCTGGCACTTCAACCATAAACTTGTCCATTAAGCTATTTTTAAAATATTGATTTAATTTTTGCTAATACAATTGCTTTTTTAAACCAGAGTCGTAATTATACTCTCTGATCTGTTTTTAAATTACTGCTTTTAATTCTTTAGCTTGAGCAACTGAGAAATTAGTTAGTTCAATCCTTCTATATCGCTTCCAACCTCAGCACTGCAGCCATTTTTGCTTCCCTTTGTAACATAATATCTTCTTTGGCTTCTTGGACAATCTTTTCCAGTTTACTTCCCTAACTTCATGGGTCATCATAAAGTTATTGGAAGAAAACAACACTGATTTATGTAAAGCTCTTACCTTGTGGCAATTTTGTAAATAAAAATCCTCAAGACAACAATTAGTACAATCACATAGAAAAGTGGCAGTGTTTAGTGAATTAGAGGTTTTGTTACTGTGAAGATGCTGTGTCTCTGAATGAACTAGCCTGCGGGATTTGAAAATATAGCCTCATAGTCTGAAAAAAAAAAAAAAAAAAAGTGTCTTGTGCCTGAAGTTAGCTGGAGAAAAATGATAAGCTTTGGCAAAAATAGATCATTCAGTGGGTAGTCTGCGTGAAAGTGTTGTTGGTTGGTTGTTTCCTCACTGTACGAGTTTGGCATTGATAGATTCAGAATAAAATGGAATTTTGCATAATCTGTGTTTAATTGTGAAGTGCCTTTGTGTATATTAGATCTGTCAGAAATGTATGTGGATTCTGCAAAAATGACCAGAGAAATGCAAAGGTGTCAAATCTATTCACTTCTTTAATATCGTAAGGCATACAACTTATGGCTGCTTGAGCAGTGTTGCTGAGCCCTAAAGAATATTCTGAGAATTAGCACTACTTACTTAAGAATATTCTTGAGGTGGCTGCTGTTGTCAGTGGCAAAATATTGGACTAGATGATCATTTGATCAAATTAATTTGATGTGAACCATTGTCATATTCATGTTAATTTTTGGCTGAGAGTTGCACAGCTTGATTTTATGTTGCTTGTTTTAGAGGAGGAGTTGGGGAGAGAAATGTTAAGCATTTGTGTGAGATTGTAAAAAAGAAAGTTGTGATAAAAATATGTGAAAAATTCAGTATCTCTTTTTCTCCAGCTTAGTGCTGGACCCTCCCCCCCCCCCCGCTTGTGGTCACATTAAATAGTTTCTCTTTGCTGAAAATAAAAAGATCTAATATTCATTCCTATATCTCTAGTGTAATAGGTGGAAAAAATGCCACTTGATTAAAAACTTAAGCCAATAAAGGTAGGAAAAAGTTCATATTTACTAAGTGGTTTCAATTACTGCATTAAGAATGTATCAGCATACAGTAAAATGCTTCAGCATAAGATTTGTGCATATTCTTCTATTGCAGAAAGATAAAATTTGAAGTTGATCTGTCTCTTCCAACATGATACATTAACAGTGTGTCAACAGCAGTGTTTTACTATATCTAATTGTAAAATTGTAAACTAATACCAAGAGGTAAATGTGAAAAGGATGTTTTGGGAACAATTCCTAGATTTGGAGGTTTTTTTTTTTTTGTAAAATAAACACACCTTTAAAAATGGTTTTAGATTTTGGATGACAGTAAAAGAAGTACAGAGTGCCAAAACACCAAAGCAGTTGTACTGGATCAGAGCAGTAATCCACCTAGTGCTATTTCTTTTCTTTGATGGTGATTAGAACCACATGCTTTAAAGGAAAATGCTTATAATGGGCAATTAAAGGATCTGCACATAGCAGGCTTTTTTCCCCTCTGCCCTCCCCCGCCCTCTCCCCCCCTCCCTCCCCCAGTTGCCATAAATTACTGGTTGGTCTTTACTCTGACGTGCAAGTCTGACAAAACCTAGAAGGAACAGGAAATGACCTAAGTGTGGTTTTAGCATGTTTTTTTTTCACTACCTACATAAGAAGAAAAAAACCCCTCAACTTTCCCTTGATAGTCAAAACACCTTTTAGAACCGTTTTGAGACATTTGGAGGTCTTTAAAAAATACTAAAAGGAAGTTTAGAGCAAGCATATCAAGCAATAAAAAACCTGCAAGCTTTCTGTAGCAGACAAAGTAGAAGCAGACCTGCTGACACTCCTGGTTACAAAAGCAGAAGTAGCATGTCTTTTAAAAAACAAACACATGAAACAAACGCAAAAAGAAGAAACAAAACCCAATGAAACAAACAAAAAAATGTTTGTCCACCTACAGGGAGTAATATTAACTTTAAGAACAAGCCTGCTGAAGACTTATTTGAAACTTTGGCATAACATGGAGCATTTTTGCTCTATTTTTGTGTCTGTGCTGAAGACAGTTACTGAAAACAGTAACTAAACATGGGAAGACTCTAAAGCGACACGTTAAATTTTGCTTTGTGCAATTCTTCCTGTAGATTTGTATTTTCAGGGAAGATCAGAATATTGTGGAGTCTGGTGAAAACATGATGGTGGC
The DNA here is from genome assembly GCF_028858725.1 of Colius striatus. Lineage (NCBI taxonomy): Eukaryota > Metazoa > Chordata > Aves > Coliiformes > Coliidae > Colius > Colius striatus. The sequence continues at coordinate 12,628,144 of NC_084765.1, forward strand.
CAGACACCTCTGTGTTCCAGTTTTGTTGTTCTATGTTCAGCCATATATGTTGCAGGTACTATTTAATTAATAGAATAGTATTTACTGAGGCAATTAATTAGAAGCAAGTCTCTTTCCATTGAAGGAAGGTGAACCTTCTTAAAAAAAGCGAAGGTAATGCATTTTATAAAAGAGTTCAGTGGAGTCAAGCTGAGTGTAGGGATAGGGTAATGACTGTTTCCTCAGTACATGTGTCCAACCCTCAGAACCAGGAGAACACACCTAGTTTCTATTCAAAGATTGTGGCTATCTGCAGACTTCACAACCCATTGGCCATTTTACAAGTGTACATAAATAAATTGTATAGAGTCAGGGAGTAGTAAATATTAGGATTAAAAAAATATCTTAGTGTTTTCCTGTCCCATTTCTTTTCATGGGAAGGTTTAGTGAGTGAAGAAAAATCATCATGACTCTAAATGCCTTAAGTATCATATTAAATGTCTTTCCAGGTGTTATATTTTGTCTTGATTACACTTATCTACGCAACTGGCTGTTATTTTGGCCTGCAAGATTTCACCACAGAATGTCTGTGCTCTCTAAATAATGTGACCTCTAGTTTGACAGTCATTCTGTGTTTGCATCACCATTATTCTCATACTGAGTACAACTTGACTAATTCATAATATCCCTTTTTTCAAAATCTACCTACACGGAGAGGGAAAAAATCCTAATAACCAAATGAAAGAAGACTTCTCGTATGTAAACTGCTGTATTTTTTCTATAGCTAAATCACATGGGTTTTAAAAGCTAAATGATTGTAAGTGGTTACAAAAGACTAATTTAGAAATAAAAGCAATTAATCTAGCATCAGTCTTGTTTGAAAGACCGTCATGAAAATCATGGATATGTCATGTAAACTTCATATTTCTCAATAAATTAGTTTCTTATCTGTTTGAAGAATTTTGCTTTTGAATGAGGTGATTTTTTCAGAGTTGATTTCTGAATCAAGTTGCTATGGTGTTGCTTTCATTGTTTACTTAATTCTATGCTTGGTTGCTATGGAAATACTTATTTATGGAACTAATGCCTAATGGTGTTAGATGCTACTAGGAATCCTTTATATTTGATCAATGAAAGACTTGGTCAGAAGTAGAAACTCGTTTTTCTACTAATTTTTTCCTCCATTAAAATTCTGAAGCATGGAATGTGAATGGGTGGTGGCAAACAGGACAAGTTTTCTTTTCTTAACAAGCATTAAAGTAGATGGTGAATCTCCTGAATAATATTGTCATTGAAACTAAAACTTCCCTAGGTTAGGAAATCAAACAGCCATGTTACAAATCTTAACACTGTGTATGGCCTCAGATGGTGTGCATGTTTCAGCTTCAGGTATGAAGCATATGAATTACTCACAGTCTGGTTTGAATTTTTTTTTTTTTTTAATTATTTCTAAGCTCTGAAACAGTTTTTTGTAGCCATGTATTTTAAATCTCTGCCTAAGCACGAATATTGTCATTAGTATAACCACACAAATACAAGTAATTCTTGAGTAGTGAAGGTGATATTTTATTAGTTAAATTGCTCTGAAAAGAAAATTACAGTTATCTGGCTGAATACAGTTTGAGTTGAGCATGATTTTTGTGTTTTTTAAAAATTTGTCCAGAAAGGCTTAGTATGATTTTATAGTAATTGTAGTGGTTTATAACTTGAGAAAAATAGTCTTTTATTATGCTTATACCTTTAGGAGTTTAAAATACTTCTCAAACATTGCTTTAGCCAAATGCAGTTATGTAATTCATACAAAGAAGATCCAAAAGATCTTCACACTCCATGGTATCAGCTTGCTCTGACAGATGCATCCATTACAGGCCCCGGAAATACTGGCTGTTGCAAGATAGGCAAGGAAACTTTTTATGTAGAAAAATCCTTAAAACCAAAGCAAAAACCCCTGAAGCTCTGCCAGTTTGCTTTAGCTGTCTTCTGTTTCTCATCTGTTATAGACTATAAGCTTCTCAGAAGAGCACTTCTTTAATTTTTTTTGTAAAAAATAAAATTGCTTGTACCTGTTGCTGTTTGAACAATAAGCTGTATTAGGGAAGGGCTTTATTACTTTTACCTTGTGTACTTTTTTTCTGATGTTGCAAACAATGTGTTCTTAAAGTTTTGGTAATTCTTGGATTGATATCCAACAATCAGGGCCTTTGTCTATTTGTTTTTTCTTTCTCTCCCCCTCGCCCCGATGGGATGGGTTACAAATGATGTCAGATAAGTTGATTCTAAAATTCTTGTATTCAAATTGCATGGCAATCCTCTGGAGTATATGGAAATACTGATTTCATTGTTTGTGAAAATATAAAACAAAGGGTAATATCTGATGCTTACTGTCAATTTTCCTGCCTATTTCCAGTAACTGACATATATTTAAAATCTCCCTAGACTTTGCTAAACATCCATATAACTGAATATAGCATTCGGTCTTCAGAATAGGAACTCTGGAGAACTTCTTGAGCTTTAACAACTGTTTTAGCCTTTAAAAAAAAAGTGTTTCCACTACTGTGAATTCCTTCTACTCTTAGCCTATTTTGAGTGACATGTTTTGGCTTGACTTAAACCCATCACTGGAGGTGAGTCTAATACTGCCTAAATCAGAAAAGATCACATATACTTCATATAGTCAGGCTGCTGATACAAGAACTTATCCTCGAAGCTGACTAGTATTTGGTATACATGGTTCTAGGGGCAGGGCTATGTATTTCTCACCTTTCAGATGTTCACCTGTAATAGCAGAGCCCACTGCAGTTTTATTAACAGGGTTGCTGCCAGGTATGTGGTTCCTGTGATGTTGTCAGTGACAATGGATGCTCAAAAGCCAAGGTATGTGAGTTGCTAAGCAGAAGTTTATGTTGTATTTTGGAACTTCCGTGGCTCGCGTCCCTCCTACATGAGGTGCTTCATGTTGGAGGAGGTGAGAAAGAAGGTTATGTGCAATAGATTGCAAAATCTTAGTATTACAGACTACAGATATTTTTGCAACAAGTCTTACAGTTGCAAAATCAAAATTGCTGTGGCTCTGCCTAAGACCTATTTTAAGGTCTGTTGGTCTGTTCACATTAAGTCAAAATAAACTGCATCCTTTACACTCGTGTTGTAAGTTTAATGCAACTCAGGGAATACTGTGTAATTTTTCTTGATAATCCATATTAATTAATTAAAGCTTTGACTGCCAAACTCTCAAGAAAAATGATGCCAAAAATGCCACTTTATTTACTTTTGCAAGGCATGGAGTGCAGCTAATTAAATGAAGTTTGATAGGTACTGAGAAACGGTAGTTTCCTTACAATGAGTTTCTGAATGGAGTATTAAGGAGTAAATTCTTCTCTAAACATGAAATTTTTGTAAAGAAGCCGAATTTATCGGCTGTTAACCTTTAAAACTCTCGCGCCCCTTGTTCCTCAAACCATTGCAGATGGTCTGTTCGGACGGACATAGGCTGCTGGTTTCTGGTCCTTTCTCCGAAGCGGCTCTGTGGTGGAGGTCGGCGGGACTGGAGCGCCACCGCGTGGTGCGCGGGAGCGGCCGAGCCAAGGCGACAGCCCCGCACCTTACCGGCCTCTAAGGACTACTGAGGATGTAACAAGTTGTGTTTACGATGGAAAATATTCATTGTATACTGATCTGCATCTTTTCCCTTGTGCTGAGTAGAAGAGATTGCTATTTAGTGCCTAAACTTTTCATCAACTCAATTTAATTACTTCAATGCATGGCACATGAAATGAGCCCTGAGAATTTCACAGCTGATACAGGCTGTAGTAGCCTGCTAGCTGCATTAGTATACTACACCTGTCTTAACTCCAGTGATACAACTTCTAATTAATAGTGATATTTAGTGAATTAAAGAAAAACAATCTGTTGGCAACTTACATGTAAACTTAAGTTCTTTTTATTTCAAAGCTGTTTCAGTTTCTTTGCTGTTAAATTGTATCTGTGAAGAAACTTAAATCTTCTGGTTTAAATGACAATAGAAAATTTTCAAGCATGAATCCAAGCTGTGAAATTTTTCATTTAAATAAAATTGTGTATTAGATAGCACCCTGCCATTTAAAATGTCAAACCGTTATTTGTGTTGGAAGTAGTTTTTGCACGAGCTGTACAGTTTACCTCATATATACTGGATGAGTATGGGACACAAGATATAGCAGTAACACTTTCCATTGAATATTTTCTGCCTCTGCAACTTTAAGCCTATTTCTTTACTCTGGCAAGGCCAAAGCCAAAAGGAGGATTTTGAACTTTTTTAGTTGTACACATTGCTTCCCAAAATTATAGTGGTATAGCTTATGTGAATGTGTGTACATACATGTATATAAAAACTCCCAGTGGCTTAAAGGATGAATAAAGGAGATTCCATCAGTGAAAGCACTTGCAGTTAAAGGTTTGGTGCAGAAATATTCCAGAGCTTAGCAAGAGTGTAGGTATCAAGATGTCATTTATGACAAATACATAAAATTATTTACCATACTATATTTTTAGAAGGAAAATAAAATATTAGAAGAGCTGGGAGAAGGGAAATCTCCTTTCTGTCCCCTAATGGAGGCTGCAGGATTGCAAGCAAGCTGACACAACTTCGTTGACTATTAGTATCAAAGGTTGTTAATACAACTTGCAAAACACACGTGGACATCTGATCTTTGCTGCTGGTTGAGTCAAAAGTCAGTGAAGCAGATTAACGCAGTGTCTATGTCTGAACTTAGGAGGATAGAATGAAGCCAAAAAGTTTATTTATGTTTGGTACAATAAATAAATGTCAATCTGGAAACAGAAAACAGAATGAGGATAACCAAAAAAAAAGCCAACATGCCCAGATGGACAACTCATTCTGCTTTGTTATAGAAGACAAATCCCTTTGTGTTTACAATGGTCACTTTAAAACCAAACGCGTCAGGCAAAATGAATATGGTTGGATAGTGTTGGTCATCTTAATGCTTAACACTGCCAGGCTGACATTCATCTTGTATGCTGATGAGATTATGTTAAAAAAAAAGGTTAATGAGAAGATGATAGCTAGATTAATCTCTTAAAGGTTTAGAGAGAGAGTTTTTCTTGTTTGTTTGTTTGTTTTAATTCTGGATTTATTTGCTTGCTTTACACCATATGACTGTCTTAGCATAACTCCCATATTAAGTACATGCTTAATGCTAGATCTCATGACTTTTCATAAGTATAAACATGGTTTAATGGTATCTCTATGAAGATAACAGAAGAGAAAAAGAGCCTTTAAGTGCCCGCCTGGGTACTGCTGACGCATCAGCCTGTGTTTCTTTATTGACACTTTCTGCCAACTTGGAACATTTGTGTTTTGTCCATGAAAAAGCTGTTAGTCTTCGTGAAACAAAACCAAACATAGTTCTCACCTGTAAAAATAATCAGAAAAAATTAAGAGGACTGCAGAATATGAACTAGCAAATGGAATATTGGCACTTCATTTGTACTCTGTAACTCTAGAAAAGAGGGGGAAAAAAGAGTGATCTTCATGTTTGTTTAATTTGTGGATGCATGTTTTGCAAATGAATTCATTTATCAGAGTATTTAGAACCTGTCAAGAAGTCATGAAAACTGAACTTTTTTGAAACAAAACAGACATCTGAATTTTATTTCATGTGTTTTTTTTGTTGTTGGTGGTGGTGGTATAGAAGAAAAATTAAGTGAGGGCTGTTGACGTACTTGAAGCTGATAGTATCTTCAGATTGTGTTGCTGGGGTTCTTTTGTGGGTTTTGTGAAGTTATTCAGAACACGTAGATTTGTAACCATATTCAAACAAAACCAAACAAAACTTCCTGCAAGAAAATGCTTTTAAAATTACATATTTTTAACCTGAGATATTGTGGAGCTTTTTGCCTTTTTTAAAAAATAATTGATGTTAATGTAGTGCTTTCTGAATTGTATTTACAAAATTGCTACTGTTTGGTTCTGAAAAGGAGAAAATGATAAAACATATATTTGCTTAATAGAGTCAGGAAAGCACTGTCACCACCTAATTTAGTTTACATGTTAAATGATTAATCTGGATTTTAACAATCCAGAAATATTGAAATAAGGCCATATAATTATTCTGTCATCACGATATCTCTGATGCATGCAATTTCTTCAAACTCTTCTTTAGGACAGTGAAAAAATGGCCTGAGTTACATGTAAAACCAGGAAGGGTGAAACATTTTATATTACATCACATAGTCAAGATTTAATCCATTCTTGTTTTTCAGATTTAGCATGTTCTCTGTTACTCTGCTTTTTTTTTCCTTTTTCTTTACAGATGATACTTTGGGATTGGGATTTGAAGCAATGGTACAAGCCCTATTATCAGGTCAGTGTATTATTAATCTAATTGTTCTTTTGTGAAATGTGAGTACAGAGTTCTCTGTAAGTTGTCAGTTTTCAGTTTTTTCTGTCATGTTCTGTTTACATAAGTTGTCCTAGTACATTCTAGCTCTACTTAGCAGAGGCTTGATATTTAGCAGTTCTGACCAAATTGACACCATTTTCTGTGGTGTTTGAGACCACTCTCAAACCTAAGATGAGATTGTTTTTTTGTTTCCTTATTTTAAAATATTCATTATCATAAAGTTAGGGAGTGATTCTCCAGCAGCATCACCAAACTCAGATCCACCAGGTTCTCACCTTTTCTCCTGATTTGTAATTTCTCCTGCTCTCTCACATCAGTGGTAGCATCTAATTAGCTATTTCTGTTCCTGTTCAGAGAATTATGTCAAATCATTTCTTTAACACAATTGTTACAATTTTTTTCAGTAAAATCTGGGTTAATAAAAGTAATGAGACTGGAAATCACATCGCTCTAAGGTGCTTGTAAGAGTTTGGCCATCAAAATTTCTATTGATGGTGTTGGAAGAGGCAGACTACTAAGTTTAATTCTGGGACAAAATTGAGACCAAAAAAATTATTTAAAAATTGAGATTAAAAAATATGCACCAGATTTTTATTTAAAATAGATAAAAAGAAAATGAAAGATAATGTGAAATTCTGAAATAGTTTTTAATTGCATGGAAAAAAACCCTACAGAAATTGGTGACTGAATGTGTTTCTACGTGTATGTTTTCTTTAAAAGGAAAATATCTTGCATTTTAAAAAAAAATTATATTTAAAAATTTCAGTGGATAAGGTACTTATTTAAAAGTGAAATATTTTGAGATCTTAATAGTTTTCAACATTTCCATCTATTCTAGAATGTTGGCAGTGGAAATGGAGTTGATCTTTCAGTACTAAATGAAGCTCGGAGCATTCTAACAGACCTCCTGACTGACCCATCCCTTTCACCACAAGTGATATCTTCACTTCAAAGCGTTAACAGTTTGATTGGTGCTTTCTCAGGCATGTGTAGGCCAAAGGCTAGTCCATTCACACCATTTCCTGGTTTCTTTCCTTGTCCTGAAGTAGAAGATCCTGCTGAAAAAGGAGATCGAAAGCTGTTCAAGGTCAACTTACTTCAATTTTCATTCGTGTGTGTGTTGCAATGTGAAAAAATTAAAATCAAGGATTCTGGACAGAATGCTTCTGTATGGACAGTAGCTTCTTTACTGAGTACCTATGAACTACGTTTAAGGTCAAAAGAGAACATCTGTGAAAACATATTGAATGAAATATAGATAGGTACCAAAATGCAAATTCAAGTGATTGATGGATAGACGAGTAAAAGCATTGGTCTGCACTGTGAACACATGATTCCTCAAAATAAACACAGGATTAAAAAAGCCTAAAAACAAATATAAAATGAAGATATTATATTCTTATGTCACAAATAGGGCTGTTCTTGATGCTCCCACATTCCTGTCAATGTATCTTTTTCATTGACCTTTTTTTCTCAAATAAATTTACTCTTGGGAACATCAAACTAGCCATCAGACAGAAGCAAATCAACTATTTGAAAGGAAAATTGATGATTGATGTAGTCCACTGACAGTGGAGTCCATTCTAGCCTGAGAGCACTACCACTGCATGACAGCATACAGAATACACTCTCCCAGCTCTCTTTCTGGTAGGACTGGTTAAGGATAGCTGCATGTTTCCATGGATGATATGGTGGTCTTATTCTGCCTGTCCAGTTGCAGCTTTCTAGCTGTGACTACAGCTTTGCAGCAAAGCAAACAGAATCAAGGTACATTCCATATCAAGGACTCAAAGCAGTCTTATTTTTAAGGGTAAGAGACTATATAGTCTTTTGTGTCAACATCGTTTAGTTTTTAAAAAATATTAATAGCTTTGCAAGTTAAGTATAATGTTTGTCCTCCTGATGAAGCTTAAAATTGCAAACTCATTATTTCTGACAGACTTTTGAAATGGTGGTTTCCAAGCGTCACCTGTCCTCACATATGACCCTGCAAACCTTACTCAATACTGCAAATATTGCTTTGGATTTTTTGTTTCAAATATTTTTTCAAACATTTTTTTCCTGGCATCTTTTTTGCTTTGCAAGGTCTGATGGCACACATCTATATTACAGAGAAGAACCTCCCCCTCTCCACTGAACAGCCATATCTAGGAATGAGTTAGCTAGTGAATTGTGGATTGAATGCAGAGACAGAGGATTGGGGATTTTTTTTTTTTTTTAAATTTGTTTGAAATTTGTTTGAAATGTAGTGTATAGGTTATCTGTGCACTAGGTGCAGACATGCCAGAGCTGACTTTGCAGTTTCATTTCAGTGATCCTATCCTTTCTGTTAGTTAGGTTCTAGTAGTTACCATTTAAACATGGATATACTTTTCTGGGGATATTTCAGTAAGGCAGAGCTACTATGTCCCAAATTATTTCCGTACAAGACTGTTTGAATGCCATTTCTCTGTTTTGCAGTGAGGTTTGTATTCAAGTGCAATGATTCCCAGTGTTTGGGCTCCATTGTGCCTAAAGTAAGAGAGCTTCCAGGCTGAGAGTAGTAAGGTGTCTGGAAAGCTTCTTGGGTGCTGTGGGGCTGGTATGGAAGCACAGATGGACCAGAACTACCCCTATGCATTCTGCATCACCCTCTCCACAAGTTCCACAGTACTTGCACTGTTAATATTTAGTATCGAGTTACTGAAAGTTCAGACTGACCTGATAACTGGAGAGCTGACTGTGTAGTTGTAGGACTGGGATGTGTAGAAAAGAATCCATAATCCTACAGCAACTGACTGTTTTTAAAAGCTTTGAAGAGTAATTACTGGACCAAATGAGTTTCAAAGTACAAGTATCTTTATAAATTTTAAGTGAGGAAATAAAAAAAGATAAATGAAAAATAGTTATTCCTAGTAAGCAAAATAATTTAGTTGCATCTTTTTTATTTTCTTGAGCAATAAGAGTGGATATAAGATACTGAACCTCCTGTTTCACAAAAAAAGTCTTCGCGAACAATAAATAAAATTTTAACATCTGTTTTTAATTATATAGATTTTAACCACAGTTAAATTACTCAACAGGGATTCAATAGCAGAAATAGCCTGCCAACACCACAGCTGAGACGAACTTCAGGAGTTTCTGGCATTCCACCTATAGAATCAACATCTAGATGGGAACGGAGTAACAGCAAGAGACCTCATCAGGAATATAACACATCAAGGTAGGCACTTAACGACATTTTAAGGGTAATAATAAATGTAGCCTTTCTAAAATATTCAGGTCTGTAATGTTGGAACTTGGCAACAGAAGTATTTAATGTAAAATCTTGTAAATTAAGTCTCCAAATTCTACCAGCAGAAACAAAAATGTTTCAAGTTAATTGTATACTATACTTTGTAACTCTGTTTGATCTCAAGTAGAAATCAAGTCATTCTGGGGTTGAATGGCATGCTCTGTCATAGCAAATAGGCTTACACAGCAATTTTAGTAGAAAATGAAAAAAAGTCCAACATGCACAATTGCAAAGCAAACTAGTTTAGCCTCTAAACATTTACAGACTTCCTCCTCCTTTTTACTTCAAATATGTGTCACTTTACAACTTCCACATACCCCCCATTTTTTTTTTCAAGTTAAAAACATGATGTAACTTTCATACACTTCATAGCCACTGTTGTGTGTATCGCAACATTTATGATTCTTATGGTCATCAAGCAAGTGGTAAGGTAGATAAAGTAATCTCTACTTTTTAGTCAATGTAGTACAAATAAGGCTTTTATTTGCAGAATTAAGATTACATTTTGAATTTGGAATAAAATAAATGTACTATTTTTTCTTTTTGTTTATTGTTGAATGAGTGAAACTTCCCACGTGTAGTTTATTAAATGTCTAAATGTATGGCTCTGCTCAGTGTCATGTAAGAAAAGTATGACGTGTTTAAAATTGTGTAGCAGCTTTACAAAAATGCATGGTTTTGAGATACCTGGTATCTCTTAAAACATAAATGGTTTCACAGAGGTCAAATGGAAAGTATAATAGATGCATTTTTTAAAAAGAACATATGAGTTATGCTTGTGACTGATGATTACTAGTAGTGGATGAAAGTTTATAGACACACGTTGAATAAATTATTTATCAATATTATATTAAATTTTAGAATTATTCATTTAAATAATTTCGCCCGTATAGGTGGCTTTTTCTTTTGTAATAAAATATGCTCTTGAAGTTTTTACATAGTAAAACTGCATTGTGGTTTGTGTAGAAAGTATCATTGAAGATGCTAGTAGTAGCAGTAGTAGTAGTTTAAACTTTACATTTTCATGCTGATTTATTAGTGTTTGAAGGAATCTTCCAAGTTATAGCCACAGGAAGCAACCAGACACCAGAAAAATCACCTTAAATTTGCAAACCAGGGGGATTCCAATGTAAGAGTTAGCATTTCTGATGTACATTTGCAGTGTACATTTTACAGAGGTTTCCTTACAGCTCCTAATCACCAAAGAACATTCCCAATCTCAAATAATTAAAAGTAGCAATACAGAAAACACCCTCTCTCATGCTCTGTCACTTTCAAATCACCTGATGACTGTCACATATACTGAGTCATGTTCCCCTGCCCTGCTTCTGTACATCCCCATATAGCTCTAGAATATGTGTTCTGTTTTTTTGTGATTTGTGTCCTGCTATTCAGAGTTCTTGTGCATACTTGCAGTGTCTCCCTCCCCTTGCATCTTTCAGTGGTTGTTCTTTAACTTCTGACACATAGTCATGTTAAAATCCCCCATGGGTGCTTACCTTACAGATAAAGTCAGATGAAATAACTTGAGTGGGCAAAACTATTCCTGCTGCCAAAAGAGACAGTCCTGCATTCCTAGAGGTTCAGGCTCTTGAGTCAGCCCCTTTAATTGTCAGAAAAGTAACATCAATGGGAAGACAATTTTTCCTGCCTTGGGAAACCGATTCAGTCTAGTCAAGGACTAATAGTAATAAGACAGAATGAAATAGCAAACTGTTGACTAGAAGGAAAGTTTATAAAAAAATCGAAGTATTATTTACATGAGATTACTATTTTCAACTGAATTCTAGCCAAGTTGAGAAAAATAAGATACTACATAGTAGTATTATAAGTCAATATTGCTACAAAATGTCATTTAATGTTCCAGAGATTTTTTTTTTTATTTATCCAGGCAGTGTTATAAAGGAGCTCTTGAGAGCTGCTGTTTAATTTGCAGGCAAATTCTTGATTTGTTTTGTCATCGAAACACTAATTCAAGATGAGTTAACCTTGCTTAATACATAGTCTTCCTACACTAAATACTGCTGCAGCACTTAATGATCTTTACAAGAATAAATGTAAGTTATGAAAGCTAATTGCTGTACAAATAGGGAAAAGTTTAATCTATCTCATTTGTCATCCCAAATGTTTTTTTAAGTTACTAACATGTCAGCATCAGGCTGCAGAAGAGTAAATCTGTCTTTATTCTTTTAAGTAATTTTTTATATGTTGGAGGAGAAGTATTATTTCTAGATTTGACTTTTGTTTGAAATCTGATTAGACAAGATTAAATCTGTTTTGGTAAATACAGTTTGCCCATACTGAAATGAAATAATTAGTTTTACATAGACTATTTTTATTTTAAAGTATGTATATAGAGTTATTTTGAATTGCATTTTTGTTTACTAAAGGAAATATGTAATTGGGATTCAGGAATGTAATTTTAGGCCTAGAACAGCAGATGGCGTAGTTCAACAGACGAGTTTAACAATTTAGCTACTGAAGTACAATATAACTGTCAAAACCAGCTTTAGTTTTAAGATGCAAAATTTATTTGAAAAGGAAACTGTGACTGTGTAAGATTTTCAAGGTGTTTCCAATCTAATTGATCTTTTAAATGTTCTCTTATTTGTTAATAAATATCCAGTTTTGGTTCAAGAAAAGTAAATAAGTTTAGAAAGTAACACCTGTGATGTGGTCTGAATATACTTACTTTGTCATTTTAGGACTGCAGAAAGTTTTCTGCTGCTTTCACCTAGTACCAAACAGTTTTTATTCTATACAATTTACCTGTGTTGTTTAGCTGATATTGTATTTTACTTCCTTCCAACACTTGCTTTTTTTTTTTTCAATGATAAAGGACCTGTAGCAGAGCGGTTGGGCCATTTTATAATCATTTTATTTAACAAAAATGGAAGACAAGGTAGGAAAGAAAAAAAAACTTACTGTTTTATTTTCAGCCAAGGATCTCATTCAAATGGGTCTTTTGCTGCAAACTTGCTGACAATACCAAAACAAAGATCATCTTCTGTGTCATCGACTCATCACATAGGTCCCAGACGAGCAGGTAAGATCATGCAAGTTGTGTAGAGGAGTGGCAGGATGTCAAGGTAGTAGATAGAACATAATGTATTACCGTTGGGTGTTTTCATGTAAATGTAATGCTAAAATAATATCAGCATCTTGCATATATGAAAAAAACATTTTAATGTATTTCTAAGAATAGTAAAAATTACAGTTAGCATCAACTTTGTAGAAATCCTATGTAGCTGTAAAATGTTACGATATTCAGTGTCACTGGTACACTTTGAAAATTACAACATTCATATACAATACTAAGGGAATAATTTTAGTAATTATGCCTTTTGTAATTGGAACAGTGTCATCTAGACACTCCTAAATACTTAATAGCCTCATGAGATGTATATATAAACAAATTTTGGAAGGGCTAATGTAGACATTGATAAACCTTGTATTTTCCTGTAAGGAAACGTAACAACATGCTATTTAGGGTGTGTGAGTCAAGTAGTCTGTGACACTGTTGGAAGCTTGTAGTCTATACGTTCCTTATTTAAGGGCAATACTATGTATTTTTTTTTAGTAATATGTTATCAGGCACTAAATAGTTACAGAACTTTGATGGAGTTTTTGCTTCAGAGTTTGCAGCAAAGTAAGTGATTCAGCCTTGGAAACTCCCCAGAATGCTTCATTGTTTTGCTCATGGGCACTTTATTCTTTTTGATAAAAGTATGTTTACAGAATTGGGAAAGAAATGATGTTTTGGCTTAATGCAGAATTTTGTTGTAAATTCATATTAGGCACAGAGTGCCCAAAGTCCAGATTTACTGTGGAACAGGCTGCCCAGACGGGTTGAGGAGTCTCCTTCCTTGGAGGTCTTCAAGACTCGCCTGGACATGTTCCTATGTGACCTAATCTAGGTGGACCTGCTTCTGCAGGGGGGTGGACTAGATGATCTTTAAAGATCCTTTCCAACCTCTACCATTCTATGATTCTGTGATTTCATAGATAGAAACTTGAAATAAAGCCTATCTCCTGTTTGAACAGGAATGAGAATTTTTTTGGACTTAAGGAAGCTGGAATTTTGTTGTGGGTTTTTTATTGTTTTATATCTTTTTACCCATGACTTTAGGTTTTTGTTTTCCAACAGTTTATTAGACAAATTTAGATAGATTATCGTGCCGATAAAAAAGGTACATCATTGTCAAATAAGGACAGTGTCTGTCCACTTTAATCACTTGTTACAAAAATACAACTGCAACAGTTTGGATTTTTTACTTTGTTTTTAAAAATGACTCAAGAAAATGTTTTCTTTGCAGCAAAACAATGAGATAAAAGATTTTTGGTTAGGTTATTTATCAGTATTGTGTTGGTTTTTATTATTTTTTTCCCTGGAAAATTTAATAAAGCAATCCTGATTCGGAAAAGAATATGGAAAGGTTCAGCTACTGATAAGATTTTGCGAAAGCTAAAGACAAAACCCAGCCTTTGAAAACCAGATGTTACAACACACTACATAGTTTGCCCATTTTTATGTGTAGCCTAGACTGATACATAGTTGTAGCTCTTATAACTTGGAATAGATCTAGCTGCTTTATATGTTTTTAACAGTGTGAATTACACACTGTATTTTGGATAGTTGTGCACTACAGTAAAGATTCTTGTCATTTAATTTCAGTCTAAAATACAATGTTTTTATTGTAATGTGAACCCCATGTAATGTTTGTTTTGGAAGGTGCTTCTCCTGGCCTGAGTCCTGTGGGTTCACCTAGTCATGCGTCTGTCTCCAGTGGGGCTTTCAGCAGCTGGTCACCTGTTGAATTTCCTGATACTGCTGATTTTCTTACAAAACCAAGTATTAATATACATAAGCCTCCAGGACACACATTTAGTTCTCCAGATTTTCTGCAGCAAGTTAAAACACCTCTAGATTATACGTGCAGCAGGTACAGTAGACTGTGTTACATTTTTAGTAACTTAGTATGTGTTGGAAAGAATACAAATAAAAGGAAAAAAACAGTGTACATCTGCTAGTATTAAAAAAATGCATGTGATCTTATAATAATTTGTCAGTATATTATCCAGGGAAAAGTAAAGGGCGCTGTATGTATGCCACTGATTTGAAATGGCTTATCCTTGAAAGCAGCAGTTATTGTAGAGTGGAAATATTTTACAGAATTTCAGAAAAGGAGGACTTCCTACCTGAGAACTGAATTATGTATTTCTGACTACTTTCTAAATAATTAGATCTACTTTATTAATTCATGGATGTCAGTTCAGGGGAGGTGATGGTACCGATTAAATCTGTGTGTGCTAAATGTAGAAGAATTTGGTGGAGGAACTTTCAAAAGCATGCCTTTTTAAGAAAAGTAATATGCAGATATTTTTCAGTACAACACAGCAGTAGCAAAAGAAGAAAATTACTGAATGTTGTAAATGTTTTTCATGTATTCTGTAAGCTGTGGACGTCAGATACTCAAGCCTGTTCCAACATCAGAACCAGAATATAAAGACAGAAAATCAGGTGAGATTTCAAAATAGACAAATATTTAATATCAATTTCCCTTTTTTAAAGCCAATTAAATTAAAATTTTTATATTTTTACATGATTTTTTCTCTGAACTTTAAGTTACTCATGTATATAATTTACTTGAGTTTGAGATAATCTAAAATATTGTTTGCTTTAGAGTAAGAAACTTAGAACAGATTTCCACTCATTGCTTTGTAGTTCTGTACTCCATATATTGAACAAGTTCTCTGCCATCTCAGCTAAACTAATCACTGAAACATTTTTTACAAGTATAAGCTTCTAGCTTTTATCAATTTCCACATAGATTTTGTCTAATAAATTTTGTCCTTTACAATATTTTGTTATTTAATTCTTAAATAAAAATGGTTTAGAGGCAAGATATAGCTTATATTTCTGTGAAAAATCTGTATGACCTGTTCACAAATTATTAGATAGCAGTAATTTACAAATAAATTATTGATATAGTATTTATGTATGTATTTTCTTCAAGGTGAAATTGGGAGTGCTTGTGTTACAAAAGAATCTTCCCACCATACAGAGAAGAAAAAAGATGAAAGAAGGGAAATGATCAATCAAACACAAAGTAACCTGCTTGTAAGCATGTAATTGCAAAAAAGTGTGCAATAACTTTTATCAATACAATATTTCTTTATCATTCCTAACATGCTGTAAAGAGGTCTTTGCATTGCTAAGAATTGTAATTTCTGAAGGGAAATGATGCATTGTTGGAAATCAAATTTTCATTCAACAATTCTGTTTTTCTGGCTTGCATACATTTCAATTGGAAATGCCAAGATGGTGATTGAATTAATTTCTTGTTAATGAAAATTAATTTGTGTAGGTTTAATATTGATAGTATGCTCAAAGACTGATTGACTAGTATTTTTGCCTGGAAGTTCATGAAAGATGTGGCAATTTCATTAAGACTTACAAATGAGTGTTCATACAGTGCCATTAATTGGAAATACAGGAAGACATGTGGTTTAAGCTTTACTAACATTTTGGGTTTCTACATTAATTTTTTAAAAGCTTGTCACTGAGCTGTTTTTGCTTTGTTGTATTAATTTATCTTGTTTAAAAAGAAACAAGAGTGAAAATTTAGCACTGCCTCAGGAAGCCCTATAATCTGCTGCCACAAAATATGAAAAGTCAAGCCACTAAGTGTGCCACTTGTACTATTGATTTATGATTTTCTCATAGCTGTAATTACAACACCATTCAATATGTTCAATAATGATTTATCATTTTCATGGCTTGCTTTTTTTCTAATACAACTGACAAATTAGTTTTCATTGTTATTTTAGAGATGATAAAGTGTCTTACGCTCATACAGGTGGAGCAGAGTCCTACATTAGAAGCAATGCTAATAGACCATGAATCACTAATGGATAAGATGAACAATTGGAATTTCCAAATTTTTGACCTTGTACAAGAAATGGGAGATCAGTCTGGAAGGATCCTTAGCCAGGTTTGTTGTCTTTTACTATATGAGAGAGGATATATAAAGCTGTCATGCTTAGGTATTTTATTTAAACTGTGAAGAAGTTTTGCAGACAACATTTATAAAAATGCTAGCTTGAAAAGTAGAAATATAATTTCTCATATACTCCATCTAATTTTAAAACATAAAAAGTTATTTATCTATAGGCAATTTGCTCCAAGTTTTCTGAAATGTAGTCTCAATGTAAAAATAGGTTAGATTCACACTTAATAAGTTTTGTAGTAATATGCCATTTCCTATGAAAAATTGTTTCCTGCTTTCAGAATTACTATCTTGCTTGTCAACCTTTTCTCTTTTCTTTATTTCAGTAAAATATTTTTGCTAGAGCTACACCTGTGGCAGAAGAGAAGTGATTTTTTAGGCAATCTTTTGCCTCTTGATCCTATAAACAATGTGATTTTTTTCCATACTGCTTTCTGTATATAGTATCCCTCTTTTTCCCCTCTTTCTGGCTTATTACTAAGCCCCTTTTGTGCAGTTTCCTGTTATGCTGAGGCCAGTCTCTTCTGATAGGTGCAAAAAGTATGGTCCTCTTTGGTATTCCCTAGCCTCTCCTGTCCATCATTGTCATCTGGAAGCTTCTGTCTCTTTGTACTGGATTTAGCAATCATAGAGCTATAGTACGAGCTGGATTTGCTTCTGATCTGACCACAAAATATTCTCATTGCTAGTATCTTAGTTTCCTGCCCTGGATTAGAATGCATGTTGTTTTTTTTTTCAAGGATAGTGTTACGAATAATCAGCTGGAGGGAAGGAAACAAGTTAGAAGCACTCAGGTGCAGTTGGAACCATAGGCCTGCACATATACTGAAGACAGAAAAAACCAATTTTTATCATTAGGCACTGCCTTTTCTTTCATAATACACAATATTATGAGTATTGTTTTAAATCTTCAACTAGTTTTGTTTGATTAAATGTTTTCAGATCTTTTGTCACCAAAAGTTAGTAGCAACTTTTAATGTAGAGACTAGAATGCCACCAAAAGAGTGTTTCCACTGTAGTACACCAGTAGTCTGTGATGAACGTTGGCTTGCATTTCTTTTGTATGCAATCCAGGGAATAGTTCAAACCTGTAAGTACTTGAGTGTGCAGATTTCTGCTTAACCGTACCAGAACTTCTTTAACAGTTTTTACTGTTACTGTATGGATGTGTACTACTTGTCCTTCTCTTGCCTCCATCCTTCTGTCTTTTGTGCTGTAAGCTTCTGATCCCTATCTTACTTAAAAGCCAACAAAAACCTGGGTTTTACCATCACCAGTTGTAAGGTTCTCAGATTGGATATGTGTAAGGGGAATGGTGGATGGAGGGATGGATATCCCATCATCTTGCTCTCATGTTCCTTTCAGCGTCTCTCACACTTCAGAACTTATTAATTCTCAAGTATCTGTGGAAAAAGTGACAAAAATGAGTAGCAGTGACTTCTTTTGAAAAGCTTTCTTAATATTTGCCATCATGGGGTGAATTAGATCTTTGTAGCTATTAAGTTCTGTTTGTAAATAATCATGTATTTACACATTATACACATGTGTGGGTGTTTTGAGTTAATTTTAAAAATACTTTATCTTTACCAGCTAGCTTAGTCATAATGAATAAAATTAAGGGGATTTCTTTGTAAAAATCTGAAAAATAATGACAGTACTCTGCTACTATAGTTAAATAGCTTGCATTTTTTAATAAGTAAGAATATTGATTTCATCTTTTTCAAGCCACTAATGAAATAAAGCACAAATTATTTAATGTTATGAAAAATTTGGAGAATATTATGAAAAATAATCTATTGTGCATAGAAATTTTCAGTAGAGAAAGAAAAGCTTTTATTATTCTGTATTTAAGAGGATGATAAAAATACACATTTTTGTGATAAAAAATTGTTAAATATATCTCTATGACAATAGCTTTCAGGTCACCTTTTAATGGAATTTCAGTAATTTCAATCTCTCTCAGCAAGCAAAATTTTAAAAACGGGAATATTTTTCAAGTTGAAGAAGCAGAATATGCCTAACTGTATTTATCGGTCTGAAATTAATTTTCATATGTATTTAGGTAACTTACACATTGTTTCAAGACACCGGTTTGTTTGAAATTTTCAAAATCCCAACTAAAGAATTCATGAATTATTTCCGTGCACTAGAAAATGGCTACCGAGATATTCCCTGTAAGTACTTATCCAATTACATGGTTTTTTCCTTTATATTAGTGTATCCCCTTTTGTTTGTGTATTTATTTAATGTTTAATACAGAAGCAAGCAATGTCTGAACTTAGTAGATTTTTAATTAATACATTTTTCAGAATGTATATGTATTGATATGTAAGTTGAATATAATCTTAAAGAATTTAAGTAGTTAAATCAAACATACTGAAGTCAATGGGAAAGTATTTGTTGATTTAATAGAAATTTGGTTTAGGTCCGTAATAGAAAAAGAAGAAAATATAGAACTTTGACAGTAATTATTGATGTTGCTGATTAGGGCAGCCAAACTTACTGGAAAGCAAAATGAAACAAAAACCACCTCCCTGCACCTCCACCCCACCCCATCCTCCTCATACATCAGATGTTTGCAGCAGCTCAGGTGCTTGTAGGTATTATGTTCCATGTAATGGTAGTGACTCACTGTCACTGATTAAAAGTCTACTTAATCCCTTCTTGATTCTCAGGTAGGATGAAATACACTTGCAGAGGATGTTTGGTGTTTGTCTAACTTGGTTCTTAGAAATATTCAGCGTTATAGCCTCTACTAACAATTTAAATTAAAAATTTCCTTTATATTTAATAAAAATCTCCTTAAAATAATGTAATACATTGTATTTTCTTTTTGTTCATTCTTATTATAATTCAGTTAAAAATTTTAATGATATTTTGGTAAATTTCAGATCACAATCGTATACACGCCACAGATGTTCTTCATGCAGTATGGTATCTGACAACAAGGCCCATTCCTGGATTTCAGCAAATTCATAATGAGCATATCATGGAAAGTGATATGGGTATGTATGTATGCATATGGGTTACTTTTTTCTTTTACTATAAGAATGTCTCTAAGAAAATATCTAATTATTCTTATCACTCTTTTTTTTTTGTATTTTAACATAAGGCAATAGAAATATCCCAATGTTAATACATTCAGAAATATAATGCAATTGATTTTTAGAAAAAAATGTTAGATGAGCAGTAGTTAGTTTGTTAGCCAAGAATATGGGTTCACTTAATACATTTTCTGTGTTGAATGAAACCTCTGTATAGTGCTACAGTCAGCATATTTTTTAGCATTTGAAATACATTAAACTAATATTTCTTAACTTTATTGGGAAATTAAATAGACCAAAGAAAAATTACCAAATTCAAAGTATTTAACTTAATTGAAATTCTCCTTAATGATTTTAGTGTAAAAATGAGTATTTCAGAATTCTGTATTAGATATCACATGCAGACATTCAGGCATTGAAGTAACTATTCTAACAATAACTGCATAAGAGTATCCCTTATAAGCAAAATAGATTTCAAATTCAGATTTTGTATGATGTTAGTTCTAATGAAGCTTGCTTTTCTATTGTCCGTGTCTTCGTGGAATTAACTTTTGAATTTACTTTTGTAGTTTTTACTAAAATATATGCTGTAAATAAAGTATAATTATTAGAAAAATACACTCTTGCAATAAAAGATATGTATTTAAGAAAAAAATGGGGAAATCAAGCACTCTCTAAGAACTCTGGTTTAGATGTGCAGTAAAAAAAGACAAGGTGCAAGTCATGTAATTTTAAGAAGTGACCTGTGAACTGTAACGTACATCATCCAGTGTGTTATTTCTTCCTTACTAATTAGCCCCTCTCCTGTCACCTTTCTCTTTTTTTTCCAAGTTTGTCCATAGCCACTGATTGCATTGTATTGTGTTTTCTTTCTCTCAGAATCAGTGTCAAAGGTTTAGAACTGAAGGAAAGAAAAGTGATAAAAGTTTTTTAGTTTCCCTTTACAAAGTAAAAGTAAAATAAGAAATTATAGTCTTATTGCTTTAGGACTCTTCAGTATAAATGTTGGTAGGATTTTTAGTCCTTGCATATTCTATTAGGGCAAAAGAGCCCCTTTTCATTATGCAGTGACAAAATAAGTACTATAGCTTTTAAAAAATATTTATTTATTTTATTTAGTAGCAACTTTGACCAGTGGAAGGAGGAGAATAAAACTGAATCTCCTTATCATGTAAATATTTCTAATTTAATGGGTTTATTTCCTTTTACAGTGATTTTCACTGTCCTCTGGGCTTTTCCTATAGGTCTGAAAGTTCAAAAGATCGGCAAATTTTGGAAATACTAAGGAAGGTGCTGATTTATCCTTTTTTGGCCTTTTTGATGTTGGAGATAAACTGTAGAATGCTCTTTTGGTGCTGTCGTTTGTACAAAGGGAATGAAATTCCTGGTCTACATAACAGCAGGAGGTCTTTAGCAGCATCACAGTAAAGGAAAGGCAAAGAAGTGACAGAGACCTTAACAGTAATGTGTAACCATTGGTATCCATGTGGATTTTCCAAGATCGGTAGTTTGGACCCTGAGATGTATATTTTGCTAGTTTTTCTCCTTCTTTTAATTCTCTTCCATGGAACAAATGCCTTCAAATGCATTTTAGTAACTGAAAGCTCAGATTGCTATGGTTGCTTTCTTGTCTAAATGACTACTGCAATCAAGAGACGTAAAGTAGATGGCCAGTGTCTCTTGTTCCACTACATTGTCTTTTGTTCTCTCTGAAACATTCCTCTGAACTGGCCTTCTATGGCATGAGTGTGCTGTACCTGCAAAGACTGTGTCTTCCTTTGTTTTATGTCTTCTGAGGCACCATACAGTTTTCAAGGACCTAGACAAATCTTTTTCTCCTTTCTCTCCTCTATCTATTGAGGCATTAAGTGTGGATATATCTCACATATATTGCAAAAGTGGTACATTTCTTTTTCTAAAATTGTATGGCAAGAGTGAGATCTGACTATGGTGAATTAAAATTATCTCTTTTCCGTGCTTATGACAGTTTAAAGTTCTTCTGAAAGTGTCCTCTTGTTTTTATGTGAATGATCATTATCTCTGAGCATTGTAATGGGAAATCTTGTCTGAAAAAAATGGATCCTGAGGTATATCTGTATGTAGGTAAAAAAGTCTTTACTAGGTAAAGAATTAGTTTTAGAATGGGAACATTCTGCTTTCCAGTTTTGAGATACTTCTTACAGGCTCCACAAGGTCCTGTAGGATTTTGCCCTGCTTGTGTGATGGCAAGAAACAGCTGAAGTGCTTTATGCATTTGTGAGATTGCATCTACCCTTTTGGTCAAGCTGTGTGGCTGTGATAAATCCATGATTTACTGGTGTTTCTACTTCAAACTTGCTGCTTGTCATACAATAGTATGAGACTTTTTTTTTTTTTTTAAAGTGTGTTTCTTTGCCAGTTATTCTGCACCATAATTACAAGGATGTTTATCGTGATATTATATTCACAATACTATCTGTCTGAGACATTTAATATGTATGAAAAGTGTTCTAAAAAATATTTTATGTTTGTATTTGCAATTTTCTTAGATGAAGCCAGTGGTATTGCTCCAGTTCAAGTCAGCTATATTTCTTCAAAAAGTTGTTCTATTGCTGATAACAGCTATGGTTGTCTGGCATCAAATATTCCTGCTTTGGAATTGATGGCTTTGTATGTAGCAGCTGCCATGCATGACTATGATCATCCTGGTCGAACAAATGCTTTTTTAGTGGCTACAAATGCACCTCAGGTAAGAAATTCTTTAGCCACAAAATTATTTGTGTTGTATCTGAAATCAGTATAGTGAAGTTTTTTCTCTTCTATATCCCTACTGTAGCCTGTTTAGCACTATTTGCACAACGTAAGAAATGGGGAAATAAATTTGTACTTGACTTGTGTAATACAATTTTTCTCTCAATAAATTCTGATATTTGTACATAATGGTTGTGTACATATGTAATAATTATTTTCAGTTTAGAAATTTGAAAATAATAATACAAAACAATGCAGGATAAAAGAAAAGATTATTTCATGGAGAGCTGGTCCTAGGACTGTCAAAGCATCTAATTCATTACTATTTTACATTTAGAAATCCTCTGAAATTGTAGCAGTGTCTGCCATTACCATAATAGTCCAATTAACTGCATCGCCTAATATCTATATTTTAAATTATTCCTTTACAGTAAATAACCATTACCTTTAAGGGAAGGTAAAATAAGAAGAAATCAGCAGGGCATCCTTGCTTTTATCTCCCGTGTTCAACTTTAGTGTTAGGACAGAGAGTAGAGAGAAAGGTGGTGCTATGCTTTTCAGGGTCTAAAAGGCTAAGACAAAAGAGGTAAAGGAGAGTAAAGCTAAACAAAATAGCAGATAGGGGAAAAAAAAAAAGGTGGGGCAGGGAAGAATTGGAAGGAAAAGCATAAAAAAAAAAAGTCTAAACTGTATGGTGAAAGATTTTTATCCAAAGAGTGGATATCTAAGTGAGAATATTTATGATGAATATTTGGATCTCTTAATAAGTTAGAGACAAGAAACTAAAACAACAGTAACAACAACAACAACAATAATAGTACAACTTGTCAGGAGATGGACACTATAGAAGTGAACTCTATAGTCAATCTTCAACAATACTTTCTTGCAAAAAAAAGTGTTTAGGATGTAGGCAGTTATGTATTTCTTCTGAGAACAGTATAGAAAGAAGAATAAAGACAACCAATACGGACATTCATCTGCAATTTTCCAAAACACATGCAATTCATTTTGTTAATGATTTCTTCCTTTCCTCAAAACATAAAGATTATTTGTGCAGTTTTCCAAAGAATTTTTTTAGGCCCTATTTAATCTCTATTCAATTAATTATTTTCTAGGATATTTTTTGTAAACATGGGAGTTGTGAGTAAAATCTACTACTCTTTTC
This sequence comes from Colius striatus, assembly GCF_028858725.1. NCBI lineage: Eukaryota > Metazoa > Chordata > Aves > Coliiformes > Coliidae > Colius > Colius striatus. The sequence goes on from NC_084765.1 coordinate 12,651,747, forward strand.
ATACTTTAGTTAACTCATTTCCAGTTAAAATGTATTCATCAGCATTAAACATAGCACACTGAAAAACTGGTGATGCTCCACATCCTTTCACATTAACCACAGTTCTTATATGCTTTGAAATTCTTTTGATGTTTTTTGTTTTGTGGTTTGTTGTGGAGTTTTTTTTTTAATAGCACTGAAATTAAGAGGAACTAAAAGGGTATACTTAGATCTGGTTTTTAGGTTGGGGTTTTTTTGTTTGTTTTTTAATATATGAGTATGTATGCTCCACACATTCTGCCAAGAGTGCAAAGTCTGTCTTTGAAGTGGTTTGTGTATGTGTGCCTACAGCATGGATTGTAGATGTCACTAAGGACTTTAAGGGAAAAAATAACTGTGCTATTTGTTTGTTCTTGTTGGTTTTTTCCTCTTATCTGGCATTTTTATTTCACTTTAACCTTCAAAAGTAGAAGTCAAAACATAGTTTCCAACAGTTGTTTTCTTTTTTCTTTTTAAATTGAGACTCTTTTCTGACTAGCCCTTAAGCTTCAAAATAATGAATTCATTTAAGTCTTTATGTTGTCAGTTGTCATTTATTATTCCCTCCATTTTTTTTTTTAGGCTGTCCTCTACAATGACAGATCAGTTTTAGAAAATCACCATGCTGCTTCTGCCTGGAATCTTTTCTTATCACGACCAGAATACAACTTTTTATCAAATCTTGATCATGTAGAATTCAAGCGTTTTCGTTTCTTAGTGATTGAAGCAATTCTTGCCACAGACCTCAAGAAACACTTTGATTTCCTTGCAGAATTTAATGCCAAGGTTTGCTCCATTTTAGTGTCTTCATTGAGCTGTTATATACTAATGTTAGTGTTGCTACTCAGTAGTTGCTAGTATTAATAACTTGCATTTAAACTATTATATTTTACTAAAGAATGCAAATAGAGGATCCCCTTTGTAGAAACAGTTTGTAGACTGTTTTCTGGATTGCCTAATAAGCCTAACAGATGGGATACAGGGACCCACAGGTGCCTTTGATCACATCTCCCATTTCCATTTTCTGAGAGATAGCAAATGACTTTTTTACTATATAAGATAAAGAAAAAAATATATGGGAAAATTAATGCAAGTGTCTGTTGTGCAAATCCCGAAGAAAAAAAAAATCGCTGATGAATAGTTTTAACATATTTTTTTTAAATGTGTGTTCTCAATCCAGGTCAATGATATCAACAGTCATGGTATAGAATGGAGCAATGAAAATGATCGCCTGCTAGCCTGTCAGATATGCATCAAACTGGCAGATATTAATGGCCCAGCAAAAGGTAGAGAGCTGCATCTAAAATGGACAGAAGGCATTGTTAATGAATTTTATGAACAGGTGCGTATGGAAAGTATAATTTTTTCTTTTTTAATGACAGATAGGTGATCAAGTCTTTGCATTACCCCCTGTAAATAAATTGAACCGTATTCCTTGTGTTAAGTCTTCAGGTAAGGTATTTCCATCTTGTCTTTCTCAATATTGAAAATTTATTTTTATAGGTAGCATTCTAAACCTAATTTTCTACTTCCTGTGAATTGTGTTAGAAGCTGTAAAACAAGCTCCCTGGCAGTGTTGGCCATTTGTCAGATGTTAGTTTTGTGTTTGGTTTTTTTGTGGGTTTTTTGTTGTTAAGATGATGCTGAAAAACCAAAAGAACGTCTTCCACTTTGGGGAGTTCTCTAGTATGTTTCCAAGTCAAAGAATATGTATATAATCCACAAGACTGGAAATGTATTTTTATCTGACTCTTAGTGAAAACACAGAAAACATTTAAAAATTAAATATTAAAAATACACATTAGTAACTAAGAGTATTACAGTGTAAATGACATTTTTACAGTGGAACTTTGATAATTAATCCTAGCAAGATTAACTGGAAAAAAGTCTGAAAATTTGTTCCCTATTTTTTAATTTACAACTTCTTTAGGCCTCACAAAATATATTTCTACTCTCATATTTTTTTGTAGTGAACTTTCTGAGGATTTAGCTATTTGTGAGGCAAAAATCAAGGACTGAAAAATATTTTTCAAACTAGGAAGATAAAAGTAAACAACAAAATCACTTGAGAGATTAAGCAATGGAAAAATACATACTGTAGACCATAGTATTCTCCTTTAGGAAAAACTTTTTTGTAAAATATCAAGTCCACAGAAGTGCTGAGATAAGTGACTATAACTCAGAGTTATGTACGAGCAACTGTTCAATTTTTATTCCTGCAATTTATAAAATGGGAAAAACTCCCAAACTAAACCACTTTCTTCTGGATGTTATAGTACATTTCATTCATCTATGCCTTTTAGGGGAAGCCATTTACCAGAATACTTTACTCTAGCTGATTACTTTTCCATTTTCTCTGTTCTTCAGCTCAGCAATTGAAGTCAGATCACTGCCAACCCCAAAGCCGTCCTGTTAATGTAGAGGACTAGCAGCTCCAGTAGAACTAGGGTCTCCACCCATGCACGAGGGTATCTCACAGCAAAGCTGAAGGCAGGATTGTGGGCTATGCAAGTCTGAGACATAATGTGTTGTCTTTGTTTTAAATTGCCCTATTGACATTTTCATTCACTTAGTCTACGCTATTATTGCCTCTAAAAAGATACAATCCATGGGATGTTTACTTGGTCCCTTTAAGTTAATCTTTAAAGTAAAAAGTACAAGTTAATTTTGTGAGAAGTTCTGATAATTCATTTCTATTTCAGGGTGATGAAGAAGCAAGTCTTGGATTACCTATAAGCCCCTTCATGGATCGTTCTTCTCCACAGCTTGCAAAACTGCAAGAATCTTTCATCACTCACATAGTTGGCCCCCTTTGTAATTCCTATAATGCAGCTGGGTTGCTTCCAGGCCAATGGGTTGATGAAGAGGAGGAAGATGCAGAAAGTACTGAAGATGATGATGGAGCACAGTTAGAGAGTGATGACGATGAAATGGAAGATGATGTTATTTTAAGTAAGTTCCTGTATTTCACTTGGCACATGCAGTTGTCATTTAATAGATTCAGACATAGCAATGGTGGTTGAAAATGAATAGTACAAATACTGTAGATTTGCAATTATATTACTCCATAAATTGTACTCATAATATTTTTTTTTGTTAATATCAGGAGATTCACAATTTGAAACAGAAACTCATTATTATCTCTTGATGTGGCACCATTTAAATATCCTGAACAAGTATCCATGGTTTTCAGTCAAATTTACATCACCTTTAAAAAGTGCCATTGGTTTTGTGTGTGTAAAGTACAACTACTTTGAATCTCAAACAATTAAATATGCTTATAATTTTACAGAAGCTCAAAGAAAAAAAGGTAGACGAATATTTTGCCAGCTAATACACCATCTCAGTGAAAATCACAAAATATGGAAGAAAGCAATTGAAGAAGAGGAAAAAAGTAAAGCTGAAGGAGCTAAACTGCTGACTGAGATCTCATCTTTACCTCAAGCAGATGAAATTCAGGTTATTGAGGAAGCTGATGAAGAAGACGAGCGACAACTAGGAGAAGACAAGACATGCTAAGAAAGCTTCAGTGGTGTGCAGTATGATAGCCTATTTTTTTTTCCACTGTGCTGTCGTTAGCCTGACACAATTCACATAAAATTGAAAGGCCTTAATACTGTGAGAGGATTAGTGGAATCCCACTCCTATGCACTTTTGCTACACAAAATATGAAACTTTATTCAAAGATTGAGTATCGTATACCCTGATGCAAAGTTCTTTATGCCTTAGTTGGTATAAAATATCCTGATATAATGCTGCATTGCTGACTATGGAACTCTTATTTTCCTTGAGGTACCTGCAATTTTTAAAAACTTTCAGTAACTTCAATTACCAAAGTGGCAAGAACTTTTTGCTAACAAGCATATGTGAGATGAATCCTAATATTGTCTCAAGTTTGTTGTTTTCATGTTGTTTTTGAACATGAATGAGAAAAAGTCTGTGCCTATGAAAACTATGTTACTGTTGCAGTGCAAGCCTGTTGTGGGGTGTCTACTTAGTGCGGTAGTGTGCTTAATGTAGTCATCTCAGAGCAACTGTTCGAGGACTGTGACATAAATGCTGAATTCTGATATTTGTGGTTTAAAAGAAAATCCAGGTGCATCTATTTCTGATGCTTTTTATTATTGTGCATAATCTGATGTTTTATTTTTGCAGAAAATATTCAGGTTTGCCGTGAGTGTTCATGATGATTCATTGAATACAAGGCCATTATCATTTTTTGCCTTGCTGTTTTGTGGTAGAACATTAAAAACCTGTTCAGCTACTGAAATTATTAAGGAATTTTATTCTTTTAGTCATAATGCTATATTTCCTGCCCTAACTCAGGTTCTTGTTTAAAAATAAGTCAACCACATCATAGATTTTTATCTTACACTGATTTCCAGTATTAAATTTTAAGGAAATAAGATCACATTTCATTTATTCTTTGTATGTAAAACTTTAGGCAAATTAAAGATTTTTTTTTAAAAAAAAAAAAAAGACAAAGCCTACTCTTTTTAAATGGCTTCTGTATTTTAATGTGCCCCACATCTGTTTTCACATCACAGCTGTAGTTTATATTGCCTTCAAGTCTGATGTACTTCCAGAAATACACATGTGGAAAGCAAAATGTGAAAACTCTGTGTAAAGCCCAGTAGGAAAGTATTTTACATTTTAGATTGTCGAGTTTTTAAATAAGAAACTTGGACATGCCACACAAATGTATTTTTAGGAACACTACCATTGCAAGTCTAATTCTAAAAAAGAAAGAAAAGCATAAATAGGCTACAGGTATGTAAGCAAGCCACAAATAGTTTTAAAAGTACATCTTTTAGTACTAAACATTTATATGCCATGCAGTTGAATGGAATAAAAAGAAATGCACAAGTGTGCAAGTTGCCAAATATATCTTAGCATGTTTGTGTTTATAACAGTTAACTTGAAACAAAGGTAACATTCCTAAGATAACCTTGTGTAAATTGTATTACACTATTTTACACCAGCAAATTCTTGTTGTGCACTTTGATTGGCCAGTCTAAATGCCAGAAATGAAATATTTTTTTATTTTCCACTAATAAGATTTTTGTTGACCTATTTAGAAAACTAGAGACGTGCTTATGCATTTTTATATCTTCAGTGCCAAATCCCCTTTTGCTGCCATTATTATTGCCACTGCATGTTTTGTAACATGAGCAGTGTTAAAACCAGATATTTCTGTCATTAATGTTGCACTATTGAAGCTGGCACTTACTGAACATTCACTCGTATTTTGCAGTTGTTGTTTGTATATTTTCCTAACAGATCATTTGAAGATTACAGAAATTATTCTATTATTCTAGTTTCCATATGCTGTATTTTCGGCATTTTGTCTTTAGCCTATGTGTTTGTATATAAAAAAATCACTTTAATGCAATCTAGGTTCATTTTGCTTTGACTGAGAAGAGATGCAAATGATCTTGTCTAAAGTTACTGTTATATTATCTCACATGACTTTTTTTATTTATTATCCTTTAAAGAAATAATTAAAAACTAATATAAAGCAAGAAGAAGGTAAAAAAAATAACACTTTATCTTTTACTAAAGCATTGGCAGCATTTATATCTGGTGACAAACTTGCCAGCAACTTTCTTATCTCAGGTTTCCCTTAAACTCTTTAGAAATACTGAAGTAATTTTTAAATCTAGAAACCAGTAGCAAACCTAAGTGTTTAATAAACTATAATGCTAATACGTATTTCAAAATAGATATTTTCAAGTTATAGTAGCTTGCCTCAAAGATATGTTTAGTTATTAATATATTCAAAGTCCACCTTAAAATGTCTGTTATGTATGTATAAATAATATATGTCATTGATACTCGAAGAGCAAGGGAAAAGAACGTTCAGATGTCGTCACAGGTTGGTGCATGGCATGTTTGCAGAAGTTGATGTTCCTCCAACTGACGATGTCTTAATCTTTCAAAAAGGGTAATAGAGGGTCATTTGAATGTTGATTGAGCTGTTGTCAACAATAATATACCTTTATGTGAGGCATATAGCTATTATGGTGGTAACAATCCACTGCGAAGTTTCATCCAATTTCAATCTGTGATCACACTTCAACTTACAGAAACCAGGGGATGCTAAGGAACACTGAAAAGCACACAAAAGAACACACCTAAAATACCTTTTAAAGCAACACTCACCACACTTTTTTCTGTCAAGAGGTAGGCCAAATTGGTTCACACTGAAGTTTATGCTGCTACAGTAGATACACCTTTTATGGACAATACTCTCAGGTTTAAGTAAAGTCTTCAACCCCTTTCCTATCAAGAGTCTCCCATCTCAATACTGCTTATTTTCACAAGGTATGTTGGATTATATGCTCCTGTGCAAACACTGCATACAGAACTAAACTACACATTTTTCTCTAAGGACCCATTTACCTCCATGCCTCTGGAGACCTTTGGGTGTTGTAGTGATTCTAAGCTAGTCAAAATGAACTACGTGGATCCCGTTCCCACGAGGTCTTCCTCCATGACAAAGTTAGATGATGAGTCTAAGATTCAAATTAAAGGACTGGTGTAACATCACTTAAGGTAAGTCCAAATTAACAAAGTTTGTGCAAGACCTGATTTGCTCTGTATGAAGAAACATTTCTTCTCTGTACTTCTTGCATTCAATTTTAACCACAACCAGTAGAAGGTGAGTCAACAAAAGGAGTTAGCAGAATTCGAGAGCTCAATTGTAGCTTTGGTCCTTCCTCCCAGGCAGGCATAGTTGTGGCTGTACTTCTGGTTCCTCTAAAAGCGTACCCAAATTTGAAGTAATACAGTATGTGGCACTAACACTCACAGGGCAGCACTTTCCCTTTTGTCAAACTAATATTTGAGATGATGTGAGAGGTGCAGAACTGGAAGTGTCTCAGGCTGGTGAGAGTGAGATCAGAAGTCCTGGTCTGAGACACATGTATTGGAGTAAAAATATGGAATTAGTTTAGGTGATGAGAATTAGAAAGGATACCTGAGGACTGCATACACACAGAGAAAAAAGATGTTCTTATCCAGAAGAGAGACATTCTTTATTAAATTCTCGATTGAAATGATAAAATTATCTTAAGTTGTGGTGCAAGTTTAATAAAATCAATTTTTCTGTGGCCAATAAAGATTAGATGGGAGAAAATAGATGAGAAGTTGATTAAATGAGGTGCAAAAAGCACAGTCAAAGCAGTGTTTTATTTTGCTTTCTTCCCTCCAGCTTTCTTCCGAATTGTGTTTCTGTGTGTGCTTCTTCATGTCTGAGTTAAAAGAAATGAGGTAATGAATTGCTTTCATTTTTGCAGTGAAGAATTTTCCTTTTGACATCTCCTGAAGTAAGCCTTTAACATGTAAGAATCATACTGCAGATATCAGAGATGAAGCTGGAAAAAGAACATAACTGTTCACTGATCCTTGTCCGATCTTAATTTAATCGGGCCATAAGCAATTAGTACTTCTGTCCTCTGCTAAATGAGAAAGAATAATATCGTGTACTTCAGAGGAAAAAGAGCTTATGGACTAAGCTCCTGTAGGATAAACATTACAGTGAACTTCAGTTTCTACTTGGCAATGATCCTGCTGGCATAGTGTACATCCCCCACATCCTTAGGAATCCCGCTAATAGATATGTAACTCTTAACTGAGCAGTCTGTCTCAATGGTTTTGTTGTGCATTTATTAATCTAATTTCTCTAAGGCATTTCCAGCTTAGACTTGAAATAAGGCTTCTGGTTAGTCTAATTTCTGTTATCTGCAATACTCTAAAAAAACCCAAATTGTAGAGTAACTAGCAACTGGATGTTTTGTGAATAATATCATTAAACTATAGAACGGGGTTCCAGTAAAAAAGGAACTGTTTGGTACTGAGACTGAAACATCTGTCTGGAAGTGGTATTGTTGTGGTACAGTCAGGATACTGAGTAATAGATGCTTAATGTATTTAAGTGATTGTCACTTGGTTCTGTGTGACACTACAGACATCCTTTAAAAAGGGCACAACACAGTCAGAAATGTTTGACCAGAAGGTTTCTTTTGAAATCTGTACACCATGACTCATCTTTGGATTTCTGTATTTCAAGAGCTCACAGGTTATAGCAACTGGTGTCTATGAGGGGTTCTACTGTGCAGCCTGGCAAAATGTTACCATCGATCTAAGTAAAGAGAGTAAAAATCTTACACTGAGGAGAAACCTTCTGCCTCCTGGTTTAACTGTAGGCTTTCAGAAAAATAGAAATGTGTAAAATTAAACCAATAGAGCCTTTAAACAATGGTGAGAAAGCATAGTGTTTAAAATGATTCCTACAGTTCACCTTGTGATTTGTCCATGTTCTAAATGTCTTGCCAAAAAGCCAGTGATGAGTCACTTCTGACTCATCTATCTAGATCAGCATAACCCTTTGCACCTTAAATGAGATCAAAGTCTTTTCATTTTAGTTGCATAAAAAAACCCCAAAGACTAATGCTTAGCTTAGAATCCAAGTATAATACCAGAAATCCAAAGGGCAAGCTTGACACGACTTACTGCACATGTGGAGCAGACTGCAGTCTTTGTTAGCTGTGCCAGTTAGGTGTGAAAACTTGCTCCTATATATGGTCATCCAAATGGACTTAGTATACCCCTCTTATCATGACATTCATCCCACTGGAATTTATTAATCTCTGGGGTATTGCCAATTTATCTGACTCATATTAACTAAGCTTTCTCTCAGTCAACTGAATGAAGAAGCCCTCCTCTTTATCTTTGAGAATGGCTTTGTCATCATTTTGTTCTATTCATCATCATTACCAAAATACTGTTTCTAATTTCAGATATCACACCCATGGAAAAATGTCTGTCCATTAAACAGATTGCAGAATTCCAGTACAGACCAGTGAGACTGACCAGAAATACAGAAGACAAGGTCTAAGGAGATGGAGAAATAAAAAGTTAATTGAAGAGATTTTTCTGACTTTAAAGAAAATGAGACTTAAGTGAGATATTCTAAGGTTTTAAATACTTAATAAGGCTGCTTCAAAGAGCAAAGTAATCAGAGTAATGCTTTCAGTGCTCAAAATGTTCAGAACAAGAAGTTTTAGATTGCATGCAGGACGATTCAGGCTCAACATTGTCTAAGGACTGACAGGGCTGTGACTCACTGAAATAGATTGCCTTGGAGTATTAAGGAAGTCTTTGGGGAAAAAAAGTCTGAAAAAAGGCTTTCAGAATATTACTGAGTCAGATGAGTGAACTGCACAACTTACTGAGATCCTTTCTGCACCTATTTTTTTAAATACTAGAAGTCAAGTTGAGACCTGATATGGATCACTTTAAATACCAGTTAGAAATTGTTCACAATGATAGGAAAATAGTTAATAATAGCATTCAAACAACAGGAATTAGGGGTTTCAACTGAATCTCATTGCAGTTAATAAAGGCTTTTTATTCACTGATTATTTAACTGGTAATGCACATCCCACAAAAAAAAGTGTTTTTATTTCTTGAGGGAGGAGAGAATTCTTTGGAAAAAAACAGACACGGCTTGAAGGTCTGACAGAGTTAAGATTCTGTCTAGTTGTCAACTTACTAACAAATGGAAATGCAGTAGTCAAAATTAAAAAAAAAATGTCTAAAGTTAGTTTGCTAAAGCTTATTGTATTTTAAATATTTGTCAAACTACGTAGTCTTTTCTAGATCCTAACAAAGTGCATAGTTAAGACATTAGGATGTTTTGGGTGCTTTTGAAGATGATGTTATTCATATACATACAAAGAAGATTGGTTTAATCAAGTAAGGATTTTTAGGTAAATTTTAGCCCTTAGCAGCGAGGCGTTTTTGCAATCAACAATGAATTATTCTTACAGTCTTTTTTTCATGTATATAATGACATTCATGATGGCTTGAAGAATTTAGCTATTCTATAGACCGTACCTACAATTTGTAATGAACTTAATGCAATATTAAGGTGTGTTGCATTTTGCTCTGTACTGTGACAATTTAGACTATACATTCTTTGAGAGAGAAACAATATGTCTTTACACAGTGTAAAATAAAATGGAACAAGATCTGAAGATGCCGTGAAGAGGCTTTAAGAAGCAACTTTTATGCTTACAAAAAAGGGCAATTAAATTGACTTCCTAACTTACATAGACACAAGAAGGGTAATAAGTACTTCTGTTTTTCCTTGGAAAAATTAGGGTTATACGATTCTGCTGTGATGCATGTTTGCCAGTATTATTATTTTAACTGAGCTTATTGGGCAAGTTGGAAGGAAGCAAAAGGGTATTTGGACTCCTTAAACAGGGATATGTGTGGAGAAAGGAAATTTAATTACCTAAGAAAATCTGAAATTCTTTAAGATATTTTATCCATAATTATTGTAGTACCAGTTCCTTATTGGTATGACAACCTACTTGGATTACCTGCATTAGTGAAGGAGGTGAACAATTGAGTCATCCTTTATTCCCTTGTTTTAGTGAGGGTTTGTGTCCATGGGGCATACAGCATGTATCCTGTTGTCTAGGTGGTAATGATGGGACTAATGTTAAATGTCCTAACAATATATGGGGGTTTTAAATGCTTCTAAGTCATAGTTTGTACAAATTAAAAATATTCATTTAAAGATTTTTAGTACGAGCATAGAAAAAGAAGTCAGCCCTTCAAAATAGCAAGCAAAAAAATAGGCAGTTTATTCTCTTTTCTGGTATATTACTATAGGCTACTATGTATCACATGTAAAATTTTAGGCAAACGGCCATCTGCTGCAGTAATAGTAAGATATTGGATTAGATTGCACATTCCTAATATGCTTCATTATTTTAATAGATTTCATCTATTTGGAATGTTACTTATACAGAAGAATGTAACAAACGTAATGTCTCCCGAAGTCTGGCAGCCTTCCTAAGAAATGACCACTGCAAGTACAAGTTCTGCCTAATTCTAATCACATCAACATTGAGATAGTTGACAGACTTCAAAAATATCTAAAGGGATAATCTAGAAATGGAAGAATCTGCTGGTCCTCAAATTGTATTGTATGAAAGGACAGAACAAGGCATAATATTTCCATAAGTGAACTTTAATTTGATCTTGACTAGAAAAATAGGTTGAATTATGAGGCCCAATGCCAAATAACACCTCAGACATCTAGCTGCTATGAACACATCTGTACCTTAGATCAATTTATACTGAGAGTTTACCTTTCAGACTACTATTGATTAGTCCACTGTACTTGGCTGTGGCGGTTTAGCCAGGTGTCCACCAAGTCATAATATCACTCCCCCTGCTAAACTGGACAAGAGAGAGAGAGAGAGAAATATAACGAGCAGTTTGAGAATCGAGATAAGGACAGGGAGATTGCTCAGCAATTAGCATCGTGGGCAAAACAGGTTCAACTTGGGGAGAAAAAAGTTTGATTTATTAAAGGAACAATAAGAACAGGGAGAAATGAAATGGAATCTTAAAACACTCCACCCCTCCCTCTTCCCAGGATTCTCCTTCCTTTCCCCCAGCAGCGCAGGGGATGGGGGATGGGCGTTGCGGTCACTTTATTACAGATGGACTTTGCCACTGCTTCTTCTCAGGGGTAGGCCTCTTCACACTTCCCACTGCTACAGTGTGGGGTCCCTCCCATCGGGATACAGTCCCTCACAAACTTCTCCAGTGTGGGTCCTTCCCATGGGCTACAGTTCCTCATGAATTGCTCCAGCATGGGGCCTCCTACGGGGTCAGCTCCTCACACCCTGCCCCAATGTGGGTCATCCACCGGGAGAACAGTCCTTCAGGTACTGACTGCTCCAGCCTGAGACCCTCATAGGATCACAAGTCCTGACAGCAAACCTGCTCTGGCGTGGGCTCCTCTCTCCCCACAGACTCCTAGGTCCTGCCAGGAACTTGCTCCAGGGTGGGCTTCCCACAGAGTCACAGCCTCCTGCAGGCATTCACCTGCTCCAGGGTGGGATCCTCCATGGGCTGTGAGTGAATCTCTGCTACCCGGTGGCCTCCATGGACTGCAGGGAACCAACCTGCCTCACCATGGTCCTCACCACAGGTCACAGTAGAGTCTTTCTTTCAGGGCCTAAGCAGCCTCTTCCCCCTTCTTCTCCACTGACCTGGGTGTCTGCAGAGATGTTTTCACACACTGTTTTCACACTCCCCCCTGTTTCTGCTGCATTTTTGCAACTGTGCAACTACTTCTCAAATACATTATTCACAGAGGCGTTACCTCCATCACTAATTGGCCTGGCCTTGGTCGGCTGCAGGATCCATCTTAGAGTTGACTGGCCCTAGTCCGATCAGCTACAGAGGAAGCTTCTGGAAGATCTTTGTTTAAAGAAGCAACCCCTGTAGCTCCCCCACTACCAAAAAACCTGGCTCAGGCAAAACTACTGCATTGGCTGTGTTCTCTTCTGTTTTCATCATTCTGTCAATTTCACTCATTATGAGTTTTTTTCCCTGGTTATCCTTAATCTTTATGTTTTCCCACTCAATGCATTGTTGCAAAATTTATGTAATCTTATTTCCACCTCTTTTCAAAGTGATTTGTCTGTCTTTTATTGCAGTCTCTCTGAACTTGCTACTTTTCAGGTAAATATGCTGCTTTAATGACAACATGATATGCCTCTTCTACTTGCTATTGGTTCAGGCTAAAAATGCAGATTAATAATTTATTTTCATTATTCAGACAGCCTGAATCAGAATTAGATTCGGAATCTAATTGTGAAGCAGAACAACATACTAAATCAAGAAAAGACCTGCTTGCTGTGTGAGCTCAGGCTGTTTTAACAATTGAATAAGCAGAGCTTTGGAGTTCAGAGACAACAGTAAATTTTCTTAGCTGATGATTGAGACAGGAGGGACTACTATAAACTTATGTACTTCACATGCAGAATACAGTGTAAATTAGAACCTGTAACAATCTAGGAATAGCTATCGTCACTGCTAGTTATATACCCGATTGATTCTTCATCTCAAGCTGTTAAAAATATTCACCTGGTTCCTATTTAAAGAAATTTCACCTTGACTTCTCTTTATATTCTTGTCTACTTACCGAAGACACCTTTTATCAACTTTTTGGTCTGTGTTTTGATAGCTGTAAACTGTAATCAAGTCACTTAATCATGTGTTTGATAAACCAAGCAAATGAATTGTCTTGAATGTCTTGTGACCCAGTATGTTCTACCATACATTTCTGTAGGGAATTCTGTAGGGAATATTCATAGTTATCTAGGACAGGAAATTTAAGTGCTAAGTAAGATTTTCTTCAGCATTCTTTCAGTGTCATATATAACATGCTTGTATTGTTCCCTTTTCAGTTCCTGGGGACACTGGCCAAGGTTAACTCAAACCCTTAAATTTAAAGATATTATTTTAGAAATGAGCATTTAAGTTACTATGGTGGTGTTTAGTGCAGCTCTTGCATCAGTATTAAGAATGGAATCTCCTGCTGGACAGCAAGATGCATTGCCCTGGGCCTGGACTTAACTCTAGGAGTAGATGCAGGAATAGATTATCTCTGAGAAACAGGGCAGAAAACACACATTCTTCTGGTACAGAAATGGCACAAAGAGCAAAGGCATAGAACCACTTTTAGTTTCAGATTTAAGGGAAGCATATAAAACCAGAATCAAGGTGAAGAAAATAGAGGTAGGAGAAACACAGGGCAGCTCATCTTCCTACTGGTGTTACACTGCAGTTGGCTGTGGAGACCTTCAAATGGGATACAATAAACCAATCCAATGGTGAGTTGACTCCAATTAGCAGAATTTCTGTGAGTATACTTAGAAAAGACAAGTAGTTATTGCTCAAGGAGAAATCAAAATAATTAAGTAAAGAATGTAAAACTTAAGTCTTATTTCTAAAATTCCTCTTCATTAGGAAAGCATGCTGAATCTAAGCCGCTTTTTTACAAGTATTGAACAAGATCAAAAATAGTGCAAAGAACATTGCAATAATCTCACAGGAACGGGAAAAAAGCTGAAATGGATTTTTTGCTGCACAAACTTTAAAAAAAGAAAGATTCAAAACTGTACAGGGACTGAGAACAGCAGAGGTGAGCTGAATATGCATTTTTAGCTACATTTACAGAAAAAAAAAAGATATTGTCTTAGGGAACTGCAGTGGTGTTACAGAGAAGGTGCATGAAAGTTTCTTCTTGTAGCTGTAATACACCTGTATGTGGAAATATGCTTCCAGTTCTAAACTATCATCAAGAATTCAAAGAGCAAACTCTGCAAAAGAAAAAAAAAAAAAAAAAGAGAAGACTATAAATGCTGGAGGGAAAAAAATATAGGAAAATGGTAAAACCAGCAGTGGAATAAACAGAATTAATATAGAGAAACTGACAGGTTATTACTTAAATTTCAAGAAATCTTTCCATCAGTATGTGGACACATTGTTTTAAATCCACAACATTAGGACATTTAAAAGACAGGAAAAAATTCTGCAAATGGGAACATACTTAATGTGGTTTTTCATCTTTAAATTCTACAACCAGAACAAAAAGGTATACTGGTTAATGTCTCAACCTTTAATCCCAAAACAACGTTAAATAGCAGACAGCTGGGATAGATATTTGAGAGGTAGAAAACTCTCACCAGAAAATTCTGAACATCTGGCTGGCTACTGATATTCATTACTAACCAATCTTGACACAATGGAGAAATTCCAGAGGACTGGGAAAAACTATTATGATGTCAGTATTTCAAATTATTAAATTGGATCATTAGGATAATTTTAAGTCAGGGGAAGATAATGAAAAACTTGACACAGAATGAAACTTGTAAATATAACTAATACTGATACAGATTTATCAAAAAGACAGTTTGTCAAATGTATTTGATTGCTTAAATGAGACCGTAAGTTGGCGATGGTGTAAGTATGGATTGATATTCTGAGGCTTTTATAACGCGTTTTGATTTAGAAACCAGAATGACATATAATCAATATGATTCTCATTAAATGATTAAAGACTAACCAGGAGTTGGATCTCAAAATACCTCAGCAAAAGGGAATTATCACAGGCCAGCTGCATTTTGAGTGTAGTTCCTGCAAGAGCAGGTTCTTAATTTTTTTTAATCCTCTTATCCACTTGCTCGGATTAATTGAGTCATGTTTTAAGCAAAGATTTGTCCTGCAGTTCTTGCAACCCAGAAGGCAAGCCTAGATACTAAAAAAGCCCTGGCTGGCTGATCTAAAAGTAGAGTGGGATATACGAAGAATTGCCATGAGTTCAGACCTGTAGCCCTGAACTCTTCTGTTTGGTATTGCTTCATACTTAAAGCATCTCCATTGCATTGATTCCAATTTTTACTTCAGCATTTCCTAAGCACTGAACATCTACATATGCAGGTATCCAGAAAAGCCTCCTAAGCCTCACTATTTGCCAATATCTTAGCAGTGGTTTACTCACCGTTTTCAGTGTTCCCAGTGCACAGCAATCAGGCTTATCTCCTTCTCCTCTTTGAATCTGAAATCTCTGCAGACAGTTATTCAGCAAGAGGAGTGGCCTGTCCACCGTCTGCAGAGCACCAGGAACACATGCTTGAGATGTTCTCTGTGGGACATGTGGGTCTGACTACTCTCAGACAGACTAAGTAATTTATATATTGACTTGCTGCATCTTAAGTAAGTCAAGAGGCTACTATGTAAGTTAACTGGTATTAGCTGTGTTTGATCCTCTTCTTTTACTACTTCAGAAAAAAAGGAAGTATTTCTGTTCAGTATAACCTAAAAACATATATCAACAGAAAAACACCAATTCCTGCCTTTGCACTTTCTTGCAGCTCAAAGTTGAAGCATGAGCTGTATAAAGAACAAGGTCTAATATTCACCCCATCATTCATCCTTAAAAAGCCACTTGCTTAGTGTGTATTTTGTTCTGAACCCTATTCTGAGGCCTTACTTATCCACACGTGGTGAGGACTGAACATACCATGTTTAGAGTATCAGGTTCTCCTGCAGGGCCTGCTTGCATAAATCTTTTCCAATAACCATAAAGCAATAGCTATCAAGAATAAAAAGTGAAGCTGGCAGAAGTCAAGAGCAGCTGTTATGCCTAAAGCTTCTGTCTACAATTCATTTAAAATCCGTTTCTCTCCACTTTATCCCCTTCCCACTCCCCAGAAGGTCTCTCCTCTGGTAAGACTCACAAGCACCTTATTTTCTTGACTCATAATACAGTTGCATGTGAATCTGATAACACAAACAATTTTTTTCAGACTACTTAGGCAGAGATTAATCATTACATAATGCTTTGTATTGGAAGAGAGTGGAGGACAGCTGTCTGGAAATGCAATCAACTTGCAAAAAAGATTGTTCTCATTGTCAGGAGTGTGGCAATAATTGAACACTTCGTATATGCTACTAAATGAGAAGCAAGCCATAAAAGATCTAGAGAGTGAATTCAGACAATTACCTGATTCTCTAGAAAATTATGACCAACTGGGAAGACAGAACAAACAGAAAGATTAAAAAGACAGTTTGTAAGGGTTGGAAACAATAGTTTATTCTGAGTTATAGAAATTTAAATAGCTACATTTAAAAACTTTTTATCTGTAAATTTAATGGAATAAAGAATAGTTTACCCAGAATAATTGAGATTTCTGTGGATGAATCTGTGTATAAACATTTTCAGCCATATTCTCCATGCTCATAAAAATACCCTCTCAAAGCAGAATGGCTTGCTAAATAATGAAATATTTAAAGCTGAATAAGAAGTTAGATTCAAAACAGACTTCTGGAGTGAAAACATCAACTTTAAACACAGGATGTTTCACGTTTCTGGTTGAGGTGTTTTTTTGTGAAAAACAAGTAAAAAGAAACTATTAACTTGTTCAGAAATAGTTAGGATTTATCTGTAAGTCCTTTAAATGTTTGTTCTTCTGACATGAATACATTTAGAAATAGAAGGCAATCATCAGCTACAACTTGGACACTGTGCTCCACCTGACAATCTAGACCTCTGTCTTCACCGTCTTTCTGCACAGATGAGGTACGGCTGTGGCTGTAATGTCATGCCTAATCTTGGTTTAAGATCTGGAATCACGCCATGAGGAAAACTCAGGTGAAATCGTTGCAGTAATGAAGTGAAAAACAGAAACATTTCCATTCGAGCTAGCTGTTCTCCAAGACAATGTCTTCTTCCTGGATTGAAAAGGTTTTGGAAAGACTTAAAATGTGTTTAATTACATTTTCATTCTTATTATGAACATCAATGGTCCCGTCCATGTTCTAAGAGCAGTTGTATGAATTTGGTGGTAATATTCTGTAAGAGAGGACAGATGACAATTCACAGCAAGGAACAGACTTTAGACAATTTATTCCTCCCACTACACAAATGCCATTGCCACAGTCAAATTTCTTTAGATAACCTATTAGCTGCTTTTGTTTTGAAATCCCAATCTAGACAGATATTTTTAAAAACTGATACTATGAATTTCAGCCTTTCTCCCCTACTATTTTCTTAATTACATCTCCTGTCAGTGATTATTACCTGTTACAGTAACTTAGTAAGTAGAAAGATTTGAAACAGGTCTGAACAATGCCTCTAAATATTAGTTCCCAATCCATGTATAATAGTTACAGGGAGTAAATGTTGTGAAAGACACAGATGAATGGATCTGGAACTGGTAAGGTCAAACAGGCAAAAAGAAATGTATTAGAATATGCAATATAGATGGGCTTTAACAAATCTAACTTTGGCCACTTAGATGTTGTGGATCAATTCCAAGGGAATTGTCTCCTATTTTTGGAGAAAGAGTATCTCAGATAAATAAACTAAGTCACCCTCTCTACAAGGCTGACTTTCTATGGACTGCAGAGGAAGCCGTGGCAGTTAGCTTATATGGAACCCCTAATTTTTTTTGGCTGATATTCATATGTATAGTAAATTCTCCACTCTTATAGGCATTACAAGACAAATCCATAATGATTTAGGTCTGCCAGGATATTTCTTCAGGACAGAAAGCAGTGCAAAATGCTGACATCCAAGCTAGCTGTGAATAAAATCTGCAATTTCTGGTGCTGATCCAAGTGCTGAAATTTGAAAGCTGGTTGTGTAATCACTAGTATGTAATGACTTTAGCAGCAAATTACTATTAATTGTGAAATAAATACCATTTATTGTACTGCAATGACTTAAAATACATTCACTCCTCAGATATTGTGCTGGCTTTTGTGTTAGTTTATATATAATAATGAGCTCATCTATATAAAAGATGTTATGCCGACTTGTCCGGAGTGCGTTGTATTGAATATCTGTAAAAGAACTGTTTCATAAGAACTGTGAATATTTTATCTCATTCTGTCCATTCCTGATTGATTGCCACCACTTATATGTTATACATCTCTAGGTTTATGAAAAGGAACAATGGAAGGAATCACTCTTACCTAGTGAAAAAGGAACAAATGCATCTTTCTTGACAAACTGCCCGCTACTGTCCAAAAACCTCTCAGGAAAAAACACTTCTGGATTGCTCCAGTATTTTTCATCAAAATGAACAGAGTAGAGGTTTGTAATGACTGTAGTGCCTTCAGGAATAGAATAACCACGCACGACAGTATCCTTGGAAGTTGCGTGAAAAATACCCAGTGGGACTATATTACAGAACCTTAGAACTTCATGTAGAACAGCCTCTGTGTATGGCATTTTGCACTTCTCTTCTAAGACAGGCATTTTGTTTGGGCCGATGACTAAATCAATTTCTTTTTGAACTTGTCCTGTTAAGAACAGGAATAAAAGCTGATGTTTATTGTGTAATATCCTTTCCTTTTTAATTCAAGCTGTAAAATACATACTTTTAAAAGGATTCTGAAACATGAAATACATAAAACACAGTAACTTATAAGCTTTTAAATTCAGACTCTGTATTCTTAACTTTCTATTGTCTAGTGCTATAACATTTACGAATTGTCACAATGTAAAATCATTCACTCTTAAAATATCTGATACAACACAGTAAGAGTTAAGAGAGACAGGAGTCTAAATGTAACTGGAGAGGAATAAATTCAGTCACTGGGGTTTTTTAAGCTATTTTAAAAATTTAGTTCACAGTTTATTTAAATGATTCAAACTACCTCTTCCTTTTCCTGATACACTTTCTTTGGTGAAACTCTCAAACACCTCCTAACTAAAACAAAGCTGGACTTTTACAATTCAGATGAAAAAATGTAAAATTATGAGCAATAGCAGGAAAGCTCTACCAGAGTCACCATCTTTTTCATCCTGAAGTGACAATAATTCACTTCAAATAGAGGTGAAAAGCAGCTTAGTGCAAGAACATCCTTTGATGTAGTGGTATATCAGCGTATATTGCAGTACTTGGACAAAGAAAGTCTAAATAATGAAAGATAACAGTAATTTTTGGTTCTAACTAGATGAACTGATTTTGAACACCAATTGTATTGGAAGATCTGAGATCAAAAGATTATTTTAAGCTAGTGGATCTCTACAAAATTGGTCAATACATAGGAGAGACAAAACTAGAAAGTTTTCTTTATTCAAAACCAGATCTTGGTCAGCTCTTAACAGAGAAAGGAATAAGGATGTTCTGGTTTTCAGATGTGAATATTGTTAATCAGATATGACAGACTAACCAGAAACTTTGATTTAAGTGAGACCTATTTGCATTTGGGCTTTTTACATAATGTAAGGCATAATATATCCTATTGACTAATTATAACATTTAATGCATTTTCAATTCAAATACAGACAAAGTATGTATGCAACCTAAAATATAAGTACCTATAAAATCAGATTCTGCTTTTTTCATTTCGTTGAACGTGGAGTTTTTTGGTAGATTTTCTTGCTATACTGTGTGAAGTATACACATGAATCACTGGAAGTCAGAAGCATAAAAGTAGTGTTTCATTTTTAAAAAAACACTTGTTTTACAACCTCTGAAATGCACTGACTGGTTAAAAACAGCAATCACAGTTTTAAGCTTCCACACAAAAAAAAATTAGCAGTACTTTGTGAGCTGAAGCTACACATCTCTCCTAAGCGTGTTCCTCAAAGTTTTTTAAATTAACTCAAATTCTGTTAGATCTTGCCTTTAATCCAAGGCTAGAAGGAAGTTCTCCTAATTTTTAGTTTCCTCGTGTATTAATCAACTACCCAAAATAGTCAAGTAAAAGAAAATAAGAAAACATGAGTGAACTTTAGTTCTTCTTACTTAGAACAGGTATTTTAACCAGCTCGGTGAATATGAGACTTAAACTAATGATAAAAGCAGTAACAAAAGAGCTTTGCCATCAACTTCATTATTAAATCTTGATGATTTTCATTGTTTATAGCAAGTTTGGCCTTAATGTAAGTTATCATCCTAATTTAATTTTCCTTTTTTTCCAAGTAAAGCTTGAAAATCTCTAACTTTAAAACAATAATTGTTTTTTGTCCACCTAATGAAATTAAAATTTATTCTCCTGAGAAAATCAGAAAGTGTACAGTCAGGCACCTGCTACCATAAGAAGAAAGTATAATCTTCCATACATAAAGCGATCTAATTCCTATGCAGAACTTTGGATCTCAAGAGCCTTATAGCCAAAGGAAGTGTTGTTATCGCATTGTGAAATGTACGTGGAGTTTTCACCCCACGGTGAAAGTGATGTTAGACCAATATTGTTTGGTCAAAGTATAAGTAGTAACTTTCCAAGTTAACTAGGCTACTCTAAATACTGAAAATATTGTTGAATTTAGTTGAACTAAGCACTGCTGAGGTTTTGATAGCAAAAGTGGTGGCAGCGAAGCAAGAAACATGACTGTTCACTTCTAAAATATCAGCTGCTATGTAAAATAACTGGGCTGATATTCAAACATCTATTACTGCTTTACTTCAGAATGACAGTAACACGTCTTTTTATTTTTAAATGCTGCTTTTGTTCTTCCAGAAGTATAAACACACATGTTTATAACATGTAAATGTGTTGTGCATAGAGGCAGTTAAGGATAAAAAGAAATCATACTCAAACTATTACCAGAACCTGGTTTACATATTTGCTGGTGTTTTTAACATTTCTTATTTAGTTTGGCAATTTCATGCTTAATTACATTATCTGATTATTTATTAGCTAGTACATCTGCCAAACAATATTATGCATCACAACACTAAACTTAAATATGTTAGACATACTAAAGCTTCATAGAAATTTATTGACAAAATAATACCCTAAATTTTGTTATCATACTTGACTTTTGATATCTTCTTCTTCTGCATCTAAGATAAGCTTTTCACATCTGCCTGAAGTATATTTGGTAAATGATACAATAGAACAAAATACACAGACAATTATTATTCATTGCAGCACTTAGAGAAAGCATTTTAAATTTGCAATAAGACGTGAATCAGTTCCCAAAAACGTCAAAGTTCTTACCTTGAATGTTTGGATAAAGAGCCATAAATAACACTGCCCATCTTAAAACATTTGTTGTGGTTTCTGTCCCAGCTATGATGAGTTCTCCAACAGAGAAAATTAAGTTTTCTCTTGAATATGTAGATTCTGGATCATTTTCATTGCAATCCATCTCATCTAAATATGCATCTACAAAATGTCGAGGTGCCTGAGGCTTCCTGTTTTCAGAGACACGTTCAATGAGCTCATGAAGAAAGTCATAGACTTCTGCTGCATTTCTAAACAGCTGCTGGTGTTTCCCAAATGGCAAGATACCAATCCAAGGAAAAGCATTATATAAAAATACAGAAGCACTAGCAGCTAATTCAATGTTTTCACTAAAAATCTCAATCATGTGCTGAAATTCAGTATCTTCGTATGTAAAACGTTCTCCAAAAATAATCAAATTAGTAATGTTTGACACAGCATTTGTTATCAAGTGCTTAAGATCAAATGGTCTGCCTTTATATGTATCAATGGCATCAAGAAAAAACATAGATTCTTCTGAAATTTTGTGTTCAAAGGACCTTTGACCATATCCAAAAAGTCGAAAGGTATTTACAGCTAATTTGCGATGTTCTGTCCATCCTCTGCCATATTTACTGTTCAGTAAGCCTGAAAAAATATTTTGACACAGCATTTTATCCAACGCTTTATTTTTCCCCCATAAGATAATTGAGTTATTTAACAAGACAGAAATCTAGACAAAAAAGTTACACACATCTTTCTATGCAACACAGGTCAATAGCGACAATCCTTTACAAACAGTATCTTTAAAGAAGCATCAAGTATTTTGAAGCATCAAGTATATGAAAGAAGATAAAGAAGTAGAAGCAGTGGATAAAGTGAATGTTTCATGTGATCTCAAACCCATCTATTGGACAAACCCTGTATTTTTTATATAAAATAGATTAGCACTTACCTCCCATGTTTGTCAGCTTCTTAAACAAGGGAAGAGATGGTCTATCTGCAAAAATTTCGCTTTGATGAACAAGGCATTCTTTTACTGCATCGTAGCCATTCAGTACAATAGCAGATATACCTCCAAGATCAAGACTGAAGATCTTTGTGGGGAGAAAAAAAACAATTACAATTGTAAAATGCTGTAATAACCAAATCTTTAGAACAAATAATAAAAATGAGTAATTAAAAACATCACTGTAAAATGCAGACTTGAATACGGCACACAGAGGTGACGCAGCTGTGGAATTACACAGTAGAGTCTGTGTGAGATAACTTACTCTGTCAAAATATTAAGCAAATTAGCCCATGCTACATTCTGTGCTTTGCTGAGTAGTTCTCCAAAGTAAGGATGGAGGATGCTTTCACATAGTCATTAAAAATATGTGAATTTGGTACGACAATGCATATTTTGCAGAAAAAAATGCACTGTTCCCTAACATTACTAGATACAAGTAGCTATAATGTAACATAATCTGGACTTTAATAAATCCTTCAACACTGTTTCCCCCAGCTTCCTCCTGGAGAAACTGGCTGCCCATGGCTTGGATGGACCCACTCCATGATGGGTGAAAAACTGGCTGAGGGCCTAGCCCAGAGAGTTATGGGCAATGGAGTTAAATCCAGTTGGCGACAGGTCACCAGTGGTCTTCCCCAGGGCTCAAAGTGGAGGCCTGTTCTGTTTGACATCTTTATCAATAACCTGGATGAAGGAATCAAGCGCACCCTCAGTAAATTCACAGATGATACAAAGCTGAGCAGGAGTGTAGATGTGCTTAAGAACAGGAAGACTCTGCAAAAGGACCTGGACAGGCTGGAGTGATGGGCCAAAGCCAAATGTATGAGGTTAAACAAGGCCAAGTGCTCGGTCTTGTACTTGGGCAACAACAACCCCACGCAACACTACAGACTTGGGGCAGAGTGACTGGAAAGCTGCCCAGAGAAAAAGGACCTGGGGGTATTGGTCAATGGCCATATTAATATAAGCCAGCAGTGTGCCCAGGCGACAAAGAAGGCCAATGGCATCCTGGTTCCTATCAGAAATAATGTGACCAGCAGGACCAGAGAAGTAATTGTCCCCTTGTACTTGGCAGTGGTGAGGCCACACGTCGAGTGCTGGGTTCTGTTCTGGGCCCTTCATTGCAAGAATGACATTGAGGTGCTGGAGCATGTCCAGAGACAGGCAACACAGCTGGGCAAGGGTCTGAAGAACAAGTTGTATGAGGAGTAGCAGAGAGAGATGAGGGTGTTTTGTCTGGAGAAGTGGAGGCTGAGCGGAGACATGATCACTCTCTATAACTGACAGGAGGCTGTAGTGAGGTGGAGGTCAGTCTCTTCTCCCAAGAAAGGAGTGATAGAACAAGATGAAATGACCTCAAGTTGTGACTGGAGAGGTTAAGACTGAAGATTAGGAAAAGCTTTTTCACTTAAAGTATTATTAAACACTGGAACAGGCAGATCAGGTGTGTGGTAGAGTCACCATCCCTGGATACGTTTAAAAGATGTGTAGATCAGGTGCTTAAAGACATGGTTTATTGGTTGCCTTGGCAATGTTACATTAGTGGTTGAACTCCATCTTAAAGGTCTTTTCCAACTAAGATGATTCTACAAAAACATCATTAGATACAAGGTCTAGTTTTTATATAAGGACTAGAACTAAAGTCCATATATTGCCTACTTTCCTAATTTGTGGAGACTATTTCCACAGGCAGGAGGAAAGTTTTACTACTGTATCTGGTCCTCCTCCCTGTCTGAATAAAGGTAAATTCCAATAGCTTAATGTTTAAGGGCACTATGACCAAAGCTAGGAGTTCATAGCACAAAGCCTTCCAGCATGTAACTTAGTAATGGCAGACACTGAAGTGGTGTCAGTCGTGAAAACAACCAAGCTACACTCAGTCCTTTCTACCTTTG
This sequence comes from Colius striatus, assembly GCF_028858725.1. NCBI lineage: Eukaryota > Metazoa > Chordata > Aves > Coliiformes > Coliidae > Colius > Colius striatus. Next base: position 12,675,996 of record NC_084765.1, read on the forward strand.
ATACAGGACACCAGCTTACTTTACACAGGCTCCCCAAAGAAGGGATAGAAGCAAGAGCCATGATGACAGCATAGCCCAGCTACTCCCATCTCCTGTTTCCTGAAGTGGTTAGCACTAGATGCTTTGAAGATGCAATACACCCTACAGAAGGTACACACAGGATAAACAAAATTAAAATCTTAACCTAAATTTTGAAATTTAAAACCAAGTCTAAACACAAGATTAAAATCCTATATCCCTCTCCATACATAGCATTATAAACCTGTATTTTTACCTATACAAATCTCTACCTTCATCTCAGAGTTGACTTCCACAATATGAAATAATGTTAGCCTAATTCTACATTCCACGACAGCTAGGTTGTCACTGAAAGGGTTGTAAAGTTCTGGCACTGGCCACTGGATGGTGGACTCACCATCCTTGGAGGTGTTTAAAAGATGTGTAGATGTGGCACTTGGAGACATGGTTTAGTGGTGAACTTGGCAGCATTATAATGGCTCTTCTTTTTTTTATGTAAATACACTCCCTATGTATTTCTGAAAACCATTTATGAATTGTGTGTAATTTGATCATTGCTTATCTTTCTTTTTGTATCATTCCTAATAAAAAAAACCCGAAATCCTTTCATTGTATTTTTCCAGAGGCCCCCAAACCCTGCTGATATGCTGTCATTAAGTTCCCTCAATTTCTGCAGGATCCTTTCTGACAGCAGGTGACTGAACTACACACACTGTTCCAGGCAAGTGGAAAGGCTAGTTTATTTGATGATAAATTTATTTCCTATTTTCATTCAGTGTGTCCTGGTATTTTTCTTGACACACATTTGCTTTTATTCCATTGCCAAAATGAATGAAACGAAAGATCATCCTATCCTTTTGGTTCTGCAATTTAGCATGCTTTTAATGTGTGCACTTTGCTTCACTTCTCATTTATGGTAAGACTGTGACTTTGTTTCTACTGTAGGTTTCAGAAAGGATCTGGAGAAAAGCTTTAGATGAAAAGTTCTAGCAACAGTTTCATTTGCTTATTAGGAGTGTGCTATTTAACACTTCTAGCAGTTTGATGGTTGTGATTTTCTAGGCAAACCATCATTTGTTGGACACAAAACTCAGTCCTCCACAGACCTGTAGTGACAGCCCTGTTAAGTAAAACAATAGAGGTGTTTTTAAGTAGTCTGGAGATGTCCAGGCACACGATGGGCTGGCCAGGGCTGCCCAAACCTACATGTATGTGTGTTTCTGTATGTGTACGTATAGACTTTTAATAACTGATAGATCTAGTTTGGGTTTAACTCTTAGGAAGCTCCTAAGAATACACTGGCTGCTTGAAACTGGCTGATTAAAAAAACCAAACACCTGATATATACGAAAGTATGAAACAAATGAAAAATCCATTCTTACGTAGTTATACTAATTGACTGTAAGGGTTCCAAATAGCCCATCGAATGTACTTTGAAACAGCCTGGTTTCCGTTAAAACCAAGTGCCTGCTCTTTGGTTGTTGTTTTGTTAATTTCAAGCCCTTCTGGAGTTTCCAAGACTCGTGGATATGAAACAGGCAAGTCACTTTTGTTTGCAGCAGGACACCAGTTTAAGCATTGTACCAAAACAAACCAAACCGAAAGCACGGCTGTGTCCGCGGACCGCCCCCGTCCCTGCCCGCCCGGGAGGTGACAACCTCCGCTCCCCCGCCGCTGCCCCGGCTCCCGCGGAAGGGCCGCCCGCGGCACCGGTCCCGGCAGCGCCCTGTGCTGCGGGTCCCTTCCCGCTCCCGTTAGCCGCCGGGAGCCCCGCCCCCGGTGCCGCTGCCTGCTCCCCGGCGCGGCCGCCCCGCAGTGCCGCGCGCTCCCCGGCCCCGACAGCCACGCCGGGCCGGGGCCGTGCGGCGGGGCAGCTGCCCCGGCCGGACGCGCGGAGCCGCCGGTGCGTGTGCCGCGGCAGCGCCGCGACGGGGGCAGCTCGCTCGGCCGCCGCCCGCCCCGGCCCGGGGTCCCCGAGGAGGCGTCGGACGCCGGCGACGCGGCGGTACCTGCCCGTGGATCTGGCTCTGCCGCCGCATGTAGACGTGCGGCTGCTCCGCGCCCAGGGCGTGGATGTTACCGATGAGGGGCAGCCCCGCCGGGCCGGGCGGGAAGCCGGGCGGCCGCCGCTGCTTCAGCAGCTGCCGCACCACCGCCGCCAGCAGCAGCAGCAGGAGGCACAACAGGCAGAGGACGAGGCAGGTCCCGCCGGCCGCCGCGCTCGGGGGCCCCGCCGGCCCCATCGCCCCGCGCCGCTTCCTCCTGCCCCGCCGTCCCGCCGCCCCATTGGGCGGTGGCAGCCCCGCGCCGCGCTCATTGGCCCGCGGCGGCCCCGCCCCTCGCGTCAGGCAGGGCCGGGCCGCTGCTGCGGTTCCGCGTGGCGCGGGAGGGAGTTGCGGCGGCTGTGCCGTGGGCGGGAGCGCGCCCTGATGGCGCGACCGGACCCTGGGCACTGAGAGCTGTAACGAGCAGCTATTGCATCCTTGTTAAGCCGCTGTGAAGGCGAAACTCCACAGTGTCTTTGGCAGAGCCTCCTCGGGTCACGGGAGCCCCCAGCCAGTAAATCTCGCCGTGTTTCCCTCTTTGCCCTTTCCACCCGCAACACGGGGAACCTGCGCATCTGCCGTCCCCGCTGGTAGCGGCGCAGGCGGCAGCTTCCCCCGTGCCAGTACCTCCCGGCTGCGCACAGAGCGTCCTCGGGCCATCCGGGCCGGCTGACGGCAGCGCCGTCCGGGCCTCCCTTCCCCTCCCTGCGCTCCCCGGCAGCTGGCTGCAGGAGGAAACGTCCCTGACTCCTGTGACCAGGCGGCGAGGAAGTCACATACATAATACGTACGGGCTATTGTTCCTCGGCGGGATGATACCTCAGGAAAAGAGGGATCGAGTTACTGAAGAGACCAAGATCATTCACTGGGGTGCCAAGGAAAAAGTGCTGCTACGCAGGGTGCCATCCTGACAGAGCGCTTTACAAAGTTTTACAAAGATTTATTTCCACTCGCACCGCTTTTACTATCCCGTTACTGCTGTTTTACACGCTATTTCAGGCATAACAGAAGCATCCCCGCCCTGCTAAAATTTCTATTCGATGTGTTTCCACCTTTAGATTTCTTTTTTTGAGTTCAACTTAATATCTCTACATACATTCATAAGAACATTGATAAAATCTAAACTGTTAAAGAGTTTATGCTGATGAAGTCCATTAATAGCTTGACTGATAAAAATGCACTACTTCATAATCTAACCATTGAATGCTCCTCCTTTATGTTCCTATGACGGAGCGTTCTGCTTCAAATGTCACCATAGTGACCTCTGAGTACATGGCAGCAAAGCTGAGGAGGGCCACAGAAGGCAAGTGGTCAAGGACTCAGAGCAAAGGCTATCTCTTTGGGAGTGCAGAGGTGAGAGCTGTGGGTACAGCAGGGGAACAAGGAGGGGAGCTGGGAAGGGACAAAGTGTGACTGTTTGGCTGGCAGTCTGGCTGCAGGGCATCTACCAGGCTTTGAGGCAATTGAACTGGCTATCTGGGTGCTTGCTGAATAGAACATGAGTCTATGAACTGTAAAAAGAGAAAAGAATTCAAAGAGTGTACTTGCTCATGTTTGCCCAGGGTGGGCAGATTGAGAAGGAAAGGAAAATGCCACATGTACGTTACAGAACAAGACACTGGTAATTTTTGCTGAAGGCAAGTGCAACACTGCTGACTCAGTTTTCTCAGTGGGAGTTGCTGACATACACTGAAGGCTGGTTGGGCTGGTTGCGCTGGACCAGGTCTGTGCCAGTTTCCAGGGATCAATACAGTGAGAGACCCTGATTTTCAGGTGATCTTCATGCAACAAGCAGTCAGGGGCGTTTTTTTTGTCTTGCATCTTCCTTTGTCTTAGCTACAAAATGCCTGTAGAACGTGGGTCAATGTCAGTGTCCGATATCAAAATCATACCCAGTTTGTCAGAATACAAAAAAGCGACTTGAGCACTGCCAGATGTTTATTTTTTTTAATTCTTCTTACAAGTTATTTCTTCACTCTTTATTTCAGTATGATACTGCATGGTGTCTTAACTGAGTTACTTGGGTAATATTTGCAAAACATGTCAATATTTCAATAACAGTGCCTTAAGTTTTCTTACCAGATGGCATGAGATTCAGGACCTCAGCTTGGCTCCAGACAGAGTCAGAATGAGGAGAAATGGCTGAGGACTAAAACTAGACATGCAACGTGCTTAAGCAGTTGTGCTGAAGCATGCAAACTCAAAATAGACAGATTTGAACCTAATTACTTACATGCATTTAAACAAAGGGGTCTTGAAACACTTTAGCTCATCCTATTCAGGTGAATGGAGGTACACAGGCTGACTGGTCAGAAAACACTTTGAAAAAGCATGAGAAAGACTAATTCACTTTCTTCAAAAAATTACACTGAATTAACTTGCAAGATGAAATGACTGTTGATGTTAGTGGGAATGGAAACATTAATATGCCAGATAGATCACACAATTGGATGGTGGATGGTATGGTGTATGTATATATGGTTATCAGTTAGAAGGATGTAGACTATTTGTGTCTTTAGAAAAAAAAAAGAGGTTGGTACTCTTCTTCCCTCATCCTCTCCTCGATAAGGTGATAGTTGAATGGTTCTCAAAGTGTCTTAAGAAATCACAGGAAGAGGGACTATCACTTTGATTTTTACTGCTTATCTTCAATATTCTGTTATTTAAGTGTGTAATACTTTATGTGCACCCAAAGTTTAAGATGATCATGATTTCCACTGCTTCTGAGTCAGAAAAGAAAGGAAAGCTGATTGACGGTTTTGGCAGCAAGCATTTTGAAGGGGAAAAACAGGAAAACACCCAAGATAGAACAGACCCAAGAGGAAAAGTCCAAACCTTTAGCTAAAAAGGAAGGAATATACTTGTATGAGGAAGAAAAAAGCAAATAAGTTTTCACAATTATCTTCAAGCATGGGAGAGAACAGTCAAAACTGATCTTACGTAGTGTTTGAGGCTTGGTGATGCAGAAGAGATGGTGTTGTTACTCAGTGTAACAGAAGAAAAGAAGCCGAAGAGCATGATTGCAGAACATTAAAATATTTTTTGGTCAAGCCAAATGCAAAAAGATGGTGAATCAGCCAAGATTAAAGATCTGAGACCTTTAAAGAGGATGCATGATTAAATGGAGATAAAAACTGACTAGCATGGATAAATATGACTGCAAGTTGTCAAGAATGATCAATAAACTCTTGTGGGCAGATGAAATCACCAAAGAATGCAGGTTTAGGGGTGGAAGGCTCCAATGACTCTCCAAGGGCAGGGTTCTTTGCCAGTTTCTGAATGATCCTTTTCTCTTTTTCTTTCATTCCTTCAGAAGTGTGGGGGCAGATTGTGCTGAATTGCGTCTTTGGGAAAGTTTTACTCAATCATAGGTGATCAAATGAGCAAACTCATAGGCTGAGTAAGGTTTTTTGAGTTCAATTATAAATAAAGTATGAGTAAAGAAATCCATTAAAGCACGTATCTTTATTCTAAAGCATCCTGTTCATCATGATTTACAATTACTTTGCATTAAATTTTGTAAGGAGAAGTTGGAGACAATCAAGTAACAGGAAACGATTGTGTTCCTGCCCTCTCAAGAAAAGCAGAAAACAGCTCTTTGGCAGGGAGTGGCTACACATACAGATACTTAGCTTTGACTTTTAAAGACATATACTGACAGATGTGGCTGTTCTTTTAGTAACAATATTAAGATAATGATGGTAACTATTACACTGTTGGGATAAAAATTAAGTAGTTTCCAAGTCCCATTAAATATCTCACAAACTTGTTTTCAGCTACAATTTGAGTCAGGCTTCAACTTTCTTATTCTTTAGCATTGACATTGTTATTGCACTTCTAGATAACAAGGTAAACCTTTATCAGGCTAAATTGCTTTCCGTTCCTATAATAAAGCCTCTTGTTCAGTGAAGTTATGCCACTGTTTATAAAATGTCTAGAGGAAACCAAGTTCTTTATAGCCACAAATGTAAATATTTTGCTCCTTTTCTTTGAGGGTGAGGCAGGGAAAATAAAGGTATCTGCATAGATGTATGTAAAACAGACATGCTTCTCATGGAAGAAATGACTTTCATAACTCTGGCAAGTTTAGAGTCCTGAGCAGACTCATGGCTGTTTTTAACACATCTATGTCATCATAGGTGAACAATCAGTTTCCATGTTAGAATTGTCTCTTTAGCTAAGCCTACAACAATATTGATGCTTTGCAGTTTTGCTAAAATGGGAAAACACATCTAACATTCTCCCTTATGGTTTTGGTGGTAAGTTGCTGAAAAAACCCTTTTCCTTAAGCACAGTCCGGCCGTGCCAAAACATTTGATGCTTATCTGTCAAACTCAGAAAGCCATGACACTGGCTTAAAGACTGTAGCTTCAAAAATAGTCTTTACTTATTTTATTTGCTAGTTATTCCAGAGTATACTTAGGTCAATTTTATGCATAAATTTTGAAATTTATCTTTTTCATTGATAGTCTCATATGTCTATTGGTTCCCAGAAACTCTGCTGTAAATAGATTAGGAAATATGCCTCAACAGCCTTTGCCTTCATGTAGTATTTACCAGTACTGAAAGGGGAGATCTTTTTTAGTCCCAAATTTAGCTGAAGGTACAAGCCAAATCGTTGCCCTTGCACCAGTTCCTTTTGCAAGAGTTGAGCAATTAAACAGACAACTGAGAAAATTGCACACAGTCCTTGTCACACAGGTGGCAGTGCTGGAAACAGCAGGGATGTGTAGCTGTAGTACCTAACAATGCCAGGACAACAAATGCTCCTGGAAGGGACTGGAGAAAATAGAAAGTTACACCGTGGCTTTTGAGACAAAGAATGAAATGATGACGTGAGATCTTCCACCCTTCTTATATCCTGTAAAGAACAAGCATAGGATTAACTTGAGGACTTGGGATACAGTTTCTCACCACATTTTTGCTGAGATGCTCTGATGACATACCGTGGCACTTGTGCAAGCAATCAAATCAAAGTTTTATAACTATGCTATTGCTTAACAAGGTTAATCTTCTGTTCTGATGTTGTTTTCCAGATAAGGAGTTTGTTCAACTCTTATCTCACCAGCAGAATGCACAAAACTGAATTGGAAATAAGTGTTGATTTTAAAATATTTTCAAAATGAGACCTTCCTCTATAGTTCATCCCCTTTGTGCAACCCTGGCCACTCTACAGGTCTGATCCTGGCTGTATTTGGTAAGCTGCTGTGAGTTCCTCTTGAGGGATTCCCTCCATCAGGCTTGGACAGAACTGAGTCTGGCAGGAACACAGCTGAGTTAAGAAAGTGTGTTGCCAGGTAGCATGAGGTAGGGCTTGAGCCTCTAGGCACCTGCTCAGAGTCTGTGCTGCCGTGATGTAGGACAGAAGATGACAGAGCCACAGCCAGCTTCCCGCTGGTCTGCCTCTTCTGCTTTTCCAAGCAAACATCAGTGCAGGACAGTGTGCCTCAGTTTGCTTTAAAAGATTATTCCACACTGGATTTTGAATATATATAGAGCAAACTGCTGCAAAACCAACTGAGCAAAAAAAGCTCAGTGGCAATGTTTCAATGAACTTAATGCAACCCTCATCTTCTGTTTAAAATGTCTTCCTTGCATTTTCTAAGGCATTTTAGAAGAAACTTTTCTTCTAGAATGATTCATAAATTTCTCAGTAATTAGTTCAAGAGTTCCATTTTCTCAAAAGCCATCACTGAAGCAGCCTGAATCCAGATTTAGTGTCCATTAAAAAGGAAATGCTTCAGTGTTGGGATCTGTATCAGTGTTCTGGTCCTCAGGAGAGTATTGCATTTTTTTTTTTAATAAAAGAGAAGCTCTAATTTTGGGGCCAAATTTAAACTGAACTACAAGATGGATAGGTAGAATATTGTTTGTGTGGATAAGCTTGATGTGAACTATAGAAACTGAATTAAGCAAAGGATAAGACCAATTAAAGATGCGTGTTTTGCAAAAGCAAATGCTAACCAAAGTTTGGATGACAGGTACGGTGCTAGTTTCAGAGTTTAAGTTAGTTTCTGGCTATTAAAGTTACAGAATCACAGAAACTGGAGGCGAGAGATACAAAGAGAGTATATTCAGTTGATGATGTTCATTCCTCAGAGCATATGAAGTACAGATGTCATTCATGAGAAATGTTAAAACTACCATGCCATAAAACTCTCCAGTGAAAGATATGCCATAACTGCAATGCAATCTATTCTTTTCTGTCCTGAGTCTCAATTGTAGAAGGCTCTTTCTAATGTGTGGTATCTCCTTGGTTGCCTTTTAAGCCCATATATTTCTGCTGTTTTGACTATAGTACCAGAGTGTAGATTATTATTGTTCCATAGCAAGAATTTATATTTTTATTATCACATTTCTCTGTGTTTCCTTCTGCTAACTGTTTCCCCAATCTTCAAGTTTGTTCTTTAAAATCATGTTATGGGATCTCTGGTAACTCTTACTGGTATGTTTCTGGACTTTCTCCAGCTTGCCCAAATCTTTTTGAGGTAGAGCATGCTGTCCCATGCTGTACACTAGCAGATCCAGATCTTACCAGCAGCAAGTATAGTGTAATGATTACCTCTTGACCCTTTAATATGATAATCCCATTAATATACAGCTTGCTTTTACAGCAGCACAATGTTGTTGATTCTGGCTTTGCTTACATCATTTTCTGCAGAACAGATAACAGTGAAATGTTAGAAAGATGCTTTCCTAGCAGCTCAATAGTGTTCACTTTTCCCCATGTGGCTTGTAGGGCTTTCTTAGGTGGCCATATGCAGAGACAGGATCCTCAATTAGGCTAGCCTATGCATCCAACCACAAACCCAGACAAGTAACTCCCCAGCTTCTCTTCGCATGACCTTGTGATTTTTACAGCTTATTTTATCACATATTGCCTTTATCTGCAAAAGGCTTAATTAGGTGCTATGAAGAACAAGCTCAGAGAGAGAAGAGACCTAAATCACCCTCAAGTCTCTCATGAAGAACTTTCTGTTTATGTGGATTGTGGCATTGCCACTTCTACTCTTTCCATTTTGTAGGGTCCTCTCTCATCAGACATGAAACATTCTTGGGAATGAAGATTGTGTCTGTGTAGCTCACAGTCTTGTCTGTCTTGAAGAATTACAGTTTATTATTGAAAAAAATCCCAACATAAGCACAAATACCACATTTATATATTAACAGTGTGTCAGCTGGTAACATTTAAGAACCTCACTGCAGTGTCTGTGGCTTGTTGACATAATGTCAATATCTACAGTAGAAAACAATTGCACTTAAAATGCATTGGGCAAATAATATCAAATAGTGGGATACTGTAAGAAGAAAGTAAGCCACTGTAAAATAGGACAGAATTATCTGAATTCCCTACAAATGTAAATAAATGTGTTTGAAGAAGAAATGCCTTCTACTTGGAGCTGCAGGTTGCATTAGGTCATCTTATTTCTTTTAAAAATATCCACTCATTTTGTAGCTCTTTGTTTGATCTGCTTTGAACCTATACCCATTGATTATTTTACCTGAGATATTAGCAGGCACTAAAAAAAGCAGAACAAGTTTCTTGGAAACAGATTGTTTCAGTAAATGTCCTGCTTTCCTAGCACAGTGCTCAGAAGAACCTCTCTGTGCTAGTTTTGCCATAAATACTGAACTTTCAGTTTTGGATTTGTCTAGTAACCAGAAACCATTATCCTGTGAAAAGCCAGAATCTTTTTTTTACAGCTTTGAAAATAGACAAACTGGTCTTTGCAGTTCTTTGTACTGGGTAAACTAACTTTCCTCTCTTTCTTATGTGTAAGAGAAGAGACGTTTGCAAAAATGAAATCTTTCTGGTGAGAGCAGATGACGTATAACTGGGGGGAAAAAAAACAGGGCCAGCGTTCCAGCTGGGAGTCCCTCCATTAGCTCTGGCAAGGAGCAGCCAAAGTGCTTGCCAACATCCAAGTACCATTTTATCTATATGTGCACAAAAGTAGATCTATGGTCATTCATACCCGTTGCTTTAAATTTACGTTTCTTCCTGTGAAAGCTTAAAGTAGAAACTTTGGCATCTGAAATCCTGTATCACCGAATCCTATGAGCTGGGCTGCAGCCGGCGGCTGAGTCGCACTGGCAAGGGGAGGGCTTGACCCGCCTGGAACCAGCCGCAAGATGAAATAGAACTTTTTCCTCCCTGAAGAACTGAAAGATGCTATTACAACAGAGTCGTCGGGATCTTTTTTATTTTTTTAGGTGAAAAAAAGAATATTCTATGTGGGCAAGGAGTAAATAAATCCGCAAAAGGAATGTAAACGATTAACTGTTAATATAGGAAGAGGCAAGGAACAGTGCAGTGGGAGAGAAGTGTCTGACTGGAAATTCGGTCATCTGAGTCCCTACACTTTATTTCTGTTGGTGCAGCTGTGTAAGTCACGTTAAAGCAGCAAAAGAGATGCTGAGCCGTTTCTTTAAGTGCCATCTAATGTTTATAAATGCAACATCAGAGAAACTGAGGAGTCGTGAAACGGTAGAGATTTAAAATCAAACTTCTCTCCTGGATGATTCCCGTGAGAAGCATACCTGCGACAGAGTTGCCCTTTAAAACGAAATGTGAACTGTGCGTGCGCGGGGGCTCGGGGAGGCAGCTCCAAGGGGCGGTGGGCGATCGAGGCCCCGGCGGGAGGGAGGCGCGGGGCCGAGGGCGGCCTGAGGTGCGGGCGGACACTTCCAGCCCCACCGCACCGCCGCCTGGGGCGGGGTGAGCTCAGACCTGTGCGGGAACTTCACTCAGAGCCTCACACCGCGCTTGTGGACTCGGAGCAAACTGGACCCGTCACAGCCCCTCACTCTGAGCACTTGGTGACCCCCTCACGGTCTCCCTCATCCCCGGGGGCCGTAACTCATAAAAAGCTACGAGGACGCATTAGAAAAGACTCCATCAAACCAACAAAGCCACCAAACCCCACTACTTGTCATCTTAAAAAAACCCATCAAACCCAAACCAAAACATAACCCACCCCTCAAAAACTAAACGGCTTTGGGATTGAAGTTCTGCAAAACGAGCGCGGAGCACCTGCGCAGCCCCGCTAGTGCCGGGAGGGCAGGGGAGGCGGGCACGGCCCCACGACAGGCTGACAGCGAGGGAAAGGACAAACCCTCACGGAGCGGTGAGCGACTCGCTTGGGGTTTCCAGTATGTCGGTGTTCCTATCTCAGCTTCAAAGCTAGAATCGCATCAAAAAGGGAGTGCCCGTCCGCCGTTCTCCGTACATCGTTCGCCTCCCGGTGAAACGCGCGATTACTGCCCGCGGGAGTGACCCGGGACACCGGCTTTCCCGAAAGCATCAACGAAGGAACGCCGGCAGGTCCGCAGGACAGCCTTCCGACCATGTTACGTAGCGGTCCGGTTTCGCTTGGCACCTGTCCCGCGGTGCGGCCGAGCAACGTGCGCGGGGCTCCGCTCGTCGCGGTGTCACCGCAGGCCCTGGCCGTTCCGTTGCTGACCGCTGCCATGGACAGTGTCCGCAGCAGCCGGCAACGACGGACCACGGCAGTGCAGGGGAGCGAGGGCAGGAGCGGGACCGGGAGCGTCCCGTGCGCGCCGCTCCGTCCCTCGGTCCCGGCTGCCGGGGCTCACGATAGCGCTGAGGCAGTCCCTCTGCCGCGAGGGCACGCACCGGCTGCCGTCCTTGGCAAACGCCCTGCGACTTAGGACGGGCAGGAAAGACGCTCCCAGCCCCCGGCTCTCGGCAGGTAGTGGAAAGACTTTCCGCGTCCAGGCGTCGCAGAGCAGATCGCCCGGTCCGCTACTGCCCGCGCCCGCTCCGGCATGTAGTTGCCTCCCACCCCCGTCCCGTGTCGCGTCTCCCCGTGGACGTCCCCGCCGCGTCCGCCGGGCAGGTGCTTGCCGCGGCTGGGCAAACATCCTGCGCGGGCAGGTGCTGTGCCGCCGCGCCGTGACAAAGGGCCCTCGCGGTTGACTGATGGGGCAGCTGCCCGGTAATCCCCTCCGGCGGGACTCGGCGTCACGCCGGGGGAAAGCGCCACCCCCCTTCCCCGTTGCCCTTCCGTGCACGGAAAGGCGGTGCACCTGCCCCTAGAGTTGTACGATGCTGATGGTGATGCCGATGGTTTCCTGCAGGAGCGCGGAGTTAGGCGCTGCCGCCGCGGGGCTGCTCCCAGGTGTTAGGGGCTTCTCGCCCTGGCGAGGGGAGGCGGAGTGGCAGCCGCAAGCACCCTGTCCCGCTGCAGGAGCAGCCGAGGGTGGGGAGCCCGAGTGCACCCCTGGGGCGGGGGTCGGCGCTGCCCTGCCCGGAGAGGCGGCGGTCGCGGGCACTTCTGGACGCGGTGCCCATGCATCGCTGCACGCCCTGCCCGGCCCCGGCCCGTGCGGGACCCTCGCCCGCTGCTGTCGGGGCGCCGGGAGGGCGGCAGGTTACAGCCGCGCTCCCCGCTGAAGCCGCAGCGGTTGCCGGGCGGGCGGGGCGGGGGAGGAATCCCGGCTAGGGAGCGGCCCCGCTCTGCAATGCGGTCCCTCTGCTGCGGAGGTCGCCACGCGTGAGCGGTCGCACAGGGGAGTGGGGCCGGGCCGCGCAGCGTGAGTGTGACTGTGAGTGTGACCGGAATGCGAATGCTGTGCTGTGCTGTGCTGTGCTGTGCTGCCCCGGGCCGGCCCGCGCCGCCCCCCCGCCGGGTATTTTTGTGAATGGGACGCTCACAGAGCGGGGCGTGACGTCAGCACCGAGCCGGGCCTCGGCTCCCAATGGCGGCCCGGGGCTCGCGGGGCGGCCGCGGCGGTGATTGGTTGGCGGCGGCGCGCGGGCGCCCACGCAGGCTGCCGCGGCGGCAGGTATAAAGCGGCGGCGGTGGGCACAGCGCGCACTGCAGTTCCGCGGCGCCCCGTCTGATCCCGCGCTCCGCCCGTTCCGCACTGCCGGTAAGCACCGCACCGCGCCGCGCCCGGCCCGGGCAGCCCCAGCTGCCGCTCCTCCCGCGAGGGGTCCCTAGTGCCGTCAGTCATGTGTCTGTCTGCACCTGAGCGTGTGCAAGGGGGTGAGTCAAGGAAGTGAGGAGACAGTTACTCCTCGCTCTCTTCCTTTGCTTCGCCGACGCGACGTGGGTGCCTGCTGGGCAGGCAGGACGGTTTTCCCTATACAGTCCTCTCTAGGGCCCTGCTGCGTGTTGTGCGGGTGCTGGGTGCCCAGGAACAATGGGGTAGCAGATGCCTCTTGGCAGATGTTCAGGGGAGCCCCATCAAGAAAAGGGAGCAGTAGGAATGAAGCTCACATGGCAGTTAGTGATGTGCTTGTTTGAGTCTGAGACAGCGATGCTGTGAGAAAAGGAGTATATCTTAAAGGAGGTACCTTTAATTAGAGACTCTTTTGCATTTATTTTTTTGTCTTGTGACTGAGTTTTAACATCCTTTTTCTGGCTTCATAATAATTGAGATTTAGGAACTTAATGACTTAATTCTTACAGTGCAATCTGAACTGGGATATTGATGTTCTATCAGCCAAGAAGCAAGCAGGTGAAGTGCTAACAGTGGCACTTTAGTCTTAAAAATATTAAACGCTAAACATTTCTTTTATTTCTTCTTTTTGTGTGACTCCTATCCCATAACTATGCCTGTTCACATCAGACACATTGACTGTGACATTGTGTGCAGCAGTTAGTCAGAGGAACACATTTCCCACCAGTCTAGGGGAAAGTCTGCACTCAGTGAATACAAATGGCTGTACAGAACTGCAGCTCTGAAGAGACACTTTTAAAATTCTCTGTAATAGTGCTAAGTTATCATAAAATTTCAAGGACCAAAGCCCAATACCAATAATGTAAGGAAAGGGAAAGGTAATAGTAAAAAAACCCCAAGCTGTTAGTATTTATGCTACTTGTGGCTAGAAAATGATGACCTCTTTCAGTGGAACTTATAAGACTGAGAGGGTTGGAAAAGAGCCATTGCTTGATGTACCTCTTTGTTGTAGAGAGGAAATCATGGTTATGCTGAGGATTTCGTCCTTCCTTGCTGTTTATGCCTTGGTTGTGTGCCAGATGGACAGCTTCCAGGCAGCCCCTGTCAGGTAAGAAGCTGGTCCTGTTGCTGAGAGCTATATTGGAATGGTATGGAAATACTTGATGTTCTTTAGAGATCTAGGAGAAAATAGACTACAATGACTTCTTTTGATGCTATTTTTTTATTACATATCTGAACCATGCATGGGGATGGCTTATGTATTCATGCTAGTGAAAGACACTGCCAATGACATGCAGTGCCACATGACAGACCCCCATCTCCTGTGCATTGCTCTCTGCAGCAGTCCGGGTTTTATTCACCCTTGTTTTGCTTGCGTCTCTTCAGACCTGGCTTGGAATCCATAACAGACCGAGTGACGCTCAGTGATTACGAAGCTCGGAGGTTATTAAATGCACTGGTGAAAGAGTTCATACAGATGACAGCAGAAGAGCTGGAGCAAGCCTCTGAGGGGAACAGGTAAGGGCTGCAGTCCTGAGGCGGAAGAAGGGCAAGGGGGGAACGTGATGGCTTTTTGATATTTAGCAAAAGCCACCTGAGCAGATCCTCTGCAGGCAAGGGGTTTTGGGTTTTTTTTTTGTTTCTTGGAATTATGGCTCTGTGGTCACTGAACTGGCAAAGAACAATACTGCAGAGACATCTTAATGTTGGTATCAAGAGAATGTCTTTCACCTAGTTAACTTGCATCTACCTGTCTCTTACAATTGAAAGTGGAGTGTGATTTGAGCTTGAATGATGGGGTTATGTTAAAATATGGCAGCAAAAGGTATGTCTTCCTAGTGGGAGTGTTAGGGGCCATTCAGTCACTCTTGGATTCTCTGTCATGCAAGTGCATGCTGTTGTGAGGCATGGGGCATGGGAAGTCCTTGGCAGAGGGGGAGGTGTTCCTCCTAATGCATGCACCACTCTCTCCTGAAGACCAAAGGCATGCAAGAACATTTGCACTATCCTAACAGGATTTGTGTTGCAAAGCATGGTGGTGATGTATGAGAGACTGAGGAGCATGCTGAATACATGGAAAGTAAAACTTCTGACCTCTGAGTATGGTCATCCAAAAGGCTAATGAGCTTGCTTTTCAGTGAAGTTGAATTCATTGAAAAACAGTATTTTCCTTCTGACTGCATTTGTATGAACTTTCCTTGCATGGAATGTGTTGTGGAGGGTTTTTAAATTGAGTTTCCTGACTGTAACTGTATACCTAGAAAAGAAATGCATGAACATGCATGTTTGAGATTTGCTCTTCCTTTGGGCATGTGTTTTGTTTTTTTTTTTTCCCTCCTGCAGCCTGGATAGACCCATTTCCAAACGCTGTGCCAGTCTGAGTACTTGTGTTCTGGGCAAACTGTCTCAAGAATTGCACAAATTGCAAACTTACCCTCGCACTGACGTCGGGGCTGGAACTCCTGGCAAGAAACGAAATGTGCTGAGTGACCTGGAACATGAACGCTATGCAAACTATGGGGAGCCCCTAGGAAACAACTAGACATGCTTATTTTTCCCCTTTTCCCTTTTTTAACCTGATGCATGTGGATCTAACTTTGATTGCTAACTTTGCTATGTTCTTTTGATTCTGTTTTTGACAGAGAATGTTTGAGGTGGACTTAGTGTTAGGAAGACAGAGAACGTAACATGCATACCAAGCTAGGGGGGAAAATTAATAAAAATTAACAGCATTGCCTTGACATTTCAAATGATTTTCTTAGACTCTGATTAAAAAAAAATCTAAATGAGGCTCTTCATTTCTGGCTGCTAAATGTATGAGTAGACTCTTCGTCTGTGCTTGCCCATGCACTTGTTCAATAAACCTATTTTTCTATAAGGATTAGATCTGCTTTGTTTAATAACTGTTTCAGAATGTGAGACTTCTAGATAAGGCTAAAAAGACTTTACAAGTTGTCTTAATGCACAAGAGAGGCAATGCCAGTAATTCTAGCAAAGCTGAAAGGACTTAGAAATTGAAATTGTACATGTACATTGATCTATACTGGTGTCATCAGGCATGCATGTAATTCTGTTAGCAAGGATGTTGAGAAGTAAAGGAATTGGGAGAGGCTCATACACATGTTCAAACAAACTAGAAGTGTAATCCTGTGTAAAACTGGGTACTGAATACTTTCAGGTAAGAATTTCATGTTATTTTACATTTTCCTTTTTACTTTACAATAGGTCCCTAGAGTCATATATTTAAAACCTGAATATCTTTAAAATATTTGTGTTCAAGACAATATAATGTAGGTGAATTGTAAATTAAGAGACAATCAGATCACAGATTCTCACAGTTCTTCTATTGCAGCATTGCATCTCTTAGAGGCCTGTTCCAAAAAAAAAAAGAACCTGGCATTGACGTTACAGACAGTATCCACTGTTGACATTAATGAACTATCTTCTAATGCTTATCCAAGAAAAAAATCCCTTCTACTGCAAGAAAAAGTCCTTGTGGGAAATAAGACCTACACATTCCCATAGTCCTTGAAGTCCTCCATCTAGCAAAACTGACTAGCACCAACCTGAAGTCTGAGCACAGAACTACTCCTGTTGAGGTCTTAGCTACTCACAAGGTCTAGCAGACTGAGGCCTAACTCCAGGAAAGGGGGAGTCCCACAATCCTATTAAATATATGGTAGCAGTAAGGTTGTGTGTAGTTCAGCTCTGAAAGCCACTGGTCAACTGCTGGGCAGGTACAGCCCTGCCAGCTCACTGACAAGGCCTGTGTTTCTGCCAGGAATATGAGACTTCTGTCTCTTTCTGGGCGTTATGGAGCATGGATGTTGAAGTGTGAAGCTCAAGATCAGTGTCTGCTACTGTCCTTCAGCAGCACTACCAAGAAAACAGATCTAAGTTTTTGGAGGGGATGAGGATTGTTTTAATGATTCCTCAGCACCTATCTTGGTCACGATGACTTGCTGGAGCTAAGCAATGGCTCAAGTGTTGCTGAAAATCTGGCTTGGCTTAGTCTTCCATCCAATTGCCCATGAAAGGAAGGGCTTGGCCACTTTTTCTAAACTGAGGCTGACACTTGGGAAAACAGAAAGAGCCATCTTTTAGAGCTTGTAAGCTGTGCACACAAGTTGCAAATGCTTGCTGCACAGTAAGCCTATTCTTCTACCCAAAAATCTTTCCTTGGCATAGTGGCTGTTACTGATGTTTCATTGTCTGTGGGGCAGATGCTTTGGAATCTAACTTTGTTTTCTCTTTGAAAAGCAGTGTAACAGCACAGAAGAGGGCATGCAACACAGCAACGTGTGTGACCCATCGTCTGGCAGACTTTCTGAGCAGGTCGGGAGGAGTGGGCAAGAACAACTTTGTACCGACCAACGTGGGGTCCAAGGCCTTCGGCAGGCGGAGAAGAAGTGTTCAGATATAAACAGCAGAGTGATAATGTGAATATGGTAAATATGCAATAGACCAAACCTGCAATGCAGGCAGCCCGGGGCAGTATCAGAATTTTAGTTTTGCTGAATGAATAACAGAATTTCAGTGATAACCTGCAAGAAAGCAATGCCAGTAACAGCGTAAAAGGTGTTACAAATCTAACTGTGAAGGAGAGCTTTTGCAGATGTTCTGCTTGGATTACTAGCTTCATAATGCACTAATTAAATGCAACAGTTTGGGTGGAATTATTTGCTTATTTTACCAGCAACATTTTATTATCAACATATCAGTAACTCCAGATTTGTTTCTTTCAGATTGCTGTGAAACTGAAAGTTCAACTTTAATTTCTAATGGAAGCAACACTTCTCCATAAATCAAGACAGCCAAAAAGAAGATTAATTTTGCATCCTAATATTGAAAATGTTTTATTTAATACAAATGAAAACTTCTGTTATGTATAGTACAAGAGAATCTAATTATTAAAGTTAAATTATTGTATATTCTTTTTATATGCAACTCTATTTCAAATAAAATGTGACAGCATCTATTATTTATTTATCTTTCAGCTTATATGTGATCCATGCTACTTCTCCTGGCACTATTGCCAACACTCGGGGATTATACTAAACTGCTGCCTGGCAAGGCATATGTGTATTATACAGCGTGCTGTGCCTTGATGTAAAACCCTTAAATAACCTGATTGTACAGTATGTTTAAAAGAACAAACAAACACTTCAATATTGTATCATTTGTGAATTTATGCAAAATTAAAACAAGTATTTTAGATACACTTGGATTGAGAAACTGATTTTTCATTTAAACACAGTTATGGAAACATTTGGCACCAACCCAACATCGTTTCAGATCAGTTGGCCCATTGATGTGCTGCAGCCTTATTAACTGTAAATAATACTAGGGTTTGAGTCAAAAGTTCAGAACAGAACTTTTACATCTATATTCATAAAACAGTAGCTCAAAAAGACACCTCTTAGTGTGACTTCTGCTAGAAAAATAAAAAGCCAGTTACATTTCGTAAAGCTGTAGGGACAAACTTCATCATTTGTGGGTTAAGACTAAATGTTTTTATACAGGCTGTAGGTCAAGTGAAATGGCCAAACAGCCTGTGTCTTTTTATCTAAGGATGAAAAAGTGAATTGGACAGGGGGAGAAAAAGGAGCTATGGAAATGTACATTTGTTTTAAGCAGCTCTGAAACAGAGTCTATTTAGAGATCAGTGATAAATAATTAGAGTGAGTGGAGAAGAGAGTAGCTGGAAGCAATCCACAGGCTTCTAGGTGGTGCTGCCAACTTTCTCCTTAAAGCTGCTGCTGTTTCAGTTTAGTAGCTGAGTCAGATATTTGTTTTGTACACCGTAGCTGGACTCTCAAATCTGCTTTAGCAGTTCAGATGAAGATCACCTCATTGTGCAAGGTAGAGGTTAAGGCTCTCATGATCTCTCTGTCTGTCTCTGCTGCAGGTGTAATAGGAGAAGGAAGAGCATGGTCACCAGATGTAGACATAGCCAGTAAGGCTGCCCAGTGACAACGCTTCTATACTATGCTCGTTGGTGGCTATGGTTTTACTCCTTGGGGAACATTTCAGCACTGGTAAGTCAGTGTACAAAGCAGAGTTGTAGAAGATACAAACCAGTTTAGTGGGAAAAGTACCAGTGCCTAAGTGGACAAAGGAGGGATGTTCAGACTTGGCTTGCAAATCTGTTGCCCAGAGATAGTCTAGTGTTTCTTTCCATTTTCCTTTGAAGTATCTGAGATTGGCCACAACTGGGTGTGCTCTACTGACATTGTGACCCACTGCCCTGGGTTTGGATGAGGATCTGGTTGGTTTAGACCTAACTGCCATTTTTAAAGACTGGAAGCATTCTTTGCCAGATTTCAGGTATTTTTCTGCATTTTTCTTTGAATAAAGTGGGGGTTATTTTCCGAGATCACCTACTTGAGTACCTCATTAATACCTTTCCCTATCATTGCAGAGCCTCTGGGCACAAGTGATAGGTTGTCCCTTTTCTTCCTACTACAACACCCAACAGCTTAATCTCCAAGATAAAATGCCTAAGCACAGTTATTGGGATGAATGCACATAATGTAATGATTCATATTCAATAAGTGGGCAGGCAGTGTTCTTGGGCCCCATTTGGCTTTGAAGTCTAAATGCTCAGGCAGTTTATTTTTCCATTTACAGCCATTCTTTATTGAGAGACACCTGGGGCTGCTTCACATAGTTATATGACAGCAGTAGTGTCCATCTCTGCTGAAAACTGTTAGTCCTTCTTTTCAGTTTTAACAAGTTACGAATTTTTTCTGCCAGCCATAGGGATGTCATCAGACTAAAATTCTATGCCACATCACAAAACCTGACATGTAAACCAGATTCTAGTAAACTTGGTGCTGGTTTTTACCTGTTTGATCATCCTGGTTGGATAAAACTTTTGATATAGGGGTTTCTCTGTTTTATTTGTTGGTTTTAGGTTGGTTTTTTTTTTTTTTTTCATTAGGAAAAAATACTTCCATATCTCAAGATCTATTCCTGTTCTATCTTCTATCTGTTTTCTCATTAGGATCTCTATCTGTACAGCAATGCAATGCACTGACCAAATAAATAAGCCTGTAAAGGACGGAGGGCTGTATCACTATGACAGTAAGAGCAAATAGGAAAAAAAGATGAGGACCCTTACATCTTTTTCTGTGATGCAAAGAGATAGAAACTCTTCACCACAAACCTCAGTTGCTTGGAGGTTTAGGAGGAGCAGGTTATTATTGAACCAGATGAAAGGACAGGTGTTTTTTATTATTTATTTTTAAATTAGTATTTCAGTTGTTTAAATTTTAAGGGAGTGAACGTGGTAGAAGGAATTGCAGAGCCACTAGAAGCTTGTCAATTGCTTTGACTGACTTTGTGAATAAGTGGAAGAAATTGCTTCCTTTTTTTAAAAGTGCTGTTCTTGAGAGCATTACCCAAACTTGTCAGCTTAAATAAACCCCAAACTTCTACCCGGGGAGAAAAATGTAATTTGGAATTAGCATTTAATAAGGGAAAGTATGGTTACTAATGCACTTACCTTTCCATTTTAATTACACTACCATTCTAAGCATGCTGAAAGCTGGCAGAAAATACATTGTTAGTGCGGTATGGGTGAGTGGCATCAAACCCAAGTTACTTAGTATTCAGTCAGCCAAGACAATACAGATCAGTCATGTGGGAGTGATTGTATTCGTGTTCACGAGGCAGTATCCTGATGCCTATAGTTTGATTCCAATGCTTGTCAGTGTGTGCTTTCTTTAACAAAATCTATGTGCAAATGAAGACTTTGGTAGTGTACTTTGCAAATAAAGGCAAAAGGGGGAGAAATTCTGAGAAATAAATATCTGAGGACAGTTTATGACTGACTTCATGTCATTATAGAGTTTTTGGGCTTTAATTTTGCAGGTCATTTTCTAGTGGCTTGGTTTCCCTATACAAATATGGACATAAGCACCATGTGGGCCCAGGAAGGGTTATAGAGTTTGGCCAGTTCTCTGCACTGAGCTGATGGGAAGTCAAAAAGCACCATCTCATCGCCAGTGAATAAGCACAGTGAGGGCGCACAGGGATCTCTCCCAGATGAGGTGTTTTTGTCTTGCTGGTGGGTACAGCTTCCACTTGGAAGTGGGTGAGCAGAGGTGCCCACTTGAGCTGGTGCCATGAGGAGTGGCCTGCAGCGATGGGGACATGCAGGAGGGTGTTGTAGGCTTCTTGGGGTGCCCCCCAGGGCCACTGTGCAGGGCTGTGTTGCCCCATGGGGTACCAGGCAGGAGTGAAGCAGCTGCTGTGGGGACCAGGTGATGGCTAGCTGAGGAGCTAACACCAACACATGCACTCATGGACCTTGCAGCTGCCAGAAGAGAGATTTGGGAGCTGTTCAGCTGTGTGCCTCTTGCCAGGGGTCAGGTGATCTCCCACTCCAAGATCCGACTGAGCTTTTTGCTCAGGATCATGCACCAGGACATTGCTGCACATATTGATAGAGCACCATCTCTGCACAGAATTTTTCTCTACTTTGTAGGCTCCTCGTGCCTTTTAAAGTTGTCTTCTGCAGAAAATGTCCAAGGAGTAGAGTACTCCCCCTCCCCTTTTTCTTTTTTTCAGAGAGCAAATAATTGCCATTTCTAAATTATACCAAGAGTGCAATCCTTTCCCTAGGAGATTTCCAATCCATCCTTGGAGTAACGTTTCTCATTTCTTTCTATTCTTGGCTTTATCACAATTCTTCTGGGGCTGAGGTGTGATCCCACCTAACTTATTAGTGTCACATCCACAAAAGCAAATGTTGCCTTTAAAAGTCTGAATGTGTGCCCCTGGGGAAGCTTTTTTTCCCCCCCTAATGTATGAGAAAATGCTCAGTGATCCTACTTGGGATCTTGATGGTCTACAAAAGATGACTATGCTCTTTCTGGTTTGGCTTTTCTGTTTCCTTCTGGTCTTGTGTCACATTTCTTCTTCTTTTCAATAGCTTTTCCTAATAGCATCTTATCACATTAGCACACGAGGCAATTTGGCATCATATTCACCTATTCTGTAGCTATGCTACAGAAAGGAAACAGCCTCAGGATGAAGCAAAGGAGAGGAAGCAATGAAGAGTTTAAACACTAATCACTCTGTGCAATTATGAAGTGCTGGATGCAGTTAGCAGCAGTGTTAGTGAGCTGCCTGCCAGACACTGCAGGCATTTCCCTAAGAGGCCACAGTTCACGTTAGATCACAGGAAGGTGCAGAGGACAGTCAGATTAGTGTTTTTGATGTGTTACCTTGCCTTGCTTAACAACGTATTTTGTTTCCTTTGGCACTAGTCAAGTGTTGCTGGTGATGTCCTCCTACCTCTGAGTCCCCTCTGTTAGGTGAGGCTCTCGGGCTGGTGAGTGCCACGGAGGCAGGTAGTGGCCCAGCACCTCCTCAGTGAAGGAAGGGGGATGGATAACCTCTGCCTCTGCAGGCTGGAGCCTCAACCTTGCCCATGGCCAAGGTGTTTCCTCTTGGCCCCAGGGAGAGAACTGTGTAAAGGCTGCTTCCCACTGAGGTCTGCTGTGCCTCCTGAGCTGCCAAAACACTTAGGAGGAGTAACGTTAGCTTCTGCTATCTCTCACCGGCTCCTGGGCTGGACATGCTGAAGAAGCCTTTTCCTTCTCTCCCAGGGCTGATGAAAACAGTCCATTGACCCTGTTTGTCCCCGTCCTGGTAGATCCCACTGACCTGCATTTGTTTCACAATCAGATGTTTTTCTGTATAGCTTTGCTGCAGATCAGAAATCATGAGCTTCTCATTTGCTGTTTAAAAAACCAAGTATTTTGCTTCCTTGCCATTTCCTCCCTCTCAGGCCATTTCTACACCAGGAGAGAACTTCATCCTGTAGCTATTTGGAGTCTTTATATTTTCTTCATAGCTTTGCAAACATTTTGAAAGTCCAAGTCCATTATGTCAGCTACATTAATTTGCCCATTATTCTGCTGACATGCTTGAAAGGCTGCTATAGGTCTTATCTCTTGTCATGGAGGGACATAATTATTCTAATTAGCATATATTCCTAAAATAGTTACACAGATAGTTTATAATTCCATTTTTAGCTCATGATATAGCCTTGTTTTCATATTGAACAGTGTCATAGTTATTATAACTAGTGGGTAGGAATGGCCTATTACCATAAATGATGTCTAAGCAAGTGTATCGTGGGGAAGGATGACAGTACCAATGTAGTGACTTTCATGTGGACAGGAAGATTCATCTATGAAACAGTCTCAGTAGCTTAGAGGTGCTTTTTGGCATGTCAGCCCTCCTACAGAGACTTGAGTAGACAATGCTGCCAGTGCTATTTTTGAGTGTGTATCTATTTTCCAAGAAAGGTTTTTAGTCTTAGTCAACAAAGTTCTTTTCTTCTAGGCTGGAAAATGATTCTTTAGCTTTCTGTAGTTAAAGATACTATCTAAGTGTTAAATTAGTTATAAAAATGAATATTGATTTGTGTTCTCTAATGTTATAGAAGCAGAGAATTAAATGGAAAAGGAAAACAGATCTGAGCTTCCAGTGCTGGCATTGCAGAATTTAAGTGGAAATGGTCTTAGTTTTAATTTAAAAGCCTTATAGATAAGCAGATCAGAGACCAAGACATTTGAAATATTTTCCGTATATTGACAGTGAAATCAAAGAATTTTTCATAAACTTTATACAGTGCCTATTTCTAGTTCAAATATTTTACTGGTAAGGTTGCACACTTCAATGTGCAAAAGCTTTGTTTCTGTTAAGCAAAGCTGCCTTTCACTTCTCTTTCCTAACTAATGTTCTCAGAAGAGACAAAATGCATTGTGCCTTTTTTTCCCCCAGACAGTAGCAGATCTGTGTGTTATCTTGCTCCTCAAGTGTCAGAACACTGGTTTTGTAATTGTGTATTTTAAAACCACATGCATTTAGTATTTAACTAACTGAAACATCTTTGTGATTGTTCTTGATAGGATTGGTGTCCCTATTTAGTTATTCCAGAGACCAACCCTTAAGATTCTGTGCTGGCATATCACCTTATATCTAGAGCATCTGTAGCTGCAACACTGGTAAACAAAACCCTTAGCACCATGTCCTGTCTCTTGGTAGCATAAGTTTCAGTGTCCCACATACCCTCAGGGTCCCTGAGACCTTTATCTCACAGTAATCACCAGTATTTTCCCTCACCAAAAGTTATGCTGCTTATTTGATTATTCCTTGTAACGTTTGCAGGAGCTATGCCTTGTAAGCTTCTTCTGGAGCCCCCCTAATGATGTGGCAGGTGGGACTTGAGGTGAAGCCCCCACTCTACAAATCTCAGTAATTTACAGGTAAAAAAACCATTCCTAGTTCAGGAGCTATTGATGATATGGCAAGATAATAAGCCCTCCTAAACGTTCTTGATGATAATCAAGTTAGGCCCTCTAAACTTTCTCCCACAGGTTGTGGGATCTCTAGCTTAGCCAGGCTTAGCTTGGTTTGTGAGCACATTTTTTTCTCCTCAGGTTTTACTCTCTAATCAGATATTCAGCCTGGTGGGGATTCACAAAGTACAGCTTCCAGTGAACTGGTTAGAGAGTACTGCAATTTGTACATCAGGTGCTTTTTGCTGTGTACCATTTAATGACCCCACTTAACTTTGAAATTAAGTCAGACTAAGAAATAACATCCCATATGTCTCACATCTCACTTTCTTTCCCTCAAGGTGAGTATATTCAATTCCCAGAATTCAGGTGGCATTTTTCAGGTGAGCTGAAGCTCCTTTACAGCACTTTTGGAAGACCTTAAAGTGATATGTGTATTAGAGGACCCGTTTATACTGCCACAGAAGTGTGAAGTGCCTTTAATGTAAATGAGGATCTAGCAAAAAGTTTTCATGTCTTAATTTCATGTAAAAATTATATCTGGCAAAAAGAGAAGAAAGCATTTAACTTTCTGTTTTAGTAAGTTTCTGTTGCATAGAAATGGAAACTATTAAAACGTGCTCAAATTGAGTGATTGGTAAATACATCTTCTGGAAGCTAGAGGGCACAGGAGACACAGAAAGTCTGTGCCAGAACTCGACTGTCAAGAGATGTGAGTGAGTCGTTAAGAGTAACTTTCTGTTGGTTTCACATAAAGTGACAATTGCTACTCAACTTGTAACTGATTTTGTTCTCTTTCTGAAGAGAAGGGACTGAAAAGCAGCAACATCTTTCTGGATTTTTATCAGTTTTGCAAACAGTCTAGAAGAAAATAGACTACTTGTAGAGCTATTGACTTAAGTGAATATGTTAAAATGTCCTTCCCATTTTTAAGCCAGAATAGTTTAGGTTTGTGTTCTGCAGGAGCTCCTATTATTAAGCATTAAAACAGAGAGCTACTTATAATTATCTTAATGGAAAAAAGTGAAAGGTAACTTCATTGGCATAACAGCAGTGCTATCAAGTGGAACAATCATAGGATTCAGAGTTTCACTTGCTAACTGGCTTGGTCAAGGTATTTTGTAACTATTCTTTGCTTTTGTACCGGCAGACTGTTGTATAGACTAAGGCTTATCTTGTTTGCATTTTGAGAATAAAGTTCACAGGGCTTGTCCTCAATGTGTAAGAGGAACAGAGCATCCTGAGCTGCTCTTTGGAAGCCCAAATTCCAGTGTGTTTTGGTTTCAGTTCAAAATAATCCAATGAGAGAACTTTGCCAAAGTCTGTAAAGGAGACAAGGAGTATGTATCAATTCTTTTATGCTGAGTTTCTCAGGTCAGTTGATATTCTCTCTCAAACAGAAAATTAAGGATACCATGAGTTTGTAGAACTCCAACATCAAAGAAAAGACTCCCTCCAGCCTTTGTAAACTGCTACATTTAGCACAGGTTTTATGCCTGAGGCCAGATGGATGCTGAACCATGGGGTGATATTCCAGTAAACAAAACAGGACTGGTGTAGCAATGAAATTGCCCTGAATTATTCATTGGTTCCTGAATGGTGCAGAAAGAGTTACTGCAGTGAACACCCCTGAAGCTGAGAGCAGCACATGGCACAGCTCTGCCTGTGCAGTGCACCTGATCTGTTTTCCCAGGTAGGCATCAGCAAAACCAAACACCTTGTATAAATGGAATGGAAGAACCATATTTGATAGTTGTCCATTAGTCATCTGGAAATAGTCAATCTAATAAAAAAACCCACATTAAGTGCATGATCCAGTGCCATCGGCATAAAATTAAAAGCATGTTTAGTGCTTTGCTGAAAAGCAATGGACTTCTACACATATTTAAAGAGAAGCACATCTTCAGACTTGCTGTCTCAAATCTCATGATGCCTCCTAATAAATGTGACAGATAAATGCAGAAATTCAGAATACATCAACACAGAGCTGGTTCCAAAAACAATGCATACCAATAATGTAATTTTAGCCCGTGAAGCATTTTCCCATCTGGCCCTTGGAAGCTGAGGAACTGCACAGCCTTATCAAAAAGGTATGGATCTTGAGGTACAGTACTCCTGCTGTTGGCACTGTTTAATAATGATCAGTCATATGCTAATATACTGAGTGGGGAGGATAAGGGAGGGTGTCCAGCACAAGCAGAGAAGCTAGGGCAGAGAAAGTTATAATAGTGAAGCCAACTGTGCCTATAAAATTGAACTCACCTTTTGAAACACAATATTTGGAGGTTTATTTTTGGATGATGCTGAGAGGGAGTTTCTTCTGAAACCCACTGATAGTAGTGGTGAGTGAATCAATGTTTCAACCTGCAGCCCTGGAGGAAAGATTACCTTGTGGTGGGGAAGAAGCACCACTATAGAATTAATTTAAAATCAGACTCTCCCATCTTCCTTAAAGAAGAAATGAGATTTCTCCTTTGAAAACCATATTGCAGACTTTGGTGGGAGCAACAAAACATTCACTATTACCATGTAATAGTCTGATAGTATACATGCTGGTATCTGGTCATGGCAGAGCAGCACTGGTAGGGAAAATCAAGTTGTCATTTCAGTTTTGTGTGGGGCTTGTATGCGGTACTGATCAGTGCTATAAGGAAATGCAAGAGCAAAATAGTGGGCAATACCACAGAGTCTGAGAAACATGCAGTGCCGTGAGGACTAGAACTCATAAAATACTGTTCAATGAGTGCCATCTGTGCTGTGTACTCAGTGAAGCAGAACCTTGTAGACAAAATAGAAAGTAAGCATGTAAGTCAGAGCAGCATTTTGAATTGTACAATGAGTCAAAGAAAAGCTGGAGTACATAAGCTTCTCTGCATGTGACTTTGTATCTTAAATAATGTCTTTCAAACACTGCATTAACATGAAATCCAAGTATATAGTAATATGCAGATTAATTCAACTCAGCTAATATTGCATTTTAGATGTGTGGCTTCCTTCTGATGGTGGTTACTGCTAGAAGCTGTTGTACTGCTTGAAATTCCCTGACAACAAGGTACAGCTGTTTATTCCCCATCATATGCCAAAGAATAGTTGTTTTTTTAATCCTCCAGAATTTTTTAATTATATGATTTACAATTTATTACAATGATTTTCCTGTTCATTTAGGAAAAGGAAAACTTACTAGAATGCCTTGTAATCCTAGAGTGAAATTTAGCAGAATCACAGAACCTTAAGGTCTGGAAGGGACCTCGAAAGATCATCTAGTCCAGCCTCTCATGGTTTGTTGTAAGAGGCCAAAGGGTTATTTGCTTTGCTACTAGATATCTAAGCATATGGCTATTAGAGTATGTTACTCTTTGCTTAAAGGCATTTTTCTTCCTGATAGTAATTTGCAGAAGGCCAATACATGGTTAGTCCTAAAGATGCAGGTTTTGATTTAATATTATTATCTTAATGCAGTAGAAGATTGCTGTCTTTGCACTTTCTATAGCAGAGGCACACGCCACCTTTCCTAGCTCTGTTTGATGAGACTCTTGCTAGGCAGGGACATGGAAAACTTATAGTGTTGTTTCCTTGAAATTACACATATTTATATCTTGTCACTGGCGCAGCCTTCATCCTTTCTGCTTGATGACTGGAGCTATCTACAGTACTGGGTTTGGTACTTTGTTCTCTGAGGTTGACTTCAAGGACATCACGATTTACAGGCAGCTTCACTGGGAAACCATTTATTCTAAAAAGTTATGTACTCATGACTTCTCCTGCACAAGAGGCTTGCATTTTTTTACTTGATTTTTTTGTGATATCTATGAACTTTTGAGACTTTGGCTGTTTTCTGCATGTTATTCTTTACTCAGTCCAGATGTTTCTGCATATGAGCCACCCAGCCATTCAGCTTATTTTTTTTGGATGCCATGGCCTTAATTTTGTCTTGTGTGGAGGCTATTTGAATGTGGAGACTACCGTTTTTTGTGGAAGGACTCCAGCAGCTCTGGCATTCTTGTGTGATTGGATGTGGTTACCAAGAGCCATGATGTTCAACTGCTGCATTAAAACCAACCTTGTGAGAGGTCATGTAGCATTTCTCCAGGCTGCTTTGGATGCACTGTTATATATTTCCAAGAGACTTTAACTCACGTTCGTGTAAATCCCACACGAATGACCTTTGAGATTACTGGCACACCTCAGCCTGTGTTTGACTGATGCTGCCTGCAGTCTACGCTCCCAAGGGGCTGTGATGTTTTAAACCTGAATACGGATCAGTTCCTGCCTTGACACATACGTTGAGACAGTTATTCTCTGGTTAATTCTGACTGTTAGTACCTCAAGAAAATAAGATGTTCATTACTCCTCAGGCCAGATTTCCAAACAAGCTCTGCACCTAGAAGGTCTCACTAGGAGGAGGGAGCCAAGCTGAGCACTGTGGCCATAAACAAGAGAAAATAGGAAGATTTTTCATAAGAGCTGACTTTGGGTATCCTGATGTGGTTGCCAGTGCATACTGACCAGTCTGAACGCTTACAATGAGAACAATACCAGATTCCCCAGAAGGTGATGGAATTTACCAAGTATCCAAAAAACAACCAGACGATTTTCAGGTCTTGATTATTTCCTAATGAATTGTGTGACCCCAAGGGCCTGTAGCAGCCATGAAAGTCTGCCTTTGCAAAGCCTCTTAGAATAGTTCCATTCAAATACAGACATAATTACACCTCTCCTCACAATATTACATTTCAGATATCCTCCCAGTAATCAGAATCACTGCAGTGTGTGAGAAGTGAAGAGCTCCTTTATCCTTACAACAGAAAGCATCTGAACTGTTATGAGCTAAAGAAGGTTTATAATGGGAAAGGCTAATAGAAAAGGCTTTGAGGCGTCATCACAGTCACAAAAAAAAGGCGTGAGCAAATCTGAAAGCAAGTGACAATGCTGTCCCTTTACTAGAAAATGCTCCAATAGTGAATGAGCAAGAGAATAAGAATCCCCCGACTCCCCCGCAGAAAATCAGAGGTGCAGAAAAGCGGTCTATTTCAGTTTGTTCCCATGGTTTTAATCTTCTAACTTGCTCTAATTACTCTTATTCAAGGCTGATTTATGTTTGGCAACTTTACATTAAAAAATGTTTCCATGAGGAGAACAAAGCTCATGCTTGCAGGCAGGATGAGGGGAGTATGATGTGTTCAGATGCAATGTGAACCAGTCATTTGGCCAAACGTGCCATGAAAACATCTCTGATACTGGCTGTGCCTACTGATTTTTCCATATTTGCAGTAGACTCTTGGTTTTCTGTCTCCCCTTGATGAAGAGCAGAAATCTTGACCTCATAAGGGATTTCTTCCAGTTTGTTTCCCAGAGATTTTTTTGTACTAATACATTGTTTGTTTAACAGCTGCACGTTTTTTATATGAGCAGTACATAACACAACAGGGACCCTATAAGAGGTTTCAACCAGCTGTTGAAACTGGGTTATGCTGCAACATTCAGAGCTTTCCAGAATGGACTGTGAGTTTTTGTCAGTTGTACTCAGTATCTTCACACTGAGATAGTCACTTCACAGGTAGGAGCAGGACACCTCTGCAGGAAAGTCTGTAAAATCCCAACACCTCATAGATTCTAAGTTCTGACAAGTTTTATCAAAATCAGCATACAGATAGTTTCCTACTAAAGGAAGGTGAGGAATCAGCTGTTCTCATTTACAGAAGCTGGCAGTCACTGTAATCTGGGGATGAGATTGCGGGGTCTGTCAGAAGGAAGCAGGGGAGCTGTAATGGGTGTAACTTGGGACAGGAGACTGAGATAGGAATTATAATCTCAGGAGACTAAATTAGGAATTATAAATCTCAGGCATAAAATCTCAGGAATTATAATCTCAGGAGACTGAGATAGGAATTATAATAAACAGCATGAAATTCTATAGGAAAACAATCTTTTCTAGTTGTGATGTCCATACAGAGATAGGGACTTTGCAGTTTCTCTTCAATGTGTGTGGGTGTGCATTCACAGCACAGAGGTGGGTCATCTGGGCAGGTGACCATTTTTTCAAATAAAAAGCAACTAGTGGTGATTTGCTCATGGGATGGGAAGTGAAAGTACAGAAAAATCAAATAGCTGATCTGGAAGAGGAATCTGAAGTTATAGCCGGCTGCCTCTAAAGACATTGCTTTGCCTTGCAGAAGGTGGCTGATGTGGTTTTTGTCACCTACACACAGAGAGATACACAAGCAGTAAGTGAATACTATTTAAAATGGAGAAAGAATTACTAATGAGTGAGTTATACAGACATGAATGTTACTGCAACAAGCTTTGCTGAAGTAGCCTGTGACCATACATAGAAATAGAATTGGTTTGACTGAAAGCCTGTAATTTACTAGATTAACAGTTTGCATAGATCTGGTTTAGCACTAAGTGAGGGCTGCTAACTGGGAAAAAAAGAAAAATATTGTACAATAGATTTATCTAATTACATACAGGATTTGTTTAAAGCAGAGACTAGATTGCTTGAAAAACTTGCAGTGGGTGTGTCCACCTTAGTGCATTTACTGTTGGAAGCATTATCATAAAATAATCAAATAATTTTGATTGGAAAAGATCTTTAAGATCATCAAATCCAACCACTAACCTCACACTGCCAAGTCCTTCACTAAACCATGGCCCTCTACCTCATCTATGCATCTTTTAAATATCTCCAAGGGTGGTGATTCCACTATCTCCACGGGCAGCATGTGCCACTGTTTTAACAACCTGTTAGTGAAAAAGTTCTTCCTAATCTCAAATCTAAACCTCCCCTGGAGGCCATTTCTTCTTGTCCTATCACTCTTTATTTGAGAGAAGAGACCAAACCCCACTGTGCTACAATGTCCTGTCAGGTAGCTGTAGAGTGATCACCTCTCCCCTCAGCCTCCACTTCTCCAGCTGCACAACTTCAGTGCCCTCAGCTGCTCCTCACCAGACCCTTCGCCAACTTTGTTGCCTATCTCTGGACTCACTCCAGCACCTCAATGTCATTCTTGTAGTGAGGGGCCCAAAACTGAACACGGTACTTGAGGTATGGCCTCATCAGTGCTGACTACAGGGGCATAATCACTGGTCAGCTATTTCTGATACAAGCCATGTTGCTGTTGGCCTTCTTGGCCACCTGGGTACACTGCTGGCTCATCTTCATCTGGCTGTTGATTAACAGCCCCAGGTTCTTTTCCACTGGGCAGCTTTTCAGCCACTCTGCTCCAAGCCTGTTGCCTGGGGTTGTTGTAACCCCAGTACTTGGCCTTGTTAAACCTCATACACTTGGCCTTGGCCCATTGCTCTAGCTTGTCCATGTCCCTCTGAAAGGCCTTCCCGTCCTCAGGCAGGTGTACGCAACTGACACAGCTTGGTGTTATCTGCAGACTTACTGAGAGTGCACTTGATTCCCTCATCTAGATCATTGATAAAGGTATTACATAAAACAGACCCCCAACACTGAGCCCTGGGAAATACTACCTGTGACCGGCTACCAGTTGGTTTAACTCCATTCATCACCACTTTCCGGGCCCAGCCATCCAGCCAGTTTTCCTCTAAACAAAGAACACATCTGTTCAGGCCATGGGCAGACAGTTTTCCAGGAGGATGCTGTGGGAAATGATGTCAAAAGGTTTACTAAAGTCCAAGTAGACCACATCCACAACCTTTCCTTCATCCACTCAGTAGGTCACTTTGTCATAGAAGGAGATCAGGTTAGTCAAGCAGGAACTGCCCTTCATGAACTCCTCACTTGTGTTATAGTTAGCTGTTTTAAAAACTATTAAGAAGGAATGCATTTCTTGATAACAAATTGTCTTATCTTTTGTAAAGTACAGGTTATCCCCAGGTTATGTCTATGATTCTATGGGAGTAGTGTTTAATGTAATGGGGGAGAAATTTTATATGCTCCATGCTCATTAGTATTTCTGAGGAGAATAACAAGAATGGGCTGAATACCAAGGACTTTGTCTGACAGTTACTTTGTGAAAAGGGCTCTGGGTCTGCATGGAAAAGTGGGGAGCTGTAGCTGTAGCTGTGTGGAAGCCATCCAGGGGTGTTTTCCTTGTTCCACTTCATCATCCTGAGTTGTCAAGACTGTGGGAATTTGATTTCTTATGAGCCTGTTAATGAAGAGTGGCAGATGACAAACTCCTGCTGGATTTTTTCCCCAGTTTTCATTAACCTCTGTATAGATATTATTTTAATCAAAATAATCTTGACAGCACCTATGAAAAAGCTGTGGGGGTTGCAACAGCAATTAACTGTGTTGTCAAAAATGATAAGCAGCCTGATATCACAGGAAGGAAATTAACGCTCTGACCAATAATGGAAGAGTAATCTTAATCCAGAGCTTTTTGCCTCTCAGGAACTCCTTAAAATGTATGAATTTTGGACACAGGATAATTTTAGAACAAGACAGTTAGGCAATAAATGCTATAAAGCATCTCTATTTGAAAAGTCAATGTCACACTGGTGGAATAGTGGCTGATAGCTGGCCAACAAGAAATGTGATGTTAATTACATGTGAATAATGTGTGTGCAAAGCCTTGACTATTTTGCTAAATTTAGGGTATCAGAAAGATTGGGAGTTGTATTCAATCTTAGGTCCTGTCAGTAGAATTGAACAACAATCTGCATCAGTGCTGGTTGTCTGTCTTCCTCGTTGCGGGGACAAGGCTGTTCCCTGCTGAGAGGAAAACAGGGTTTGAGACCCTTGGTTTCTAGATCACGTCGCACTGAGTCTTTTATTACTTGGGAGCTGCACTGAGTGCATAAATGCACAGGACTTTTGGTAAATGGCAAACTCTATAAACTGGAATATTTCTTTCATCCTAAAGCCACTGGTCATCCTTTACATGAGCTGGAATGGAATTTGGGCGGGCACAAGAAAAAAACCCTCTGTCTGCTGGGTTGGAAGTCTTCTCAGTTGCACCAGGCTCAAGAGGTGCAGATGAAGCTGCAGCGGGTGCAAGGACCAGGCTGCTCTGCCTAGCACACTAAGAGGACTGTTGAGAAAGGCTGCCTGGGAAGAAGCAAGCTGTAAAAACAGTCAGTGGGAGGATGTCAGGTGCTTGAACTAAAGGTTAGACTCAAAGGGCTCCTTGAGAGAAGAGAAATGGGAGTAGTCCATCAGTAAGCATTGGGCAGGGCAGATATAGTCAGGTTTGTAGGACCTGGGAGTGAATGGATCTGTCATTACTCAGAAACTGAGCGAAAAATGATGCTGAAGAAAGTTTATGGTTTCCTAGGTACCTCTGTGTCACTACATGAGGTAAAATGCTTCTCTACCTCTTGCAAGGGCAAAGGGTTAGGAATTACCAAAGGTTCTTGTAACTAAGGGTTAAATAGAGAAATTAATCTCCTATGTCAGCAAGAAAAGGGCTGATATGTTTAACATAATCCTGCCTTATCCTTATCCCACATCCCAAAATGTAATCTAAGCAGAGCTGCACCTTAGCAATTAGGGCTTCCTTTTACTCCTCTGCCTTTTCTCTTGTGTCCCGGCTCCTGCTCCTCTCCTTCACATATTCCTGTCCCACTCACAGTAAACAGCAGAATTAAAGGGTGGGATGATAGCATGTCATATTCCAAGTTAGGAAAACCTGCACAGTAACCAGCATGAAAATTTTGAAAGGGAAGCAAGTTTCTTGTCCTACTAAAGGCTTAATAGCCTGTTGTTTTTCTGGTAATGTATGTGTCCATCTACACAGAAGTTTTTTATCTTCCTTTTTTACCCCTAAAATTAAAATGAATCTCTTCATTCAGTTGAAGTGAAATCTCAAAAGAGCTGTTATTTGAGGAAGATAATAAGTAACAAGATGTTAAAGAAAGAGCTTCTTTCTTGGTCGCTTTGCAATAATGCCCAGCAGTGTAAAAAGTCTGGATCCTGTTATACTAGAGCCTAATGCAAAAGAGATATTTCCTACCCCAAGGACATTCACACTGTAAGGAAACTTGAAACATTGGAGCAAAAAACCTAACATGTAAGTATGGAGAACCAAGGAACAGGGGGACAGCAAGTACTTCTTTTCTTCTCTATTAAAAAAGGTGCTGTTTGTTCCTCACGACCTGCCAACTATCTGTTACAGTTGACTTGTGTCTTCTAGTGCATGTGGAGGAAAGCTTTGACCTGAGGGATAACAGCCAGGACCAGCTTATTTTGTGGACTAATTCCAAAGGGAGTTTGCTACTCTTAAGAAGTAGCTAGGAAGGTAGCCTAGCGGGCAGCGATGGCTGGAGGAGATCTAAGACTGATTGGCAGGGTGGAATGTTCACTTGGTGACCTAGTGACTCTGAGACAGGGACTTAGAGCTACAAAGAGGTACCAGTGTATAATGGAAAAGGGCAGCGATGGAGGGGGATTGACGGAAGCAGAATAACAAGAAAGCGTGAAAGGGGCGATGGGTGAGGAAGCTGAAGCAGAGAGGAGTAGGCAGTGGGGACAAAAGTTCAGCCTCCTTGATGACGACAGCGTTTTGGAGTGGAGAACTGAACTAAAAGCTTCTTTGTGAGGGATGTCTCATATCTGGAGAGCTGAAGGGATCAGTAAAGACATACACTGAGTTTCAGTGCCAGCTTCCAGACTGAGTGTACACAGGGAACAACCATACTTTCTTATCAATACAATAAGAGTAAAAAGTAGATGCAAAAGAAATGAAACATACAATTTACAGAGGTTTAGAAGGTTTCTTTTATAAGTCAGCAACAAGCAAAATATGAAGTACATCTAAGGAAACACCTGTGTGGAATAAAATCAGTAACATACCCGACATAATATGGGTAGTAAACCAAATGTTAAGCTTTCCATGACATATCATTATTTTTTTACTAAAATTATTTTTTACAAGAAGAGAAGCCTACCTTTGCTGAAATGTGGCATTTTCCCACTACTCTTAACAGCAAATGCTGTTTCAAAAAAAAAAAAAAAAGTTTTCTACAACTTTCTTCCAGCAAGTCACATCTGGATTTTTAACCTCGTTGAAGGTTTTTATTGTGCTCCTATGTCACACTGTATTGTAATGGAACTGATGTTTATTTCCAGATTTATCCAGTTCCTTCTTCTTGGAGAGTCTTATGTTAGAACAGGGTCTTTAATTACATTCCTCTACTAGCTGACCACTACAAAAATTGAAATCCTCACCACAAATCTGTAAAAATGTTTCCACTTGCATCGGGAGACAAAAATAGAATAATTCCATGTCTTTTTGGAAGAATGCCTAGCTGAAACTATGCAGGATTTGACTGACAAGAGGATGTAGTCTTTGCTGAGAGCATTTTCTTTACAGTCCTTTTTAGTCTTCAGAAACATTTAAGTAGATGAATGGGTGGAAGATTTATGCAAGTTCTCTTAGTTTTTGTTAACTTTGTCTGCTTTTTTGTAACTTGTGTCTCCTGCAACAAAATCTCAGCTCATTGGGCTCACTGAATATATAATCACAAGCTGGTAAGTAGTAACTTCAGGAGGTTTGATTTGAAATGGCAGTCTATTCTTTTATATACAGCTGTGGTACAAGAATAAAACCCCTTTGTTCAGCTAAGCAAAAGAAGAATTATTGAAATGATCAGTATTCACCAGGGTTATAAGTGTAAAGTATAGTCTTTCAGTGGTGAATAAGTATGGTTAACACATAGCTCAGACTGTGAATGCAGCAGAGAGCCTTTACTTGAGAAAGTTCAGGATTATTTCTCATCTGAGTGAGCTTTTCCTCACTGTGCTGCACGGCATGGTATCTGTTTCCTGGGGAGCTGGATGGTAGCTTACAAAGCACAGCAGGTAATTGGCTGCTTCAGCTGGAAAAGGAGAAAGAGCATATTTGTCGGTATATACAGACAGAAAATGAGAACAAACGGTAATTATTATGGGTGATAATATTTGTCCATAGTCTTGAGCTGTCTGTGAGATTAAATCCATATTGACACTCTGTAAGAGCAATGAGTGTGTTAAATGTAATGTTTAGGCAGTTGAGAAACTTTTCATGTGAATGCATTTTGGACTGGAACTTTCATACGCTTCAAATGTAAAAAAAGGAGATGAATGTGTATGTGATAACACAGCTTTTAGAATGCTTTGTTCTGCTGCTCAAGACTTGCGCTTGTGTATCTTAGCACTGAATTTTGTGTCATTACTTTGTATAGAACTGTATCTTCATTTTATGTGAGCAGTCCTATCTCTGAAGCCTCTAGGAACTGAACATAGCTCTCAGCCTTTAGGCACTTATTTCTGTATTTCTAAAACTTTCAGCCACCGATGCAAATATTTCCTCTTGGAAAGGGAAAGCTATTACTGGGCTAGATACTTGTTTTCGGTTGCACATGTGGCAGTTTCTACAGACAGACTGAATAAAGCTGTAATAGTATATCCATACTTTTTGTTTAAAGTAGTTTATGTCCAGATGGGTTGTGGAAGTACATTAGCAGTATAGATAGTAGTACCAGGTTTCTCCTAAAATAGGGCCATTTTCATGAAAACTGCTTTTTCGTTCCTTCTTCTCTTTAACTGAATTAAGCATGTAGTTAAAAGTCAAGGCTGATAGATGCTAGAAAAACATAAAATCTTTTTTCATTTTCATACTATAAACACATCAGGTAACAAACCCCTCCATCTAGGGTTTCATATTTTGAAGAGTTATCTGTATAGCTAAGTATGTATGATGAGTCTCACTGGAATTGGTCGACACAGGAATATAACCTTCACTTCAAAAACCTTTGCAGTTTCATGTCCTTAGACATTTTGGGTTTGTTTGCTGAAAATCTCACTGAGAAGCCTATACACTGTGTTGGGGGTTGAAATTGTACTGCACCTGTAGGAGGAGACAAAAATGAAATATTTTACATATTTGGTAGGTCTACATAACTGCATGTGGGGAGGAAACCTGGAAGACTGAAAAGTAGATGATACATTTTTAATGCTTCTCTATCCTCATTGGTTTCTTTCCTCCTCTTTGGTATAGAAGAAGTAAAAATGTCTGTTTGCTTCTTTTATACACCCTTGTACTCCTTGAGGTGGGTTTAAATCTTCACCAGTGTCATATGAGGTGAAATGGATAATAAAGCATTAAGGGAAACAGGGTTAAGATGTGCAGTGTCTAATAGGGGATATTAATCTTTATTGGAAATCATCTTTGGCATATGTAAATTTGTTTGGTTTTGTTTTTTTTTTTTCCAAAGGACACTGACATTGCTCTTGCACTCTTTACAGCCATCATTCTGTGTGCAGGTGTATTTTTTCTCTATTCACCTTTTTTAT
This sequence comes from Colius striatus, assembly GCF_028858725.1. Classification (NCBI taxonomy): domain Eukaryota; kingdom Metazoa; phylum Chordata; class Aves; order Coliiformes; family Coliidae; genus Colius; species Colius striatus. Next base: position 12,713,552 of record NC_084765.1, read on the forward strand.
TGATTTTAGGATGCCAAATACTTAACTGTGTCATTTCTGGATGAAAGAGGAAGTAAAATGTGTTTGAGTCAAGTTGCTGGAGAGGCACATACAGGATGGCACAGCCATGGAAAGCTCTTTTTCTTTTTGTAGGAGTTGTATATCAGTCTTTGTACTGACTTAATGAACAGGAGGAAGCACATATTTTTCTTGGGCCTGGAAAGCAAATGTGGTCTCAGAGTGCAAGGTTTACTACCAGTATAATCAGCTAGAGTAGTGTGAGCAACCATGTGCCAACTTTCTTTTGCCTCCTGCACACCTGGCCCAATTAATTCTGTTCTTCATTCTTCAGTCATCTCCCCAGGTGGCTATCTGGTCTTAATGGGCCATAAAATGGGTGGCACTGGCCCATATGGAAATGTCTTGTGGTGCAAGGGGTCTCATAACCCTTTGTAGGGATCTCTGAGGGTATCAGAGGTGACAGTGCTGTCTGAAAGGAAATTCAGAGGATGAGTACCCATGTTGTCTTCCTGATTGCTGTAGGTCTCTTTGCATAATGTAGGTCATCAGATGAAAGCTAGATTGGTTTGGGAAAGCTGCACAGCAGACCCAGTGGAGTGAACTTCCGTTAAGCACAAAGGGAAGAACTTCAGCCCAGATTAGATACTGTTGTCCTTATCTCTTAAGCCAGAAGATTTCTTCTTTGCTTCTCCCTCCCTCCCTCTCAAGTGGTGATTAACTGTAACTTTTCTAATTGGACTTCTAAATGGATTGTGCTTAGTTGCAAGTCAAGTAGCTCAGTTGTTTCCCTGCCAGCCCCTGCTGTTTTCTGGACTCAAAGCCTCTATCTACAGAAGTCAATGGGGTGGGAGGTAGCAGAGGGCAGATGGTCTGGTGAGAGACACTCAGTCTGCAGATGTCAGAGTCCAAATAAAAAGCCCTGGGAAGGCCTGAACTTCTGCAAGCGAAGCTCTGCAGGGAGGGGGAGCAGCAGCAGATGGAAAGAGATCCCCATGTTTTGGGTAGGCTCATACTTGAAGATGCATTGAAAACATTCTAGAAGATTTATGACCTTTAAAAGAGATTAGAGTCAGTTATTAGTTCATTTCTACCTCAGCATGTTTATTTGAGTAGGTGTCCTATACAGAGTATGAACAGTGTGCAAGTGGCTTTCTTTACTATTTCGTAGAAATTGTGCAGAGCCAAGGATTTGGTTACATATACCTATTCCTTGTAATCCTCCATGAAGGTGTGCTCAATCTCAGGATTTTATTCAGTGTCAGGATGGAAATTGTTAATGGAAACTAGAATAGATCAGAGGAGAAAATCTGAGACTCTGCAAAACTTTATGGCTGGGCCAGACTTCTCAGATCCTGGCTTTCTTATGTGCATATTTCTGAGTGTACTTTTGACATTCAGACACTCCTGTATTGATCTTGTTAGCATAAGAAAGAGGTGTTGCCAAACCAAACACTAAAAGTCTAGCAAACACACTCAAACCTACTTGGAGTGGTTTGATGGAGGACTGAGAATCGGAAAGTTGGATTTCTGACTTATTTTGCTGGGAAAGTCATGACATATGGAAATAGTACGCTTGCTCTGTGTTGCTTTTATTTATCTAGAAAATTTAGAGCATTTTATGAAAGTAAACCTGCCCAGTTCTCCTGTCATATGAGAAAAACATGCAGCACATCCAGAAATGGTTGAGAACCACTCCTATGTAAGCTCCTGTGGGGATGCAGGGCCACCAGTACCATGTCTGCTGTCCTAAATGGGCGACATTTCCTGCAGATCAAAGAGGAACTAGATAATGACCTATTTAAATTCTTTCTAATTTTGTTTAAGCAAGTACTGCTCTGTATGGAATATGTAGCTCTGAATAGTGAGCACCTGTTCAATAGACAAAATTACTTACCTGATGCATTTCAGAAATAATTTTTTTTCCTCAAATATGCTTATCATCCCCAGTTAGATCAAACAACAACAATCTGGTTCCTGTGGTCCTGATTGCTCTCTCACATGGTCAGCACATGATCATCCATGATACCAGGATGCCAGTTCATCAAAATTGCAATAAATCGGTTACCAAGGAAAAGTTTTGGTCAGACCTAACAGACAGTAGTAAAAAGCTACTTCTAGAGAAATAATGCTGTTTTTAAATGCTCACATCCCCAGACTGCGTATCATGTCAGAGCCTTTATGTAATCAGCAGAGTCATGTTAATTTGTCTCTGGCCAGGATAAATGCTCAAAATTTTAAGTAAGTGATACCTACATGAAGGCCCTGTATATGTGACCTTGTATCATGGAAGTATGCCTGGAGGGTGCTGAGATTAAAACCAGAGATGCTGGGACCTGTCAGGTTTCATTTAGCAGCCTCTCCCTGCAAACCCAAATGCACCACAGTTACTTCAAGAATTGTTAGGGAAACCCAAAATGCCCAGGTGGTGATGAGCCACCAATAGACAGAAACTGCTTGCACTGATGCTTTTTGGGTTTTTGAGCAGGAAGGAGTTAAAACTAGTGCTGGAAGGAAGCTGAAATATTCAGAGTAAGAGATTTCCAGAGGGAGCTGCAGTGGCCAGGGATGGACTTAGTGCTTTCAGCTGCTCTTTTGCTGCCTTTCTGCTGTGAAAGGTGTAACATATGCTGTTTGTGGGGCTCAAGGCACGGCTCACACCAAAGTCAGTTGGTATGTGCCTAGTTGAAGCATTCACAGATTTTAGAAGTCAAACCTGGCTTGCCTGGGAGTTGGGGAACAGTGTGAGTTATCTGAGAGCAATTGTGTATCACCCCTGTCAGGCTGTTGAGCAGCCCAGGTCGAGATATGTTGCCTTTCTCAGTGCAGTGGAGTCAGGGTTAGTAAAAAGATGTTGCTTTATTTTCACTGCTGTAATTTCAGCAGAGCAAACATGAAAAGGAACAAAACCCAGACCATTGAGGCAGTGTGGTCTGATCCTTCTTTATGTGTTCGGCCCAACAAGACAGTGTACCATGTCTGAAGCACGACTTCTGAGATGGGGCTCAAATCTACATTTCCTTCTAGAGTCATGCACCACATCTACACCCTCTGACACCAACTCCGCATCTCCCCTTGCTTTTGCAGTGACTGCTGAGGTCTTGGTGCTGTAGGGAGGCTGTGGCCTGGGCCGGACCCAGGGAGGCAAAAGCAAGAGTGCTAAACAAATCTTGGTGAAAAATGATCATCTCTTGGCTAAACTTTTAATTCCTGTGGGGTGTCAAAGTCTGTTGAGGGCAGCCAGACAACTCATTCAGCTCTCTGCAGCCAGCTGTACATGACTGGTGGGGGAGTTAAAACTCAGAGACGGTACCTCTGTGTTTATCTTATTATTCACTTTAAAGAGTGGATCATCTCATGTTAATAATCCTTCTCACATACGTCAAAAGTGATGTATGATTCATAAGTAAAAATATTACATGTGTTGCCTTTGATAGTGCGTAAATCCGGCAGCAAAGTTGATGCAAGCTGCATGCACAGTCCTTAGCGCAGGTGAGAGCTGCGCTGGGGTCTTGCCTGCAGCTGGCGATCTATAGAAAATTTAAATTCAAGAAGGGTCTTGAATGCATTTCTCAAGAACAGAGCAATTTGCAAGTACTGTATTTCCAACCAGCGAGGCCAAAATTAGGAATAGCTTTTTTGTTGGCTAATTTCTGTCCTTAAGAGGAAGCTGCTTCCTTTCTCTCCTCATTTAATTCCATTGCTGCTTTGACCTTCACCTGTGTGACTCTCATTGAAATCCTCTCGGGAGGATCAGTGTCAGCTCTAATAAGCTGGCTGTCACTTTACACCAAACAGAAAGCAAATGTTTCATTTGTTAAGTGGGCCAGTAGAATACATTGCCTCTTTCTACCATCCTTGCTTTTCTTCAAGGGGAAAGTGTTTTACTTTTATGTGACTGAAAGTGCCTAAAGTAGATTCGAAGCTAGAGATTTAAGTCTTGAATGAAGACTGTTATGTAAGGCTTTGGTTTATTTATCAGCTGTACTGAAATACGATCAGTGTAACAGCACAGGGTCTGGTTGCTATGAATTTTCTGGTGTTTCCAGTAAGAAGATAAAGGGTACTCTGTGTAAGGAATGCAATGGGAATTTTTCTTTAGCAAGCAGCACAGGAAGGCACAAGGAAAGTAAGATTATTGCACTAGAGCTCTTGGCTGCTACTGCAGGGTGCAACACTGCTTCTTGTTGGGACTTTTGCCATGACTTGATTGTGAGCAGGACAGCTTTTCTCTTTCATAGCTTCTGTTTATTTATTGCTCCCCTTTCAGTGCTGTTTTGTGCTGACAAGAGCAGCCTGTGCTCCTCTATCAGCTTGCCCAGGTGGGTTACATTTACACTAATAAGCTTGGAAAGTATTTGAAAGTGAGTGCTGACGAGAGTACTTCTTTTTCTGTGCTTTTTATGGAGGAGTTGGTCTTTGGGGTTTGAGTTCAGCAGTTTATGGAGAGCTGTTTTTCAATGATGTTTGACAAACATAAAATTAGTGCTTGTCACTGATCATAGTGAAGAGCAGTTTAAAGCAGGTAAACAAGGTAGTAGCTTTAGCAGGTGAGAGAAAGGACGTAGCTCTTTTCTCCTGTGAACCTGGAACTTGTACAAGGTTGATTCTTCTGTGGGTTTTTATTCTTAAGCTGAAACCAAGCCTGTAGATGGAGCTAGATGATGATGGTGCATCTTCATCCTCAGGCTCTGCAGTGAAACTTATGAAAACAGCCCTTCTTCTCACATAAGGTAAGGCTCCTTAGTGATGCTCTTGAGGGTACTGGCTGCTTAGCTCTTGGGGCAGCTGAGAATCTTCCTGCTCAATATCATTTGGAAGTATTTCTACAGTGGTACAGTAATACCCCACAGATAATCCCTCATAAGCTCTACAAACTTCTGAGTCACTGCTGTACCACAGGAACCTTGGCCAACAGAGGCTAAGGGACAGCAAGCTGCTTAGTGCACATTACAGAAGGCTGCTCTAGCTTTATTCTAAAGATCATCTTTTCACCTCCCTGGCTGGGGAAGTGGGGAGGGTAGCTTGTATCTTTTTTTTCCAGGCACTTAGTTTGTCTTTATCTTGTGGTCTATATGAGCTAGAGACTCGGGGCCAAAATACCTCTTTGTTAGCATCCTGATTTATGCTCCAAACTGAGTGCAGTAGCTGAAATAGATATCTAGAAGACTGATTTCAAGATATTTTACTCTAGTTATGTCTCTTATATACTGTTTGGCAGTCTGACTCAACTTTGAAACTGCATGTCTGTCTTCTATGCAGGTATCTCTCAATAAATCCAAAAAGATGTTGAAAATAGCAGTCCCAGAACCCCATGCTCACCCCTGCTCTGCAATGAGCATGCCTAATGAGAAAGAAATGGTTCTGCTTTTGTGGGTTGTTTTCTAGATTCAGTGTTGATTTTTTTTTCTTGTATAACTGATGGATGTGTTTCTAAGGCTGTGGCTTGCATCTAATATTTAGTAGCGGTGTGGGGTTTTTTTGATTCACTTCACTCCTCTCCACCTCCCCTCCCCCCCCCCCCCCCCCCAAAAAAAAAAGAAAGCAAATACCCACAAATATAGTCTACCTAATCATTAGGGAAAAAAAACTCACCAAAACTTCTAGGCCTGGCAAAAATTCATCCCCAGCCAAGTGGCCATTAAGCTGTGCAGCTTTGAATAATTGACTTTTACAACAATGTCTTACTCGTAGCTTCTCAGGTAAATGGTGCTAGGGCCCACAGAATAATTGTCTGGTCAAGCTCCTGCTGAGGTGGGCACCACAGCTGTGGTAATGAGCCAAAACTTTTAAAAAAAAAGAAAAATAGATGGTTTCATTTTAAAGTGATCCAGGATTTGGTTTGTGTAAATAAAAGCATTTATATAAACATGTGACCACACAAACGTATATACAGAAACAACTGATAATTAGCCTTTAACATATGTAGACAATGGGCATCTTTCAGCATATTTTACTTACAAATAAACCTGGATAAACAAAGATTCTTTCATGGTTAAATCTCATCATGATAAAAAAGTAGACGTGATAGCCTTGGTGTAATTTCTTGCTATGGTATTTGGCAAATAGACAACACATGCTTCAAAAGATGGTTCAAACTTTCTCTTTGATAAAATTTGGTTCATGTCACTTCCCATGGATGTGAACACAGCTACTAGTTAGGAAAAGAAATGTTCCCTTGAGTTGGTACAAGGCACCTGTCTGAGGCTTTGGAAACAGTTTATTCAGTATGCTCCAAGAGTACTGAAACTGGGCAACTGAGCACTTGTTAATGCTTAAACAAATATGATTTATGTACTCCAATTTTTTCAGAAATATAGGTCTCCTCCTCAGAGATTATCTTGATCTGGATTTATGGCTTTCTCATCTTCTCATCCAGGGTATTTTTGTAACATTCAAGATATAAAACATCAGTATCCTCAAATTATCTCATTTAAAATATTTTCAGTTTTCTTAGCTGGAACACTGCCTTACTCTTGTCATTCAAACTAGGCTTTCTACAATCAGTTGTGACAAGGCCTGTGACAGAGTTGTGACAAATGCCTTTCTCTGTTCCATGTGTTAAGATTTAACTGATTTAGTAACTTTAAGACTGCATTTCCCTCCCTTAGCTGTGTTCCTCAGAAATGTGATGTTGATTGACAACCATAGCAGTCACTAAATGTGACAACCCTGAATGTCCTGTTGCACCACCTGTGCAAAAAAGTAGGGCTGTTGGGGGCTTAGTTACCACAAGAAAACAGATAAAACCAAACCCCAATTGTCTGGACAATCAACATCAGGTTCTTTGGCGAAGAAATGGAAATCATGCTGTTTTGTAAAGTCCAAACTGCTTTTTTGAAATTAATAATGTCTCCTGAAACTGGAATAAGTCTTAAATATGCATCCAGGTAAAGTGTTCTCTACAAATGGTGAGGCAATTAACTAGCTCTGAAGTGTAAAATTTGAAGAAAAATCTTACACCTCCTGAACCTGTTTAACTTTGAAAGTTAAACTGTCAGTGTGTGGTTGTGATTACACGTGACATGTGTGAACCTATGTTTGCACTTGCAAGCTGCAACTGAGGTTTTATAGCTAGAGATGCAAATTTGTGTTGATTCCCACTTAGAGGTTAGTTTTCTGTGCTTTGAAAGGTGGAGTAAATTTCTGATTTGTTTTTTGTTCTGCTCAGTCAGACATAGATGTGCACATTTGCTGGTTTTGGGAGGAGAGTGGATTTTTTTTTTTAAAGAAAGGAAGCTTGGCTCATAATTACCATAGGAGTGGAAATGTGTTCTTGAGTGTGTGCTCTGAGTAATACAGCCAATACCTGTGACAGCTCCTTTCACTCAAACAGCAGGTGCTGTAAATTCCTTTGTGATAGTCTTCTCTTGAGTGTATAAAGCTGCCCTCTCCCCCACTTCCTTTCTCTAAGCCCCTCCCATATCAGCTTTCCCTTTCTATCTCTAAATGTCCACAAGCCCCCACTGTCTGACAATCTACAAAAGTGTACAGCTTCCCAGGGAGACCTTCAGAATAGCCATGTACAATGAAGATTATCTCATGTTGGACCTGTTCAGTTCTAGCGAAAGTTAGGATTTAGACAGTTATTTTCATAATATCCTGTAGGACTCGACACATGCTACAGAAAGGTCAAGGATGAAATAGGCTTGGGTACTATGAACAGGTCCAAAATGATGTAGCACTAAATTGTAGCGCCAGTAAGTGTTTTGTTGGTGCTGAAGGGTGGCAATGTGACAAAAATAGTGGTTTTGTTTTGGTCTGAGCATCGTGTTGATTGTTTTATACAGATGGGAAATAAGAGAGAGGATATGCTGTAAATTGCCTGGAATACTATGAAGACCTTTGCCAGCCTGTTAGTTTTGCTTGTTTATAATAAAGTACAAAAAAGGCAAAACAGTTTTGTTGTTGTGAACGTGCCACTGCTACACTGTGTTTTTAAACAAAAATAGGACAAATACTCAAAATAGGGAGGACAGAGATGTCACTTCTTTCTCAATTTTATCACTTAAATTTCTAATGCTTCTGGATCCTCCATAATCCCTTCATGATGATGGGTGGAAATCAAACCACCGTTTTAATTTTTATGCTGATCTGAGTATGAGAACAATCCACATGAGGTTCAACAAAGACTGAAAAAACACTGATTGTCACATTGGGCACTATAATTACAACACGGTTCCCCGTCCCAACTCAAGTCAAAGGTGGAAGGATGCTTTCTGGATCAATGTGAAGGATTACCTGCTTTGCTACTGTAGTAACAGACAGAAGAGTTTGCATTCTTTACAAAGTAGCTTAATTAAATTTTCTTTAGAGAATTAAAACAGAAAAGAAAACAAAAAACTTTTCTGGAGATGGAAGAAACAGCAGGACTTCAGACTCCTATAAATTCCTTTCTAAAATTATCCTCATAAACTGCATAAAGTAAACACTATTTTTGTCTTCTTTTTATTTGTAGCTGATAATGGGAATAGCAGATATCCATCCTGTAGTGCTCAAAATGGTCTGTCATTCTGTCCCTCATCAAAAACTCCTATGTGCTGAAAAATGACGTTGTGACAGGACGTGATCCAGATAATATTGTTTGATTTAAGAATATTCCTTTTCTTCTCTTGATTTCTTGGGGGTTTCCATGGATAAACATGCAGTCTAAACAAGGTGCTTGGAGAACATGCATTTTTCTAGTGTGAAGTTGTTTCACAAACACCCAGTGGCAGATTTTGGAGCTATTTCTGTGGACAGGCTGGCAATTGTGCCTAAAAGACAGTGTGGGTAATAGTTTGGGGTTAATCAAGTTCTCTGTACCTTGTTCTCCTTCATGGTTTCTGCCTTTATGATCCAGGTTGGCAGCTCTTGCACCTAATGGTATATCATATGAGATAATTTCAGTTTCTCTCATGAGTGTTACAATTTTTGAACACAGCTAGCCAGATGGAATAATTCACATGAATCTTGTTATTTATGTTCAGCAGAATTTTATTTGCTGTTGTCAAAACCTGAGCATGAGAAGCTAGTCACAAAAATAACATTAAATAAAACTTGTTATAAACAAAACCAACCCATTGTTTTGCACTGCATATCTCTGTACCAGTTTGCTAAAGGGAGACTACACTTCATCAGGCTTAGAAAATAGAAACATGAAATTAATTGGATCTATTTCTATGGAAAATAAAGGAGACAATTCTTATTGCATGAATAAATTGTTCCTTTATAATATTGTTTTGCACTATTATTGCTTCAAGTACCATTTCTGTAGTGTCCTAATGAAAGGCCTCTGTAACAGCTAGCACACTGGGTACGGAAAAGGCTTAAAAGTCCCAATTCCTTTAGAAAGCAAATACAGTGGGTCAGAAAGGAGAGGAGAAGGGGAAAAAAGAGTAAGGAGCTAGAACTCATTATTTTGAGTAAGAACAGGGAACTAGCCAGGGAAGAAATGTCCTTATAAAAGGATAATATGGAAGGATTTTTTTTTTTCACACTACTTCAAGTTTTCTTTGTTAAAAATGTATTCAATTTGTCTAGAGCTTTTTCCAATTTAAAATACTTTGTGTCCCCCTCCCCCGTTGCCCCGCCCCAGGCCTAGGCACCTCCAAAATACATTGCAGGAATGGGCACAGGGGTAATTGGTTTGAAGAAAATGAGAAGGAGTTGTAAAAGAGGGAATAATGTTGCTAAAGAAGGAATAATGCTGCTTGAAGGAAGGACCTGACCCATCATGGTGCTGAAAGTATTCTTCCAGCTTTCAGGTTGTAGTAATTCAATTGCTTTATTAGTTATTATATACACTAAATATAAGTAACTATAACTTCAGATTTTTGAGAAATAATGAAGTGCAACTTTATGTGCCAAATCAATCTTCTCATTACTTGTTACAAACTTGATTCCATAAACAAAATGCCCATCAGTGGAGATGAGATCATATCTTAAATACGAGGCAAAGTGTCAGGTCTTTGTAAAGCAATGCCTGCCTCCCTTTCACCTGCCTGCTTGCTGCTACTTTGGGAAAGAAAATTTCGAATTGAGTTGGATCTTGTTCCTTTTTTTTTTAATTTTTTGTTCCCCTCATCCAAAAGTGCCAGCTCTCCAGAGAAAGCACAAAGGACACAGACCAGGGATACTTGTTCTTTAACTCAGTCTGATTCATTGAGGCTGAGCTGCTTCGTGATTTCCAGTAAAAACAAACCCAGCGCCTTTGACAAAGTATTTTTATTTTGATTGCTGTGAAGCTTAATTACCTCAAACTGGGGCCAGCCTTTGTTCTGTCTTGTGGTTAAGTGACTCTGGCATTTAGGATAGCTTGCAATTACTGTGCAAACTACTGTTTTTCCATTTCAGAAGTTACCATTTCTCCATGCTCACTGCATTATCTAAGATACCACAATTATGTGCGTCATCAGAAAGAGGAAATAGCTGTGGCACGTCTCATGCTGTGGTGTGGTGAGCATGGGGAAGTGTATTTTAGGGGTTTCTGTGATACTGATTTTCTGCAGCCAAGTTTTCATAAGTGTCTGAAGAGACAATTTCATTCATTGCACACACTTTAATGCCTTTTCTAGGAAGACTTTAGATTAACTATTAATTTTGAAATGATTTATATATATAAGAAGTTAAATGTGATGTAAACTATAACAAAACAAACTAAGTGGCTACCCCAAGTCTTGCTTAGTCAGAGGCATGCATGAGAACAGGATCCAGGAGCCAAGAAGGACCAGTATCTTTTTCTAAGGAAGCAGTAGTCTCAAACATTGAAATTAAACCAGATGTGCAAGGAACCCACTTCCTAGAGTAACTGCTAAACCAGCACATTAGTCATGCCAGACCTGGGAAAACTGTGTTGTGTTGGTATTTGTTTGTTCTGCTTTGCACTTTGGCTTCCTGGAATTTATAGAGTTCAAACTCAAATATATGCTACCTAAAAGCAAAGGAAGAGTAATAGCCATATCTTACCTTTTTTTTTTTGTCAGGGGTTTGCTATTTATTTTTCAGGCAATACAGAATCTGTGTATGACACACTGCAAGTGGGAAGACAGGAGTCTTGTCATTGTCTGATCTCTGATACGCTGGGCGTTGTGGAACTAAGGGATATTTACAGATGGATTTGGTTGTGTAAGATCCGCTGCATAGATAGATGCAATTTTAACCTTACACAAGAGGTGTATAAATTCTTCAGCCTTTTGCCAGTGAATTAACTAGGGATGTTGAAAAGTTATGTCAGTCTCCTTTGCCAGAATTTGTGGGGGAGGACTACTTGTAAGGGCTTTTAAGTGTGATGACTTTCTACTCTTGTGGAGCTAATCTGAGAAGCTATTTTTTTTTAATAGGAGATGAGCTTTGCATAGAGGTGTTGATAGGTGGCTCTAGAAATGTAGTACAACATCACTGCTCTTTGGTTTATTTTTATAGTGTTAACAGAGATGTAACAATAACCATTTTCAAACACTGATAGTTTGATGTACTGGGATGGCCAAAGACTTCAGCTCTTCTTTTAGTTCTTTCATGACAGAGCCTTTCATGGCTTCGGGACAGCTGTTAAACACTTGCTTCATTCCACATAAAGGGCAGAATCAGCTGTGTTTATTGTTGAACAATTGTTAAACAATTTAGTGTGGATTTGGAGAAGACACAAAAAGCAGCAGGAAAATAAAACCCTGAAGCTTGGCTGTGACCATTGTTCAGCAGCCCATCTAATATAGGAAGTCTTGTCTCTTCCTTGTGTCCTTTGGAGTTCAGGGCGTGCCTGTCTTGGATTCAGTCCCATGTCTGTAGTGTTTTCATGATGTGCCTACCGTTCTATGGTTCTATGATTGTCCTGGTCTGTTCTGTGGTTTTGCACATGCTTGTGTCCAGCCTTGTGGAGGGGTGACTGGAACCCTTTTCTGGATCACCAACACTACCAAAAACCTTCCCTCCCAAGACCAAATGCAGTATTTTATGTGTCTCCTGCTGTAATAAATAAGGCATTAAACTGAGTTTTTATTTTGTCTGAGTGGTGGTTTTAATATTGCATTAGCACCCTGTGTGCCTGTCAATATTAATGAGGAAAACAGGACACAACTTAACACTAAAGTCATTATAAAATACAAGTTGCTTTGAGAGAGGGGAGAGTTTCAAATTTAGTGTTCTGAAAATTCATTTGTAATAATATATATGTTTCAATGAAAAACAGTTAAATTGGAAGTGATTTCTTAATGTATTTATAAAAATAAAGGAGGACTGGTTAACAGAGAAGTTACTAATAAAATTATGGAAAGGTTGTGTAGTAGAAATCTGTTAACCCTGAGTGAAAGAAGATTCAGTCTGTAGATGTATCTGTAATATCTTTAATCTGTTGGATGCTTAAAAGCTTTCTTAGAGCCACCTGAAAATTTTATGTTTAATATACCAGACACTTTTGTGCTTAAGTTCATAGGTTTTACAGTAACTTTACTTGTCTGAGGAGTGTGGTACCAGGGAGGCCAGAAGCCTCCAAGATGTTACTAATAAAGTCAGTTATTGCCTTTCTGTACACAGCATGCATGGAATGAACAAAGTACCTCTCTGCCTTCTGCTTTCTGACGTCTGCCGAGCAAAAAAGAGGAATTAATTTCATCTAGCCAAAGAAGTAGCTTTGCCCACTCTCATACCCATTTTAAACTAAAAGAAGATAGATGTGGCTCTTGATGTGGCTTTCATTCAATGATAGCTATGTGCAGTTCCTCCTTGGACTGTGAGCACTGTGTTGTAGTATTGCCTTAAAATACTGTACAAATGGATGAAAACTGCTATACAGATATATTAAAATATAAACAAACAGTGAGAGAACTTTTGGGATGATATGATTTGTCCATATTATATTTTGTTATTTCTTCAGAAATAACAGAAGTGATGCATATTAGAAAAGGACTTTGAACTTTACTTGAACACAGCATTTAACCAAACTTCAGTGCAAGCTAAGTGACAGGAATCCATTATAATTCAGTACTGGTCAATACTACTATACTGCAGTCCTTGTTTATGGCATGAAAAAAACAGGTGTTGCCAAAAGAAGCTTAATATATTGCTATAAAAACTGTTAGGCATTGTTGTAAGTAATTGTTGTAAGTTTGCTACAGTGCTGTTGCAGAAGAGTAAAGTCTACACTTAATGGTGTCACTAGAAGTTATAAGCAGTAATATCATTAGATCAAAAACAAGGTCTGGGTTTAACTTTAATGTTGCAGTATCAAAATAGCATTCTCTAGTCTGACAAACCTTTGGTGACGAAAAGAAGTACTTGTGCTGACAAGAAGGCAATAAGTTCCCTTAATAAATTTTCACAATAGTGGACAGTTTGTATTTATTCCGGATAGCACTTATCACTCCTTTGAGATGTGGTCATGGGGTGAAACTCTCTTTGAGCATTGCAGTGCCAGTAGCTACAGTGGAAATGCTGTCCCCCATCTGAAGGATCTGTGGTTTCTAATGATATGTGAAAGAAAACATTTCTTCTGGGGTAGTTAAATGAATTTACCAATATATACCAATCTGGAATTTCATGACCAAATGGACTGATGCTAGTCTATGCACTTGCAGTACGTTTGAAGCTCCTAGGAAGTATTGGACTGCTGCATTTTAAGTCCCATGTCTGCAGTAAGTACATTTCACTTCCAAATTGCCAGAGCTGCTCTATTGTAGGATAGAGCTACACTTGGTTTGCCAGTGTCACCAATACATGCCACATGACCATCAATGTTGGGATGTTTCATGTATTGACAGGCTTATTGTGTGTTGGGAGATCCCAGATCAATGGAAGGATTCTGTGCACAATAAATTACTGATTTATACATGAGGAACTTAGTCCTGCCTGGGTTTTGGATTTTTGTTCCAAGGTCAAGATGAATAATTATAGTGGGTTGGTACTAGAACCTGGGAATTTCTGGTGATGTCTGTAAGCTGATATCAGAGAGATGCTTGTGTATGCAGACAAAGCTTATGCTAAGCTGTTTTTAGTTGAAAGGGTGTGAGACAATCTCATATACTTCCATCTGTACTTTTTTTTCCTGAGTAACCTGTCTTTCTACTGGTAGTGTGTGTTTTTATTTTTTATGTTCAAAATACCCGTTTGTGCAAATAATTTCTATTTAGGATAATATTTCAGAGGATCAGGGGCTGAATCATGAAATGGCAGATGCTTGTCAGCCACCATGCTACATCATCCCCACAGTGTACTGACATTTCATTCGTTAAAGTATTGTTCTCCTGACAGACACACAGCCCTAACTTTTATCTGAGTTTGAGTGCATTTTGTCATACTATATTCAACTTTTTATTCATAAGATCCTTCCCACTCACTTGCTATTTTTTCTGCATTAACCTATATAGTCATTTGCAAGACTATCATAATTATGTATGTTGGTACAAATTTTCATTACAACACATCTGAAAACTTGTTTGCTACTTGTTGTGTTTCTACCATGAAAGCTGTGGAAGTCTGTACAACGTACTGCTGTGTCTCTTATTTTATCATTTGAAGTAGATTGCCAACTACAATCTGTGTATATTTGATTTGTTTAAAGTGTTGGCCAAATTTTCACATTTTAGAGTTATTCAATTTACCCTAATGGTCTTTAACTAAGAGTTATGTTCACACAATGGAGGATAAAATAGACTGATTTTTTTTTTCTCAGACCTATTAAATTTGTGAACTTGAGTTCCCATCCAATCCAGAAAATACAGGTTTCTGAGTGCACCCCATATACCTGTCCAATCTGGCAAGAAGGAGCGAGATTTGTTGAGGCTACTGGAAAATGAGGGACTAGCATAAAGCAAGAAATGATGAGAGGAATGTGATTATTTCTAATATAAAGTGATTGGAGGGCCAGACAACTAGCCATTGTCCAAATGACATCACGTCAAAAGCTTAACTGTTAGGCAGCTCAGAGGAAGTGTCTTCTGCATGTACTGAGTAACAGCACTTTGCTAGATAATACACTGCAGTTGTTTCCTTCTTGGAGCTTGAAGGGAAAATAAAATTTTCAGATGCTGTAGTTTTGGTCTTGACTTTTTAATATAATACATCCCACCTCCTCTGTCTTGCACAAAACCCCATCAAACCTAAGGCCTAATGTATTTAAGGACATATTTTATAGTTAAGCACTATTAAAGGGCCTAATACATACCCTCAGCGTGGACATAGACCACATAGCAGCACTGAGAAATCTGTATTGAAAGTTATTCTACTGTGCTCAATATGAAGGGCAATCCATGGAAGTCTTATTTTGGTGTAGCTTAGAGACTAAAGAGGCAGGACAGAGAGGCAACTGAAAGGGAAGAATAGCCCTCTGCTATTTAATTTTTTTCAGTAGAATGGAACATAAGCCTTTAGTCCAGCAAAGCAGAAACTTGCTTGATTTGACAAAGAGCATGATCAAATCTTAATGAAATAAATTGGCCCTAAACATATGTTCTGCATCTTCCTGGCATTCAGCATTTTGCTGAATGGGGTTGCAAGTGACTCACTGGGCTGCGTGAGAAGGAGGGACAGAATTAGGCTGGTACTCTAAGCGCAAAACTGTGTCTGTCCAGAAAAGTGTATCACTTCAAATGAACTACCAAGGGCAACTGCTGCCAAGTAGCCCTTAAGGTAGATGTCCTCTGCAGCCATTCCCTACTAAGCACTAAAATTGTTTCTAGTCTAAGCATTGTACTTGGGGCATATTCTTTTCAATATCGTTCTTACTGAAGCTTCTGTACCAGATTTCTCTTTAATTTCAAGAGCTAGGCCAAAGGTTTAGAAACCACTTTTACTCTATGCATTTAAATGGAGAAACTGCAGCTGTGCTTAGGTGGCCCATGCTCCAAGCCCCAGGGTGTTTGGAGAGGTTAAAGGCGAGTGCTGAAGGACAGTGCAACCAATTTCAGCTAAGCTGCTTGTGAATCTTCACTGAGAAGTGCTGAGGTTGCTGGCCTTAATGTAGCAAAGCACTTAAGCAGGTGTCAGGTTTTTTACATGTGAGGTTTTTCATTTTGGTTCCTATGAACATCTTTAAGTACTTTGCTGGATCGGGATCCTGGCAGGACTGAAACTCCAGATGTCTTTGCACATAAGCAGCGTAAGTTAAAGCAAGAATTTCTTTGCAACTTTTCCTTAAATTATGTAACATAGATACATTGCTTCCATTTTGATTGTTCTTGCTTCTTCTCATGCTTGAAAGAGTTTACTGTTTGGGTTTTTTTAAATAATATTGAATATTCTACATTCTCTTGCAATTAGACATGCAAATATGTTTAAAGTGTTTGAAAAATACCCCACAAAAATAAACCCCATAAGAACTGCAAAACAAACACACAGAAAATACTCCTCTTCCAGAGCTTTGAAGCTGTCTGTAGAATTACAGTTTTGTCAAATTAAGTCATTACAGAGAAAGAATTGTATTCTGGCCTGCAAAAAGAGATGTGAATTTGAGAGCTATGTTTGCACTTAGCATGAAGTAAAAGATAAAGCACATCTAGCCACAGCTGAGCTTGTACTTTTCCTTTGAAACAGAATACGTTCAGGTAAGAACTCACAGCTAACAGCAAACCATCATAAATGATGTATTAGTTATACTAGAAAATGAGTGCTGTTGAGGTTGATTCTGCTTCTGTTTCATGATTGCATTACACACCCCTCTGGTAGTACTATTTGCTTTTGTAAAGTTGCTTCATGCTGTTTTTATATGCTATTGAAGAAGGGACTGGGAGGCTGGCTGACAAATACTGTATGTAATTAATTTTTGAAAAGGTGTAAATTGTTAGCATAAAGTAGCTAAATTAAATGCTAATAACTATAAAATGATTTATCAGTATAGAACAGTATTTTCCTTCTGGCTGATGAGAAGAAAGCTGAAGCAAGGCTGGGAGAGCTGTCATGATTGAGACAGCAGGAGCTGGACTGCACTTGCCCAGTTTGTGCTGTTGTATCTTGTAGGTTTCCTGTTGTTCTAAAACAGTTTTTTACACGTTGATTGAAGATCTCCTTTGGCCTGAAGGGAGGGAGAATCTGGCAGATTTTTTCAGTGTAGAGGGAAACTGTTCAGACAGAGGGGTCTTGTTCCAGCTTTATGTGCTCTGTCTTCCCAGCTAATGAGACTGTCCAACATAAATGGACTTCAGCAGTTTCCAGTATTGAAAACTGGGTCAAGGAAGAAACAAAAAAGGATATGAGTTCAGAAAGAATTTTATCTAATTAAAAAAATAAAATCTTTCTAACATTTAGGTGCTGATCTTTTGGAAATGAGCACTATTACTGCTGTTCCTCCAACCAGAAGGATGTAAACTTGTAATTCCAAAAGCATACCCAGTAAATTGGAGCCCAAAAATATATGAGTTGCTTCAATTACATCATGGACCTCACTACTATTTTGAGGTTGCATAGATTTTCAAAAAGACTGAATTGGCTCCTTCATTTCTCTTCTGAAAATGCCATTTTGATAACAAAATGTGATCTCAGCTTTCATTCCTTGCTTCAGTGGAAGTAAAAGGAATTGAGTCTACTTTCAGCATTATGTCAACTGCTGGCCAAGGCTTTGGTTTAATAATATCTGATATTCCAGTAGTATCCAAACTGTTAGCTTGGCTAGTGTTTATAAGAACTGTAAAATCAGTTGAGCCATGCACCATTTATTCCTTTCCTGGCAAGCCTATTAATTCAATTACTCTCTTGGAGTAATTCTTTGACCTTAGTTCTACTAGTTTCTCTTTGTTCAAGTTACTGAAGACAGAGCATGTGGGATGGGAGATGTAGTAATCTCTTGGGAAATACATAATTTTTTGTTTTTTTTTTTTTTTCTTTTAGGAGAAGTATACTGCTTTGAATGCAGATGTACAGATGTACAGGTACAGTGCACCCATGCAGTGCTAAAGTGTTTACTGGTCTCTACTCTGCAAGGCTGTAGTGGTCAGAAATGCACTCAACAGTCCTATGACAGCTTGAAAGAGTGGCTTGTAGGATAAATGTCTGCTTGTTTGTTAGGATGGATTACAAGACAGAAAAGTAAATGCCATGTCTAAGTACTTAGCTGTCTTACTCTGCTGTGAAAAACAGGTTGAACTTTATGTCTATATTGCATTAGTATGCTGGCTTCTTTGTTTTTGGTTTATTGCTTTGAAAACTACTTTTAAGCCTTAATGTGTAAGCATTTTTATATCACATAATCCAAAGAAAGAGTTTGGAGAAGAATTTTTGTTTATTCCCTTTTTGAGTCATCTGTATAATTTAAAATTTCATGGACTTAAACATGCTTGTAACTGTTACAAGATAGCAAAATCTAAGTCTTTGACTGAAAATGAAAGTTGCCTTCATTCATAGGATATCTGACTCTTTTTTATGTCAGACAACTTATGATAGTAATTAATATGTTTACTAATCATGAAATACCAATTGCTTTAATAGTTGGATGTTTTGTGTGATCAAAAATCTTTGCAGCACACAGCTCAATAAATAGAAATTGTGGGTAAAGTTACAAAACTTTTGGAAGAGCAGCTAAATATTTTTCTGCTTTGTGACATCTCTTAACAGAATTCTGATTAAAAAACTTATTCTTCATATACCCTAGTTAATAATGACAATGAAAAGAATTTTTAAACTATCTTGGTGATGATAAATTTTCATTTACAAAACCTCAGTTTCTGTATCCTGAGGAGGGCTTCCTGGAGCATACAGCTTCAGCATGTGCTCTGATCCCTACACAAAAGCAGCTTTTCAATTCCACTTACTAGCTCTATGCTGCAAGATAAGACCAATGTTCAGGGAGAAGGAAGAGTAACATTTGCAGTTGAGTTTTCTGTGTAAACAAGAGGTATCCTTGGAGATGGAGCTTCCTCAGGGATGGTTCATGGCATTGCAAATGCTGAGTTCTAGTTCATTGCCTGCTTCAGGCCAGAGTATAAAAGACTTTCAGAGAAAGTACAGTAGCTGGAAATGCACTTTAATAAACCTGGCCCTTAGCATAGTATTCTTAGATTTTAGCTCTATGGCAAGAGGGGTAAGCCATGTTTTCAGCTGGTGTAACCTGGCACTGCTCCTTGATTGCCATCTCTTGTTGGCATCCATGCTGTCCTCCAGTTAAAGAGAAACTGTTGATTCACTATGGGTTGTGTTCCTAATGAATCAATGGTACAACACTATATTTTGCTTCAGAAAAGTGGTTTTCCGATTAATCTGTCAGATATGTGCTTTGTGTTATACTAGAATCCTATATTTGAGTTCACCAGATGTAAAGATTTCTGATTCTTTTTGTTATATTTTCTTCACTTGAAATTCTGCTCTGATTCCTTGAGCAATCTTGTTCTTCCAAGATCTGCTTCACAAAATCTACTTTCATTTGGAGGGAAAAAAAAAAGTGAACTTGTTCACTGGCATCAAATGGCCTGTTGGTCACCGTTGTTAGAAGACAGCTTGAGTACCACTGACATTAAACAGGTCATATATAGGTCAATATATATGCAGGAACTTTGCTATGATCAGAAAGGAGCCATTAGAAAATACTTTAGGGAGCAATTTTTGAGGTCTGGCTGAGTTATATACTTTCCTGGCCACTGCATTTAGAAAAGCAAACCTGTTCAAAGAATAGATTACAAGAAGACTTAAATCTGCATCAGCTTGTTCTCAAAGATTAGATTCTGAGTTATTTGCAAATGCCAACTTCATTTAAAGGAACTTTATTGTCAAGCACACACTGCATGTAGGATTTAAACATCTTTTTTTTGCCCCAAATGCAAGGTAGTTTGAAGCCATTCATTGTACTAAAAGCAGACTGACCTTTTGGTGTTTAATTCTGACTCTTGTTTGTTACAGGCCAGGTGAGATGTTTCAGGATGAATGGCTGGTCATTTTTTGAAAGCAGTATTTATTACGTGTCAAAAATAATTCCGTTATTGTATGATGGAGCAAGCAATGGTTGGCATAAATCCCTGCCACAGCAGGGACAAACTGAAACAAATGCTCTGGAGTTTCTTGAACTTGCATCTTTATCAGTATCAGTTTAATCCATTGACCTTTAAACTGCTAGGGTATGCAAAAGCCACCTCCTGGGAGACTGTAGCCACTAATACCAGAGTCAGCTGAGGACTGGGGTTATATTTTCTTGAAAAGCCATGATATTTAATGCCAGTCTTTGTCTTGAAGCCTGAAGAGTTTATGTATCTTGGATTCAAGAACTGCTGTTCAAAACTCAGTATTGAAATAACAAATTTACTCCTTGCCTGTTGGAACAGGCTTTAGTTTTGATTTATTTCTGAACTGTTTAGAACAAAGAAAATGAAGAGAGATGAATACCCAACCTATACTGGAGACTTTGATTTCTTTTGCTGCTGCTTTGATCTAGCCACTATAATGTACAGCCTCAAGATGTAGATATGCTAGAGATTGTACTTACAAAAATGCCTGGAATTTTCTGCTGACCCTGAATGGTTATGTTGTATCCACAATGGTGCAACTGAGCAAAGTCAGTGCTATCTCCCACTTCTCAGAATTGAGAGCCAGATATACCTAGGCAAATAGTAGCAGTGAAGATAATCTGGCTGCTTTAGTCCTTCTAAACAGAGTGCTTACATGTTTACATGAAATCCTTCCAGAACAGATCTGATTGTGATAGCTGTACTGAGAAAAGAACGGCAGAAAGTGAACTTCAAACATAATTTCAAACAAATAGGGTGGTTTTGGGTTTTTTTTGTATTTGATCTATTTTGTCTTAAGAAACACACCTTTGATTTTTCTGGGTCTCATTTCTATCCTTTGCAATCTCGCTTTCCCCCCTCTCCCACACTCTACAAGTCTACTGCCACAGACAGAATAACATGAAAATAAATAAGAAAATATGCTAACTGTGTTTATACCGAGGAAGTGGTTTCTTTAGAAATGGTAACCATATGAAAGCTATAAATGCTGATACCAAAACTGTAGTAGAATATATACGGATGTGGGCTCTGAAAAAAGGGAAATGGGATCTGTTTGCCAGCTAAAGGAAAAAATCTTGTTTCCTAGACTTTTTGCCAAAGCACAACTGAAGTAAGATTAATTTAGGTGTGTTGTGTGGCATTTTCTCTTGCTTTTTATATGAAGTGCTCGTGGGAAACATGGCTATGAACAACAAAGTTGGATTTCACATTTTCATGGACTCATAACTGAAAAAGTGAATGTATGCTTGGACAACTGTGCGTGGGATGAGGGTCCCAGTGGTACTTTTAGCTGCGAGTCGGTACTGCTCAGTTCCCTGACACAGCTGCTGTGGTGTCTGTACAGATATAAGCATAATGATGCTGTTGCTGTTCCCATTGCAGTGCTTGTGAGGGGATTTCACAGGTCAAGTTGTTAGGGGAGCAATTGCTGGCAGTGGAGTGGGAGGTAAAAAGCAGGAGACAGAAGAGCGTTGCCCACAGAGCTCCATCTTCCCTGCTTTCTCAAAGTGCCCATGCCAACCAATGAAGAGATCCTTTTGCTAGCCCTGAGTTATTAGATTGCTGTTATACAAATATGGTAGTGGTTCTCATCCTGAGAAAATGTATATCATCTGTGGACAAAATTTTGCATCTAGAAATGCTAGAATATGACCATGCTGTGCAGCACTGATAGACACCACTGTGTAGTGAATAAGGGGCTAAGCTTTATACTTATCTGAAGTAGAAAGAGATTGATTATTGGAATTATTATCCCTCTACTTTGTAGAGTATAAACTTTGGTACTTTTATATATCCATTTTACTTTTTTTCTCCTGGGACCTGAACTTTGATGTGAGTTACAAAATCAGTGAATCAATAGGTTTCCTTTAAAGGAAAAAGCATGAATGAATATTCAGCAGTCATAAAAATACTCTGGAGATTGTCATCTAATAGGGATGAAATAAAAAGCAGAAGCTGATTAGAATTCCAGAAAATGGGATAATCTTATATTTATAGGAACCTAAATCTTCATATGTCAGATTTTGCAATTTAGTTCTCAAATGTACTTGATTTTAAGCACTTCTGGACAAATCATTAAATGAAGGAATAGTGAGAGAAGTTTTGAGAGCCAAATAATGTTGATATAGAAAAAAAAAATTGTAGTCAACATGAACCATCTGGTTGAGAAATGCCTGAGTAAAACATTACACACTACTGTGTCTGAAATGTACCCTCAACAATACTGAAGCATTGCCCCGTGCTAGGGCCTTGCTATCTCCAGCACAGACTGGTGTGCTAAACTGGAAACAAAGGCTGTCAATGAGACTTTCATGGCACATCATCTTTGCCTATTTTTCAGACCTGGTCATAGTCCTTTTCAATGCAAATGCCTTCTTAGAACACATTTTCCTTTCCTATCTATTTTCTTACATCTTTTGTGTGTTTGACTGTTCTTGCTTCTCTCCTTCCCTTTCTAGCTCTTAAGCATGTGACTTGGGAGTGCATTTATAGGACTCGTGAGAAGAAGATGGCCTCTGGCTACTGAGAAAGAAAATGTAAAAACCTAAAATTTAAAAATTGCAGGACTTCCACTTCTACAGAGATGTATTAAACAGCTGCTGACGTTGTGGGAGACCTGGAAAGCCTCTGGAAATCATTTTGCCTTGTGATTGTTTCTATTAAAAGTACTCTTGGTATACTTTTAAATCTAAATATGTATGAAAAACATTAGAGAGGTGGCATTATAGAGTGGCATACTCAATATCTCATGTGGAAATGTTGCCTGCTGCTTTATTTATATAAGTATTACCATAGCTAGAACATAATGTCAAGGGTTTTGAGAGGGGGGAAGAAGCCTCAAAACAAAACTAAGCAAAGCTTGATGTTGTGCAAACAGGGTTGGGTTAACTAATAATCATGCCATTTTCTAGCTGATGTGTGTACCTGACCTGTAATGTCTTTTAATTGCAATCTGAATGAAAATGCAGTGCACCTGCGTAAGGTGGAGGGAAATTGTGCTGTATTTTGGTGTAATTTTACTGTTGTCTGCCTTTTGGTGAGGGATGTTTGGGTGCTTTGTAAACAATACTTGTGAATTAAGTCCATCTGGAGTAGTTAATGCCTTTGTTTTGGAGAAACTTGTGCGTGACAGGGACAGGAGTATTACTTGGGAAAACAGCAATTGACAGTAAATGGGGAGGAGGACGCAGGAGCTGTGATTTCCTGGACCTCAACATTTCGGTCTATCTGAAAGAAGATGATGTCAAGTAACTCATCCTAGGCCATGACATTCCTTCCAACAGTTGCTTTCCTGTTTTCTTGCCAGCGTTATAGGCCACATTCTTAGACCAACTTGGCTATGCTGTCACCACTGGTGTGAGAGGCCCACAGAGTTGTGCTCGCACCAGCTGCATGGGCAGCTAATATACCTGTCATAGGCTGGCCCTGGGAAAGGAAGGACTTCTCTGTGAAGAGCTTAACGAAAAAACGAGGTGTAGCATTGACTTCTCCTGTTTCCTCTGCTTCATTGTCCTCTAACTTTTACCACTCCAGCTTATTCTGATATACTATTTTGTACACTCAATATTTTCCGTACTGCTTGGTGTAGCTGTGATATGTAGCAGCTTTACTGGCAATGTACTTTGAATGTCTCAGTTCCTCTGAACTTTCCCGTTTGGCTGTCTGAAGGATTTCAGAGCTAAAAAATGATAAATAAGAATTATTTTATGTAGAGAAGTCTGTTAGTGAATTTAATTAACAATGTGGATCCAAATTCATACTGTCCCTGTTTTTTTTTAATCTGTGATTTTTACTTTTTTTAACTTTGGGTTTTAAGTTTTTGCCATGTCAAATGTTTTCACTATTCTTATTCTTACTAAGTGAAGGATTGGCTTGCAGTCTGGTTTAAGTCAGGGCCTTTCAGCCAGCTAATTTTTCAGCGGAAATTAACTGTGAAATGTTTCAGAGGATCATCGCATGTTTAAAGAATGTGAGTCTGAGCTGCTTCCTTGTGCATCTCTAGGAACGTCAGGAGATATATGTATGTTTAGTCTGAGAGCAGGAAAGTGGACAAGGAAGATATTGTATTTGAAGGGATGTAGGTCAAGCAGAGATAGCCACTAGACACTGAAATTCCAAAGTATTGCTCACTATGTTCCAGAATTTTTATTACTATTACTTGTATTCCTATAGCCTTTAAAAAGTATTGCAAAGAGAGGGATTTTTGGGTTTCTACAAACAATGATGGAGTAATCTTTACCTGGTAAAAACTGGCATAGCATCCATAGCTTAGAGCCACTGAGAATCTGGGCTAAAATTTCCTTAATATATTTGGTTTTAGTAGAGCTATGAAATAAAATTAATCTTTCCTAAGAGGGAGTAAATAGATAGCAAAATAAGCAGTAAGTATTGAGTCACAGAAAATAGACTTTGGAGCTGCTGAAATGCAGACCTTCCTTAGGAATTCAGGAGCCAAATGTATAGGAGGTCTTCTGGACAGCACTTTTGGGTACATAGCCACCAAGTGACAGTTAAATTCACAACAGTCTAGTTGCTTTAAGCTGGCCTTTTGATGGAATTCATTATTACAGTCAGTCTGGAATCCTGGCTCATGGAAGTGAGTGGATACATAGTAAAAGTAGGAAGGATTTCATTGTGTCAGCATCTTTAGAAGAGCTGAAACAGTAAGAATAACTACTCCATTCAAATGTGTCCTTTGAAAACAGATGCTAGCTACAGTAGTATTTTCTGTACTGTGTTGCTTGTAGTCCCCCAGCAAACTTCATTTGCTGGCATAGGCAAGTGCAACTCCCATTACACTTAGTGGGAGCTGTGCTTGCTGGCCCTCTGCCTGCAGAAAATTAAATGCGTTGGCGGATTGGCCAGATTCTTTAGTTTGGGATGCTCGGCACTTGCTCTGAGGCACTCTGGGCTTGATGAAGAGAAAAATTCTCAAAATCAGAGCTAGCCAGCAGGGCTCAGATAAATTGCCTCTTCTTTCTTTCCCTTTGTATTAAATAATAGGAGGCCTGAGAACTGTGCAAAGCATGGTCACTGACAGGCTCAGGATGCATAGTAACTCTGTCTGTACCTTGTATTTGATGTTTGTACCCATAGTAAGAGGACTTCTCCTTTGTTTTTGCTTTTATGAGGCAAGGGGTTGAAAGGGGACATCTACATCATGGCTTTGGTCTTTTTTCCACATGTAGTGGCCACACTAGCATGTATACAGTGGTGATTGTAACATGTGCATGTGCTCATGCATGAAAGCATACCCTTCAGCACCTGGAAAACAATAGAAGAATGCAGAGATCTTCAAATCTAAAACTATTTTTGAGGTAGAGCAATATTATTCTTCTCCCTTCTTCTGAGGTTGTTTTAGCCCTAACTTGCACTTCTCTGGCTTGTCCTTTATTTGATTATTTTTCTGAGTCCTGATCTTAATTTTTGAGGTCAGCTGAGCTGTCCTTTCCTGCGATTTCATAAATTAAAAATGCCCCACTATCCAAATGTCTTGGGAAATTCAGCCTTGTTTCTGAAAGTGAGGTTGGCACTTGGTAGTATAAATCCCGTTACAAATAAATAGATTTCAGACTTGCTCATGCCTAATTTCTTTTTTTTAAATGAAAATTCGATCTCCTGCTAGCATGTGGGGTTTTTTTTGGTTTTTTGTTTTTTTTTTAAAAGAAATATCACTTTGTGTGTTGCTTGAAATTTTGTTTAAATGAAAGCAGTTCTGTAAGATGCTGGTTACAAGCATTCCTTGTATTGTATGATGACTTCTGAAGCAGAATGATATTATCTGGCACTGAAACACTTCAGTCTCTCTTTAGAATGTTTACAATAAAAATCTGATGCTGACAAGCATTGTGGAGTATATTTATTCTCTTGCTGTGGATTAAACGATTGATTCTGAAAGATTAAAATGCCCCACCTGCCTTCTTGCACACTTCTGTTTTGCCGTGTCAAACAATATAAAATGAATACTGCACTTCCCTCTATCTAATTGAATAATTTACTGTAAATAGCTGTCATTTACTTTAGAGCAGTAGGGGATCATTAGCCAAATGGATGTGAGTAAGTCATGCCTTTAATGCGTTAGAGGGGCCTAAAATGGAATAATCTAAATGGGACCATCAATACAGCATGCTGAATTAAGTCAGAGGCACTTAAAGCTTTAAGTCCTCTTTCTTGTAAATTACATGCTCCCTCGGCAGAAAGGTAATCAAGAACTTGCATAAAATACGGCATCTTTGTTTCAAAGCTTTATTTTTAATGAATAAAATAGTACAATTTAGATGACATGATTGGTAGGTATAATCGTGTTTTGGATTTCCCTCATTTTAATTACCTTCCTTCCTTTCTTGCAAGCAGCTGCTTATGCTGACTAAAATTGGCTCTATTCTGTAAATAAGATGACCAGGTAATAAAATATATTTTCTTGACTTTTATGTGTATATGACCTGATAATTATTTGCGGAAGTTGATATTTTGTAAATGTAATTTTAGACACATCCCTTAACTCCTAAATGTGCAATATGTTTTCAGCTTATTTCTCTGCTGAAGTCAGTGGCAGAGATGCTGGGAACTATAATGTGTCTGCCTTTCTCATCAACAAATCCTGACCTCATCTAGTTCTTCCACTGAGTTCCCTGTTATCCTGGAAAAAGTTGGTCTTCAATTAAAACCAGAAGCCAACCTCTCGGTGGCATCCTGAGAGGAAGACACAAGTAGCAACTGTCCTGAGGTGTGAGTCTTTAAAAATTGTTTTAAATGTAGCTTTGGGAGTTAATTACCCATAAGAATATTCCTTTTTGGAGTTTACTGAGGACCCTTCAGTCTCAACTATTTTGTGACTATGTGGGAATAAGTGACACATGAAAAAACACATTTCCCTTCTGAGGTTTGACTTTACTCTGTTTTCCTCTTCTAATGATTTAGGGATTCTATCACATTAAAGTTGCTGACTTATTTTTTCCATGTTTATTCCTTACCAAATCTCACCGATAGCCATCTTTTCTTTTAAAAGCAGCATTCCACTCTCATGTATGAGCTCCTCAACTCTTGGAATTATATTTGGGCAGATATTTTAAAATCAGCTTGAGGTTCAAGGACTGTAAATGAACACTTCCTCCCAACATTATTGTGAAGAATTTGGTATGCTGTTACTTCAGAATATGGAGAGGATAAATAACTTGCTGTGGAGCTGCAAGGAAATTAGTGACAAACCTTGTGGAAAACAGATTTATTTTCTTGTTTTCATGCTCCAACTGTAAGCGCTGCCCTGTGTTTCCTGTAACAGCTTTGGGTTTTTTATCCCATCTTACTGAAATGGTTTTTTTTAAAGGTAAATTCATCTTGTGCTTTGAAACTTTTCAGAATCTGCTTATGAACTGCTTTCACTTTTATTGGATGAGTCATGAGTCGAAAGCTCTGTCCTGTAGTTCCACCATGAGTAATGCTTAGCATTTTCTTGGGTTGTCTTTTATAAGACTATTAAATTAAAAGAAGAATCTCTTTTTTTGATATCTCAATGGAAAATTTAGGCAGATGGGTCTCAGAACTGATTTACCTTTACCACTGCACTAATTTAAATTTTTGTCCTCCAGTTTAAGGATGTCATCCTTTCTTTCCTTGCATGTACATGTTGCTGGTCATAGCTCTCCGTTTCTGTTTTTGGAGCTCCCGTACAAGAATTGATTTTGCTTTTAGAGACAGTTTTTCACTGAGATCTGTATTGACAGTAGCTACCAAAGCTGGCCCATATGCCATTCAAGTTGTGGTTATGAACATAGATGGTACATGGCTTAGAGATCCTGTCCTTTCACCTGGGCACTGACTATTCTCTTGAAACCTCTGTGCTGAGTCTTATCTAGATCATGTGTATCTAAAGAAAAGCTTATGTGTGCAGTCTTTATTGCTGGCGAGGCAGACTATCTCCCTGACTGGTCAGATGGCAGATCCGCCCTCCTCTTGCATGCCAAGGCACTGGCACGTTAATAGACAGATGTTGGCAATATCTTGCAACTTATTTGAAATTCCTGGCTCTCAAGTATTTACTGCTGTAACATAAGTGTAATTGGCCCAGGCAGTTCTTTGGATCCAGATGATGTAAATGTTGGATTGTTGGTAGCATCTCTAAGGTTAGGCACTCTGGAAATAATGAAATCCATATATGTAGGTGGAATATACACTCTATCCCCATGAGGGGTTACTTGCTGAGACCAATTATTTTCTGAGGCTGATCATGAAAAATGGAGATATATGAAACTCTTAGACATGAAATTATCTGTAGATGTGGGTGGATGGGAAAACACTTGTATTTTAAATCTCTGGAGAGATTTGGAGCTGACTGCTCTTGCAAGTGGGACATGATCTGCTCCACAGCCTATACATCATAAGTAACAACAGAAACAGCCTGAAGACTGAAGTTTTCAGGGCAATGGATCAGATCTTTGACCTCTGTGAAGTTTTGGTACATATGCCATGAAATGGTTAACACTAGATTTCTGGAAGTTGAAGTTTCACACAAAGTTTTCCTTTGTCTTTCTAGTCTCATGTGCCTGGAGGGTTAGCAGTGCTTAGGTTTGCATTGAAAGGGAGTGAATAGACTGTTTTCCAAATGTGAATCTCATGTGTATCTATCTTACTTTCAGTGAAGTATTCCTGAGCAAGTTCTGTGTCATAGTCATAAATAACTACAAGGCTGAAGCCAAAATTGTGGATAAAGAACCAAGGTCACAGTTATGTTTTCCAATGTGAAGGAAAAATAAAGTCTGTAATCTGAGTGCTCTGAAGCCTAATAATTAGGCATTCATTGAATTTGACTGCTAATAGGAAAAGTTTGGCTCTGGGACCTTTACCTTCAACTCGTTCTGGTGTATGTGTGTCTACTTGGGCCATCACAAACATGATGATAATGAGAAAAATTTAACCGAAACATTAGCCCTTCTCTGCAATGAGACTTGTACTGCTTAAAAGATAATTTTTCTTTTCTTTTGATATAACTTTTTAGAAAATGAAAACAAATAATGCAGCCATCCTGGAACAGGCTGTGAAGTAGTTCATATTGTACTCGAAACTTGTGTGCCAGCTCCTTTACGTAATAGGTTACTGAACGTCAGCTGAAGAGGGAATGCAGTCAGCTACCATAGATCAGCTGATAAATGCAAAGTGGCAGAAGTCTGATAGCTTGCTTAGGTACTTGGAAGTTACCAATCGCAAAATCACAGATATAGGCCATAACTTGTATACCTTCCACGTTTGGGACTTTACTGTAACATGTAGATATTAATTCTTTAAATCAAACTACACAGGTCCCTACTGATCTACAACAGTTGTAGGAGTGGTAATGTGTGGTAGGGAGTTATGATCTATATCATAGAATCATAGAATGGTAGGGGTTGGAAGGGTCTTTTGAGATCATCTAGCCCAACCCCCCTTCAGAAGCAGGTCCACCTAGATCAGATCACATAGGAACGTGTCCAGGCGGGTCTTGAAGACCTCCAAGGAAGGAGACTCCACAACTGATTATTGTTTTAAGCTGATGGAGAGCACCGTGCCTGCTCTACAGCATAGACGAATTTAAAAAAGAAGCCCAAAACTGAAAGGCCTAGCACAAAGCCTTCTTTGTTCTACACTGTTTTTGTCCTTGTATTGAGTGTAAGTGGCAAACACTGAAGCTCTTTCTCATTTTCACTAAATCCTTAGTCATGCAAACTTTTAATTGATTGGACATGTTTCTGGAAAAGGGTGTCCAATCTTCATCTGTCAGGATCAGTAACTTTGTGAGCTGTTAGGTGCGGTATACTTCTACATATATACACCCAGCAATATCCAAACTTTATTTCCTAATAAACAATACTCATCTCCTTGAGTCTTTTCCTGTTGTTTTGTTGCCTGTCCCTTTAGCCCTTCCATACTAAAACTTGAGCCTGTGAACTGAG
Source organism: Colius striatus (assembly GCF_028858725.1). NCBI lineage: Eukaryota > Metazoa > Chordata > Aves > Coliiformes > Coliidae > Colius > Colius striatus. The sequence goes on from NC_084765.1 coordinate 12,743,370, forward strand.
GAGGGCGGGGAGGAAACAAAAAACTCTCAAAACACAAAGAACAAACAGACTCAAACAAAACCAAATGAAATCCCACCAAGAAAAACCCTCACAGAAACTGCATCATTACCTTTTGAACATTTTTTTGCTTGGTCTTCTGGACCTCAGCAGCCCAAGGCTCAGGAGTGCTCTTGACATAGAGACTGAGTGCAGCATATTGACTTGAAGTAGGTTTTGCACTTCCTGCTCCAAGCTGTTCTCAAGACATAACTTGATCTTTGGTGTAAATCTAACCTAATGTGTACAGACTGCAAAGTCCCTCCAAGCCCTTACACTTGCTAGGGATTTCTGAATGTGCTCTTGTCATATTACACCTGCCCCAGAGACAATGGATATGTGAATGATCTTACAGAGCAGTTCTGCCTCTAGTCCTGCTGGGGACTCCCTGTATGCATTCTTATTACAGTGTTTTGGCTCCATCATGTTGCTTTATGTGAAGGACAGAGAGAGAGGAAAATGTCTGATGATTGGATACTCTTTGGCAGTGGTTCAAAAATATAAATGCAATACTTTCTTCTTAAAAAGAGAAAAAGTTCACTACTGCTTTATTACTTGACCTTTATGTAGACTTGTAATGACTAGGAAACAGTTCTGCTGACAGGCTATTTGGAAGTGTTAATTGGAGTTATTAAAGGAAAAAAATGCAAGAAATAGAAACAAGATTCAAATGTTGCTGTAGGCTCAAACATTTGTATTTTATGTGTAGGTAATTTCACAAACTTTGATTTTATGTTTTTTTTCAGCTAGGAAGAAATTTGTGTCTGCTGAATTTGTTGTTTCTATCTAGAAAAGACATGCTTAAAGATAGAGATTGCAATGAGCTAGAAGGTGGGAGAATCACTGTTAATGAAGTTGTGTACGTAGCTCAACCACACTTGCTTCACATGTTCTCTGGTGTGTGTTGACTTATGTGCTTGTTACTAAGTTTGATCTCCTGTTCATGTGTTACCTTATTTAGCAGGCAATAAGGTTGATATCTCCCATTTACTTTCTTCCATTTTAACTTTTCTGTAGCTCTAGAGGTCCTTTTCTTTCTTTTCTCTGATATGATAAACTGTAGAGGTAACAAGTTTATTAGTAATTCAAATAGAGCATTTGTTCAATGACTAGAGCTATTCTTGGCCTTTTGTGTTTGTGTTAACTTTTAGGTAAATGTGAATTTATCTGTGTTGGTCTAAAGCTGATGTTAAGGTTTTCAGAGTTATGACAAAAAAGAGCAAATGGATATTAACTCTGTAAAATGAAAATCTTAATGACTGCTGGCAAATATTGTAAAAATACCACCACTATTTACCTTGTAATGCCTTGCAATACTTCCAAAAGAGACTTGGCTACTGTGGGCTGTGACCTGAATTAATAGTAGTTTTACTCAGCTCTGTTAAAATGTCAGATTTTTTTTTTTTTTGTTCTTTAGAGAATGTAGTAAAGATGTCTTTTAGACTTCTTGTCTGACTAACTGGAATAGATATCACATAAGATGAAATCATTACAGCAAATGGATTGTATTCAGAGATGGGCAAAGATATTGTCATTTTTCCTTGGAGCAAATGAGTTACTTGTGTAAGTCCTCACTGTTTTCCCATCACTGAAGCAGTTAAATACAATGTTATTATCTTCTCTATGTACCTATTTACAGTATTGAATGTTGGAATACTTGATTTCAACTTTTACTTTTTTCACATATAACTTAACATTTAATTTCTGTTTCTCTATTTCCTGCCTCTTTTCATTTTAAGCTCCTTTTACAGGTTTTTGTTGGGGGGGGGATAGTGAATCTTAGCTGCAATTTAATATAATTTCATTAAATTTAAAAGCTTCATGTCAACAAATAACAGAAAACTGGTATTCTGAAGGCATTTCTTCTGAACAGCTTAATCTAAAGTCAGACTTGTACAAAGTAAGGCACAAAAAGATCTCTTGGTTTGTGAACTCCACAATAATAGTCCTTTTATTTCTGATCTTTCCACACAGTCTGGAAAGACACATGATCCCACTTCTTATTGAGGGGATAAGATTAAATGCTTTAGAGTGGATGTTGTTTGTATGTGGTTATGGTGTCGAAGGTTAGTCAGACCAAAGTGGGGGAATTGAACTTGAATTCATTTAAGCACACACCCCTGACATTTTCCAGGAGGTCCAAGAGGCTGAGGTTGTGACCATGTGCCATGGGGGCCACAGGCTCCTCTGCAGCTCAGCCCTGCCACCACTGTCCCAGTGGGCTGTGGCCTAGGCTCTTGCCTACCTAAGGGCTGGAGAGAACAGGTTCCAGCCTGCAGGCAGCAGTGGGGGGCTGCCCTCAAAGGTGGCATGGGGGCCCTCAGAGGTGCACTGTCAGGTACTGAACTTACAGCTGGCCTGTCAAACAATGCTCCTTCACATCTGGTCTTGGGGGAAAAGAAAGAAAAAAAGGGAAAAAAAGCTGGGGAAAGTTGATCTTTGGCCTGATGGCAGCTGCTTATCTTGCCCTCCTGCCACATAGGAGCCACAAATGCAGGGGCTGCCATGACTGAGGCAGAGCCACGATGAAGAGAGGAGATCTGCAAACCAGACTTAAAAGTGTGTTCTAAAAAGCCTGAAACAGGTTAAAGCCTGTTTTTCTGTTTCTCTTCAGAAATGACTTTGAAACAAAGACACTGTTACCAGGAACAGGGATGCCTCTATCTTATGAGAAGCAACTGAAGAAGCTCAGGTTGCTTACTCTGGGGGAGAGTAGGCTGAGGGAAGACATAATCACTCTTTACAACTACCCAAAAGGAGGCTGTAGAGGTTGGTCTCCCAAATAACAAGTGATGGGACAAGAGGAAATGGCCCGAAGTTGTGCCAGGGGAGGTTTAGATTTGGGAGAACTTTTTCACTGACAGGACTTAATGATCTTGAAGGTCTTTTCCAACTAAAACAATTCTATGTTTGTGGGTGTTTGAATTGAGGCTTGTATTGGTACAGGTGAACTCAAAGGGAGGGGAAAGCACTACACAGTCTACCTCTCAGCATTTTATGGTAGCAAGTTGTATTAATACTGCTCTGAGACCCAATAAATGTTTTTATATGGTGGTTATTCTGCATCACATAAAAGATAAAATATAGCTCTAGAGTGCATGAATGTGCCACCCATTATTCAATTCCTGAACCTCAAAAGCAAATTCTTACCCAGCAAAATGGCCTGTAAAATGCTAATTGCTAGATACATGACCAGTAATCTGTTTGCTCCCATAATGCTGCCATATGTATAAATTGTGCACCTTGCAGAAGGGGAGATTTTAAAGACTTTCACTGATAAGATTTTTTAAAAAATAAGCCAACTAAATGATTAGTCCAACTGCTTTTTGCCCCAAATAATTTTAAGTGGTGGGAGGAGAGAAAGGAAATCTTAAAATTTGTTATGCCCTTCTCTATCACCTGATTTTAAACATTTTCATAAGTAGTCCCTGATGATGTAAAGTCTATCTTTCTAGAGATTTAGTATCTAAATGGGAAAATTTGCTGGAGCTACATTGTAAGAAAACTCGTGCTTTGGCAAAAGGATTGACTGTAATGCATGCAATGTCAGATCTATTCCTAATATGTGTCATGGAGCAAGCTGGCTTATCTAGGTAATATGAGTCTATGCTTTCCCTCTCAATGCAATCAGATCCTCTTGTTGCATTGCAGATAATCTATTTAGTGTTTTGATATGATTCACTTTCTAAAATTGAGAAATGGAATGAGCATTCTAACATCCCTTGCCTTAAAAGCAGATTTCTGTGTTGTGATCATTAAGAAAGAGTTGCATATATTCAAGGAGGGCACTCTGAAGGCTCCAAAACCAGAAAGTGAATGAAGGAATCATACTCAGTATGCAGATGAATGAGACTGGCTTCAGATTTTTCTCTCGAAACTGCTTCCAGCCACAGTATTTGCAGTTGGCAACTCTGCTCTTGTGCTGTCTAAAGATCTATGAAGTAATGTTCCTTGCCTGTAATTTTCAGGAAGATCTATTTGAACTGAGATTTTTATCTGCTTCTCCTGTTCCCCACTTTGTGTATTTTGAAGCTATGGCACGGTACGCTAAGGGTAAGATGAGAACAGCACAGACTTCAGTTTGCATGAGTAGCTACATTAGTTAGAGATATATACATACACACCATACCTCTTTTATATATGTAAATGTTCTAATATATATTCCGTGAATATTTAATGTAATAGAAAATATAAAAATAACATTAAAAGATCAAATTAGAAACTATTAATAGAATATGTGTAAATAAATTTATCATACGAATCTGTAGTATACTATGTATTGATATATGTATATTTAACTCCAGGTTGGATGAGGCTTTGAGAAACCTGATCCAGTGGAAGGTATCTCTATCCAGTCTGAAGACGGTTGGAACTAGATGATCTTTAAGGTCTCTTCCAACCCAAACTGTCCTATGATTATATGATATATAGAAAGGAGTATTGACCAAGATAGAGACTTGGTTAAAATTAGATGCCCTCACTGCAGAAAATAGAGAGAAAATTAGGAAGAAATATGCATTAAAAAAAAAACTATGTGAGTGAAAATGGATTTATACTCCAGATTATACTTGAAGTGTAAGGAATAAACTACTCAGAAGTCCTGCCTCTTTAATTATTGGTTCTACCAATAATTAAAGACCAGCTACTGTGGATGAATGCTGCAGGTAGCAACTGTTCCCACCTCTCCCTCTTCAAGTTTTAATTTTGCATTCTCTGAGTGTGGTATATACATCTGTGTATATGATCCCATGCTGATACAACTCATTTTAAGGCATAGTTTGAAAGACTCTTCATTATTTCTTTCTCATGGTTGCATGGCTTCTTAGATTTGTGACACTCAGTTTAATTCTGAGTTGACTTTTATTATTGTAATTAATTAATATATGTATAAGCCTGCAACAGTGCAAAATGACAATGGGATCCTGAGTCCTCAATGGCTAGAGTGAAAAACTTTTGATGGACTGGACGTGTTGCTGAAGGACAGAGTGTATGTATTTACTTTCTGACCTATCGGATAAATGCTGTCAGAATTTTGCTTTTAATATGATTTGTGGCGTTCCATTAACAGTTATTCTGTGTACCAGGAGAATAATAACTAATGATTTCCAGACTCTCAGAATTGTAAAATAAGGACAGGCATTGTTTGGCAGAGCAGAGATTGTACTTTACTACAGACAGGAAATGTTTGTATTAATCAAGTGATATCTAGTCCGAAATGACTCTTAGCTAATGACTTCTTACTCTCAGGTTAAGTATATTACTGATAGGTGACACACTTTTCTAAATCTGATTCTTATTAATAATCAAAGGCTAGATGTATGGATTTCTGTCTTTTAGAAAGAGAAATGCTGCTCTTGTTTGACCTTATTTTAAGATTTCTCTTAGTGTTGAAATTACAATGTTAGAGGTTAGAAATGAGGCCACAAAAGTTCACGGATTTGCCTTTTGATTTAAGCTTTTGTAAGTGAACGACATCAAAAATGTGAATTTAATTGTGCAAGTTCTGGGACTTAATTAATTCAGGACATCATTTTGTGATGAAGAACTTGTTTAGGGCCATCAGGAGTAGAAGTACTTGAGTCACTCATTTCACCTTGAATATGTGCCATTACTGTGATACTTCTGGACATGGATATGTCCAGAATCCTGTCTGCTTAAATTCTTCTAATTTCTAACTTGCTAAACTAACATGTTGAATGATGGAGAAATTTAAACTGCGAGATTTTACAAGATACAATTTGTTTTCCTAGTGAAAATAGCATCTTTTCTAGAATACTAACATATTGCAACTTTAGAAGCTGCTCTCTGATACTAAATAGACTTGAGCAGGAGGAGTCTCCCAGCAGAGAGATCCAGTAGGGCAGGAAGAGCCTACTGTTCTGGAACTGGTGGTTTAACAGCTTCTGTCTCCATCTTTGTACTAAAGAGACATTGCACAAGTTTCACAGACACTGGCAAGCCTGTTGTAAGTTAGGATGAGACTCCTCCTTTAATTTATGGGTGTGCTAATTTGACAGTTTCTTAAACTTGTTTTTAGTTCTCTGTTAGTTTTCCTGGGTTTTTGTTGGTTGGTTGGTTGGGGTTTTTTTTTGCCATTCTACTGATGCTGCTTTTTCTGTGAGCAACACTTACATGCTATTTCAGGTGTGATGTTTTGTTTTCTTCTTGTGTAGTAGTACTTTAAAAGAAGCTTTTGGCTGACTATCTTTAGGAATGAAACGTGGTTTGTGGTTTGCTTATCTACATCTACCCAATGAACATGAGGAAATAACATCTTAAAATCTAATTCAAGGTTGATGTGACAAAGAGAAAGGTGAAGGACACAAGGAGAGACTGCTACCTTGATACATGTAACTCCATGTGCACAGGCTGTGATCTACCAGAAGGATTAAATCAATTCTACACTGTTATTTATAATCAAAATCCAAGGCTATGTGCAGACATTTATTTACATAAAATGCTATGTAAGTTAGTAAAAAATGGGCTGTGTAATAGTGCAAGACTGACAGTTGTATTATCACAGCAGGAGTGTCCCTCAGACTTGTATCAAAATGACAAATATTACAAACTACAAGTAGTTTTACTTTTTTGGTACAAGTTTACCTATAGAGCATCTCTGACCAGCTATGGGCTGAAGCCAGTGGAAAAAAACCGTTAGCCTCTCCCATACAACTATGGTAACGTTGCCTGTTAGTATGTAAATGCTAATAAATGGGTGTATGTATATATACATAAATAACATATATACAAACCATGTATATATAACGTTTTTATGAAATTTTAAGTCAGAGGAGCGTCTTTTAAATGATCATTAGGAGAAAGGCCTCTGACTTCAGGCACCGTTGCAGATCTGTAGTTCTACTTGCTGCTACACTCTCTCTACCATCTGTGTGGAAGCAGCTAGTGGGAAGAATTAAAGTGACATGTGGGCATATATGTACAGTTTATGTATCTTTAAATGGGTGTGGTCATGTGCACATCAACTTTTAGTTGTGCATAGCTATTGTGCGAAAGCTATAGAGCTTCCTGGTGTCCCTGCACAGATGGTCAGACAGCAGTTGCAGCAGAGGCTGGGCACATTGCCCTACCCATGTTTCAGTCCTTCAAACAAAAAGCCTTGGAAAGGTTTTCATGACAGGTTGCTAGCATATATGTTAGCTACAGTGCATGTCTGCTCTTCTATGCATGTTGTCCTGTATTTGCCAGAGTAAACAAGCCTTTGACCCCAAGCAGGGTGTTTTTTGTAGAAGATGAAACAAAAAGCTTTTTACTTTGACTGGAGGTGACTCAGGGATTCATCTATGTGTTCAGGTATAGTAGGGGATCTTCTTTTTAGGGATGCTGTCTAGAGCTCAACACTTGTCTTTTGGCCTTTTTAATAAAAAGCAGCATCAACTAAATAAATATATTCATGGTTTTTAAGAGGAAGTACAGTTGTCTTGGTTTTACCTGGAGAAGTGAATGAGAACACCAAAAACCAAACATTTACCATGGAGCACTCCTAATTGAGTGACATGTGGAGAAACCATTTTGCAGAAGGATCAGAAGCCTATACCATATCTGGCACTGGGTCTTCAACCTCTTGTAGTCATGGATTTAGGTAGACTAGTGTGGTACTTTGCTGTCCTGGGGGTACAGTTGGTCTTCTGGCAGACTTCCAGGTGTTTGGAGAGAGCATTTCCTCATGTTGTCAGCATCACTTTGGCTTAAAGATTTGAGCTTATATGTAATCATATTCTTGAGACAGACTGTTTGGTTATGATATTGGTGTTGCATTTTCTTATTGTTCCTGGAGCATAAATGACCTCTAAGTAGGAGTTGATCATGTTTTTAAAGGCTCTCAGCTATAATATAAATGTGTGTTTTGTGGGAAGACAATATAAAAAAGGCTACATTTTTGTCAAGTTTCCAAATGTATAGGGAACAATGACATGCAATAATCTAATTTACATCTGTATACATTATGTTACTTATCACAAGTAATGGAGTACAAGCAGATGCTTTGATTTATATGTGTAGAAATTGTTAGTGGGCTGAGCTAATGGTGAAGTAGCTTTAGTTTGTCAGAACCTTGATTTTGTGCTGGTAGCATATGAATATAAATCCTGTGCCTGATGCTGAGCAGAAAGAGCTAGTGTCCATGATGTCTGTACTTCTGCAGCCTGAAACTACTTTTTTTGGTCATTTACATAACAGGAAAGGAAACTTCATCTTGAAGATTAAGACTTTTGTGCAGATATGATCATATTTGATTAAGGATATCTTCTTCAAATGAAGACAGTGGTAACAACAATAATTTTCTATTTCCAGTAAATCTGATTATATGATTATTTGTATTTGGTAATCTTAAAAGTCTTTGACAGAGAGACAAATTCCACTAGTAAAAAGAAATTGAGACAGCTGATTTATTTCTTATTAGTGAAGTCTGTGCATCATATGGTAAATTCTTGAAGAAAAACAATAGTAAGCTTGTTTTTCAAATCATGGTGTGTGAAGGAAGCAGAAGAATACATGCTAATATTTTTATACTAAGGCATACGTATTTTCAAGCCCAGTCTATTAAATATCAGCAATATTTTTAAATGAGAGAATTCAGTAACTGCTTATTTTATTTTTTTCCTAAAGAGATTGATTCTTCTCTCATATTTCAATATATTTTTTTGTTAGACACTCAGACTAAGAAGATTAAGTTTGTTATTTTCAGGAAAATTTGAGGGACAGGAAGGAACACAGAATGACACTATCATCAAAGTAATCTGATGCTAATAGTGGACAGAGCATGTGAATGCATTACTTTGGTTGTAATGTTTTTATGTACTCAAGACAATATTTGTGGAATCTTGGGGCAGGGCGAGGGGGTAAGAACATGCATTAGCAATGAGATCAGTTTGCTAGGCAAGGCATTGAGGATCACTCTGTGTCAATTAAGTGTGATTTGGAATGGCACGTATCTTAAATGCTGTCTGACTCAGCTTGCAGAATGCAGCCAAAAACCAAATGGCAGAATTTCACAAGTAGTTATATCAAAAACATTCTGCCTCGGTGACACAAACAGCATTCATTTCCTGTGTAAAGTTATTTTCTCCGAGAATGAGATCCATTGATCCCAGATTGTGCTTCACATCTAAGAAAGCATCGTTTTCTCCACTGGTCCTGTCTCCTCCTCCAAATTCATCTCTTCCTTGTTCTTGAGTTATGGATTACTCCTTTCCTTCAAACACTTTGCATTAGGTTTTCTCTAGCCATGAGGATCAGTGGGAATGACTTCACCTTTTGTGGTAAAAGAAATCTTCACTGGCATTTGTTGAGAATATGCATTGACCTATAGTAAGTAATGTCCTAATTAAAAGAAGAGGCAGGGAGACAACCTCTCCCTTTTGTGAAAACGGGGAGACTATTTATCTTCCTCTCTTTCCTCTTTCTAGTACAGTAGTGTTTGAATGTGTTTCTTGGTCATCAGGTGTAAGAGTAAAACATAGAGGAAAAGGATACAAAAAGATGAAAGTGATATGAACACTGGAACAGGCTGCCCAGGGAGAATGTGGAGTCTCCTTCCTTCGAGGTCTTCAAGACCCACCTGGATGCATTCCTGTGCAACCTGATTTAGATGGACCGGCTTCTGCAGGGAGATTGGACTAGATGATCTCTAAAAGTCTCTTACATCTCCTACCATTCTGTGACTCTGTGATATAAAAAACCCCATTTAATGTGGAAGGATCAATACAATAGACATCAAGGACCTTTCTTTAAATGTAGTACTAAATGATCCTGAAATCCTATGAGCATACACCTGCTTTGTCTTGCAGTCTTCCACATAATAACCTGACAAACTACAATCATGCTAAAATAAATTCCTCTAGAGTTCAGCTTTTAATTTAGAACAAATGAGACTAAATAATAACTCTGCATTAACTCAGAAATGGTCAACCCAGGTGACTCTAACCTGTGCAGTTGTCCATGAAATTCAGGAATATGCAAACCCTATGTTGCTTGTGTCATGAAATAGGCTTAATGGCCTTGGTTACCTGCTGGAGCTGTGTGGTAACCTGAAGAAAAGAAGCCTTTTAATGTGTTTTTAATGAGTTAGCTCTGCAGGTTGTTAGGAGAATGCCGTGCCACCTTGGACTGAAGAGATCTGAGTTTGCCTAGATTTCCTAAATGACTTTTTGTTGGGTTTGTTTTCCTTTTTTTTTTTTTCTCTAGGTTCCAGCCTATGGAGAAGTGCACATAAGAATAGAATAAATATGGCTTTTAAGGGCGAGGACCACTTAGATTCCCTTCCATTACCTGTTCAGCGGTAAGTGGTGCACTCTGTCATTCAGACTTGAGTGATTAAATGCCTCCAGGAGTGCAGCTGCACTTTGCTTTGAGGATCCAAAGACACGTAAAACCTCATTTTTAAGCTCAGTTTTAGGTAATGTACATAAAGTATGTTGAGAATGAATGTGGAAATCTGGAATGCATTTCTCAACCATTTGCAAATTTGTACACCTGAAGTGAGGTAAATCATGACAGTTAACATGCCGTCAGCATTTCAAATGGATGAACGTGTTTGCAGTAAGGATGTGACTATTTACTATATCACTTCTTTGTCATGGTATGAGTCACTGGTACTCACTACACTTGGAGATGACTGACTTCTGAAAACTATAAATACAAATTTCTTTAACCGGGCTGACTTTCTTTAGGTGTAGCCATGGTAGTGATATGAGGGTTATGGTATTAACTCTTCAGCCTGTGGTGCCCCAGTGAGACTGAAGATACTGGTGATTCTACTAATCAACAGTTTTTAAAAATCTAGCTGTTGGTTGCTATCTAATAGCTGTATCTATACAGTGTAGTTTCATTTCTAGGATAATGGAGTTTCCATGAAAACTAAAAAAATGATGAATACAATGACATTTGGCATCCCCAGTGAAAAAGTCATATGGAGCGCAATCTTTTTTAGGGGGGATGGAGGTGAGTGGACTTGGAGGCTGCTGAATGCAGAAACAAAAAGGATCAAAATTTCAGTCTTTCTTCTACTCTTCCTTCTTCAGATCAGATTGCAATTCTTTATTATAATTAGCTAACTGCTGACATGAAATCTCAAAGTACAATGATTTTCTTCATTGGGGATTTAATATTTCTCCACCTTTCCCTACTTGAGTCTTCCAGCAGATACTTTGATAAAACCATTAAGCTCACAGTCATAGTAAAAGCATATGAGCATATTGTATTCTGGAAGAAATACTGTATGGAAGAAAATATTCTGGAGATTCCAGGTGCCAAGGTAATGGATATCGTTCTCTAGATTCCAGAAAAAACTTGCTTTGAAAGTAAGTGAGTCCTAGAATCCCTGAATAGTAAAGCATGGAGTAGACCAGTATAAGTAGTAGTGGGGTGTCCTGTCTGACCAGTTTAATTTTTTTCCCACAGGGTGAAGCCATGGACTATCAGTTCAGATGCACACAGTAGTGAAGGCAAACTAATGACTTTGCTGTGGAAATGCTGGGGCTAACCCAATGGTCAGTTAAGGTGCCAGACATTCAGGCTAATTGCTTGATGATAACTAATAAATTCTGGAGGCTGAATCCTGGATCAAAAAATCAAAAAGCCAACTGCTATGCTAAGGCCCTAAGATGCAAAATATGCCAGTGAAGCCTCTGTAGTAGAAAACTAGCTGCAAACACAACCAAAGACAGTAGGTCCTGTGGGTGACCAGGGCTTACCCAGGTTGATGGCAATGGCAATGAGCTTTGTTTACCAATATAGAAATGGGGAAATTAGCTGCAGACTTTCTGTGCTAGTGGCTGGAATGTGGATTAGGAATGTGTGCAGGACTCGAATGTAACAGCAACATAGAATTGAAAAGCACTGCATTTTGTAGGCTAGAGATTTTTTTGAAAAGGAAACTACCTGCAGGCCAGTTCTACTGTGTTCAGGCAAGCAGAACTCTGCCGTATCATATGACCACAACCATACTACTGTGCATTGACTCCACACTACGATATATCTAAGCACAAAAAGTGATCTGGAAAAGTCCTGTATAGCAAGCACTATGTTCTGGCAAACAGCTTGGCTCAGAAGGGCCCTTCCCTATGAGATGCAAAAATAAATAAATACTCTCATCCCCCCAAAATATGAAACTTTTATTTTCTCTGCCTTTTTGAAAGAGAATCCTTTCTCTTTTGATGAGGGTTACTTTGGAGAAAGCCCACGTAACAAGATGGACAGACTGAGGTTGTCAGCAGTCAGACCAGTGAAGGCCACAGGAAAGGCTAGAACTGAAAATGAGGAAGTATGTTTTTACTGTGAGAATCTTGCAGGAAGAATGCTATGGACTAGATCAATAAGGTGCAGGAATTATACAGAATGCTTTTCTTGATTTTTCTAATTTTTTTTTTTAACCACTCAACATAATGGCTTCTCCAAATAAATGGAACTTAGGTGGAATTAAGTTTTTTCTCTGGGTTACAGAAAAGGTTGATATGGATTCTATAGCAAACTTAAAAGGATTAAGTCAGACTTCAAAATAACTAACAAGATTCAAGTACTAGTTATTCTTCATTGTTCCTGTAACCAAGCCTAGCATGTGTGCCAGTTGAGATTCCAGTTTATGCTCCCACTTTTAGTAAGAGGGACTTGAATTAAAAGCATACACTATTTTTTTCATTGGGAAAAGGTAACAGAAATCCAATTGAGTTTAGTCCTGTGTAGTACAGCTGTGTCTTGCTTCATGTTTAGGTCAGAATCTTTCAGAAGTAAAAGCAGACACATCCTCAAGCAAGAATATTCTGTCTCTGTAGGAAAAGTGCACCATGGCACATATACACTGATTCCAAGTGTTTCCATAGCAGGCATTGAAGTCAACAATTAGCTGGATGAGAAATTTAGAATGAGACGTCTTCTGGGTTTACCCAGTCTCTGTGCTGCATGAATTGCTGTTTACACTTCTCTCTCCTCAGATTTTGTAGGAAATCACAGCTTGTATTGGAAAGCCTCTAGAGTATTGAGTCACTATGCTAGTGGTTTTCTAATGCTCTGTGTCACCCCTACTTTCTCTAATTGACATCTAGACTGTTATGGATTTTGGACTGTTATTTAAAACTGTATAGTATCCTGATGGGAAAAAAACACTGAATTATTCTTACAGAACCTTTATTTTCTGTTTCAATGAGGTAGGAACTTACAATTAGTGACAGTTCTGTCTTTTAGGAGATAAAGCAGCTAGAAATAGATCACTTTTATAATGAATTGTAGTCACTCTCAAAAAACTGTCAGTAGTCCTATGTAAAGCACTTTATAGGACCATAGGAAATATGTTGCTGTCAGTGATGGCCAATTCACTCTAGCACATAAAGTATGTGTATATATCCCTTAGAGAGGCACATATTGCCATTCTGCAGTAGTTATTCTAGTACAGCTTTTGAAAAATGTGACCCTTTCCTCACATCTTTCTATTGGCATTGTTTTCCCATATTTCTGGTGAGTTTTTCCAAATGGGAAAGTCAGTGTAAAAGAAGATCCCTTTATCTTCTATCTCTGCTTCTCCTCCTGTGTAGTGAAATTTTATTGGCCTTTTTAAGTTATTTTATTTTTTTCATTGTAGTCATGGCTCCTTGTACTTTTCATATTGGATGGTAAACTAAACTTAACATTTGGAGTGCTGAATCTGAAGTCGTTCAGCACAGTACTCGTAACAAAAAATGACATAGGACACTTTTTACTTCTTAGATTATATATTCAGTTCAGTGTTGCAATTGTAAGAAATAGAGTATGATTAGATATATTCTTAAAAACAAATAAAGGAAGGTCTTGTTTGAAAGATACTCCCCGCTCAACTTAACTAAAATCAAACAAACAAGCAAGCAAACTTGCCTGCTCCCCCCTGCCTCCCGAGTCCCTTCATCTTGCTGAAAATCAAAGACATTTGGTCTTATATATCTTGGAGGTACTCTTGAAAATGAAGTGAGGGTGAGAATAGATAGAATTTTTCTTCCAGATCTTCAGAAGTTCAATACTAATGAACTGTTTAATATATTGCATAAACATGCTTACAGCTTCAAAAATGGAAAATTATACTGGAGTTTGTAATTTCAACTCGCATACAAACAAAGGGCAATGCTCATTATTTAAATGATCAATGCTTTGAGTATGAGGACCAAGAACATAGACTTAATAGGTATCTGTATGCAGGGTTTTTTTTTCCCTGGTTTTAATAGTAGTGTTATGTTGTTTCCTGGTGGAAGTTTACATCATCATTGGGATACAGATAAGATTTTTTATCACTTCTTCAGATGAAGAAGGTAAAAAACTAGGTACTCATAATTAAGTCTTGTATCATTTCATGTCTCAAAATAATTTCCGTGGTTTGACACCCAAAACCTGGAAAAGTTTCCCTAAAGAAATTATGTGACAGAAACAAAAATAGAATCCAGACTTCCTGTCTCCTAGTTCTTAACCAAAAGACAGTCCTTCCTGCTTTTGTTACTTTCTTCCTTTTTTTTTTTTATGTTGAACTAAAGATCTGGATGCTATGAAAGAACAAAATGAATGAGGTCATATCTTGTATATTTATAGCCATGCATTGTTCTTTAAAATGTACTATGTATCTGCAGGTGTTCTGGTAACTTCTCTAGAGGATCTACTTAGGTGTCCTGTTACATAAATTAAGATTGGAATGCCATCGGTTACTGAGAATATCAGTGTTAGAGTGTCTATCAGCTCTTTAGAAATCTGATTTCTTAAGAAATCTGAATGTTCTTTAAGTTCGGATAGAAGCGTCTCCTGAAGTCATAATTTGTACTGAGGAATGTGCTTCTCTAACATGCAGCAAGAGCAGGACTTTAGAAAGGGCTGTGTGAGAAGCCTCCACATAGCTGAGATAGCAATATAGCAACAGACCTATTGCAAGGCACACACCATGGTGGCATGTGAATTAACACTAGCTTAAAGTGCAGAAAGCAAAATGGAGGAGACACTAGGTTTCATAGTATAAAAATCTGTGGCCAACTTTGTCTTCTTTATAAGAAAAAATATTATTCATCATCTGTGTCTAGCTGTGACAGATGAAATTGATATTTGGAAATCTATAATGTATTTGTCCTCTTAGATGCAGAGGAATTGAGAATGACTTGGGGGGTAAGGACTTGCAATAAAGAAAGACCTTGTCGATTAGATTCAAAATCCAAAGACAATACTGAAGGATCTATAAAATCTACAGTAAGAGAAAACCTAAGCCTTCATTTTCTCAGCAGATGATATGAACTGGAATATCATCTCATTGCAGACTGCAGGGAATTCTGGATGAAGTGCTATCCAGAGAGACCTTGACAGGCTAAAAAGGTGGGCCTGTACAAACGTTGTAAAGTTCAACATGGACAAGTGCAAGGTCCTGCACCTGGGCCATAGCAATCCCAAATGGCTAAAAAATGGGTAATGAGTGGATTGAGAGCAGCCCATGGAGAAGGCCTTGGAAGTATTGGTGGATGAGAAACTGAATATGAGATGGCAATGTAAGCTAGTATCCCATAACAATCCTGTCTTGGGCTGTATCAAAAGAAGAAGATTTTCCCTTTATGCTCTGGTGAGACCCCACCTGCAGTATTGCATCCAGCTCTCGGACCCTCAGCATGAGAAAGACATAGACCTGTTTGAAAGAGTCCAGAGGAGAGCCATGAAGATGATCAGGGGGCTGGAGCACCTCCTCTGTGAGAACTGGCTGAGAAAGCTGACATTATTTAACCTGGAGAAGTCTGCCATCCAGTACTTAAGGGGGATGAGAAGAAAGATGAGGAGAGTCTCTTCATCAGGGGGTGCAGTGATAGGACAAGGGGCAATTATTTTGAAATGAACCAAGGTAGATTTAGGTTAAATATTAGGAAGAAATTCTTTACTATGAGTGTGGAGAGACAATGAAACAGGCTGCCCAGAGAGCTTGTGGATGCCCCATCCCCAGAAGTGTTCAGAGTGTCCTGGCCCATGACCAGATGGATGGAAGTAGATGATCTTTCAGGTCCCTTCCAACACAACCCATTCCGTGATTCTATGAATTGTTCAAAACGTACAGATTTTCAGAGAACCAATACTTCTAAGGCTGCCTCCAAAACTCTAGGACCAATGCCTTCTGTGCATGGAATGCTGTGCACCATATTGTCTTTCACAACTCTTTTTGCTATTTGCCCAATTGGGAAAGAGGTATTGATTGAAATGATGCTAAAACTGTTGTGAAACTGAAAGAAAAAAAATTGTTTATGTTGGGGATTGATATTTTGACAGTTAATGTTTTATGAAAGTTGAGACCTGAAATAGAAGCAAGAGAAATTCAGAATTTTTATACTGCAGAAACTTCATCGATTCTCGTAAGAAAGATGTGGGGGGAAAAAAAAAAATATATATGTTTCTACCTGTTCAGGAACTGAATTATTTGAAGGATTATTCATATCAGATTTGAATTCTAGAACTTCACAAGTCCTCTGTATAGCTGAGATGTTTTGAGAACATTGAGTTGCAGGTATAAGACATGTGAAGAGCTTTTCAACGTGTTTAATATTGTGTTAAAATGTTCTTTTTTAAGAAACAGAAGCATGAATAAGGCTGTTGAGAAAAAGCATGGATCCATCTGTTGGGCTTCTGTCAGAAGAGCATCTAAATGTCACAAATATTGTGTGATTTAGTCCTTAGAATGGAAGGCAGGGAAATGGATATCCATTCATAAAAAGTGAATCTTGGACAAAATTGGACAGGAATGTTTATTCAGATAGCAAATGATCTCTTGAGCCATCTATTCTGTAAGTGATGGGAATCTGTGGGTTTTATGTCATTTGTTCATCTGATCTTAAGTGCAAGTTCTGGTTTTGACTGAATTTTGAGGAGCAATTTTTGGTTGCATGGCAGTTCATGGAAACATTTACTGTTTGATTGTCTACTTATTTTCTTAGATATGAATCTCTCTGATGAATGATTTCTAGAGATGTGACTTCTGCAAATTAATCTGAATAAAGGTCTCATTCTAGTCTACTCTTTTTTTAGCTCATCTTTATTTTTTTTTAACCCATCTTTTTTTTTAACTCATTTGTTTTATCCCATTCTAGTCTATTCTTTTTTAACCATTTGATTTCTTGTTAACTTTCTGTTTTGTATTTGCATGGCTGCTGGCTATATTACCACTTCTGTCATTAGTGCCTGTCCTCTCAAGGTTTGCCTCACCTTTTAGTTTTTTATAGCAACTTGACTGTTCAAGAATGAACAATGTCTTTGTAAGTATGCATAACTCTTAATTCTGTGCTCAGTTTTGTAATTATTCATAAAATCATGGTTAAGTACAACTGCTTTAAATGCTTTGTCTAATCATTGACTGTATCTGTCCTTACACTTTTTAGACATCATCTATAAGTGTTGAATTATCTGTTTTACGGTTTTCTACAGCATCTACTACTGATAACCAAAGACTTGTTCTGTACTTCTGGCTTTGCTCACCTACACCTTCAAAATGAACTTTATGACAAGCACCACAAGTAAAGTAGAAAACAACATTTGTGTTTCCTGTTGGTATTTTACAGGCTACTCACTCTGTGCAGACATCCTGCTAATTTGAATCCTACATTCTCTGTAATTGCTTTTATTTGTGTGATGTCAGGAACTTATGTATTGTGGCTGTGTTCAGATAAAGACTGTAAGAAACTCTAGAGGAAAAATGTATGTTATCTGTAATACAAAAGGTAGAGTTGAAAATTGAGCATGCTTACATGGCTCTGTGAATCACTGCTCTATGAATTTTTGCCAACCATTCAAGAACGGAATGCCTGCTGGGGAATTGAAGACATTTTTTGAAAAATCTTTTTGCAGTAAGCCATATGAATAGAGTGCTATAGAAGAAAAGGAAGGTTTGGCTTCCTTTTCTGCCAATAATGTGAAAAAGTTACCTTCTGGTGACAAGGAATAAATTCAGTTATTGCATAGCTCAAGACACTAATGATGCCTCATTTATTGACCTTGTATTCCTTTCAATTCACTCAGTTACCCTATAACAAATCAGCAAAGAATTTTGTAAGGATTTTATAAGAATTTTATAAGGGAGCTTATCTGTGAAGTATTTCTGATTTTTCAATTTTCACCTGTAACTGAACTGAAAACTGGTTTGTTTGTGGGAGTTTTGATGACTGTAGTTAGAACAGATTTGTGTATCCATATGGTTCTTCTGGGAAGGATTTTCAGGTATGCTAGTTGACTGCATCCAGAGAATAATGTTAGGAAAGTATCAACTATTGATTTGCCATCATTTGGTGGCATTCATGAGGAATGTGAACTGAACAATTTTTCTTTTCTTTGAATTCCTGAGTAAAATATTTCTGTTCCTATAGTCAGGATGTTAAAAATGTAGGTCAGCAGTTTAGCTCACTGGCAGTAAAAAATAATTGTATTTCATTTGTACTTTATGCATTTTTGGGGTGTACAAGTCTGCCAGAATGCAAGATTTTTCCTAACCTTTTCATTCTGATAGTTTTATCACTATATATTTATATTCAGATATAATATACTGTACAAACAAATTATTTCTGAGAGCTATGCTGTAAAATATTTTATGTTGAACTGCAGAAGTCACAAAAGAATTTTGCCTTTTAACCTGAAGGAAATTTGAGTTTGTCCATTATAATAATTATGAAGTTATGCAGAAGAAATTGATAAATTTCAACAATCTGTTCAACTGGTCTTACTAGATCTTTTTTCATTAAAGTTGATATTTCATATTTGTGACACTGTTGGATGGGAATAATTTTTTAAATGAACAAGCACCATCTTTCACCCTTAAAGAGTTGAATTTATCCTGCATCTCTCTACAGGGTCAGCAGCATGTTTCACAGTATGTGACACACAAGTGTTGTAAAGAGATCAAGCTAGTGCTAGTATAGCCTTTATCATATATAAAAATAGCTGAATGCATATTTTTGAAATGTGGGACCGTATGGAAAAGGTTCTTATCTTTTTGTGTATTAGAGCAATAGCAGTCCCCACTTGCTCAATGATTATTTTGTGTTTGGGACTTGGTATCCTTTTCAGAAAGGATCTCTCAAATTAATGTGTTTGAAAGAGCGGCAACAGAAGTTACTTGAATGTTAGGTTACCTTATCTGCCAAATGTAGATGCTTTCTGACTATCTTCACAACTATTGCATGAAATTTTTATTGTGATATTCAATTAGTTAGTCCTGTCAAATTTGTACTCAGGAGCCAGCTCTTCTACTTTGACTCCATTGTTTATCCTTCTCTGCAAATTTTCTCTGGTACTAACAAAACTTATTCAAACAATTTATATGTTGCTTGTGCTGTTTATTTGCATTCAGGTCTTCATCATGCTTATTTCTCTGTAGCACATTTCAGAAGAGAGATTGATCTGGCTTATATAAGTTCTACCACTCCTGTTGGATGTCTGCTCTGTTTTCAGAAGTCTTGCTAATTACTTCTGTGTTTAAGCCTTTTATCTTACATGTGGGAATCTTCTTTCTTGTTTGTGAATCTACCAACATTGACACCAATGTTTTGATTTCTTTGAGTTTGCCAAATGTTTTTACTACAATTTGATACTTATCTGCTTTTATGAGGTTTTCTAGTAATGTAGATGGATTCTTGGAAGTTTGGGTTCTATTAGCTCATGGAATTTTAAAATGGTAAAGTAATTGTATTTATATTATCTTCTTAGTTCATTAACTCAGGATTTTATTTCACCACTGTCTTGCCTATTATTAGAATGATTTACCCTTTATACTTAGTATCTTGCTTATTTACTGTGTCTTGCTTATTTGCTACAAAGTCTTAGGTAAAACCTCCAAAAACCTACCATAAAAGTTAAATAGTGCCGCCTTTGAGTTGTAGCTGGTAGGAGACATAGAGGATGATGATTAATTACTGATACTTGGTTATTTCTGAAGTGTTTTCCCACAATCCAATTTAAAAAAATAAATAACTTCATTAAGGATATTTTGGTGATCTCTCTAGGACTTGTCTTCTCAGCTATTTGTTAGAAATACTAATACCATATTGTGTTAAATACAATATTTGTCACTTCAGTTCACATTTCCTGGGAATTTCTTCCTTAATTGCCTGGTTTCTCTTAATCTCACTCACTACTGCCTGGGGATGGTAGGAGGATCTTGTAATCAGTTGTTCAGTAACCTGTAATGAGCAAATTTAAGAATCCTAGCAGAACAATGCTACAACTTTGTAAATGGTTTTTGCTTTTTTTTTCTTTTTGCTTTTTGACAAATAGTGTAGTGATCATAAGAAATGTACTGGACTGACCCTGTTTCTAGTCTCATTAAATTTGCTAGTGGTTGGATTTCTGAGCTCATATTAGCCCTGAGGGATTTGGAGAGATGAAGTGAAGTGCATACAAGAGTTTAATATTTAGCTGAAATGTGATCGTTAGGAGTAACAGTTGATTCTTCTTGCTGCTTACAGTAGTTCAGAGAATGTGATGAATTGTATATGTGTGTGTATGTATATATATATATATGTGGTGTTTTATTTATGGAAATATGCCTAAAGGACTATAAATACAGAATCTTTTACTTGTTTTTAAAGAAAATATTTTTTATTGTTACCTGTATAGACTATACTTGGAGTATTTGACTTTTGTATCTCGCCTTTTTTGGATGTGTTATCATTGAAGTTATTCCCAGGGTACAATGGAAATATTAAAAAACATCTACATCAAGAACATAGTATTTTGTCCAGCTGAAGTGAAGGGAATTATTTTTCCCTGCTTAAATGGCAGCAGAATTGTGCTCAGAGTATACATCAAACAGGAACAAAAAAGGGGAAAGTTGAGAAAATTATCAAGGGAAAAAGAGAACCAGGAAATGATATGAAAGTAGATTGAGGCTATTCAATGGATGGCAAGATAGCTGAGAGCAACCTTTTGGGAAGTGCTACAGAGCAAAAAAAATCTTGTTCAGCATCAGCTGTGCACAGATAAGTGTTTGATCTTTGGAATTTACTTACTTTGATTTTGAAATGAAGTTTGCAGATCCAATTTTAAGCACATGATGCAGGAAGTGATTTACTTTGCTATAACAATAAAAATGGTTTTAATATTACTTTTGGAAGAAGAAAAATTAATTTGGTTTCTCTGTACTTTAAAAATAAATGAATTGAAAGGTAAAATATGATATATGATTATGAATCTCTGGTTTTTAAGTAGCCAGGAAGCAAACAATCATGGTCAATATTCCATCAAATTTTTAATTTTTAAATATATTCTGCTGAGTTCAGAGTACAAAGTGTACCACTAACGGGGACAACTACATGGTCACTTTTAACCATGTAGCTTGTCTCCCAACACCCAGGCCTGCCAGTAAAGTCACTACACTGGCAATGAACAGAGTGGTCTATTACTTTTTTGAGAGTACTGACAGTTTATAGCCAGAAAGCCTCAGATATTCTCATCACAAAAGATTTCTACTTTCTTTACCCTTACAGCGTAGCCAAGAAGCTTTGAAAAAGTAGGCAGAATGTTACCTTTTTTTCGTGTAAGTTTTTGATTAGATTGGAATTAAAATTTTATAGTCTTCATATGTTTATGTGTGAAGAGGATGATCTTTATTCAGTATGTGAAATTACTGTTTCAACAACTGTTCGCTAATTCACCTTTGATTTTTGAGATGTAAGGAAATCATAGAATTGAGGAATAACATGGATTGGAAAGAATCTCATGAAATATAGTTCCACCTCCTGCTTGCTACAGACTATATCTTTCTGTTTCTTCTCTTTTTTTCTTTTTTGTTGATGGTGTACTTTTAAGCATCTCAAAGTAAGGGAGCCATAGTTATCTGCAGGCTGACTTATAGGCCAGGCTTGAATTCCGTGCTAGTGGCTTCAGAATTCAAGATGAGACATTTCTATGTTTTGTGCCATTGCTCTAAAATGAGATGTATTTTGTGGTTTTTTTTTTTTTTTTTTAAATATTGCCACTTTCACAACTAGTTCACTTACATCCAATTACCAAGGCTCAAATTTTCAGTATAAAATCTGACATGCTGGTCTGTCTTAAGGCTTAAAGGCGGAGACCTTGATGGTGACCTAGTGAATATTACAAGCACACAGCCCTAGCAATCAAGAGATCTTTATTCATAGGTATTTAAGTTGGGTTCCCAATCTTGGGAATATCATTGAAGTCCTCAAGCTTCCAGATTTAAGGTAATAATTTTTGTATGCTACTATTGTTTTACATTTTCTTAACAATCCAATGTACCCAGTGGGAAGTGAGGATGGAGAAATATAGCAGAGCAATGTCTTTTCATTGCTTTTTAAAAGTTCTTTTGGCAAAAGTTATCTCAATAATAATTCAAGTGTAAGACTCTTTTTTTCCTGTCTTATTTAAAAGCAAAAAATCCCTTTTTCTGAAGCCTGTCAGAACTTTCTGTGGCACAGTCCTGATGTGGAATGGTAAACGCTGTGTGTAAGTTGTGAGACTGAATCAGAAGGTGATTAGCTTGGAACACTTGTGGGTTTGCTGAGTAGACAACCCCAGGTTACTTTTGGCTGAAGTACCCAGAAACAGTCTGGAAAGAAAGAAATCAGTTTGCCACTGCCAGGAGGCGGGGGGGGGGGGGGGGGGGGGGGATGTTGGGGAGGGGACTCTGTTTCCTCCAAGCATTTTGTTCAGCTCCAAAGCACTGGAATCACACTGAATGTTCTCCATGGTTCATCTGCTGGGGCAGAGATTGACCTCAGTAATTTTAAAAAAGTATCTTTTTCTTGGTAAAGGGTACAGACAGTCCAGCTGGATAAACTGCTATACAGCTGCTCTGCTATAAAAGAGGGGAGATGAGAACAATTCTCTTTCAAAGTGTGCATCAGATTTGACATTGTTCTACTGTAGTTCTGGTTGTTGCACATGCAGGGCCTTCAGCAAATACTCAAATTGAACATTTTTTACATTTTAAACTGACATCTTGGTAACAATTTACAATTCAATTGATTCCACAACCCCAAGAAAATAATTTGGATTTAATGGCTATTGTGACATGAGAAGCAGGAATCTTGCTTGTTGTTTGCACCAACTCCTTAGTTTGAGTTGCAGGAACCTATCCCCCACTGCTCACCCCCTGAACACCTGCCACACAGAGGGCATTTAAGATGGCAGGTCACCAACCTCAGAGGACTGTTGAATGCAGTGTAGCATCCAAGAGTAGACGTGCTAGAAGACCACATGTGGAGGAAGTCTCCAATGTTTTGTGTGTGCTCTACAAACTGTGGTAACTGAGGTGAAAGCTAGAGCAGACTGACAGTTGCTGTGTCTGCAGTAGGATCAGAGCTGTAATATAGTAGCATCCACAGTCAGCCTTTGCTAGTGCCAGGTAGGATGAAACAGACCCCATGTCTTCATGAGGTGAGAAACTAGAGTAATAAAGCTTTATTACTCTCTTTATAATGGTAGACAAGAGTTCAAGCCGTTTCTCCTGTTATCTTTGTGAACTTTCCATCATCTACAAATGATACTGCTCTCTGCTTACAAGTTAAATTTCAGTGTGTGGATGTATGTGCTTGTGGGAGAAACAGGAAAGGTCTTTGGACAGTTCTGATATTCTTTTTCAATCAAGATTTAGACAACATTTGACTATCTGCTTTTCAATTTGATACAACATAGGAAATATGTGCTATATAAATTCAGTATATACTCTAATCATAGTGTGCAGGATCTATGTCTCCCTAAAGAGATTTAAAACTGCATTTAAAAGAAATAAAAAAGGCAGCATAGATTTCAAAAACTTAATGTCATTCTTTATCTGCTTTGCTTTTGCCTTTTGTGAGAATTTTTTTGTGTGATCCATTCTCTTTCACAGAATCACAGAATCTTAAGGATTGGAAGGGACTTTGAAAGATCATCTAGTCCAACCTCCCTGCCAGAGCAGGACCACCTAGAGTAGGTCACACGGGAACTCATGCAGAGGGGTTTTGAATGTCTTTGGAGGAGGCTCCACAACCCATCTGGGCAGCCTGTTCCAGTGCTTCCTCACCCTCACAGTGAAAAAGGTTTTCCTTATGTTTCTTTGGAACCTCTTATGTTCCAGTTTGTACTCATTACCCCTTGTCCTATCATTGGACATCATTGAGAAGAGCCTGGCTCCATCCTCCTGACACCCACCCTTTATATATTTGTAAACATTAATGAGATCACCCTCAGTCTCCTCTTCTCCAAGCTGAAGAGCCTCAGCTCCCTCAGGCTTTCGTCATAAGGGAGATGCTTCACTCCCTTAATCATCTTTGTGGCCCTGTGAACTCTCTCCAGCAGCTCCCTGTCCCTCTTGAACTGAGGGGCCCAGAACTGAACACAATATTCCACATGTGGTCTCATGATTTTGAAGGTTATAATTTATTTTTTACATATAACTATGTCTTCTGCTGTCCCAGCAGTGTGACTTAAGGAAGGGTTTTGCATAAGTACTCTTTCAATTTTCTATATATGATACCTTTGACAATGAAGCTTGAGTTGAGACTTTCTCAGAACCACCTACAAGGAAAACTAAAACTACGTGTGTTTGGGGGTCATCCCTCCCTTTGTATTAGCTTTGTGTATACTTGGAGTCACATCACTCTCACCCCACTCAGCATTTCATCCAGATCCCCCTCAATGTGTGTATATGGATACATGACCATTTTGTAAAAAAAAACTTATGTGGAAGTACATGTGAAGGACAACTGAAGCCACCCTTAACATTTCTACTGTGCCTCTGCACTGATTCCTGTTTCATACTCCAAATAAATGCTTCTGGCAAATATGATCACCTAGGTATTAAATAAATTGGGAAAGATAAAACTAATAAGCTGAAACGTTCATGGTAGTTCACAAATGTAAAACAGGAATCATACATGTTTTCTACAGGTATATTAGTGTCAGTTTTATTTGAACCTATATATAGGCTCCCATCAGTGTTGTACTGGAGTACAGCAGTGCTGCTTCCCAAATTAGGTTCTTAAGTAATCTATAACTAGAAGCAAGCTTAGTTATGCTTTGTGTCTCAAAGAGCTTTAACAATAAAAACAGCCCATTATCATCAGAGGTCTGTGTACATCCATGCAGCTTGTTAGGACAAGTTTTTCCTACTTCAGGCAGATAAATGTGATACAGAGTAGCTAATTTACTGCAGTTACATAAGAGAAGACATGCTAGGATTTCAGGCATTCTATGTCAGAAATAGTTTAACTTTTTACTAATAGGCACGAAATGATGCTGATATTTGCCTTAACGTTGTCCTTCCAGCTTTTCTGGGTGCCTATGAATGTGATGCCACTATTAGGCACCCATGCAAGACATACACACATGGTGCACTAAGCTGCATATAGGTGAAGAGGCAGCTGAAGGGTATCCTAGCTAATAGTAGTATGATCCAAAGGTTATTTAACATGGTCTAAATAATTCCTTTGAGAATCTCTCTTCTATAGTGTTCTAAAGAAATAGGAAGGTAGAAAGTTGAATGAATCTTGTATGCAGGCATAAGATGATTATTTCATGACAGCTTAGGTCTGCAAATAAAATGAAGGAAATAAGAACATGTTATAGGACAGTTCAATTTTCCTCAATGCTGAAGTTGTGCATCAAATTGACAAGAATCCTGTGGATAGTAGACTGAGAAATGCTTCTTCTCTCTGAATATTTGAGATTTTAAATACTTTCATTTTACCTCTGCGTAAAGATAGTGTTTGCTGTCTATTCTACTCAAGTATTTGAAACCGGCAGAAGATCTTCCCTTCTCCTATATAGCTTTTGTATCCTAAAAATATCCCCTGAAATGGATATTACAAATGCCCTAATATCGTTCTGCATAAATGTATATATATGATAGCCAAATGGTTCTAGCAGAATCTATTGCCTGAGACTAACATTAGAACAGTAAATAGCTAGCATTTAGAATATGAAGTTAAAATGTATTAAAGGAGGCATTTCATGGTGTTAGTCAGGAGTTAAATGACACTTGATAACTGGTCTGTAGGCTCATGGATTTCCAATCACTTTTTTTTTTTTTTCCTATTTGATGTAAACTGAGTCTCTACAAGAGAATGTATTCATAGAATGTGAATAGAAGTAAGATAATGACAATTGGCATATGCCCTGCCATAGCTTCAGTCATGTTATCACCAGCTATCTTTCCAGGCAGCTGTGAAGTACAGGAAAGACTAGTTCCAGTAAGGTTATGCTTGATGGAAAATCCAACCATATATTTAATAGATTAAGGATGCAGTGAGACTAAGGTGATATTCCTGGAATACAGGAGTGTAATTTAAAGGTGGGAAATGGTGGAGTGTTATTCGTGTTTTCTTTGTACTTTCTATCACACTGTTTCTAATGCCGGGTTTTTGAACTTTAAATAGCTTCATTGACGTTTCTTTTCAGGTGTCTACTGGAAAAGGATTGTCTTCAGCTTTTGTGCATATCAGTAGTAAAAAGCACAAAAGGAGAGGCATTTTCTTGTTTGGTGTTTGTGGCTTTTAAATTAATTGTTAACAGAGAAGAGAGGTACCTGTCAGTAACTTTTGAAGAGCACATCTATTTAAATTATTAATTTCTGGAATATTTTGAAGAGAAACGCAACATCTTTCCCAAACAGGGAATTGTGTAATTGGTTCTTGTCTCCTGGTATCAGAAGGAAGGTTCAGTTACTTCGCTTTTATGGATAATCTCCAATCTTAATTATGAATTTAGTTAAATGAGACTTTTGTAGAAGGATACTGGAGAAACTCCATCTCCTTTCAAGTAAGTGATAGCCCAAAATGAACATTTTTTTTTTATCCTATTTCAATTGTTTTCAGATTTAGGATCTGAATTTGAGGGCATTACTTGAGCCCTTCCAGAGACAAGTGTCAGGTGGGAGGTGGAATCTGAATTGCACAGCCTTTTGCTTGCAGTATGGTTGTAACTTAGTGTAGAGATTCCTGACTAAATATTTTGTGTAATAATGATAGCTATAGAAAGACACATTCTGCTTGTGAAGTGATAAATATTGAGCATGTGCTTTGAAAATTTGATGAAGCAGTGAAATTTCTTTAGTAAAGCTATATTGTCTTTTTTTTTGTATTCTGGAAAATAGTATAACATAGAAATCACACAGAAAACTGGATCCACTTGGATTTATGTTTCTATAATGAAGTCAGTTATCTTATCTGAATATATGATGGCAGTAGGAAAGGATTATTAATCAGATACTTGACAAATACACAGAGCAGTTTTTCCTTCCTCTGCAGACTTTCATAATGGGGACTGACAAGGGAAAGCAAAGGAGATTGTTCAGTAGGTCACGTGTTTTTCATGTATAAGACACGTATTTCCCATTTTTTCAGGAAGTTCTGTTGTCCCACAATAATTTATATGAAGCAAATTTCTTCAGCTGGGGCTTAAAATTATAGAATATTTCCTTGCTCTCATTTCTAATACATTTTTCAAGTCCAATTTGCTTGCTCTACTATGAAGTATCATAGAGCACTATAGCAGACAAAAACCTAGTTCCACTTATCCTTTAATTGTTTTTTGATGCAAAATACTGTACTCACATAAAATACCCATTTATTTATTTTTGGTGACAGAGGCCAATTCATTGAATCTGACATGTATTATTGTAAATCAGTAGTGTTCACTGCACTTTTTCACTCCTGTTAGCTGTTTCCCAGGATCCTATCATGGCCAACAGGAGTTTATTAATGCTAAATAAATAATTAATAAGTATAATTGATTTTTATATGATCATACCAGAATGATCCTTTTTTTTCTCTTGGAAAACATCATTGTTCTGTTTTAAATGTGCTGCAAAGTGTGGAGCCTGTATACCCTTATGAATCATGGATAACTCATTTGTGCCAGAGATTCACTGACAGTGACCCAAACCCTGCTCTCACTAAATGTGGAGGAAAAGATGTGCTGTTTCATCCTACTCACTAAAGGAGGAAAAAGGAATCTTTTTTCTGTCATCTTGTCATCATTTGTAATATTCTCTCAGTCTCCATAAAAGCCACTTGGTTCTATCCTCTGTGGTAGGTAGTTCTTTTCATCCACTTACTTCTGAAGATGGAGATTGACACCTCTGCAAGGAACTCTTGTCAGCAAGATTTGCTCTCTCCCTTGCTCCTCTTTTACATCCAGTGTTACCACAGCTGCTGTGAACAGCAGTAAGGTGAAAACTTTTCACTAATGAACTATTTCCAAGAAATGGACAATCTGTGGGACCATTCATCTTTACATTCACCAGGAAACCAGACTGTGGTTGTTTCCTCACCTCATTCAACATTTTGAAGAATCTTCGTGAACTTTTGTCTATTTCAGCGTTTGGAATCCGATTGCTTAGGGTTTCTTATTTTAATGAGGCTGTTCTAGCTTAGGCATTAACACTTCAGCTGTTGAGTCTCATTCAAACTTGTTGGTAGTAAAAATAACCACTCATTTCCTTTCTCCTTTTGCTATTTGGCCTTCAGAACTCCTCTCAGAATTGCTATGAAAAACCTAAAGGTTTTATTGTTAGTTTGGTTGGGTGTTTTTTTGCCTTTCTCTACTCCATGTGTTAGAGAGCTTAGCAGGAGAAAAAAGGTATGGCAGGAGGTAAAAGAAATTGTCAGAATATTAGTAGGGAAGCAAAGAGTGGGGCCCAACTTTTTGAATGTTTACTCAAGGAATCCATCCACTGGATCACTCTGCTGCTCTACTGCTCTGAGTTTATACACAAGCTTTAATTCAGAAAATACAAGTCTAGCCATATATGGCAAATGGAGTGCAAATATCTCCTGCTTGTTTTTGATTTGAAGGTCTCTCTCTTGCAACTGAGAAGTGGATACATAAGCAGAAAGAACAAAAGAGTATTAAAATAGTAGTATCAGCTGAAGGAGGGAAAGGGAAATCAGAATTTTGAATTAGATCTAAAAGGCAGGAATGAAATAGGATCTATTCTAATTAGATCAGAGCTTTGATCTGTTCTCCCTAGTGACAAGCGACAGAACAAGAGGAAATGACCTCAAGTTGCACCAAGGGAGGTTCAACCTCGCTATTAGGAGGAATTTCTTTAATGGAAGGATTGTCAGGCATTGGAACGACCTGTCCAGGAAGGTGGTGGAGTCACTGTCCCTGGAAGTGTTTAAGAGATGGGTGGATGTTGTACTTAGGGAAATGGTCTAATGGTTGATAGAGCTGGGCCAAAGGCTGGACTCAATGAGCTGAAAGGTCTCTTCCAGATGAAACAATTCTAAGATTCTTAGATATCTATTGTTTGAGAGAGATGTAGTTTTCAGAGAAGAGAAATGTCATATGCATATGTGTTTACATACACACATGTGTGTAGAGTAATTGGTGTTCTTGTGCCCTAATTTGGTGTACAGGGAAGGGTCCAGATCAACAGACTAACACAACAGGTTTGTGTTTATTTAATAGGCTTTTAAAAGTTGAGTTGACTGTCAGGGACTCTAGTATGTACTGTCAATAATACTTTTTCCAATGAGACATTTGTTCAGGAAAGCAATTTAATACGTATGAATACTATTTAAATTCAATAACTGCACCTCTTAAAAGAGAAGGTGGAAAGAAACGCTCACTTCATACAATTAATAAGGAGTAGATACTAAATACAGTCATAATACTCTGACTGAAAAAACTTTTATTATTTGTACAGACAAGAAGATTTACCATCTGGTTTTAGCTCTGTCAAATGTCTGAAAAGAGAATGAAAAGTATCCGAGGGAGAAGTAAAACACAACTCAAGCTACAAAAGGCAGAAAAATGATTCTAGTTTGCTGAACTTGCTAGAAAAATTCTATATTGACTCCACATGTAAGGTAGCAGAACATAATGCTTAAATCAAAGAGTGAGAGAGGGTGGGATCACTGGGAAGAGGGGAGAAATTTGGAAATAAATTTTAGTAAAGAGTAGCCAAAGATTTGGGATTAAGCAGGAAATGGGATACCAAATATGAACTTGACAAGGATAATAGAATCATAAAATGGTAGGGGTTGGAATGAACCTTTAGAAATCATCTAGTCCAACTCCTGTGCCAAAGTAGGTCCAGCATGCATTGTGCAGGCAAGTTACTGTGAGATTTCATTTGTTATCATGCAAATGTCTTTCAATAAAAAATGAATTTTGCAGCAACTATAGATGTCCTAGGCTCTTTAGGGGGAGTGAGAAGAAGTTTCATAAAAGGAACCTAAAGACTTTTACTTGTTAAGTCTTGCAAAACAGAAGCTGATAGCATGTGTTTGCTTTCTAGAAGTGCTTTGGAAGATAAATTCTTATCCAAAAGGAAACATAAAACCAAATGGGACAGAACTAGCCCTTAAGAAATTTAGATTAGAAATAGAAATTTCTAACCATTGTAGCAGTGAGATTCTACTTTAGCTACTGAATAGAACACTTGAGCTCACAAGAAATTATTTTCAGAGTTGATTTTTAATTAATTTATGAACAAATCATCTGATCTGGTTGCAAGTATCAGAAGAGTGGATTTGATG
Organism: Colius striatus; assembly: GCF_028858725.1. Classification (NCBI taxonomy): domain Eukaryota; kingdom Metazoa; phylum Chordata; class Aves; order Coliiformes; family Coliidae; genus Colius; species Colius striatus. The sequence continues at coordinate 12,773,867 of NC_084765.1, forward strand.
ATGTAAGATTTCAGTTTCAGTCCTCTACCTTTTGTAGAAGTACATAAGCATGTGTGTAAATATTGAGTTTGTTTGATTAAAAAAGGCTTTCCTATTGAATGAGATTACTTAGAGTACTTCTACCAACTCATTCCAGTATTTGTGACACCATGTTCCTAGATTTCATCTTTTAAACTTCTCTGTTGAAGAGTTAATGTTGTAATGTGAGTCTTGGAAAAAACAATTATTTTCTTACCACTTTTTGGAGAATTTTAGTTAAAGCATCTGTGTAATAGACATGACTGAGGGTCCCCAAATTTCTCTAGTCTCCTGAGAGGTACTGGTCTCCTAGCTCTTTGTAAAATGGTTGTTGCTTCCTTCATTAAGTGATCCAGGCTTTACTTAATTAGTAGGGTTAGGACCTTAAATGAGTAAATAGTAGAAAGTGAAAGGCTAATGGTGCTGCTCATAATGCATGTCATAACTCCTTTGAAAAAAGCACAAAGAGCTGTTTACAAATTAAGGTGGATTTGGAGGAAAGAAAAAAAAAAGTTCAATGAGGCACTGGCACTATGTTCATGGACTCTCATGTTAGTCTCCAAATTAGTCCTTGCTTGTGATTATGCCTGAGCATTTCCATGGTCTATGGCCCCTGATTATTTCCAGTGTTGTTTTTCTCCTGTCTTTTACTTCTATTTCTCCCTCTCAGCTAGGTGTTTAAAATTACTTCTTTCTTAGAGCATATTGTTCTTATAAGGCTATGAGGAACACTGTCCTCTGCAATGATAAGTGTCGCCTGAGCATCAAGAAGCAGTGAACTGGGATGAACTCTCTGGTTAATATCTTGAGCACATTCTGTCCTGCTGATCGCCTTGTTGAATTTTCTGTACACAATGCAGGAAACCCAGCTATTTATGGGAGTGAGAATTTTGTGTGTACGTCAGTATGCTGATGACAACATCGCTTCAAGATTATCAGCATACTTCAGTCATCAAGTTGAACTTTTAAGTCCTGATAGAAACAAAAAATATTCTGAGTAGATCTGCCTCATGATGTGCCATCAGGTTATGCTCTTCTGATTACAGTGGGTTAAACACAGTCCAAAGTCATGGATCGTGTTGTTGTTCAGAAAGCTAAGACCTCTCAGCTTTGGTATCCACTTTTTCAGAAAAACTAGAACTGTTTCATGTTTTTGCCAGACCTAGGCTATCTTTTACAAAGAGAACAAGAGTGATGAAATCTTGCTGCTTCAGCCTTGCTTTTGTCTGTGCATTGGAGAATAGTTTCTTATTTCGGGACCTAACCTCAGAGGGAGGGAATGGCTACTTCGTCTAGCTCATATAAGAGCAATTTGCCTGAGGAATGAAGAGAATCCTTACTGATGAAATATGCTGAAAAAAAGAACCAATATCTTTCACAAAGCTTGGTCGGTGGATTTAAAGATTTTTTAAAAGATTACTTCATGTATAACACTTCTGTCTATCTTTCACTGATATTCAGTAAATATAATTAAAAAGAAACAGGAGCTGATCTAAGAGAGATTTCATTGGATGTTCTTATCCTATTTTTAATTTTTTTGTGTGTAGAGCATAAAACTGCCATACAATTTGTCAGGTTTGGCTAAGCGAGAAATCTCAGCCCAGAGAACATCCAGGCCAGTGCAGCTGATGGAGTGCATAGCACTACTGAAATGAACTTGCGGGGGAAAACGGAATTTAGATGATGATCAGTGTCCTGTTTCACATAGGTTATCTCTGATATTTAATGAGTAATAGACTCTCTTCTGCACAGACAGAATAAACAGACCAATATCTAAAATAAAATTCCATTGCAGAGTCTCACTTGCAGAATTTGATAAGTTCACCTTCATTTCTAGTTTTACTAGTAGTCAGATTGAAATTAAACATGTATAATCATGTCAGTAACACTGCTGACACATTTGGATTAAGAGATCTAAGAGCTTTGGATTTAGATTGGTAGTCCCTCACCTTCACTTGAACATAAATTGACTCTCATGAAGCAATGCCACTGGGAGGGCATTTTCTTCCCCATCTGTCATATTTTCTGGATTGTAAAAGTGGCTAAAATTATCTACTTGTAAGTCTGGTGGATTCTTCAAGTTGGATTAAAGCCTATGAAGTCTGTTCTGAGACCCTAATGGTTTCCTCTGCCAGTTCACTGCAAAATTCACACAGTTCACCAAACAATTTGGCTTTGGAAATTTTGGTCAATTCACCAGTTTATAATGATGCTACAAATTTCATTGTAAGTGTGAATTAAAAATACTATAAAAATATAAATTCCTCAGATGTATTTTAGTTGGTGATCATTGTGACAATATTAACATAGTGTTTGTTCAGCTTTGCCTGAGAGCAGGCCAATTAGCAGTCTCAGTTTCTTCCTTTTTATAAGTTATGTCCTCTTTTACTTCTGTCATTACTTTCTGTGAACGCTATCTCTCGTGTGCATGTTGAGACAGCTACTGTTTTAGCAATGTAATGTACCAGGTACAAAGTAAAAATCAACATAACCAGTTTCAAAGAATCACAGAACGGTAGGAGTTGGAAGGGACCTCTAGACATCATCCAGTCCAACCCACTGCTAAAGCAGGTCCACCTAGATCAGATCACACAGGAACATGTCTAGATGGATTTTGAAAACCTCCAGAGAAGGAGACTCTTCAACCTCTCTGGGCAGCCTGTTCCTCACCTTTACATTAAAGAAGTTGCTCCTCACAGACTAGTTTAAACTAGTTCTTTGCCTTCTGACTATTCAGTTGACAGAGGCCAGAAAGGACCTGGCCATACTTACACTCTAACCATGTAAAGAAAATGAATATATGATAAGCTTATCCTGGATTTTACATAAGTTAACCAGCAAGCTGAATTGGTCTGTGATTTTTATATTATGTCTTCCTTGTGTTCTATATGTGCCAATAATTCTGGGATAGTATATTTCCAGACATTTTTAAAGGTGCAACCTACAGTGGAGACTTCTCAGAAAAACATAAAGATCCAAGATAAACATTGGTGCAGCACTTAACACCAAATGATTTATTTGGCCTTTTAAATAGGTGCAATAAAGCCATAGTTAATTTACACATCATAGCTGACATATTACAAGTGTTTTTACTTTGCTTATAGACATTTCTCTATTGGCGAAGGCATTAGATTTCAGAAAATACAGTAGCCTGACCACAAATATTTAGTCTAATTTTCACAGACTGGTCTTTTGACCTCCCTGCAAAAGCTGAATGGATGCTTAACAAGGCATAAGTCGTTTGTGATTTTAATGTGTTTTCCCTATAGTAGCACTGGTCTTAACCAGGCTGATGGTTTGAGTATAACTTGATCTTCCCAGAGCACAGATGGCAAACTGAATTTGGTTGTACTGAAGTCTCAATAAACGGCAAGGATGGACTATTGCTGTTGTCAGGCCAGATGAAGAGATTCATACATATCAGTTACCAGAAAAGTAGCAATATTGAGATGTCCATAGTCAACAAAAGAGTTAACTTATTACTCCTGTTATAATACTTTTTTATTTTACTTTTGATCTTTGAATAATTCCAACTTCGTTACCAGTATTTTTTAATTTATTCTGCCCATTGGCATACTGCTTCCTGAAATTAGTGTTTTTTTTCTCTGCTACATTTCTTTATACTTTAAACCTACTCCGAAAGTAAATGGAAATGTTAAAACATCAAAGGGTGATTGATACTGGCTAACAGAGTTTTGCTTTCCATACTACACTTTAGGATATCTGCCTGACTGCAGCACACCTTTTCTTCAATTGTTTTGTTTTGAGAAATGTTTTAGAGATGTAGATTGCATTGTCTATTACTGACTCCGGTTGGAGCCTAAGTTGTTAGACTTAAATAACTGTAATGACTGAGTAATCATTGAAGCAAATTAAAATACCATTTTAATATAGTAAAATCTTTAATACCATTTTAAATTTTAAATTTTGATTTTTAAATAAAATATTTAATAAAATACCATTTTAATATATTTAACTTTTTTTGAAACTATTAACTAACTTGCTATTGTCAGTATTTTCTAAAGCTTTAAATAATTAATACTAAACTATTTTTTGTCCTAGTAATTTTGGATTGCTGATGTTCTACTGGAGAAAAAAAACCCCTTGCAATTAAGTGGAAAACAGAACTTTAGCTAGCTGATAAAAATTTACTTTATAAAATTTTACAAAAATCAGTGCAAATACAATAACATAAATCTACAAGGCTCTTTTATGCAATTAATATCATGTGAAACAACTTGAGGATAAAAGCTGTCTCAATATCTCTTCATTAAATCCTTCCACTGAGTGTTGGGTTCTGCTGTCCATTGTATTGATGTAGAAACTGGCCCTGAGTATATTGGGTACCTATGAATAATTTTTAAAAGATGGATTAGAAAAAAATTAGAGATGATTTATATTCAAAAGGGGGGTTAAATCCATTCAAGAAGTTGTTTGTTGCCAATTAATTATCTACTGCTAATTAGAATAATAAATTTGAGTGTAGTTGTAAGACTTGGCATTGACTTTCGTCGTAGACTTATCTGGAAGCTGTACTAAATGCTATCATTAAGATTAGTAATAAATCTGCCATAACAGGTGAAAATGGATGAAAAGGCTAAGAAGCTTCAAATGCATAATTCAACGGAGCAGAAGTCTTTACACTTTATGAATATGAGAACTGGAATTATTCATGCAAATAGATCAGCTCAAACTTCAACACAATGTTATAAAACATGAAACTTTTGCACTTAGTAAAACTCAGTGCTAAAATGGAGGTACAACTCTTTTCCATTATAACATTTGTAATTTAAAAAAGAAGTATATGAACTGTCAGTAAAATTGTAGTAGAAAACTCCAAACTGGAACTTTTAAACACATGATTTAGTTATTCTTAATTTTTTAATTCATGTAGCACCTGCATGAGACAGAGCAATACTTTAGATGTCAATCCTTCTTGTCCATGCTAAAGATCTGGTGATTCATTAGTTAAATTGCTTACCAGAATATAGAAAAGAACAAAAAAAGAGAAGAGAAATATTGATAGCAGAACTCTGAATATGATATGCTTATTTTTAGAAATTTAAAATGGGAATATTTTTATAGGAACATTTTCCAGGATTAAATGTCTGGTCTGTGTTATATAGTGCAGAAATATCTCCATGAAACAAGGTCTGGGAATCTTGCTTTTATAATATGCTTTTAACATGCTGTTAGTCTCAGCCAGTGATGCCAAAAGATTTTGTCAAAATAACACAATTTTTAAAAACCTGTTATTTTGGCAAGCACACTAGAATTCAGAGTATTTAAATTGCTAGTTACTCAAGTTCAGTCAAATGTTATTGAAAACTTCATCAAATATTTTACAACCTCAATTAAACCAGAATGAGTTTGAAGAAATGCTGGAGACTTTTTCTTGAATTTTTGTTTTGCAGTCCATTATTTTATGAAATGCTGCTTTTATAGTGTAGGGTCTAGATAAACTGATTTGTTGTTAATATGCCATGACACACTAAATGCAGAAATTTTAGCTTCTGGGGAGCTACTGTTTATATACATCACTATCTCTGCCGGTTATCCAGCTATTGTTGCTCAGTTAAACAGAAAATCACACTAGTAAAGTCCATTATGTTTAAACTAATATTGCTTAATGTATTTAATGACCTCAAAATAGATATAATAGCGGGACAACAACATTTCCTGCTGATGCAATACTGTTCAGGTTAATTTAATGTGCAGACAAAAAAAACCCCAAACCTACAATATTGAATCACTGATATGTAAAATACCAGAAGAAATTCTATGTTAGTGACCATAAAATAATACATTTGAGGAGGGGAAAGGAACTAAAGAACAATCTCTTTAATCATAGGTATGGGCTAGTGAACTCCTAAAATATGTGTTATCGCTCATGGAAGAGGTTCAGAAAACAAATAAGATTTCTGGAAGGCAAAAAAGAAACAGCTGTCTAGAAAATTCTAAAAAGAAGTTTAATTTTAAGAATTCTTGGAGAGACAGTGCGGAAAAAGTAATTAAAATATATAAATCCACAATTTACCTTAATCTCAGATATTGCATGCTGTTCTTGCCATCAGAAGACATAGGAAAACTGGAAAAGGCCTTTTGAAAAGCTGGGGAGAGTAAACAGATTATCAGAGGAGTGGAATCATTTCTGCATGGTGACAGACTAGATAAACTGAGTTTTTCTGCCCTGGAAATGGGAACTGAGAGAAGATACGGTAAAGCAAATAAAATAATGAAGTACAAGAAGAGGATGAATGCGAAACTATAATTTCAATATCTCATAGTATACAAGAGCTAAAGAGCTTGTGTTAACATCTCCAGGCAGCAAGTTTGAAACAAACAATAAGAAACACTTTTTTTTATACAAAACATAATCAAACAGTGTGAGACACTTCCACTAGATGTTGTAAAGGCCAAAAGTTTAACTGAGTTCAAAAAGGGATTAATGGCTACTTTTGTTTCATGAATTGTGAAAACATCCTGCTCAGACACAACTTGTGGCTTAGGAAGTTCCTAAACCACTAATTGCCAGAAGATGGGAAGGGGAGGTTGCTCAGCTCATGCCATGCCTCTTGTAATCTTTCCTTATGTGTCTCCTAATGGCTATGTTGGGAGCAGGATAATGGGCTAGATAGGGTTCTTTTTTTTTTTGATCTGGCCCATTATGGCTGTTTTTTATTTTGTAGGCGTAGGTTTTTTTTTTTTTTTTCAGTAATGCAGAGGCAACATGGAAATTTTCAGCTTGTTTTTCGAGTTCAGTGAATGCTCTCTGTAATACAATTCCTAATTGCTAATTAGGAATGATCACACTTTGTGCTTTCCCTACTCGAATATCTAAAAAGTTAGTCTACAAATTAATCTGCTTAGGAAGATTTTCTGTAAATACAGGGAGATGTGGATGAAGGTGAATCATTTATGTATTTCACTTGAGTAATCATGATACATATGTGTATTTTATAGAATAACATCTCAGAAAGGCTGACATAGTGAGTGATAGGAGTTATCTGTGGTCTCTCTGTCTGAAAAGGGGTGAGTGGTATTATTTTTGTCACTGTTGTGAGTTAAGGAAGATTAAGTTTTGATGACTGTACATTCTAAATTCTGCAGTTATACTTCTGTAGATAGTAGGATTAGTAGGAATAGAGGCAAACAAGGAGAGTTTCTTTAATGTCTGTACCTTTTTTGTACAACTCTGCCATTTTTTTTTATCCTCAGAGTGAAGATTAACTTTTGCCGGTAAGGGAAATATGAGTGATTTTTTTTTTGTTGTTGTTGTTTTTTTATTTTTTCTGACTAACCTCCTATTCTAGGATTTTTTCCATTTAAATTTATAATGTAGAAGTTTATATGTACTTATTAACTAGAGCTAGCAATCAATTGCCATAGTGTTGTTTAGAAATAAAAAATATGTTACACTGTGTCAAAAGTACATCTTTTAAAACTGCAGCATGTATCCAGAGGATAGATAACAATTCACTACACTGTCAGAGTACCTGGAAGATATTAACAAAAGTTTGGAAACAGATAATTAAGTCAAGTTTCTCTTGCTTTCACTTAATTTGATTTCTTCTTTACCTTTCATCTTCATTTCTTCTGAATCCTTTAGTATCAATCCATCTTTCACTAGAGGAGGATATACAAAATTTTTGAAATATATAATGTTAAGAAGACTTGCAAACAACTGAGACTGAGTCTTCAGCTGATGAAAACTGCCAGAAAAAAAAAATCTTCATTATAGATCAGAAATCCAAAATTTTTGCTGATAAAAGTGCACGTTTTTGGAAGTGTGTTGTGAGTGCAAATATTACATATGTTGGTTGTGCTTGTGTTTATAAATTCTGCAGAAACTGTTTTAGACAAATAAAAATCAAAATCTCATATGCTATGGAAAGAGATATGTAGTGATTCATTGAACTCTTGGACTCCTGCTTTTCTTTGACTTTGAATGATGTTTTGCTGAGAGGGGATATAATGGGCCTAGTGGGGGACAGATATAAATTAAGTCTTTACTAGTGCAACCATGGTTAATTTCAGCAACAATGAGATTTTATTTTTAAGATTTTGCATAAAGATAAGGAAAATTTAAGCAATTAAAGATACAATAAGGCTTTCTTCTTAACAAGAAATCCTGCATTTTTAGCTTAGCTCTATGCAAATTTTTCTTAGCTTTTTAATATCTATATGTACACTTATTTTGTATTTACTATTGATATTTATTTAAAAAAAATACATATGCATGTATCTATTTACCAGAGGAACTGATCTCTTATGAGGTTTGGGGAGGGGGAATGTAAACTGAAATAACCTGGACCTTCTGTTAAAAATATAGATGTATCACTTCTGGAAATAGAACATGTCTGTGCTGCCTTTGGTTTGGAAACAAGGGTAAGATGGGACCTTTTGGCAGACATGATGCTTCTTTCCTTTGGGAGCTCCCCCCTGAAAAAGGAACCAAATATCCAACCTTAGGTGTGCTAGGCAAGAATCAAAATCCAAATTTGGGTCTGGATTTTGTGCAGACTGGCTGAGACACTGCAAGAGGCAGCAGTGATTTCCTCAGATAGGGAGCAAATTTCCAGGGAGTCAAAGATATTACTGGCACTAAGGAATTTTCCAAGCTAAATGAAACAAACACAGAGTTCCTAGCCTGTTCTGCAAGACAAGGTAGGTAAGGATGAAGGTAGTTGTGCAATCTTTATATGACCTGAGGTCCTGTATCTGCCCTTTATATACTGTTAGAGATGTTAATCACACTAGTGATGTCTAATAAAATTCATCTCTGTATGTGTGTATGATTGGGGTGAGAATTAAGGGTTTTTTATTAGAAACTAGGTATCTCGGTATAAGAAAAAAAATCTACACAACTCTACCTCGAAGCTCTGGGAAAGATAAGCTCAGTACAGTTACTGTCTCAAGTACCACATTCTACTAGCTGGAGGATACAAGAACACAAAATGCATGCCCAATGTCACTGTGTCAAGGTTTACTCATCAAGGAGTTTCTTTCAGCCTCACCAGTTCACATAATTTTTGCTGTAATGCAAAAATGTACTATGAAAGTCAGATGTGCAAATTGTACAGAGAGCAGTGAGAAAAAAGGATAATGGTAAAGGACTGGTCAGGAAGTAGAATCCAGCTTGAGATTTAAGGGTTTGTGATATGCCAGAAACAGATATTGCTGACAGTGTCATTTGATGTCTTGATTTGGCTGTGTCAGAATGGGTGGATGGACTTTGGAGAGATGCTGAGAAGTAAAACCTCTTCTGTTAATTTTCTACTGTTAAAGCGAAGTGTCCAGAAAAAGCTGACAGTTCAGTCCCATAAACAACAAGCAAACACACCCATGACGTTATTCTTTTGTCATGCTAAACTCTAAATGTACAAGAAACATCTTCCCCAAAAGTGTATTCTAAACTTCTTTTGTTTATTTATCTTTAATCTCTACTGATTTTTCACAAAAAAAATTATAACAAGGTATATGGAGTAAAGGTGATTAGAAAACCAAAGCCTATGTTTGGAATAGAAAGCTAAGCATGTTGCTGTGTTAATACATGCAAATTATTCAATTATGTGCTGTTTGTCAATTAATTACAACCTGGTAAATGGATGCAACTGTATGTTTTTGAAGGTGGTTATCTTAAGGTTGTTTTGCTTTACATCACTCTTCCTTCACTTTCTCTGCCTTTTAGTATGCACTTGATTCAGGTGGACTCTGTTCAGCGTTGGATGGAAGATTTGAAATTGATGACAGACTGTGAATGTATGTGTATTCTCCAGTCCAAACCAATCAGCATTGAGAAGGATGAACAAAATGACCTTATCCTTTCCTCACAATATAGCACATGTAATAACTTGCAACTGCTATTAAAAAGAGCTTGGATCATAAGCACAGAGTTGACCAGGATTTCTCAAAAGCTGGAGAAGAATAGATGGCAAAGAGTCCACAGCATGACAGTAAGAGTCAACTGCCATGTCCGTTCAATGATAAATGAGTACAATACATTCACGAGGAATTCTTCAGAAGAAATGCACCAGGTAGGATGCCTTACCTGATGCCATGTTTGTCTTGTTGATTTTTAAAATTTGTTGTGGTTTTGCTGAGCTGGGAAAAAGGAAAAAAAACCCACGATTCCTCCCCACAGGATGCAGGGGGGTCTGTGCTCCAGCACAGCTCCTCCTCTCTTCCCTCACTGACCTTGGGGTCAACATGGTTGCTTCTCTCTCTTCCGACTCCTTGCACCACCACCAATTGGAAAAAACAGAAAGAAGGAACAAGAACCACCTTCCTCTTTTGGCTGCTTCTTAAAAAGTGATCGTGGAGGTGCCTACTTGGCTCAGCCGCAGAAGTGGGTCTGACTCAGAGCTGGGGAGAGTTTTGAGCAACTTTTTACAGGAGCCATATTTACAGCCCCTTCCCCATCACCAGGAACAGCTCCACACAAAACCATGACAAAATTGTATTAATTAAAACTTTAAATAATCTGTAAGAAATCTTTACATGCGGATATTGATACTTTGTTTAAGACTTTCTAATCCCTTTTCAGTGATGGAAAGATTCTTGAATCATTTGATCATAGGCCTGATTCTGAATGTTAATGATATTGACAATTATATTGAAAAAAGTTTTGATTTTGATGACTGCTGGACTAAAAAAATTAGACACCCTTTCTGTGAGTTCCTTTCCATTCATGGTGTAGCAAATATCACTTTTTTGTTAACTTTAGTTCTATAGAATCATAGAGTTGTTTCGGTTGGCTTTAAGATCATCAAGTCCAACAGCTGACCTAACATTGCCAAGCCCATTACTAAACCATATCCGTCAGTGCCGTGTACACGTCTTTTAAATACCTCCAGGGATGGTGACCCAACCATTTCCCTGGGCAGCAGTTCAATGCTTCACAACCATTTTAGTGAAAAAATTTTTCTTAATCTCCAATTTAAACTTCCCCGGCACAATTTGAGGCTATTTTATCTTGTCCTTTCACTTGTTACTTGGGGAAAAAGAGTCTGATCCCTGTCTCACTGCAACTTTCTTCAGGTAGTTGTAGAGAGTGATAAGGTCTTCCTCCCCTCAACCTCCTTTTCTCCAGACTACATAAGCCAGCTTCCTTCAGCTACTCCTCAAAGGACTTATTCTCCAGACCCTTCACCAGCTTCATTGCTCATCTCTGGACACACTCCAGCACTTCAGTGTCCCTTTTGCAGCAAGAGGCCCAAACCAGAACACAATATTTGAGCTGTCATGAATGCTGAGTACAGGGTAATAACCACTTCCATAGTCCTGCTGGCTACACTCTTCCTGATGCAAACCAGGATGCTACTGCCTGCCTTGGTCACCTGGGCACACTGCTGGGTCATATTCCTATGGCCATTGACCAATACCCCCAGGTCCTTTTTCTTTGGGCAGCTTTCCAGTCACTCTGCCCTAAGCGTGTGTCATTGCATGGGGTTGTTGTGGCCCCAGGGCAGGGCCTGGCACTTGGCCTTGTTAAACTTTATACAACTGGCCTTGGCTCCTTGATCCAGCCTATCCAGGTCTCTCTGCAGACCCTTCCTGTCTTCAAGCAGATAAACATTCCCATCCATTTAAGATCTCCATTTTATCTCTACTCATCCAGAAAAGTCCATGTGAAGTAATATGTTTCTGGGGGTTTTTCACCTGAGTATTACATACAAGCATTATTTTGTTAAAAAAAGCAATTGTGTGTATGGATATTGCTTTAAAACCATTTTCTCTCTCTCTGCAGTTTGAAACACTTTTAATAGACAAATGTTCAGAATTTACAGCATTCACAGAAAGGTAATTTAAGTTTTCTAGTTGAAATATACATTTTGATGTTTTATTATGTTGTAGAATTTCTAATAAGAAATACAAATTCACTGATACCCTCAAATGTTTTAACTAGGCCCCCACAGGTCTGAAAGGCTTTCTAAATGTCAGTCTCTAGTGAGTGAAATGAGTTCCTTTCATCTAAACTGCATCCTAATGAAAGGTGTGATCTGCAGTTGCACAAAGAGCTTGGCATAGACACAAAGCTGCATGCAAGTGGATTTTTTGGGGCTTTTAGACATCAAGGGAGACAGTCTGGCTCTAATGATATTAGTGACAAAGTTCCCTTCAAGTCAAGTTTTTTGGAGCCAAGATTTCAGCTGGTGTGAAAATACATTGTTAGACTGTCGCACGGCATGTTCCTGTGTGCCTATCTCCATGTATTAGTAAGTTAAATCAAAACAAATGCACGTTCCTTTCAATTGAAGTTGTAGGTTTACTCAGCTCCATGTAGTCCAGAATGCTGAAACTAGAAAAATAAGAATCACTATATAATCTTCTCATGATGGTTCCCCACCATAAGCTATCCTTTTTCCTCCAGCATAGTTCAATCAGTCTTTCGATTTACTTTAAACACTATGCAAGTCATTCTACTCAAAGGATCATCAGGGAAAAAGGCACCATCTAATTATCAGGAAAGAACATTTTGCAAGCACGATAGCTTTTTGCCAAACCCACACAGCTCAGACTTTATAGTCTACTATGAGACACACTAATTTAATGAGAGCTCTGATCTCACAGTGTCTGCCTTAAATCAGCCCTTTCCCTCCTTGTCTGTTTGACAAAAAGTTAATCTGGGTGGGTGAAAGTTAAAGCTGAAAAAGGGACCTACTAGGTAAGTAGAGATCTTAGAATCATAGAATGGTAGGTGTTGGAAGGGACATTTAGAGATCATCTAGTCCAATCCCCCTGCAGAAGCAGGTTCACCTAGATCAGGTTGCATAGGAACATGTCCAGGTGGGTCTTGAAGACCTCCAAGGAAGGAGGCTCCACAGTCCCTCTGGGCAGCCTGTGCCAGGGCTCCCTCATCATGAAATAGTTTTTTCTTATATTTAAGTGGAACTTTTTGTGTTCCAGCTTCATCCCATTACCCCTTGTCCTGTTGCTAGCTACTATAGAAAAAAGGGATGTCCCAACCACCTGATACCCACCCTTTAGATATTTATAAATGTTAATAAGATCTCCCCTCAATCTCCTCTTCTCCAGACTAAACAGCCCCAGTTCCCACAGCCTTTCCTCATATGAAAGATGTTCCATTCCCCTGATCATCTTGGTGGCCCTGCACTGGACTCTCTCCAGAAGTTCGCTGTGTCTCTTGAGCTGAGGAGCCCAGAACTGGACACAGGACTCCAGATGAGGCCTCACCAGGGCAGAGCAGAGAGAGAGAAGAACCTCCCTTGACCTGCTGGCCACACTCTTCTTGATGCATCCCAGGATGCCATTGGCCTTCTTGGCCACGAGGGCACATTGCTGGCTCATATTTAGTTTATTATCAATCAGGACTCGCAGGTCTCTCTCTGCAGAGCTGCTCTTCAGCAGTTCGACCCCCAGCCCGTACTGGTGCATGGGGTTGTTCCTTCCAAGATGCAGGACTCTGCACTTGTCCTTGTAGAACCTCATGAGGTTCCTCTCTGCCCAACTCTCAAGCCAGTTGAGATCCCGCTGAATGGCAGCACAGCCTTCTGGGGAATCAGCCAGTCCTCCCAGTTGGGTGTTATCAGCCAACTTGCTGAGGGTACACTCTGTCCCCTCATCCAGGTTGTTGATGAAGATGTTGAACAAGACTGGCCCCAGAATCAATCCCTTTGGAACTCCACTGGCCACAGGCGTCTGACTCGACTCTGTGCTATTGATCACCACCCTCTGGTCTCTGTCATTCAGCCAGCTCTCAATCCACCTCACTGTCCCACTCATCCAGCCCACATTGCTTGAGCTTGCTGATGAGGATGTTATGGGAGATAGTGTCAAAAGCCTTGGTGAAGTCAAGGTAGATGACATCCACTTCTCTCCCCTCATCTAGCCAGCCAATTATGTCCTCATAGAAGGCTATCAGGTTGGTCAAACAGGATTTCCCCTTGGTGAAGCCATGTTGACCTCCCCTGATAACCATCTTATCCTTCATATGTTTAGTGATAACATTCAGGATGAGTTGATCCATCACCTTTCCAGGAATGGAGGTGAGGCTGACCGGCCTGTAGTTTCCTGGGTGACATTGGCCTTTCTCCAGTCCTCAAGCACTTTGCCTGTCCTCCATGATTGTTCAAAGATGATGGAGAGAGGCTTAGCAATCACATCAGCCAGCTCCCTCAGCACTCTAGGATGCATTCCATCAGGATCCATTGACTTATGAGCCTTAATCTTGGCCAACAAGTCTTTAACCTCTTCCTCTTCCACCCAGGGCAAGTCCTCTGCTGTCCAGGCTCTTCTAATTATCCTTGCTGGACTGGGCTTCCCAAGGGTTGGCCTTGGCCATAAAGACTGAAGCAAAGAAGGCATTCAGTACTTCGGCCTTCTCTGCATCCTCAGACACCAGGACACTCTCAGTGTTCAGCAGCGGGCCCACATTCCCCCTCGCCATCCTTCTGCTGCTGATGTACTTGAAAAATGCCTTATTACCATCCTTAAATTCCCTGGCTAAATGTAATTCTAGAAGGGCTCTAGCCTTCCTAGTTGCACCCCTGCATGCACTGGCAATGTTCCTATACTCTTCCCAAGCAGCCAGCCCCTGTTTCCACCTCTCATAGGTGGCTGCTTTCTGCCTGAGTTGTCCCAGCAGATCCTTGCTCAACCGTGGAAGCCTCCTACCTCCTTTTCCACCTTTTTTTTGTGCATATAGTCAACCAGACTATATCTTCTATAATGATAACCTACCTGGATGGAATATATTTTGACAATTAAATGGATGCATTTTGGTGAGGAAATGTTAGTTATTTATTTGGAATTGTATAAAGTTTCGCATCTTTATCTAATATCTTTAGCAACAGCCAAATAATCACTGGTTATAGGACAGTTACACTAGCTCTGTAAAGCTGCTGCATTTAAACTTTCTGCATAGAAGGCCATGTTTTACTTTTGAATTTACTATTTAAATGAACTTCACTCACCTGGAACACATCCATTTTGGGTACTTATTTTGCTATCATTAAACTATGGAAAAGAAGGCAAAGAAATGCAAATTATTGAAAGCACTTATTTGGTCATGAAAGATGAATGGATATACACAGCTGCAGTTAAAATGCAGGAATCCTAGAGTGACTATTAGCGTAAGTGGAAAATAGCACAATTACACTGGTATAAACACATAGCATCTGCAGCAAAATGTGGCCTGAAGTCTGAAGTAAATTATGATGCCAAAATTAGTAAGGTCCACTATTGACCTTTGGTGTACATAATATATGTAGACAAAACTTTGATTAAAATCTGTCCTTGTGAACAGCTGAATTCCTATTATTAACACAGAGCTCACCTGTGACAATTGACTTGATAAAGAAATTGCTATCCGTTGCATTTTTTCCATTTCTTTCTTTCTTTTCAGGTGCATACAAACTGAAGATGAACAAATACTGAAGTCCATGAAATCTTGTATTAGTGAAACACTTACTGTTGTTGCTCAGCATTTTGGCCAGTTGATAGAGCTGTTTTTAACACATGAAGCACAGGTTAGTTGGGCTTTTTTTTTTAAACTATAAAGTCTTTCAAAGTTGTTGAATCTTAAGGGAGAGCATCCATTAAGAGGATTAGAATTACAGCTCTCAGTTTTCCACTAACATGTGATCAATAATTCAAATATCTTGCAAAGAGATTTAGGTGTTTGTATTCTTGAATCTTCCAATAACCTCAAATCCAGAACAAAATGATCTAGTTGCTCACTATGTTACTTATTTTTCCTGATATGTCTTCTAGGTGTTTAATTTCTGGACGTCTTGTTAATAAGACCTTTGAACACATTTTTCTCTTCCTATCATACAACCACTGCTTTTCTTTAGAAATTTTACAAGTAGTGTCTCAGGTTTACAGAATCACAGAATGGTAGGGGTTGAAAGGGACCTTTAGAGATCATCTAGTCCAAATCCCGTGGCAAAACAGGTCCACCTAGATCAGGTCATTCAAAAACACATTCCGGTGGGTTTTTAAAATCTTCAGAGAAGGTTTTCCTCCATCCACTCCACAACCTCTCTGGACAGCTTGTTCCAGTGCTCTGTCACCCTTACAGTGAAGAAGTTTTTCTTTAACTGGAACTTTTTGTGTTCCAGTTTTTGTCCATTAACCCTAGTCCTATCACTGGACACTACAGAAAAAAGTATTGCCGCATCCCCTTGACATATACCTTGTAAGCATTAATGAGGTCCCTTCTCAGTCTCTCTTCTCCAAGCTGAACAGTCCCAGATCTTGCAGTGTTTCCTCATAAGAAATATGCTCCAGTCCCCTATCATCCTGGTAGGCCTCCTCTGAACTCTCTTCAGAAGTTCCCTATCCCTCTTGAGCTGGGAAGCCCAGAACAAGACTCCAGATGAGGCCTCATCAGGGCAGGGGGGGGACATCTTCTGTGAATATAGGATCCCTCACACAGGACACGGCCTCCTCTGGCCATAGTCACTGCCCCTGGCACAGGGTCTTTAATGAAGAAAATCACCGCCCCTGATGCCAGGTCTTTAATGAAATGAGTCACTGTCCCTGATGTGGGATCTTTAACAAAATGCAAACAATTCAGTGCTTCACCAGTCTTCTCTGCAGACTGCACGTGAGTCTCTGTTCTAGTACACCTCCTCCTCAATTCCCTCACTGACCTTGGAGTCCATATAGTTGCTTCTCTCTCTCTTCCAACTCCTTGCACCACGACCATCTGGAAAAGAAGAAGTGATAGAAGAAAGAAGGGACAGGAAGATCCCTCCTCTTCTGGCTTCTTCTTAAAAAGTGGTCATGGAGGCTCAGAGCTGGGGAGAGTTGAGAGCAGCTTCTTAGAGGAGCCATCTTTACAGCCCCTTCCCCATTACCAGAAACAACTTCATGTCAAACCATGACATCCACTCATCCAGCCCACACCGCTTGAGTTTTTTGATGAGAAGGTAATGGGAGACAGTGTCAAAAGCCTTGCTGAAGTCAAGGTAGATGACATCCACTGCTCTTCCCTCATCTAGCCAGCCAGTTATGCTCTCATAGAAGGCTATTAGGTTAGTCAAGCAGGATTTCTCGTTGATGAGTCCATTAATGAGTCCCTCTGATGACCATCTTTTCCTTCATGTGTTTTGAGATGGTATCCATGATGAGCTGTTCCATCACCTTTCCAGGGATGGAGGTGAAGCTGACCGGACTATTGTTTCCTAAGTCCTACATTTTGTCCTTTTTGAAGACTGGAGTGACATTGGCCTTTCTCCAGTCTCAATGACTCTGGTTAAAAGTTAAAGTTTTTAGAAGCTGTGCAAGTGTATGATCACAGCACATATTTTAACCAGTGCATGTCTTAGACTTTAGGAAGCAGTGACAAAATATAGTGTTGTGTCCAGGTTATATGTACGTGTGTAACTTGTGCATATGATGTATAGTTTCCAGTGGTGATTAAATGTAGTAAATAGTCTGTGACTACAAATACATTATTTTTCTTTTCATTAGACCATCTGTGAAATAGTTACAACTTGCAAATCTAACCAATCTGTCTCGACTTATACTGATTTCTTTCTTGAGTTTTCATTATAAATCCCTTTGTATCCTCTAATCTTCCTCAAATAAAACCCACCAAATGTAATTATATTCAATTAACTCGACCATATTTTAGAAGAGGTATTATGCTGAAGTTTTGTGTTGTCCCTGGAGAAAAAAAGGGAATGAGAGTCTTGGTGAAGAGGAAATAGTTAAATATTATTTATTGTTATGCTAAACCAAAATATTTGCATGGTATTGGTTAAATTCTAACATACCTTGATGCAGGAAGATAACAAAAAAAATGTTATGTCTCGTACATAAACATTCCTTCTTAGAGTTTAAAATATTATTGCTAGCAGGTATTTGCAGAATAATGGTTAAACTAAAAAGCTAGTTGCTAATGAGCTTTGCTTAGGATTTATGAGAACTACTTGAAACATCAGATATGAGTTGAAATGTGCAAGTAATTTTGCATATTGCCGATTCAATGAGTAGGTTGTGATTATTCTGATGCTTGTTCTTTTTATTCTAAAAAGGGCTTCTTCATGGCTAGTATTTCTGTCTTTGGGCACTTTAAAGGCATCTACTTACCTTTTGGCACCTGAAATCATGGTCCCTTTTTATTTTAAGGGAGCAGAACTAACTACTATGCACCATTTCACGTGTGTTTATGTGACAGAGGTCATTGACTTAGGTTAGAGGTTATTAATAAAAGCATTTTAAAGAACTGTTTTCCAAGCCGTTCATCCAGGCTGTGCACCTACTTCTGCCATACAGCCACATTGTCTGTGGGTAGTTTGCTACTCTGGAACACACTAAGTGTCTGTGTAAGATTCTAGAACTCACAGCTTAAATTGTATACTCAAGAGCTTTTGTTTCTAATCAATGTATCAAGAGTTTACTCAGGATAAGTTCATGGCAAAGTATGAGCTTTTATGTCTTTTGTGGAATATTTTTCTAATGCTGAAGGTGAGAGAACAGAGCCTCTTAAAGGGGAATAGAATAGAATTTTAGATATATAACTAAAATGTGGTATATTTCCTTATATGTCTTTCAAAATTGAATTAAATATAAAAATATTTACCTTCTTCCTCCTAGTAAATATAATTAGGTCTTCATCTAATGATTGGATATACTTTTGGAAAGAGTAAAATTAAACAAACATATTCTTCTGATAGCTGTTTTTCTCTGTGAAGCTGCAAAGGCACACATGCAAAAGCAAGTTAACTATTTACAAAGATAAAAATACTTAACCTATTTTGTATTAGAAGGAAACTGTATTCCTCTATAAGAATTCCTTGTACTGGTCAATAACATTTTCTATGTAGGCTGAGAATAGTGATGAACCCAGAGCCTTAGGAAGTAGACTTAGAAAGGCTAGAGCAATATTCCTCATAAAAATGGTGGAAATCTTGTATCATGTTATGATACAGCCTTTATGCTAAGATGATTAGTTTTCTTTTGGAAACTTTAGTTCAATCCCTGTCCAAGGCCAATAATTATTTACTAAATAGCTGAAGAGTTCTTTACTGGGTGTTCTCTTACCTCAATTCATACTATTTTTAAATATCACTATTCTTTATTATGTCTATCCAAATGTAATGATAAATGTGTTAGTGTCACCAGCCTGACTCCTGCCCCTGGTTTTTTCCTTCTCTGGGTGACAAGCAAGATGGTACGGATTATATGAGCTAGACTTTCTACTCCAACTTATCTTTAAATAGAATGCTAATGTTTTTCTCTGGAAGAAAATGATATTTATCTTATGTCACACAGAACCTGCTGAGACAAATAGAATTGTCGGATAGTATGTACATCACTGAGTCAGCGATTAGTAGTTTATTCAGCCTTACCCAGGAAGGTTCTCATCTGTGCCGTATCATCGCTAAGGTAAGGGGATATATAGATTTATTCAAAGTAAACTAGTAATACAAGTGAGTTACTTCTACATAACGTGGTAGTGGTTGCAATTTTGGAAATGTACAGTATGAAATAAACTTCTGTATTGCAGGACTCAACTAATGTAAGTCAAAAACCAACAAAATTTATTCTGAGATTACGAGCCTTACTCAGCAGTCATTGCCACAATTATCATATTAGATTAAAAAAACCTCAGCCTGCAACTCCCTGAATCCTGCAGGCAGCTGCAGTGGGGTGGTAAGCTCCAATAGGCTTCTGAACACTGATTGAACTAGAGTTGTCTTTTGTGCCACATGGAATATTATTACTCCCTTCAGCATCTTGGTCACCTTTTTAATGTCTCTACTGAGAGTGGTTTTTAAGTATCAGCCTCGTAAGTGGTGAGAAACTCAATGATTGGCAATGCACATGGCTGACTACACAGAGAAACAGCAGGACCTCTTCAGCTCTGTGTGTAGAGGAAACTAGAAATATTACTAAAGATATCATTCTAGAAATACTTTTTCTTTTACAGAAGAATCTCATTACAATTCTGGCAGTGTGTGTCCTCATTTACTGAGTAGCTGTTGCTAACTTTTAAATGAATCATTCTGCCAAGACCAAAGATACTGGTAATCCCTGTGGAGTTTGCATCTTTGAGAACACTTGGATCTTGAAAAAGTAGGCAAGGCAGGTAATTGTGTGAGGTCAAGGATAAGATAATCATAACCATAATGTATACTGAAATAAAAAACCCCTCTTTTTTACCAAGCTTCTGCTTGTGAAGTGGTCTGCAACTCACTTGTCCTGCTCAGAGTTAAGGTTAAACAGCAGCATTTAATTAACTTTATTTCAGATCTGCCTTTAAATGGATATTTGCACTATTAATAGGTACTGCTCTGTTGTAAAGGCTGTGAATGAAGCCTTAGAATGTGAATGAAACTCTGAAATGTGTAGTGGGACCTTGGCAACAGCCTGAGAAGTTTAATTTTTTCTAAATTGGTATTTGAGCTCCACTCAGTGGTATCCACAAACAATGTTAAAATATTGAGTATCGAAGGAGTGCACACCTAACAAATTGAGAAAAATTGTGCTTTTTATCATCATGTGAGTTCCATAGCAATTTAATTTAGCAGAAGTGAAGTCTGACCTTCCATAAATTACTAAATTAGTTTATTGCTAAAACCTGGATGTGTCATGGTAATGAAAATCCATTAACTTATGCAAAGAACTGTAAGATGTTTTTGGTTGCCAAATTACAGTGGTCATTCCACCACCTGTCCTGTGTATCTGTTTCCTCTATGCACTGTAAAATACACTTGTCCTGACTCACCATCGTCCTTCAGTTTCTATATTGTCTTAGTTATCTGCATCAGTGAGCAAGGTAGCAGTGGAATTGTAAAAGACCACAGCTTTGAACTCAGTCACTTCAATAATTAGCCAAGGCACTCAAAGTGCACATTGATTTGAAAAAAAAAAAAAAAAATCTGGAACTGCACCACTCTTCATGAGGGTAAGTATGGACTGGAATTTTGTGAAGATCTCAAAACCCCCCACATATACAGACGTTCCCTCGAGAGTTGTCAAAGTAGGCAAAGAACTGGTATATTTGTTTATAGTGAAAGCAAAACTCATCAAATTTGTCCATGTAACCTTGTAATCTTACTCTCCATGACAATGGGTGAACTTGAGAAACACAGGTGGTTTTTTTTCCTGCTCTAAGCTATAAATTAAAACTCTAAACCACACCAAAATCTTGAATATGCAAACAAAGAATCATGGTAACATTGTAAAGCTCCAATGTTATACAAACTGGTTTCTTACTTTACATTTTGGTAAAGATTTCAGCCTTCTCTCTCCTTCCCTCTCCTTTCTCACCAGTATTTTACTAGAATGAAAAAAAAAATTGAAATGCTAGCCCCCTATGCTGAAGTGTCACCTTATAATTTTATTCCACCTGAAGATGTTCTATGACCTTTTTTTTTTGGCATGCAACTTTGCAATGTGCTGTGAAGGAGTCATGTTTACTGACTCACCCTGGCAGCCACCCAATCGTTCTCAGTAACTGTCAGAAGTATAAAGCCTAAAATCTCCAACGCAGATGAGTAGTAGCAAGGGCAAGATAAGAAATTAAGGGGAAAGTCTAAATAATGATATTAATAAATATCCTTGAATTCTGAGCTAATAGAATCAATGCTGAGCTGTGAGTTTTCAACCATAATATACAGTATTCATCTACAAGCAACTACACTGGTGGCAGCATACTGGAAACTCCACCAGCTTAGAATTTTAAAAGCAAAAAGAAGAAAGGAAGAGCTAAGTAGAGCATTTATTGTAGCTACTAGGAAAAGTTTCTCAGGTTTCTGTCTGCAGATCAGTTTCCCAAACTTGGAGGCAAATGTCCCTCAAGTCTTTAATCATCAAACAGTGTTACTAAATTGCCCTATCATTATCTTGGGTTGCATTGTTATATATTATAGTATTATAGATTTTGATCATGGGATCTTTTGTATTAAAAATGATAAAGTACAAATAAGCCTTATTGTTAAAACTAAGACCATAAGAGGATGCTAAAACTCATCTATTACAAATTTTGAGTGTACTTGAGCATCTTTCAAAAATTAGAGTTGTTCTAAATTGATCTGGCTTTATTACAATCAAAAGAATTGGTAAAAATCAGTTCCAGAGTTCCGGTAAATAGAAACTAAGATGTAGAGTGATAAAAAAGAGTCCTTGTAAATAAATCCATTTCACTGATGATAATTAGACTCTAATATCACTTGTATTGGACTGGATGCTGTAATAATAGTCTCCTGAAAGAAAGAGAAGGAAAGTGAAGATAATAAAGGTAGCCATACCTGTTTATCACACCCTTCTTTGGAGAAAACTTAACTGGTTTCCATGTGGATTTGCAGCAGATCTCTTGCTCTGAGAAGCTTCTTATGCATCTTGGACTTCTTTGTATGTACATTCCTTTTCTAGCAAGAATTTACTGTGAAGGCCTCTTTGGAAGTCATCTTTAAAGCTAATTTAAATGTTATCTTCCATCACAGGAAAAACTTGATGAGAATTCAGTTAAATTTGAGTCTTTTCTGGTTGAAATTGCAAAATATTACACCTTAGAGTTGTATGCTTTTTCTTTCTTTATTCACTCAGCTCACTGTGAACAGTGGGGCTTTTTATACTCAAGACCTCCTTCACAAACTTTTTTTATTGTATTTTAGATGACTTTATCTACTACTAGCCCTTCTGAATAACATCTTAAGGATGTCCACGCAAAACTGAATTCTTTTTAATTCAATATAGGAGAGAAGTAGGCCATCAAGCAGTAAAGAGGTCTCCTGCCTTTCAGATACTGCTTCACAGAGGATGTGAAGCCTCTCCCAGGTGAAACTTGAATTTCACAGAGAGACCAGCATTTCATATGTTATTTGGCCAGAAACTGAAAATGTCCAAAAGTCTGAAAAGGATAAATAAAAGCATGCTTAGACATATTGGGAGCTTTTGGAAAAGTGCAAGTCAATTAACAAAGCAATCAAAGATCAATTCTTTTATGTTGGTTTGGTTATTTTTTTTTTGGTGTATTTATTCATTTGACCAATTCCATCCGTGTTAGATGGAGTAGTTTTATTGCAAATGATGCAGGGGACAAATCTGGAAAAAGATGGGTAAATCCTTTGGAATCCTGAGATTCCAGTGAGGGGAGTGTTTTTGAAAAGCCATAGAATCATTACTAGTAATCAGTACTTTACAGCTTGGTAGTGGCACACAGGTCACAAAATAAACAATTAGATCTCCTCCTGACAAATGCAGTGATAAATCCTTCCTGTCTATCAGAGAAAAAAGCAGGGCAGCCATTTGTCATACAGAAACCTTGAGCAAATGTGCCAGCATCACCTAAGCTTTACTAGTGTTGTCCACAAACTTCTGCTTAAACTTCTGACTAAAGCAGAGAATTGGACCATCACCAGTTCCACTGAACTGGGACTTTCAAACTGATAACTGAATAAATAAACAAATAAACACCCCAATTACCTTGGGTTTGGGGATAATACCTTAATAACTTTTTCTATAGATTTTTAGCTAATTTAATTACTGCTTGGGTGAAATATTCTTTTGTGGAAGGAAAAAATATAACCAGAACTTTTTTGTTAGTATATTGCCTTTTTAAATCTAAAGGCTCAGAAATGTCTTCCTGCAGTAGGCTATATATAGCAGTACAAGACATAAAATAACTAATTCAGATACATGTACACCTCTTACGATTCGAGAAATACATTTTACTCTTATAAAACCTCAGTAAGCTTACTGTTTTTTTACTGATCTCAAAAAGATTACATGCACAAAGACATAGTATAACACTTCTATCTTGAAAATATATTCAGATGTTAAGTTTGTCTAATTCTAATTTTCTTATATAAAAATTGGTATATATTTTTGTTAGGCTGAGCAGGTAGCTTTGCTTTCTCTATTATTCTCTGCTTTATTCCAGCAGAACTAACACACAAAAAATTAGAATTCTGAACATGAATGATGTCTGAATTTTAGTCCAGAGGTTTTATGTCAATACATGCCATTGAGCTTTCAAATAATACAAAGAGTTGAGGAGAAAAAGATTATTTCTGTGAATCTGAAAAATACTTTTACACAGAGGCTGCTGAAACAGGCTTAAAATAAGGATATGTATTACATGATTCCAACACAAAAAAAAAACTTCTGTAATTGGAATACTTTTGTCTGAGATCTTTCATCTGTAATAAATATTTTAAATGCTTTTGTCTTCATTATATATCTTCTCTTACATGATATAAGGCATCTGTAGTCTACCTGATGGCATAACATTTTGAAATGGAAAATCTAAAAAACCCCTGCCACATGAAGTGTATCTATTCTCTGTATTAAATCTTTCCATCTTTGCTAACATATATGTTTAATAAGCTGTGTTGGAAATGATTAGTTTGAGTATATGTACTCAAACCTTCGTACTTATTGCTATATTTTTTAAAATAGTGTAGGAATGCAAGTTTTATGTATGAGAGGATAAATATACGGATTGTATCTGTTTAGAACTTGATACCTGTCTCCACTTTATTTTCAGTAGCTCTTCAACCACATATATGATCTTCCCCTTCATATCTTATCATTAAGTAAATATTGCCTGAAGCTCAGAAATGTAGGGGAATGGGAATTAGATACTATACAAAAATCTGGTTTAAACTAATAGCATATGGCTGAACTATCACTTAAATGTCACTCCAATTGCCGCCTATTGATAACTCTGTAATTTTCACATGAATGTCATGTTTAATTTAAATTGTGCTTGTAATTGGTAAAAGTCAATCACTTAAGCACACCTCCCACTGAGGCGATATAACATCTTCATCCCTGAGTGTATAAGCATTAATCAGTTTGAGTTCTCTGTGTGAGTTTAACATCCTCTTTGTTGGTATTGCAATGATAACTGATTTGGGTAAATTACTAAAGGAATCTGCCACTCATCCCAGTCTCGGTTAAATGCTAGGGAAACATTCAGTGTTGCATTTCTGACTTTTGCTTTTCACTTGCAGGAAGGTGGTGTAGCTGCCCTCTTTAAGATTTGTCGCAAAGATTGCTTCAGGTGCCTTTATCCCCAGACACTGAGAACATTGGCATCTATTTGCTGTGTAGAGGAAGGAATGCACCAGCTGGAAAAAGTAAGTGCTTCAGTGGTCTTTACTGACTGTGTCATAAGCCAGAGAAGTCCTGTGTTTAATCTCTTCTAGAAATTTGTAATTTGATGGTGTTTTATGCTGTTCTCCATGTTATACTCCCTTGTTCTGTGCTGAACACATCTTCAGTCTTTACAAAATTAGTCCCAGCAATAACATTAACCTATGCAGTGGTTTGCACAAATAAAGTTTCTAAGTAGGGATAATTTTCATAAACCAGGTAAACATGGTAGTGATTACACCAAAAAAAATTTGGGAAATTATAATTTCTGGCCTCCTTGAAGTATCTTTTTAGAAACTCCAATATTTCAAATAACCCTTAAAAGATGGAAAGCTTTATAACTCTTTAAATCCCTTCCTCACCCTCAGCTGGAATATATCCTTGTGGTACTGCAGTAACTTGTGAGAGCTGTAATTGCATAGAAAGAACTGGGACAGATATAGCAGCTAGCCAATAGAAAAATGTCTCTGATAATCAGTAGAAGGTCTCATAAAAGCTGATTTTAAATGGGATAACAAACATCAAAACATTGTTCAGATAAAATTATATCAACTGCTTAGTCTCCCTTTCTCACTCTCACTACATACTGCTGTGATTTGGAAATGAACACTGCTGGTCACTAAATCATGATCTCATCCTTTGTATTTCGCAAAATAGTCATCTTCCACAGCTGAATAATGGCCTCTTCAAGTTAATGATAAATGATTTCACTGCCACTCTACATTGACATGTCTTGTAATTTACTGCCCAAAAATTCAAGCGAACTATGACAGAACATCTGCAGCAAAAAGCAAGTATCTGAGCTTACAGTAAATGAAGATGACTTAAATTTTTTTTGACATAATGCTGGTTCAGGCTGACACCAGAATTAGTCTAAAAGGATCTTTCCATGATCATAGTAGAATTAATAGAGTTAGAAATGGAAAAGATTGATTTACCTCACCTGGTCTGATTCCTGGCAGTGTCAACATGCATTTGAGGTGGCTCCTATCAAAGCTGATGAAACGCAAGTCCCAGAGAAGTGATAACTCTCAAGCTAATATGTCTTTTCTACTTTACTGTTGGTCAGAAGTAAAATTACTCAGAGTAAACTTTGTCACAGTCAGGGCTGGAGTAGTAATTAAAGGATTTTTAACTGCAATTTCTACCACTGTTTTCAGTAGCTCATTTTTCACTTGGGCCTTCGATTCTTAAATCACGTCTTGTCAAAACATAAGCCTACAGCATGAGGGGCTGAATGTTAATCCCACTCACCTGACTGAACAGATAAGTTTACTACAGAAATATTTGGTTATTAGTTTGTCAACTTCTTTGCCTAAAAATATGTTGCTAAGGATTTGTATATTATGTAGGTCCAATACACGCTTGGGTTTCTGGTGGGGGAGAATGGGGTATTTTATATATCAAAAGAAAGAAAGAAATTATCTTTGCTAAGGAGGTTAATGTCCCTCTAAATGCTAGTGAAGGCTAAAAAACCATGGGCTGGTACAGTCCTATGTCATCTGTTAGTAATCTGTCAACTGGTAACAGCTCAGATTTGTCAGTTTGTAGAAATAAGAAAGAATAGTAAGCAAAGTTTTACTACTTTTCCTATGTTTTCACTGTCCTTTTACACCTAGTTAGAAGCAACAAGATACTCTGACCACAGGGAATCAATGCAAAGTATGTGCATCAAATAACCAATATTTTGATGTGAACAGCACTCCAACTTTTTTATCTTATCTTCTTTAAGTAAGGATGACTTTTGTCTTTCAAAATGTAAACTACTCTTGCTCAGAACAAAAAGAGGATTAACAATATTAGCATAGCCCTAATTATAGAAATTACCGTAGGATTTCTTATCTGGCAGCTTCTATTATCAAACTAACTACTGGGGTGGTGGTGAAGCATTTAATTTGCTCTAATGTGAATATCATTATGCCACCTAGTGCATTAAAGCATCAGTGCAATTTGAACTTGAATTTTAATGGCAGAAATGTCATTAAAAAATAAAGCTTGGCCTTCAAACAATTTAGAAGGAATTCAAGATGAAAAAAAAACCAAAACAAAAAACAAAACCAAACTATTCCTCCCCATTGTCCCCATGCTCTTTGATTTTTTGGTTAGATTTCACAACCATTAAAGTGTTTAAAAAACCACTTAAAAGAAAACAGCAAGAGCATTTCTAATGAAACATTTATCTGGGGGGTGAACTGAAACGGGGTATTATACTTTCTGTAGTAACTGCAGTGCTTAATTACTGAAGACATTAGGAATATTGTTTATTTATCCGATGCACTTTGTGTTGCTAATTCTATAGCAACACAAGAAGGTAATAAGAACATCTGTGTTAATGTAGATGGTTAGTTAGAAAGCAAGCAAGGAAATCAGTTCACAGAAGGCAATCCAAGTTAGTATTTTAACATTTTTGTTGGGTTTAAAGATAACTGAATATTAAACTTGATTTATAATTAGTGCAAATTTAATGTGAATTATGTTATTCTTGGTTTAAATTATTTGTCTTGAGGGAGTTTTTTGATTGCAATGTGGAAATACTTTCCTCATTTACTAATGACGGAAAGTACCAACTGACTGCTCATTTCTAAAGATGTAGAAAATTGCCTATTTCAGGAAGAAATATTTTCCTCACTTTTAAGAAAATAGTTCTTGTTCTTCCCAGTCACATAGCTTGAGATATATCTGCACTATTCTCTTACCAGCATGCTTGAAAGAGCCATTATTACTTTTTCATCTTTTGATAAACTGATAAAATTCTATAATGACAATGACCAAGTAGTAGTTGCAATGGTAGAATTTTTCTCTTTTAGGTGAATCTAGTTGGCTGTATTTATAATAATGTAAAATCAGTCAGTTAAAACACCTATCTTACAAAAATTATTTCACTTGCAAGTACTTTACTAACTTTTGAAAAGGTACTGTTACTTTGTTATACATTGAACTACAGAGCTCTAGGAACTCCGTAGTGATAAAGTAGTCAAGCAATTAAAGTAGAAAGATGGTGAAGAAACAGTCTTCTTTGGTGACTGAGGACCATGTGAAAATCAATGTACTGCATAACGTGTGCTCCACAGATGGTAGTTTTGGTGCTTCAAGCTGCCCTTGTAACAAAGTTTGTTACACTTTAATTTTGTACTCCACTTCAACAACAGCAGCTTAGAGACGATACCTTGGTCTCAGTTGCCCAACTAGTCCCACTTCATAGAAGAGTGGAGAGATCCTGGAAAAGCAATCAGAATTTTCTTCCTTTGCATTTTTCCTGCAGCTGCCTGTCCCAATACCCAAGAGAGCTTTGTCATCAGTTTCTTGTGGCACTTGAACATACAAAGTTTCTCAGAGAAAGCTTGCTGTATCAGAAAGAATAGTTATTCTTGGTCAGGTCATTAGAGTTTACATAGGTACAATAAAGAATAAAGGTAATAATCCAGAAAATTACTAATATAGCTAAAATTACTAAAACCAGGACAGAATGGTATTTAAGGGAAAGTGAAGATGACTGGAAACTGAAGAATGATGTTAGTGCTGCAGATGCAGGCCTATTTGTGTATCCAGTCCTGAGGTTTAAGACAGAAATACAGTGATGTAGTGGAAAATTGGTTCTCAGTATAGACACTTGAGGGTTCAAGATGTAAAAATATCTAAGCCTCCATGAGTGTGTTTTGAAAACATAATTCACCTCTAGTGTGCCAATGTAGGGAGGAGTGTTGAAGGCAGAGAGCTTGGATAGAATAACATGTGAATTTCCTGAAACTTAAGGTTAAAAAAAAAAGTTACATTAGGACTAACTGTACTTGTTAAGACACACAAAATGTAATAGATACTGTCTTAACATGAAACAACCTTGCCTGGAAAAAGGAGTGTGTGTTAAAATACCAGCATACTTCCTTGGTGCTTGTTTGCCTAAAGTAACTCTTCATCACTTTCCTTTCTTGAGGCTGCATTGAGTCCCTTGTTTTGCAGAGATCACTGAACAAAGTGTCTGTTAAACATATGTTGATGTGCAGCCTCACTAGAGTCTAATGACACTGGCAGTTTCTCTAACTTGAGTCTGTCTGCTTGTATTGTATTGTATTGATTGGTGCTAGAAGCTACAGCTTTCCAATTTTTGTCCTACACTGAAGGTCAGTTTTGTAATTTTCACTGAAACAAACTTCCTGCTGTAATAAAAGAGCTCCAGAGTTAGTTCAAAAATAAATAGCAAACAGATAGCAAAAGTTACAGCAATTTTTACTATGCATGTGAAACATTATTACATTAAAAATCTACAGCTCAGTTGGGACTTAGATCAAGGCTCAGCTACCACAAAAACATAATGATTTATACAAATAGTCCTACAAGCAGCTGCCTAAATATTAGCACTGTGTAGTGGATGTTTACTTATACAATTTAAACTACTTTAGAAAGCAAGACATCTGGAATCAACCCATTAAGAGATGATATTTCAAATAGACTGGTGACAACAGTTTTTACTTTAATTAATAAAAATCTTTTTTAACAAATGATACAGCTTTTATCACTGTGCTTTAATCAAAATTGTCTAGGTATGGATTATAAATTGCTCTGAGTTCTTCATTTAAAACACATCATATCAAATTACTTACCTCCAGAAAAAGAATCCAAAGAAGTGAGAAGTAAAAGTGTACAATTTTTGTTGTTGGGAAACTGCATGAATTTCACTGAGACCTCTTAACATGAGTGACTTAAAATCCATTGTTCACTTTGAACCCAGTCTGATTTTTAAGAATAAACATGACTACACACAGTAATCACTTCTGCATGATGGGGAAGTAGTCTGTCAGTTATATATATGAAAACCAAGGTTTTGGTGGGAATTCAGTGAAATGTTTATTAGAGAACCTACAACTACAGTTTATTATAGCTTTTGAGTGAATGTGAGCTGATTACTTCATTCAGGTCTAACCACTTTGAACTTTCATTTTTAAATGTCAAAATCAGGTAGTCACTGTTTCAGATGAAGTATATGTATTGTCTTAAATCTCAGCTACTAAAACTACTAAGGTTCACATAGCTGTAGGGTAAGACAGAATTGAGAGTTATGGAGAGGACTTTGCTTATGAGTGCTTGGATGACCTGCTATGTATGGGCACAGTCACCACTTCTAAAATCAGAACACAAAATCTGGCTGGTGGTCTATGGATTTCCTTGTCTCAACATATCAATGCTCAGCAATCATGAACATAGAACCCAGTATATGATAAAAATTTGATTGCAAATTTGCCTGATGTGAACAAACTATATTACTGGCTTCATATTTGAGTATTCCAAATGTACAGGGCCAGGGGATGCAAAACATCAGCAATGGTCTCTTAGAAAAGGTGTGTGATGTTGCCAGGGATTAGGAAGGAGACTCCCTAGGCTGCTACATTTAAAAACATATCTGCAGGTTGTTTGCTTCTTTTAAGAAGGTCAAGAGTATTGTGCAGCTTTGAGAGGTGGTGAAATGTTATGGGTTTGTGTTTTTAGGTTTTTAAAAAAATGTATTATGGCAAGTAGCGGCTCATTCATGGGACTTCCAGAAATGAGAAAATTTCAGAAGGTGCAGAGGTCTGCCTCAGCCTCTTAGCCTCTCTTACTCCTCAATGAAGAGCTTTGTGTTAAAATTTCTTGTTTTCTGGTCGATATATGAGAAAATCTTGTGGCCCATTTCAGTGGTTTTGTAGCCAGTTAGTTGCAGCACAAGTGATTAGGCTGTCATCTAATATGATAGAATTGTGTAGACATCTTATCCTAAAATGAGTTGAATTCAAGAGCTTAAATGATTAAGCTTTTCTTTTTTTTTTTTTTTTTTAGAAAAAATATTTGCAAAAACCCCATAGCTTTCAACATTTAGTTTTAATTCATGGGAAGTCAAATTTCATGTTATTCTATCTCCTGAGTGAGAAAGGATAAGGTTTGGAATTGGCAGAAAAAGACAGGACTTTTAGAAGTCATTAGAAGGTAACAAATTAAGGGGTCCTTCCCTTGACCCTTTCCCACAAAAACACGTAACATGCAAAATTATAATCCTTTCTGAGTTTTTCATGGGTCGCATTGTCAAACACTTTCTCAACACTGTTTTATGAAGGGGGATATCGTTCTTGTTTGTACCGCAAAGTATTGTCTGTTTACAAGAAAAGCATGTGAAGCTTCGTGATTGGGAAGAGACTGGAAACTTCCTGGATGCTTAAAATCACAGAAATCTGGCTTGTGTGCTTAAGAGCACATGAGGTGATTTAAATGGAAAGAGTTCAAGTGATGTGTTGCTTTTGACTCTTCAGCCAAAGGGTTGTTACTCTTCTTCTGGTTTACATACTGCACTTTTTTCCATCCAAGAACATTGTTTTGGCTCATCTTCTACGGCCATTTGTAACCAGGCTTTGAAATCACCCCTGTGAAGTTATGAGCAGTAAGTAGAAATGGATAAAGAGGTTTCTGTTGCTCAGAATTTTGAGAGAGGAGTGTAACCTTTTAAAGACTAATTCATGCAGCTTTTGACATGCAGTGGAGAGCACACTGAAACCTGGCGTCATTGATAGCTAGAGCTGGGAACTGTGTCTCACTCTTGTCACTGGGTAATTGCATAAGTCACAGGAGAATGAAGAGCTATGAGACACAAATGTGTCAACTTTAAGGAACAATATGAGGATCACTATTTTCAAAAACTGCTTTTCACGTAGCCTTTTTGATAACCAGGCAAATCTATTTCAGTAGCTGAGTCTGTGGTACAATTAGATAATGTAAAGTTCTAGGCTTGCAGCTCTTTAATTTAGTGGACTCTTCTTCTCAGTAAGGCTGTTTAATTAATTGGCAGTGAAAAATGTGCTGGGTTTGGCAAATTACATTTCTATCAAAGCCCCTGCAAGATTCATTAAATCATATCTGAGAGTGCAGGAACTGCCCTTCCTCAACTGCTGGCTTTGTATATATTAGGTGGCGTTTCAAGTTTTACCTCCTAATTACACAGTTATGTATACATAATCAGTGAATGCAGCTTCCTTCAGCACAATCCCAGGCAAGCATAGCAAGACTTCTTAGCTCATAGAATCTGACCATTTTCAGACATGACAGGCTGCAGTTCTAGAGCAAAATGCGACCTGATCTAGATGGACTTACTTCTGCAGAGGAGGTGGACTAGATAATCTCTAAAGGTCTCTTCCAACCCCTACCATTCTATGACTCATTCTATGATTTATGAAAATGCACTGGAATTCAAGGCAGGGGGCATATTTCTGAATACTGGAAACCAATGTGAGAACATATTTTTTTTTTTTAAACAAACAAACAAATCTCCCAAACTCCTCCTCACCACAACAACAAAAAAACCCTAACACCTACACCACCTCCCCCCATCCCTCCCAAAAAAACGGACAACCAAAAAACCCCAAACCAACTGGCTGCCAATCACTACGGTATCATTTGGTCTGTTGAAAACTCTCTGCTGGTTATACAGCAGATTAAGTTTTGTTTGCTTTATTGTAGTACCCACTTGATCATGCAAAGAGAAAAACAGGGGTTTTTTTGATAGACTTAAGAGACGTGGAATTGAATAAAGACAGACATGTTGTTGCAGGGCCGTGGGACATTGCCAGATCTCTGGGGGAAAAAAGTATACACAAAATGCTTTGGCTGAGGTCACTGCCATTATTCCAATTGTGTTAAAATGACTAATGAAATTGCAGTGGTTATGTTGTTGTTGCACTGATGGTCTAAGGAGGTATGTATCAGTTGCTCTAATAAAAGATATTACCTCTTCTTACAAACCATGCTTCACTTTAATAATTTTATAGATTCTAGAAGAGGGAGAAAAGAGACAGGAATTGTATCACTAAAGATAAACATTTTGATAATACTGGTGAAATAGGACAATGTGAGGCTTAGCTGAGGAGTTGGTGAACTAGCTGCCTTTGGAGGACACAGATTCTGTTGCTTATCAGTAAATCTTCATTTAGATATCATGCTTGGCTCAGACTCTGCACGCATATACCCATGCACTTAGCCTCAAGCATGTGAGTAATTTCATTTAAAAACAAGACAACCACCTGTTAAAAGTGTCAATAGAGTTTCACATCTGTTGGTCTGCTCATGATTGAGGTTTCACACTGCAATAAATTTTGCAGAGTAAACATTCATTTGGTGATCACTGAAAACACAGTAAACAAAACTTTCAGAGTCAGATCAAATATAGGTGCAAGACCTGTTTGATAAACCTTTTCTCTCTCACTCCATGAGGAACAACTTCTCATCTATCTCTTTGTATACACACTGTTGAACCTCAGTAAAACTCATGGATTGAGATAGTAACAGTTTAATAACTACAATTAAATAATATTCAATGACAATAACATATGTAATAATTGCAATGAAAAGGAAGATGGTAAAAAGAGAGAGAAATATACCCCAAGAAAGATAAGTGATGCACAAGGGAATTGCTTACCACCCACTAACAGATGCCCAAGCAATGATCGACCCCTCCCTGCCGACTCCCCCCAGTTTATATACTGGGCATGATGTCCTATAGTACTGAACAACCGTGGCTAGTTTGGGTGATCCGTCCTGGCCATTTTCCCTCTCAGCTTCTTATGCACCTGCTTGCCCACAGAGTTTGGAAACTGAAAAGTCCTTCTCTTAGGATGAGTGCTACTTAGTAACAACTAAACCAACAGTGTCTTATTAATGTTATTCTCACATTAAATCTCAAACACAGGACACCAGCAGCTAGGAAGAAAATTAATTTAATCCCAGTTGAAACCAGGATAACCCACTTCTTTTTTTTCCAGCTGAGATGCAGAAAAGAGAGTGTCTTCAGATTTTTACTGCTTCTTTTAAAAAGATAAGTTTCACTAAAATAAAGTTTGAAAGCTGAAAAGGAAAATCCTCAGACTATGCCAGGTTATTGTGGTGTACACTTCAATGTTCAAGATCGGGTTGGAGCAGTGCCTATAGACTGCCATTCCCTCCAACTTCATTTTGAAAATCTGAATTGGTGCCAGGTTACCACTCTGCACTTGTTTGGCTCCCATATAATTTACACATGGTTTTTGCAGTCAGTTACGTTGGTATTTTATGCTATCTATTGATTTTATATTTCACTAAGTATTTTATTCAAAGCACTCCAAATAGCTCTAGATTTATGTATCAAAAGTCAGAATGTTAAGAGAATTTTATAAATGACAAATAATTTGGAAATCACCAGATGATGATTTTTCTGTAACGATTTAAAATATTGCCTAAAGTGATGACAATGATCAGGGTAGCAAATGATCCATGAATGACATCTGAAGGAGCAGAAGCCAACATATCAAACGACAGGTGGGTTTTCCCTACCTAATAATAATAATAATAATAATCTATCAAGCACATTTAATTTTAAGATGAAAGAAGCAGCTTACTCAGCTACTGAACTGAAAGCAGAGATTGATGAAAATCAATTGAAGCATTTAAAAAGACTGCAGCGAGAGAGCTATTTTGGACCTCAAATATTCCTCTTGTCCCTGATAGAAGCAGAAAAGAAACTTTAAAGACAGGGCTTTACAGAAAGACTTATCAGAAGAGTAGCTTTCATAATTCTTTTTTTCTTCTTACTCAGTAGGAAACTGTCACATTCAATATCTGCATTTGAATTATATGTAAACACACATACTGAATGTGCTTAAGCTGTACACATAAAATGGCTATAGCCACAAAAAAGTGTGAGGAGAGGAGTGAAAATACTTATTGAGACAGACATGTTTAGATACCTCCTCTATCGTGAAATCTCTAATGAAATCAGATAGGCTAGTTTAACTTCACCCGTCCTGCTGTGGACTTTGGGACACCATATCAATGTTAATTTGTGACTCATTAGAGAATTCCAAAGAGTTTACTGCTCAGATCCTCCCTTTCTTGACCTTTGAGCTTGCCTAAAAACCCACTGATTTCAGAGACCTCTGAAAGGAAAGAAGCGTACGTACATAGAATTCAGTACTAGTATTAATTGTCCCTTCTCAGGTTTTGCCACATTTTGAATGGCTCTTGTTTTTTTCTGGTGCTCTATATTGTTTCTTGATCTATTCTTGCTTATATAATGTTGACTTTCAAAATTTTAACATACATTTAATTTTGGAGGATTGGGCTGTCACAGATGCACAATACTAAAAAGCAAAACCAGAAAATCCTTTCTTTATTCATCTAACTGCAGCTATGGCATTCCTCACTAATAGAAAATTCTACACTTAGAGAAGTACTGAATGACCAAACTCTTAAAAAAAAAACCAAAAGAGAAGAAAAAAAAGAAAAGAGATGTTTTTCCCAGTTCCAGGCAATTTACATTTATTTTCTTTGGGGCATGCCAGCTGGAAACAAATAGCTCTGTATGTTCCATATGCTGGAGTTTTAAATTTGTCCATAAATGAGCTGATCTCAGTCACACATGTGAGTGTGAAGGAGGCTGCTTGACAAAGTACTGACTTACTTTGATCTAGTAATGAATGTCAGTGGTCTATTGAGGTGAGAGTCAGAACCTGAAGGTGCTGCAGAGAGCATCCATATTCTGAGGACATCTTAGCTCAATCACTTCCTTGGGTGTGTTTTTAACAGTAGTTCTAAACAGCAAAATAGATGAACCACAGCTTATGCTTAACTTATACTTTGTCTCTTTCCTAAAGCCATTTTTGTAATGCTTGTATATTCCCATGAATGTGACTACCTTTCCTCGGGTTCAACATGAGGTTAAAAAACCTCTTGTATCCCAGCACTTATCAGTGTTCACACTAGCTAAGGCATTGAGGTCGTAATAGTCCTGCTGTGACACAGGGTTCAGTGCAGGTGTAAACTGGGAATATTTTCTAGCCCCAGGTACTAAAGACCCTTCACATGTTGGGTCCCAGCAGTGCTCTCAAAGTGCCCAAGCTCTTATTACTTAGAGAGAAATTCACAAATTGGTGTTTTGCAGAAATCTCATTTTGTACATAAACACTTTCTTGTGGTGTTATTTTTGGTTTTATTTTTTTTAACCAAATGTTTGCCAAAATTATGGTCAAAATACATGGTTCAAAATCTCTCTTATCATTCTTCTCTCCACTACCTGTCACAGCAACAAAAGGAGACAATGTGTTATAAAATAGAGGGAAACACCCTGGAAACTTTCTAGTTGTAACAGCGTCAACCAGGTCTAGCACTGGCCACTATTAAACTTTCCACCAGTAGATTTGCTTGGTTTAAATGAGTGTTTAGCACTTTAGCTTTCTCATTAAAACAGCATTATATAAACACAGAGCCATCTCAGCATTTCCCTGTATGTATTTCCTGTATATATTGGTATATTCTGACTCTGTTACATGAGCCAATACTAAGTCTTACTGGAGCTGAGGTTTTTCTCAGAGCTAGTTGCAAAAGACAAGCATAGGAAATCAATTCCAATGTAAGCTAATTGACATTCCCTGTGATGTGTGTTTTAAGACAGGGCTGAGAGTGTTGAATTACTTTACCTGTATTGAATTGCAGGTGAAGTATTTTGCATATGCTCCTAACAAAAACAAAACAAAAAAAAGGGAATAATAGAAGTTTTTTCTTACCTCATGTTGGGGGTGGGGTTTTTTGCTTAAGCTTGTTTGCAGGAAACCACTTATATCTGGCATTCTGCCTGTTTTTCACTAAAACTTTCATGTTTCATAAAGCATCTTTGAAAACATTTAAAGAGCTGTTGGAAAAACAATCTCATCTGTTTAAGATAATAAAGTTGTTTCTGAAAAACTAAACACCTAACAATATTGCTCCTAAGTAACTGTATCTTAGTTCTCTTGCCTATTGTTAAGTTCACAGACAATAGCTCTTCACTGACTACTTCATTGACAGTACTTCAGTACTGTGTAGAGCTTTTCCTTTTCAGAGCGCTTTCCCTTTGTTCATTTACAGTCAGTGGGGATACATAAACAAGCTTTTCTATGGATCAGGATATATTGATTTGCAAAATCAGTCTCAATTTTCAGAAATGCTTTGCTGCATGTCATAGAATGGCAGGCTTCCCTCTCCAGCTTGTATTTTGGTAGGTAAGATCACAGATTAATCTGGGCTGCCATAAACCTGAGCTGAAAACTTGAGTGAGTGTTGAGTGATAGTCTTTAATTTGAAAGTAATCTGCAGTCCTGTCTCTTAGACCTTGTTGTGCAGTAGTTGGTTTTGCTTAACTCTACTATCTTTTAAACTTCAAGTAAAAGTTTGATCTCACAAAGATCACGATCTGAGGACTTGCAGAAGGAATCTCTGTGGGACCAGCCAGTGGAATGAAGAAGGTAAAAGTCTTTCCACTTTTGTAAGAGCTTATCTTTGTCACATTGTTCTCATAAATATGTGGGAAAGGTTCCCTGGTAACTTGGTTTCACCAAGGGCAATTCTTGCCTGATCAGCCTCTTTATCTTGTATGCTGGAGTGGCAGTCTTAGTGGACAAGGGAAGAACTACTATTTGGACTTCTGTAAGGCCTTTGACACAATCTCCTGAGAATCCTGCCATACTGGGCTTGTTTGTGCACTTCCTTAATACTTTGCATATAGCTGCTGGATGACCTTATTTCCATGTCAATGATATTTATTTGCAACAAACTATCAGTTTTGATCATAAGAAAATAATTTTACATTTTTACTGACAAAATTAACAAAGTTTCAATATTTGGTTTTTTTCATACGTATTTTACATTAACTCACCATAAGAGATTTTTTTCATAGACTATTTCTTAGGGAATCTCTTGTTATTTCTTGTACAGGGTCAGTTGTCCACTATTATCCCTTAAAATCTGGGCAACAATTAGCAATGTTTTTGTTTTTCGAAATGCCCTGTTTAGTAACTTGGAGTCACAGGTCCCAGTTTTTGCCTTCAGGAGGAGCTCTTTCTTCAGTCTTAGGAGAGCTGTATCTCAATGGCTCTGGTTCTGCCAGCTCCCATGCATGTCTTTGCACAATGTGACTGGTGACAAGTACACAGGGTGGGAAGGAGCACACAGGGAAAACCATGCACTGTTACAGAGCAGGATGACAGTAAGTATCTCATAGTTGAATTGCTTAGGGATAAACCCATCTATAATAAACCTGTCCTGCGTGTTTTTCTTACATGGTGGCTGCTTGCATGAATGCTAAGTGAGCTTTCATCCTTCAGATCCAGGCAGATAGAAATGAAGAAGAAAAAGAGAAAAGAAGATTATTTTCCAAGAAATGAGTGTATCTGTGATGGACACTGTAAAATAAACCTAGTTATACTGGCATTTACAGCATGCTCCCAGCATCAAGCTCTGCTATCCTAGTAAAGCAGTTGCTTTTAGCAGATCCCTGGCATCCACAAAATGCACAGAAGCAAGCACACAGATGTCAGGAAGCTTAAATCCATCATACAGATATTAATAAATCAGACAGGACTAAAAACTCTCTTGTCTATATGATAATTCTGATTGCTTCAAGAGCAAAGAGGACACAGTCCCTGGAGATTATCCTGACCTGACCCAACCCTCTTCAGAAGAGCTGGCAGAAAGAGTAGAGGGCATGGGAAGGTGTGGTCATGATTTAATGCAGTTAAAGAATGAGGTAACTGGTATTGGTCAAGAGAAGAGTGACCTTCATCACAGCCAAAGCACTGAGGAATGCTGCTGTTGTTAACGAGGATGATGATCCTGCTGTCATAGCAGAGAATGCTGGATTCCACTCTGAGAGCTGCAGGGAAGCAGAAAAGCCAACCCAAGAGCACCTGTCTATGGCGTCTGGAAATGAAAATGCACACTGAATAAGCAAAAAGCCAAATGATTAAGCTGAAACAGGCATACTGAGAAAGTGCAACATGAAAGGACCTGAGTAACAGAGACAGTAGTGTGTGTTTTACAGATGGTGAAATAGAGATCATAAACTATCATTCATGTGATTTTTTTTTGTTCCTGATGAAGATTTCTGTGTTCATCTCCTTGCACCAATTTCATTCCTATGGTAACAATCTTAGAGAAGCCTGTTCTGCCAGCCAATTGCTTACATATTCTCCCTTTTTTCCCATCTCCATGATAACTCACCTGCTGTTAGCAGAGTCACATAAGGCTAGGATTCTTTACAAAATCAATGCCTACAGAAATTTCTGTTCTTGTCAATGCCATTAACTGTCTACCAGACAAGAGGATTGAGAGGAGTTAGAGGAAAGACCAGAAGTTTTAAAGGTTGGTTTCATGAACACTTAAACACTTCTTCTCCTGTCTTCGGCAATTTGAAACAATTGTGGTTATGTCAGCTATGTCAAATTAATACTATGAATAATGATCCCTGTATGGAAGGATAACATGAAATCTCCTAATAACAGTCTTTTGCCTTTAAGAATTTTTCATGTTTAGTGTAAGCTCTCAAAATCTTCCATTAGGTAAGACTGAAATGAAATCTTGGTATTATTTCTTTATTTACTTATTTATGGCAAAATCTGAGAGCAGGTATGTGGTGAAACGGGCAGATTAAATGCGACTACATTGTCTAGCCAGAATTTTCAAAAGTGACTCAAAACTTAAAACTTCAGTATTTTTGGATTCCAGATTATATCACTAGGAGGAAATCTGGTATCTAGCAAGTTGTGGATATTCACCAACCATCAAATAGAAATTACATCCACTCCATAAAACTAATACTGGCTCATTGAGTGTTGTTAAGTTAACCTGTGGTTTTATGGTAGGGTTTTATCTTTGTGGTAGCTAGCTGTCATCAAAACATTTTAGACTGAGACATAGAATCATAGAATAATTTGGGTTGTATGGGATAATTCTGTGATTCTGTGACTTAAGAGGTCATTTAATCCAACCTCCGTGTTGTGGGCAGGGACATCTTCAGCTAGATCAGGTTGCACAAAGCCATGTGGTTACCGGCCTTTCAGAGGATAAAAAAGATACCTCAAAACAGGTTGCTAAGTTGATTATCAGTCAGCATGGAGGAACAGATCCACTCTCAGAGATGCTAGTTCAAGGACTAAAAGTCTTGTTCAAGTACAACAGCAGGAAAGAATCAGAGAACTTCTGTGTTTGAGTCTTTTAGTTATAGTGATCCAGGAGGAACTAAATCCTCTCTGTGTCTCTAAAGAATTATCACATGGCATTTTAAGAACAAACAAAAAAGAGCGATAACTCTCTGAATATGGTTTGAAAACTTCATGAGAGTGAAGTGCATGTCGAAAATTGTTTTTGCCAATTTGTTGACACATGCAGCGCAATCTACACATTGTGTTATGCAACAGTGGCACCCAGTGGAGGCTGGAATTACAACAAAGTTTCTGTAGCTGCTGGGTAAGGCTTGCCCAAATTTACCCGGCAAAATTTACCTTGCCCAAATTTGCCCGTGCTGATTCAGGAAGGCAGATCTGTGAGGACCAAAGCTATGCACAATTTGTATTCTCCTAAATCATAAACTCTTATCTGTCCACCAGGCTTTTAATCTGAAATGTTTAGGCTATCTGAGCATTTATCTATCTATTCACAGCAAACTCTGCATAGTGTGAGGGCCTTTTTTCCTGCGGGATAAAAACTGCTTTAGTGACATCATTCGAAAACCTCAAGCAGCATCTAATGCAAGAGCATCCCAGCGAGTGGACAAAAAGGTGCGGTCTGTTCCTACTGCCCTGAAACTACTGCTTGAATAGCAACAGTATCAGCCTCTACAGCCTGTAGGGAAAGCAAAGAGCAACATGCATGCATAGGAACAAGGGGGAAGAGTGGAAAAGCATGGATCCTGGTTCGATAACAATCTGGGATTTGATGCAATAGTCTGATTGAATAGGCTGTAAGGTGTGTGAGGGAGGGTAATGGGAGGAATGCCAGATGTATGTCATGTAGGTAGGAAGGAAGTCTCTAGGGAGTATATGTTAATGTTTAAAGTTTAGGCAATGCTAATAGCAGCACCAAAAATAAATGAACATTATTAATAAGCTATAAGCAGATCAACTCCCCTGTAACTTGGAGTCCTCCATATGTTACAGTGTGCATGGAATATCAGATTTGGTTAAGGAATATATTCTTTACTATGAGGCTGGTCAACAGCACTGCTCCATGGGGAATGACATGTCTTCTATTGTTTTCTCAGGAGTCATGTATTGCAAATAGTTGTGCTAAACACAGATTTGGGATTAACTCACTTCTAGTGCTAAAGAAAATGAAAAAAAACCCCACCAGAATAATGTTTCTGTGTACCTAGTGCCACTAAGCCCAGATCTCCATTCCTGGCTGCATGCTTACTCAGTGTCTGATGTTATCAGAAAAATGTGAATAATGAGAATGACTATCTGAAATCCTTTATTTTAACATTTAACTGTAAACACAGTTTTTACATCACCAAGAGCAGGCTGGAAGCAGGAAAGCTGTTCAAGTAACTATTGTTTTGCAGACATGGAATAATTCAGAAAGTGAGAATGACCACTTAATTTACACACTTGGGAATTGTTTCTGTGGGTGCAAAAGTCATTAGACAGAAGAGGCTGCTAATTAAGCACATGCTCTCTCACAGGTGCAGTACTAGATTTTGCAAATGATCCTATTGAGTCACCAGGACTTTCTTTTGATTAGGTTGCTATTCAATGTAAGATATAATCCCATAATTTCTGGAGAAATGATTGCTTATTTCAATGATAATAGGTAGCATCATTATTTTTATCCAAGCATAATGTGTTGGTAGGTAAGTAGATTTTTATCTTTGTTTTATAGCACAGGTCCTGAGAGCAAAGTTAAATTGCTCAAGAGTAAGAAGATGCCTCAAATGTGTGACATGACCCTCATGGCAGATCCAAACATGACGTTGTTCTACTGTCTAGGTTAAGGAGGGAATTATAATGAAATAGAAGATAAATCAAAGCTGTTACAATAGGTTTGTAATGTATTTTTGAGCTAGATACTAGATTTATTCTAAGCAAAATTATTAAAATTATAAGACATCTTTACTTGCTAAAGATTGCTCCCATCTCATCCCACATCCTGAAGAACTGAGTTATAAGTCATAGAATCTTGCCTTGCAAATACTAATGGACGAAACTATATGACTCTTGACTTCCTGCTCCTGATAAAGGAATTTACTGTTTGTGTTTAAAGGCTGTAACAAATTGCTTTTCCTCTTAGTACTGGATTTTTGAGGAACTGTGCCCCAGGGAACTGGCAGCCCAGCTGTGCTGCTGTGTAAGATTATGCTGAGAAGCACACTTTACACCTTTACTGTACTGGCTTTGCCATCTAAGTTGTATTGTATTGATGTTACTCTGAGCAAAAATTTGGTGTGCTATTTCCCATTGGTTCAACTTCCCTGCAAGCTCCGTTAAACATGAAGTAACACACTTGCATCTCATTGTTGTCACAGTTTTACCATTTCTCTATTAGAAGAATTTCTGTCCTGTATGAATCTAGTCAAAATGAAGGACTTGCCACAAAATGTATGAAGAAGGTAAGAGACCTAGGGCATTGGAGAAGGCATTAAAACAGAGAAGTCCAATTAATAAGATGAAGACTTTCATCCTGAAAAAGAACATGTAATTGAGACATACTGATGTAATTACAATTGATTTTTCTCACAGGAAAAAAAAAAAAGACACAGAGTATGGCAATTGCTGAAAGTGGTAATGGAAAAGGAAGTAATTTCGA
Organism: Colius striatus; assembly: GCF_028858725.1. Classification (NCBI taxonomy): domain Eukaryota; kingdom Metazoa; phylum Chordata; class Aves; order Coliiformes; family Coliidae; genus Colius; species Colius striatus. Next base: position 12,816,563 of record NC_084765.1, read on the forward strand.
GTAGAGATCAGCCTATCTGTTTTTTTTTTTCCCTTTCCCTCTTAGTTTTTAAGGAAATCTATGAGTCCTGGCTTCTAATCGTAAAAAGAAGTCTGTCAGGGTAAGTCTATACCAATAAATAGTATTTCAGAATTGCAGGAAAGAGAAAATAACAGAGAAATACAAAAGGATATGACAATCAAAGAGTTTTCTGTAACATAGGTTAAGATTTGCAGTGGAATTTAAAAGATCAATTGTTCAAGTTAATGAAAAGATGACTGAGTAGATTTTTTTTCCTTTTTTCCTCCTTTTTTTTTGAATGGTTTGTCGCCAGTGGTTCTGAACAGAAACACAGTTACATTTTCCTTTCCTTCAGGCTTTGGAGTAGGCACTGCTTTTGGATTTACCTTGACCCTTCATCTTGGTTTGTTATGACTTCTGTATTTTACCTCTGGTTAATAGTGCTTTTCAATAAGATAACCCAAGTATTTAAGCCATAGGTGTCAATAAAAGCAGCTAGGCAAGTATTCTGAAATGGCTAGCAATGGAGATGACACCCTGCAGGCTTTGTTCATAAGGACTATGAAGCTCTAGCTTTCTGCCATAACAAGTACCATCTAGAATGTAGTTTGAATCTTCTTTGCTATAAAGGCACCTTTGTGCTAATGAGTCTCCAAAATTGACAATGAATGGAATTTTGGCCCTGAGAAGATCTGAGTGCAAATCAACAGTTAATTGAAAGCAACAGTATTGTTTCTGGAATTCCATGGATGCATGATAAAAGATGCTTTACAAAACAGGTTTAAAAGTGTTTTAGAAAAAACTTAAATACCCTCTCTACATTGCTCTGCTGAAGTCTGAGTGCTCTTATAGACATACATGGGTTTTTTTGAGGTCTGAATGTTAAGTACTGTGAATGGAACACCTAGATGTCTAAGCAGTGTGAGAGTATTTGTACCTGTAGAACTGTAGTGGCATTTAGGACAGTATGAGATGTGGAACAGTTCTTAGCTCAACTAGGTCTCAGTCTTGTGGAAAGACTTTTATAGCTGGTGCCTAACTTCACTGGGGAACAATAAGTCTTCTGTTTGTGATATGATTAATATGTCTGAATTGCAAGGCACATTTCACACATTTTGTGTGAAACTAAGCTTGTAGTATGCAATTTGTTCATGGAAAATGAGACAGGTGTAGCACACCAGAGGGTCAATCTAAGACAAAATTTTGAATGATCTTTACTAGAATATCTCTTCTTCTAAGCGAGTTTCATGTAGAGAGCAAAAGAAAATGTATAAGAGATATTAGCTTGAACTTTTTGTTTAAGGGCTATTAATATAGTGATAAGTAAGATGAAAATGTGTGGGTTACTTTTAACAAATATTTGTACTGATTATTCTTTTTCTCCTCAAAATCTTTGTTGGCTTTGACTTTGGCATAATTCTTTTATATTTAGTCTTCTTAGCTTACTTTCTTCATCAGACATCAGTAAAAGTAAATTTCAGAAATATGCTGAATTCATCTTTGGTAAAAAATAGTGAGAGTGATACAACACAGACTTTGCACCAGCTTCTGGCTTACAATGCCAGCTCATCTTGTTGCAACACTTTCTCAAGGATGAGAAGAATGTGATCTGGGCTCTACCTACTGCCCAGTGAAGCTGGGCACAGATTTACTGTGAGATGTGGCTGAAAGAGCTTCCAATCCCAATATCAATACAAACAAGTTCACAATTATTTCTTCCTTTTCTTCTTTTTCAGCTGAAGAGCTGAAATATTGTAAAAATAATTATGTTTTAATATTTTATTTACAATCTGAATTTTTACTCTAGAATAGGCTGCCAAGCAAATGACATTTATTCTGTTAGTACTATTGTAAAGGAAGAGAGCACAGCGATTAAATTTCAGAAGAGAATACAGTAAGCCACAATTCCATTATAGTGTCTTACAAGGCACTGTCCTTCAAAACAGTATTTTCTTTCTCCCAGGCTGTTTGATCTTTAAGAAAATTTAAATTCTTTCTACAAGTTTGGTATACTTTGATCTAAAGTTATTTGTCCACAAGGATTCAGTCGTTCGGGTTTCAGAGTGACATGTTTATACCCAGGTTTTCTAGTTGCCATGTTTTTCTAGCATCTCTGCTAGATGAACCGTGATATCATCTCTGCTTCCCTCTGAAGCAGTAAAAAAATAGATCCTAATTGTGGGAACATCTCCTGGAGTCATGGAAATCCCTGTACCATTCTGTAGAGAGCTGTGTTGCCTCTTTTGATGTTCTTTATGCATTGGCAGGTGACAGAATGAAGCCAAACCGTGTGAAATTTCTAGCCTAGACTTGGACTTTGCAGGTTGGTTTGGAATATGGAATGAGAGTTTTTACTGCTTATGTAAGGTGAACCTTGGGTGTTACTGAGGAATTCTAATATTTACTACTTAGTAGTATTAGGTTCCTTCCGTCACAACATTTCTTGTGAGTATTATTCTAAGAGTGAACAAACTGGCTCATGTCAGGGACAGTATTAGAAAAACAGGCAATGTTTTGATGATAGAATCAGAACAGAATTTGAGACGCTCTTCAACACGCTGATTTTCTCAAAGCTATGCAACTTCTTTGCTACAACACAGCAAGTTGAGGATTTTGTCCTTGCCGTAACTTGATGGTTACACATTTTTTCACCTAAAAAACTGGAGAAGATACTGGGCTATTGAAACTGGAATCTACTCACTAGGTAAATTAAATTTCAATGACTTCTGACATGGTTTTCTGATGTGACATTGATTTATGAAAATAAGTCTGACTTGCAAATATGATTTTGAATGTAGATTGGAACTGCTCCTGTACCAAAGTGCTATGTTTTACCTATCTTTACTTGCTTCAGAAATAATGTATAACAAATTTTGAGATCTGTTCCTCTTTCAATCCAGCATTGAAACACTAGCTTAACTTTATCCACAATAAGGTTTTTGTTCTGAATAAGTATACTTATTTATGTTGAGTGAGAAAACAATATTGAGTAGAAGAACAATAAAAACTTAGCCTGTAAAAATGTTCCATTTTCTCAGGCTTTTAGCATTGTGCTTATTTCTTCTAATAGAGTCAATACAGCAACTATATTTGACAAAGAGAAGTACTAGGAGGTGTAAATGGAGAGAAAAACCTCTGATATCATTTTACCTGAGGGCTCATAGTAGCTATTCTATGCAAACAGCTGATCTTAAACTTGAATTTCTTATCCTTAACAAAATTCTGAAATTATTTTATTACCACTGTAAATCAATGTTTGTAGGAGACTGAAGGCAAATTTTCATGTCAGGAGAAGAATCTTAGGACCAAATAGCTTGAGTCTGCTGCAGCCAGTAATGTTCCATCAATTTTCACCAGATGAAAATGGCTACTTTTTTAGCTTTTTAAATTCTTGTTTGACTAAGGGTAGCAATTTCCTCTGTTGTTATTACAACACGAATGGACTCTTATTGAGTTGCTCACTAAAAGTTTTATAGCTAAAGTGCTGTGAGTGTTTTCATTATAAATGGCTACCATAAAGCTCTGTAACTTGCTTGTAAAAATTCTCTGTCAATAAAAATCTGGCACTTACAAGGTCTGTTCTGGGACTAATTTATTTAAATTAATTTATTAAAATAATTGAACAGCCATTGTGAAGTAATGAATGTTGCAAACAATTGTATTAACACTTGGTGCCTCATCGTGCTTTTCTTAAAAGCAACAAAAAGTTTTAGAAAGAACAACACGGGTGAAGCACTGAGTCAGTTTTGACAATTATGTGAATTTAGACATAAAAAACTTTTTTTTCTGGACAAGTTGCTCTATATATTTAATACATTCTGGCACAGAAATATTCTACTGTTGTAGTGTGTTTAATATTGGTACATGTGATTAAAATGCTGTAGAGGCCTTGTGTTTCAGAGACCCTGGATAGTTTTTAGCCTAAACTGACTGACACGTCAAAATGAGAAATATTTGCAGGAAAATTGTTTGCATAAGGATCTATTTCTGAATGCATTTGCAGAATCTCATATCAGTAAAAACAGTGACATCCAAGTCACACTCAAGTGACAGCCAAGCAAAAAAAGTGACAGCAATCTCCATTGTGGATTCACTCTCTCTGCCTTTCTAATACGACTCTGCTTTCTGCTGTGGTGTTATCATTGTCATCCTTTGAAAATAGGATAAGGTTATGTTTTTTTCTAACTTTGTGGTATAATAACTTGTTTAAGAATTTTAATGTGATGAGGGAACAATTTGTATGTGAAATTACAATAATAATTAATGTTAATAAGCCATTTTATTAACTCTTTGGTATAATCATGTTATGGTTTGAAAGCATTGACTTAAACACATCCAGAATTCTAGCAGGAAGATTATCTCTTCCTGAGAGAAGAAAGATACTATGAAGAGTTAGATTAGCTGATAATGACTAATTCTCTGGTTGTGAACTCTGTGCTGCTCTTTTTGGGTAGAGGCCCTTTCTCATCATTGTAATAGATGAAATGAGTCCTCTAAAAATGTGGTGTGCATGGCTTTTTTCTTTTTCTTATGAAGAGGTACACTAACAGACACTTTCTGAAAATAAAATCCATGGTGTCACACCAAAAACTAAATGACACAAGGTAATCAAACCTGTTGAAAGAGTGTTCTTGTTTTCAAATGCCAGACACCAGGTGTTTGAGAATATGCCCTCATGCAATGAAGTGTCTGTGACATTATTTATTTAAAAGTAGATGATCGGAGCATGTTTTTTTCAGTGAGCACATCTCATTTTCTGGAGTGACCTGCTATGCATAAGCCTGGAGCCCCTGTTTGTTTATAGGAATAGTTGAGATGGTTTGGTTTGTTCTTATTCTCAGGCTATGATCCCCCAGGGTAAATAAAAATGAGGGCTATGTGAAAACTACTAATGTATGGTCTTTCCGTAATTCAGACTTCAGGTCCTGGTATCTTGTTTAGCATTCTTGTATAACACATGACAGTTCCTCTCATCTTGTTGCCGAGTCCTTTTTTTGTCTGTGTGCCTTCATTTTAATGAAATTCAGACCCCAAAGTATAGTATATAAAACCTTATCCATTATTTAAAAGAAACAAGCATATACTTTCTGGAATTTGTAATGCAGATATTAAGAAAAACCTAGAAAAAGGAATAGATGCCTGCAACTTAATAACAAGATAGTATATCCAGCCCTCCAAAATGTAGGGCAAAAGAACCTGAGAAACCTTTGTCATCTGTCATGTGTCACATAAATGGCTAACTTTATCATATGTGAACACAAAGAGTTCTCCCCTATTCTTATATGCTCTTGAGAGTACAGGTAACACTGTCATTATTGTAATTGTCTTTTAGCTGTGGCAGAACAGGAGAAAGAGTAGGTGACAAATGTGGAGTTCAAAGGACATCTTTTTTTCCCAATCTACTGTGCTCATTTGTGTTTAGTAGTTTTCCTTCAGTTTTATCAACACAACCCAATTCTATAAATACTATCAGTAACTATGTAGAAGGATCTGTACTAAAAATGACTTCTACATAATTACAAGTGAATTCCTTTTCAGTATCATCTCCACCTACCCTTTTTCTTCACCTACTCTGCACCTATCCTGTAGAATTGTAGGAATGTAAGTAGATGAGGAAAGTTGAATCATAGAATCATAGAATGGTAGGGGTTGGAAGGGACCTCTAGAGATCATCTAGTCCAACCCCCGTGCTAAAGCAGGTTTCCCTAGATCAGGTCACAGGGTAATGTGTCCAGATAGGCTTTGAAAACCTCCATGGAAGGAGACTCCACATTCTCCCTGGGTGGCCTGTGCTAGGGCTCCCTCACCCTCACAGTGAAATATTTTTTTGTATAACTGGAACTTTTCGTGTTCCAGCTTTTGTTCATTAGCCCTTGTCCTGTCACTACAGAAGAAAAAGTACTGCCCCATCATTGTGACATACACCTTATAAATACTTGTAAATACTAATGAGTTCCTCCCTCAATCTCCTCTAGGCTGAACAATCCCTTGTATCCTTGGGTGGTTCACCTATGTTTGGAGAGGGTAGTTAGAAGCAATGTAAGCTGTGATTTATAAGAGTGGGACCATGTGAGCTACTAGGCTAATAGTAATGCAGTTCCTGGTTTCTCTTATCAGCTACAGAAATAATACTTTAAAAGACTGTCTTACTGTTCATATCAGTCCTCAAAACTGAGGGAGTTCAAAGCCAGTTTTTCCTTTACCCTTGAAGTGAAAATAAGAGAGAAGTCCAGATCTGATCTTTCTGATTTGTTCATCCATTCTCTAAAATGACTTATTCTCTATTACCTCTTTGACAACCAGTTGTACTTTTTGCCTGCAATAAGCCTAGAGCATCTCTGAGCATCACAGAACAGGCTCTGAGGTGCCTGCTTGACTGCTTTCCCTAGGTTTAGTAAGGAGAAAATGTTTACATACTATTTATACTTTAACTCCAGTCAACCCAAAGTAAGCACCTCATTTCATTTTGCTCTGCAGTTTGTTTCTTCCTGCAGCATGGCTGCAAGGTTACTACTTAGATAGTACCACACTTAATGCATCCTTCTAGCTGTTAGACAACTGTCATATTTTTGATTTTTTTTTCAGAAGGTTGAGACTTCTTTATTTCCACAACATATAACAATATTTCTCATATAGATCAGACCATTTTCATACTGCCACTTGATGTCTAAACACAATGAAGAAAAAATACCTCTTCATTGACCACATCTGAAAGAGGCAAGTTTAAGAGAAACTTTAAGTTGCCATAAACCAAAGCATTCACTCATAGCCAGTTTAGATGCAAGCTAAGGTTATTGCCAGCAGTTTCAAACTACTGAGTTGAGAACCACTCAACCTTTTTTCAGCCCCACGCTATTCAGTGAAGCATACAGTAGGGCTTATAAATTAGGTATCTAATGTTGTACAGCAGTAGTTACAAAAATTATTGGAGTTTTGTTCATTGGTCACTGCTGCTGCTATTGAATTCCTGCGGTAGCTTTGATTACCTGAAATTGTATTTGTGGGCACTTTAATGCCATCACTCTATTACTGTATCATCTCTCTTTAAAAATAGTTGACCAAATCTTCATCTGGTATAAATCTGCTCAGTTCTCAGTTAGTGGAAGTAAGAGAGTTTTGTCTGCAGAGCGGTTAGCAGGACAACCATTCAGATATGAAAGATCATTGTGTGCAAGGTAGAATACTTTTGTCCTTTTCCTTTCCTTCCTTTCAGTGCAGAAATTAAGACTTGTAGGTCTTCTACCAGTGAAGAATAAGTTATAGAAGTTGACATAGGATATGCCTCAGCCTTGATCATCAGGAATTCGTTTCATGAATAATAAGTCATCCAAATGACAGTATATGGATTCTGCTGGATGACATTTTCAATAGAGTTGAAGAATAGTGACTTCCTGGTTCATGTGATGGTCTGGGGAGAGAAGGAGATTGTGCTCAAAGAGTCGTGAGCAACAGATTAAAACATTTTCTGAATATTATAATGTTTTTCCTTCCATCTTTCCTTCTTTATCTCCCTCTTCCTCATCCCATATATTTTAATGTGTTTGAGGTTTTATTCAACTATACACTTTTTATTCAGTCTGCTAATGTTCATGCCTTCACTTATATAGTTAATATGTACAAATACTTGTTAAAAGTAACCCACACATTTTCGTCTTACTTAGCTTCAAGTTGTAGGGGCTAATACAGAGCATATGTGAAAGGATAAAACAGACACAACTCTGATCTGTCAGTTCTTGCCTGTTTGATGTAGCCTCTGTGTTTGAAATTCTCCTCCACCCTCCTATGAAGGTTAAGACAGTGTTTAGGAGGTGATCCACACCCCGTTGTAAGCTGGTAGTGTTATCCATGGATTTAACAATGGGAAATGATCTGATAGCCTGTAAGACTTTCTAATCTCAGCAAGCTGACTTGGGCAATCACTTTAGAGAACATGAAAAACAAACTTTGATAAAGTTTACCAATATGTAGGGGTCATATGAATGTTAAAAGTGGGTAAAGAGACAGTCATAGTATGAGAAAAGGCTTTCATCATCATTTTATGCCAATGAAAACAGGCATTATTATAAAGAAGACAACGGGTCTTGATTTCCAGAATGGTGTGGAAAGCTTACCTTGAATATCCTCATGGAAAACAGAGAGTTAGACTGTTGTTGCATGTAATATTTCAAACCATGAAGTTGTTAGTGCATTTAATCCAAAGTTCTGTATTGGTATTCTTAACAGGTGCCTGGCTTTATTTAATATTTTTGGGAGGAAGAACAGATATGCTGAAGAAAGTAAAAGGTTGTCCCAGAATTCATTCATTCCTGTTGCAGAGAAAAGCAATTACTTCCTTTTGGAAGACTTGATCTATGCAGTAAAGTGATCACACATTTATTTTGTCACTTGGATTTTCTGTAACAGGGCTATGCTAGGATGTGAGTTCCTGGTATTTTTCCAGTTATCAATATTGAAATATTAGTGATCAAGCATTTACTGAACACCATTCCTCAAATGCAGGGTCTCCACAGCATCTTGTTGCATTCATGGAATTCATTTGTTTGCATTATCTGGCTAACTGGTTCTTTTGTATTGCCAAGGTGATGAACAGATTTGACATTTAGCTGATTACTTCATCAAAATTAAAAAGAAAACAGGGCAACCATCCAAAGTTCCTTTCAGTGTGAAAGCTAATTATAAAAATGCTTTGAGCAGCAATTTCTTTTTGGATGTTAAAGTGCTTTTATTAGATTGTTCCCCTGTCATTTTAAAATTTATTGCTAGACACTTATAAATGGGGTTGCCTGCCGAAGTAGAATTATTTTATTTTCTATATTTAAGATGGGAGACAAATGTTGTATTTGAGACTGAATTTGTTTATATTTTACATCATTCTGAATAGAAAGAAGAATAACTAGTGCTGGCTTTCATGGATCCAAAATATGTATTTTATACATACATATATCCACTTCTATTTACAATTCAGCAACTCCCAACTTCCAAAAACAATTACTTGGCAAATAAAAAAATCAAGCATGTAATTCAAAAGTTGAGTACAGCCATGTATTGTTAGAAGCTTGTATTTTGTGTTGTATATTTACACAATCAGTGGTGACTGAAAAATCTAATCATGTGCTTGTACCTGTCCTTCATAAGCCGCTGCATGTTCTCAAACAGCATAAAAGTACTCTAAAGTTATTTTGTGGAGATCATTGAGTAAGAGTTGGTGAAGTGAATTTTAACCACTAAATTTAGACCTGAACAGTGCTGTATTCTGTTACCAGATCTTAGAAGTTCCTTGTGAAGTATTTTTTGAATGCTTTGGAATATATTTAACTTTTTATTCTGACTGCTGTTATTAGCATCCTTTGGACCCCAGACAAGGTGTGATCTAGGGAGATTTCAAGGTGACAAAGTTGGGGGTGTTTGCATATGATATTGTCTAGCACACTTTGGCTTCTAAATCATCCTGTGAGGACATATATTAATTCTTGACACTGAAATCTATTAATATACCTTGAAGCCAAGTGAATTATGTGAATCTGGTGTTTCAAGCTGTAGAATTCTGCCATAACTAGGGGGAAATATTTTGCTCTAGGTAGATTAATGTTGAAAGCTTGTCAAGAAAAAGTTTAATGTTGAAAATTTATTCTTCCTCTTCTTGCTAGTACTTGAGTTTCTATACTAAATCCCATTTGTAATCTGAGGAAAAATAGATATATAATTTCTTTTGTATTTATCTGTGTTATTAGAGTTACAGTGATGTAGTCTATTGCCTATTAAAAAGTGCATTCCAATGAATGATCATCCAGAGGGTAATTTTTACTCACGTCAATCTGAGAGCTTTTCTCATAAAACAGAGTAACTGCCAGTGCTTATCTAATACTTTAATTCATGCCCATTGCAGGAAGCAATTAAGATAACTCAACATTCTGTATTAATAAATAACAAAAAAGAGAATAAGAGATTTGCTAAATACCCTTTGTGGAGATAACAGATGAGACTTAATATGCATGTACTGAGGAAGCTTTGGATAGACAGGAAATGCATTCTGAACAACAGACCTCAGAAAGAGTGTACAAAACAAATATGGGGTGGTTGTTTTTTTTAATTTGACTCCGAAGTTTTTTTCAGTGTTGAGCACTAGGAAGTGATAACTCCTCTTTGTATCCATAAAATGTCTATGCAATATACAAAGCAATTGACCCCACAGTTTTTCAGAACTTCAAATAACAAATAAAGTCCATTTTTAAAACAGTTAGTGAAGTTTGTAACAGCTCTGATCACTGATTCTAGTATTTGTAAACTGTCTCTGTAGTTACACTATTTTTATTCATGTAAAGATTTTAATTAGCGAATTTGTGTGAATTTGACGTAAGCATGTTCATAATTAATTACATAAATCTTCATGCTTTGTCCTTTCTAAGCACATCTATCTACCTGCTTGACAATGTGATGAATTATTCAGGGTAGATTAAATAAGGGAGAAACATAGTCCTGTTAAAAGTTCACAAATTATATCCTTGTCTGCAGAGAACCTTTCTTTGCTGTCTTTGGTTGTTAATAGATGATAGGTTTCTGCAGTTTAAGCTGTCCTGTGGCTATGCTGTTGCAAGCTTTCATGATGTCAATGGCTCTCCTATAATTTAGAGCAAGGTGTGCATACATGATGTGTGTGCCTAAACTATGTAAGGAATGACTTCAGAACACTTAAGACACTCTAAAAGCATGAGCTTGTGTATATTTTATTAATTTCTCTGTTCCAAATAAGCATGGCATATACAGGAGTAGCTTTAATGTGAGAGCTATACAAGCTCATCAGGGGCAGTTTGGCCGGGGTCTCTCCTTAGTAGTATCTTTTGATCCCATATTGGCTTTGTAAGAAAATCAGAAAAAAGTGTCAAAAAATACATCTGTGAAGAACTTGCTGCATACTCAGGCCTTGAGTTTCTCAGTGGGACACACTCAGACAAGAGCTTAAATGAGTCTGTGGCACAGTAGTGTTTAGCATTTTCTTATTAGAGCTTATCTTTTGATTAATGTTTAACTTGAGACATCTGTCAGAAAAGACTCATCTATCTGACCAAAATCAATTCTGCAGAAACATTAACGGAAGAGGAAATGCAAGATGTTTTCCCAGTCAACAAACTTTTATGCTGAACTCATTTATATTTACTAAATTGAAAGTTCTTATTTTATGAATGCCACCAGTTTTAGGCCTTTAAAAAATTAACTCAGTAGTTTAGCCACAACGAAAAGAGAACTGTAAACTCATCTTTGGTTGCAAAAATATTTTCTGGAGTATTTCTAACCTATATGTTTTGTTTTCCATAGGTTGATGGGATACTGTGCCTGGCAGACATTCTTACTGATAACAGCCATTCTGAAGCTACTCATGCAGAAGCAGCAGCAGTGATTGCACAGATCACATCTCCACATCTCACATTCACTCAGCATCTCAGCAGCTTTCTTGAAAATATGGAAGAAATTGTAACAGCACTTGTCAGTAAGTTCTTCGCAGAATTTCTGAGTCATAGAATCATAGAATGGTAGGGATTGGAAGGGATCTTTAGAGATCATCCAGTCCAACTCCCTGCAGAAGCAGGTTCACCTAGATCAGGTCACAAAGGAACATGTCCAGGTGGGTTTTGAAAACCTCCAGAGAAGGAGACTCCACAATCCCTCTGGGCAGCCTGTGCCAGGACTCACTCATCCTAATAGTTTTTTTGTATGTTTAAATGAAAATTTTGTGTTGCAGCTTGATCCTGTTACCCCTTGTCCTGTCACTAAATACAACAGAAAAAAAATGATGCCCCAACCTCCTGCCATCCAACATTTATATACTTGTAAATATTAATGAGATCCCCCTGAAGTCTTCTCTTATCCAGACTAAACAACCCCAGTTTCTTCTTATATTTAAATGAAACTTTTTGTGTTCCAGCTTCATCCCATTACCCCTTGTCCTGCTGCTAGCTACTATAGAAAAAAGCGATGCCCCAGCCTCCCGACACCTACCATTTAGATATTTTATATTAATTAATTATTAATTATTAACTATTAATTAAATAATTAATATATTGTAAATATTAATAAGATCTCCCCTCAGTCTCCTCTTCTCCAGACTAAACAGCCCCAGTTCCCACAGTCTTTTCTCATATGAAAGATGTTCCATTCCCCTGATCATCTTGGTGGACCCTGCGCTGGACCCTCTTTCCCTCTTGAGCTGAGAAGCCCAGAACTGGACACAGTACTCCAGATGAGGCCTCACCAGGGCAGAGTAGAGAGGGAGAAGAACCTCCCTTGACCTGCTGACCACACTCTTCTTGATGCATCCCAGGATGCCATTGGCCTTCTTGGCCACGAGGGCACATTGCTGGCTCATGGTTAGCTTATTATCAATCAGGATTCCCAGGTCTCCCTGCAGAGCTGCTCTTCAGCAGGTCGACCCCCAGCCCGTACTGGTGCAGGGGGTTGCCCCTTCCCAGATGCAGGACTCTGCACTTGTCCTTGTTGAACCTCATGAGGTTCCTCTCTGCCCAACTCTCAAGCTGGTTGAGATCCCACTGAATGGCAGCACAGCCTCTGGGGAATCAGTCAGTCCTCCCAGTTTGGTGTCATCAGGGAACTTGCTGAGGGTACACTCTGTCCCCTCTGCTAGGATGTTGATGAAGATATTGATTCTTCATGTATCCCAGAATGTCATTGGCCTTGTTGGCCATGAGGGCACATTGCTGGCTCATGGTTAGTATATTATCAACCAGGAATCTTTCCATTTAAAATAACAGGTTGGAGTAGGACTCTCTTTCATTAGAAATAATCCCTAAATAATTTAAATAATCCTTAATATAATATAATAATAATACAAATAATCCCCAAATGATTGCTATTTATTTCCTTAACAGGTAAAAAAACTCAGTCATTTTTCTGAATCAAAGCATTCTGCAATCACATAATATTTTTTACTCTAGTCCATATTTGAATAGAATTTATGCATATTTTTCAAAAGACTATCCATGTGAAATTCTACCATAACAACCACAGGAAAGTCCCATCAAAGTATCCTCTTGGCCCATGTTTGCCTCTCAAAGAGTGGTTTCTAATAGTTCCAAACTTTTATGTTACGTTTTCTAAAATTGCTAGAACTCAAGCTCACCACCATATCTGCATTTGTATGATACTTCAGAAAAAAAGTACAGTATAGTATAATCTATGGCCGTTGTTACAAGAAAATAAAATATCTGTCTCTTTTGTCTAGGCCTCTGATCTATGATAAAATAGGGCAAAGGTAACAAGATTTTCCTTAACCTAGGTCAATGAGCTGATATTTCTTACCAGTTTCTAAAGAGAGGAATCTCTTATTTCTGACACTGTGCTCCATCCCTATCAAATATCAGCAGCTTTCAGTCAATTGTCCTCTTCTTCTCTCTCATCTGGAAATTCGGTTTCTCAGAGCTTCATGTCAAAAAGTGCAATTTGAAGTATCTAGTTTTATTTCTTATGTATAACAGATCAATACATCTGGACATTTCTCTACCGAGCCCAATGGTTAAACTAAACCAGTTCGGTTTTCATGCACAGTTTTGTTTTGTTTTTTAACAGAATCAAAAAAGAGACTGTAGTAGTGCCAGTACTAGAGGATTCTATAATATCTGAAATGTATGTAGACATTCTTCAGTATGCCCAAACAGAACTAATGCTGCAGAAATCAAGAAAATAATTTATTCCTCAACAACAAATAGTGAAGGTTCTGCCTTGAAATTGCCCTGAATCCAGTGGATGGAATTAACTTCTGCTGAGCTTGGTTCTGTTGTAACTAGACTGCTAGAGGCATCTGATAAGACTTATTTAAGATGATTTTCCAGCTGTTACAGTCTACTGCAGTCCATAGATAGTCTGAACAGCCTATCCAGCAGTTACTAGAAGTGGAACATTTCCCCGGTTATCACTGTTTAAGTTCCACGGGAAATTCAGTAGCATAAACTCTGCCCAAGAAATGTAAGCATTAAAAATAGAATATGTATGACTTTGTAAGAGCCCTGTCAGTAATCATACACCAGTTTTGTTATAATATTTATAACTCAATAATTGAATTACTGTAATATGCTTAATTTTTAAACCATGCTGAAATCCAGTTACCAGGTGATTCAGTTCTTAGTTAAAATATATGTGTGCAAAGAACTAAAAGGTAGCTATACTTTCAAGACTGATTGTTGAAGCTGGAAAAAATACATGATCTTTGACTATGGAGAAATACTTTTAGAGATAGGCAACTGTGGTAGTTTGAGCCTGGCTGGATGCCAGGTGCCCACCACACCGCTTTATCCCCCACCTCCTCAGCAAGCCAGGGAAGGGGAGAAAATAAGATGGGAGTCTCGTGGGTTGAGATAAAAGCAGTTTAATAAATAAGCAGCAAAGCCGCGCACGCAGGAAGCAAAGCAGAAGCAGATAAAGCTGTTACTCTCTACTTCCCATCAGCAGCGATGTCCGGCCACCTCCCGAGAAGCAGGGCTTCAGTACGCGTAGCTGTTGCTTTGGGAAGGCCAGAAATGAATCTCGCCTCCCCTTCCTGCTCCTCTCCCCCAGTTTATATTACTGAGCTGACGTCATATGGTATGGAATATCTCCTTGGTCAGCCTGGGTCAGCTGTCCTGGCCATAGTCCCTCCCAAGATCATGCCCACTCACAGCTATTGGTGAAGGTGGGGGAAGGAATGCTGGAGGGACAGCCCTGATGTTGTGCAAGCGGTAGTCATAATATTGATATCAACAGTAAGCACAACACTGCAAGAGCTGCTGTGGAAAATCACTATCGTCCCAGACCCACTACAGCAACATTTGCCTGTATATTGTTCTAAAGAATAGGATATATAGCAGAATAATTCTCTTATGGATCAGCTGCAGTTAGCTTTCTGCCTCTTGCGTTTCATATTGTTTAGTTATATCAAGCTTTATGTCAAAAACATTTAGTGGTATACTTGGTAGACCATCTCATTAGTTAGAGGAATATTAGGAACATTTGATGTCTAGGTTCATATTTACCATCTTCCCCTGACTTTG
Organism: Colius striatus; assembly: GCF_028858725.1. Taxonomy (NCBI): domain Eukaryota; kingdom Metazoa; phylum Chordata; class Aves; order Coliiformes; family Coliidae; genus Colius; species Colius striatus. The sequence goes on from NC_084765.1 coordinate 12,831,598, forward strand.
TAGCACAAATGAAGGTGCCTAATGTTCATGTCACTTTTAAAGCACTCTTATCATGTATCATATAATGTAACTAACAAAATTAAGATGATTTTCTTCTGTTATTTTATCTTGATTATGACCTTCGTCTTAGATACTAGGATTTGCCAATGCAAGTTGCAGATGCTTAAATATTGCTTTGAAACATTTAACCATGTTTTTTACAATGAAGGAATGACTTTTATTCAACTTATTTTCTACATTCCTAGAACTGTGCCAAGAAGCCTCATCTGGTGAGGTTTTCCTGCTGGCTTCAGCAGCTCTCGCCAATATTACCTTTTTTGATACCATGGCTTGTGAAATATTGCTTCAGTTGAATGCAATGAAGATTCTTCTAGCAGCATGTTCAGACAAACACATAGTGGATACGCCATATTCCCGAGATCAGGTGCGTAGTTTCTCAGCAAGATGCCATCTGAGCACATTTGTGTAAAAGTCAGTAGGTTTCAGATGTATATCTACATTGCTTTCATGTCTTCTGTTCTTGGTTCTTTTCAATATATGTCTCTTTACCTGCTTCTGTTCTTTTTTATTACGAGCACTATGAAATATGACAGCTTTTAATGTGAAGAATAAGAGCAAGGTTCCATATTTCTAACATACTGGAATATGTTTTTTCCCATCTTTGGAGATATTAAAAACTTCACTGAAGAGAGCTGTAAGTCAAATAAGATATATACAGAGACTGCAGCCTAAATATACAATTGTCCGTTCAAAGATGAATTAGCTCCAAAAGCTGAACAAGGATCTGATTCTCAGCCCATTGACGTCGGTGAGCTTTGGATCAAGTTCTAACTGCGTGGTAGAGGGTTTGCAAGTTTTACTGGCAAAAACCGCTGATGTACTTTTGCATTTCCCTTTCTTATTCACCTTTTTTTTTTACTCAAGAGGCACTGAAACTTAAAGGTCTGTGCTTATGTACAAATGAAGGCAGAGCAAATTCTTTTGTTCACTTTGGTTACTGCCATGCAATGGGATGTTGCTGAGGCAATGTTTGACTTCTCAGTGATTAATGTTGCTTCAGCAGAAACAAGTATGAGGTTTGAGGTTTTCAGTAGTTATTACTAAAGGATGGAGGTTTCTATTCAGTTCTATTAACATACTTCTTTTTATGAGACATTTTGAATATAACTAAAAGTCTGTCATTCAGGCCTCACAAGCCCATTCCCTTCCTACCTCTGAAGCAGCCAAAAGATGACTTATGCTGTTCTTGGGATCTGCTTTGCCACAGGAAGCTGTGTACCCTTCAACACCAGCCAGGCCATGGAAATCAAGGCACAAAGGCCCGTAGAAACTCATTATTTGTGTTCCAGAGGGATTACTAGGGCTCCTTTAGTTTATATTAATTGCACTCAGTAATTTTCCATCTCAGGAGTGTTTATCAAGAGATGAAGTTAAGCGATAATTATCATACTGCTTTTTGGGCAAAGTCAAGGACATCAGCTGTGATGTTTGATATGGCAGTATCTTACTATTACATATGTACAATTCTTTACTTTCTTATTTTATTCCTCCTGTATACTCTAATAGTTTTGACTTCATTAACTTCCTTTACTTATGCCCTCATCTCGATTCTGCTGTCAGCTGTGAGTTTGCCATTTGCTCTGTGGGTAGCATAGCAAGCCCTTTCACTGTATGAAGAAGGCAGATATTTAAAGAAATATGTATTACTTTATTTGGTAACAGAGTAGTTTCAGGCCTTTTGCAGCTTGCAGGACATCTCATTAAGCTAGCGGAAGAGAGAACTTGATGGCTACCATCCAAGAACTGAGGAGATTTCAGCCCAGATAACCCCTTCCATTCCTTCTTGGAATGAAAAACTAGATCAGAAAGGTTTGATGTGTTTTGTGGCATGCTGCAGTAGGTTTCTAAGCCAATGCTATTATATTCTGCAGCAACAGGGACTGGAAAATCCTACTTTGCATTGTCCTGTTACTAAGACTCTGTTCAGGTAGAATCTGAGTGCTGATCATCTTGTCTTTAAGAGCTGTTGGTTAGCTAACTGCTAACCAAGCAGTTTTGGTAATGCAATAGCCTTTAGAGAAATGTTCCTTTGAATTCCTGAACAAATGTGTGTTTGTGTAGACTGCACATCTTTCAGAAGGCTTGTTACCTCAGTGTTATATTTACAAGTGGGGAGAATGTCTGCCAAATATGAAAGTTTTATGGAATATTTTGCTTTTTAATTTGCTCTGTCCCTCACTAAAAGAGGAAAACACACTTAGCTGGAGAGATAAAAACCCAGTACAATACTGAATTTTATAAAGGTATTCTAAATTTCCATTTTGGCTTTTGATATATATACTTTAATTCCATTTTGGTTATATAATATAGTTACTAACTTTTTTACTAACAAAATTCTTGGTACAAGAGTGATAATTTCCAGATATCTTCGCCTCTAGTTTTGGGTCAAAGTGGGTATGAATAAGTCGTGTTATTTTTTGCAATGTAGATTTTTTTTGTATATCAGATTTTTTACTTTGAAAGATCATCAAAATAGCCTTTCAGAAGGGTTCATGCTTAAATTCAGCAATATAATGGATACAGTCAGATGTCTTAATGAATTTTAAACACTGTCAGTAGGAGGGTTTAGTCAAAACCCTCACTATTCAAGGCCTTTTTGTTTTTAAGCATCATTTTGGACCCTACTTAAAAAAATTAAAATCTATATGCTTGTGCATAGTATGTTTATGTATAAAAAAAAATTTCTCTCTGCATTCCCACTTGTCTCTTCAGTGTTGCTAGTATTCTCACCTTACCTGTGAAGTTGTGGAGGTGGAGTCTAACAGCTTTTGATCTTCTGTTATTCAGGCAAAGAATTAATGTACAGTGAACACATCGATCCTAAAGCGGTTATTTCTAAGTCTAGAATCAGTGAATTATGTTTAAAAACAGTTTGAGGTGGAGAAAGGCTTTGGAAGAACAAAAAGGAAATGGTTGCTGGGTTTTTTCTCTGCTAATTTCTTTCCTGTTTTCTTCATGTTTGGGAGATGCTGCAAATTGAAGCTGAGATCTTCTGTCTCACTTAAGGTTTAAAACCCTTGATATTGTCCTTCCTCATCCTTTTCTCAGTTCTTCCATTTTTTTTCCAAGGCAGTTGAGTTTTTCTTTTGTTGCCTTTGCCCCCTTTTTTCTCTTACACGGGAGATCTTGGGGTCAAAAGGGCAGACAAGACAGATATCACTTCAACATAAAGAAGTTTTGATTTTTAAGTGTTGCCTAACATCCAGTGAAAGACTCTGAGAGCAATATTTTTAACGAGAAGAATATTAATAGTTGTTTTAGACTTCTTTTGAAAATCCCTGCCTGGATGGGCAGTACTACTTCTCAATCTGAGTTTCTTGAATACTGGGGAATTTATTACTCC